>NW_021621185.1:8615549-8724015 GCF_004785775.1 Grammomys surdaster
AAGAAAGAAAGAAAGAAAGAAAGAAAGAAAGAAAGAAAGAAAGAAAGGAAGGGAGTGCATATACAGAGGAGGGTAGGGAGGGTAGGTGGGCTGAACTGGGAGGAGGAGAGGGAAGGGAAAGCATAACGAGGATTTACTATATGAAAAAGGAATCTATTTTCAATTAAAGAAGAAAAGAAAAAAGTTATGTGTGTACATGTATGTACATGAACATTTGTACACATTTATATGTGTGTGGGAGTTTGGGGATGTGTACACATGCATAGGGAGGCCAGACCAGGATCACTCTTCAGCTAACTTTTAGAGACGGAGTTTCTCACTGAATATGGAGAGAACCTATTTGACTTTACTAGGTGCTCATCAAGCCCCAGGAATCCTCATGTCTCCACCTGCCTTCTGCTGGGATCACATGTATGCACCAGTGTTTCAGCTCCTTATGTGGGTACCAGGGATTCAAATGCAGTTCCACATGCTTGCATACCTCACACTTTATGCCAGAGTTATCTCCCCAAGCTCTTAAGGCAGTGTTCATTTACATTACTCTGATGGCTAAGGGTATTGGCCACTTTCAGAAACATTTATCTGGCCACTTACACTTTTTTTTTTTTTGAAAAGAGTCTGCTCAGATCATTAATCCATTATTGATTGGAAATTGTATTTTGTTTTTGTTTTTAATTGTTGCAGTTCTTTCTGTCTAGATACATTATCCTCCTATCTGATGTTTAGTTGGCCACGTTTTTGAACTCTGTCATTTGTCAGTGGTAATTTACTTTCTGGGCAGAAGGTCTAAAATTTCTCATGGTCACATTGCTGTCTTATGAGTGGCAGTGATGGCATGGACTGTGGTCATGAGTTCTTTTACAGGCCAAAATTGTCCTGGATGACCTTGGCCTGAGGACTAGGCAGTTGGTGATGAAGGAAGCATTGCTGACAATCTTGATTAAGTTGTCATACTTCTCATGGTTCCCACCCATAACAAACATGGGGCATCCTTTTGGCTCCACCATTCAAGTGCCCAGCCTTCTCTATGTTGATGAATACATGTAAACTCCACAACATACTCAGCAGCAGCATCACTCCATTGGATGTTGGTGGGATCTCACTCCTGGAAGATGCTGATGGCCTTCCTATTAATGACAAGTTTCCCATTGTGATGGTTTGTATATGCTTGGCCCAGGGTGTGGCATTATTGGAAGGTGTGGCTCTGTTGGAGTAGGTGTGACACTATGGGTGTGGGCTATAAGATCCTCATCCTAGCTGCCTGGAAGTAGGCATTTTGCTAGCAGCCTTCAGATGAAGATGCAGAACTTTCAACTCTGCCTGTACCATGACTGCCTGAATGCTGTCATGCTCCCACCTTGATGATACTGGACTGAATCTCTCTGAACTTGTAAACCAGCCCCAATTAAATGTTATTTTCATAAGAGTTGCCTTGGTCATGGTGTCTGTTCACAGTAGTAAAACCCTAACCAAAACACCCATTCTCAGCCTTGACTGTGTGATGGAACTTGCCATGGAAAGAATCATTCTGAAGCTTGTAGACCATGTAGTTGAAATCAAGTATGGGTTGGCAACAAGATTCATTTTGCTAGAGTTGAAGGAAGCCCTGATAATCAGGGACCCAATATGGCCAAATCCATTCACTCCAACCTTAACTGTCATGTCTTAGGAATGAGATGGGTACGGCTGAGAAAATTTGTCTGTCTCTAAAACTGAAAGGAACACATAACCTAATGATATTCTTAATGTCTTTTGGAGTGTAGTTTCTAAATAATTTGTTCAAAAACATTGAATGTTATTGGGGGACTAAGACATAATTTCCTTTTATCCATTATTTATTTACCATGTTGTTGGTTTCATAGAAAGACTGTTTTTTTTTGGTTTTTTTTTTGGTTTTTTTTTTTTTTTTTAGAATGACTCTGATACTATTCCTCCCCATGCTTTTCTAGAACATTGTGAGAAGTACTGATGTTACTGTTCGTTAAACATTTGGTAGTATTAGTGAATCCAGTCCTCAGATTTTCTTTGTAGGGGGACCTTTTTTAAAATTACTTTTATTTTTTTATAGTCATGTCATTATCCTCCTCCTGGTTCACCCTCCCACATTTCATATCCCATTCCTCCTCTCCCTGTCTCTAAGAGGATGTCTCCAACTACACCCCACCTTGCTGTCTGGCCTTCCATCTTCCTGGGGCCTCAAGTCTCCTTAGGGTTAGGTGCATCTTCACTCACTGAGGCCAGACCAGGCAGTCCTCTGCTGTATATGTGTTGGGGGCTTAATCTCAGCTGGTGTATGCTGCCTGGTTGGTGGCTCAGTGTCAGAGAGATTTCAGGGGTCTGGGTTAGTTGAGACTTTTGGTCTTCCTATGGGGTTGCCCTCCTCCTTAGCTTCTACTAGTCTTCCCATAACTTCAGTCCAACGGTTGAGTATTAGTATCTGCATCAGGCTCACTCAACTCCTTTTTTGGGTCTCTCAGAGGACAGCTATGTTAGGCACCTGTCTGTAAGCACACCATAACATTGGTAATAATGTCAGGCCTTGGAGGAGCCTCCCCTCGAGATGGATCCCAAGTTAGATCGGTCACTGGACCTCCTTTTCCCTCACTGTTTTCTCTGTTTTTTGTCCCTGTAGTTCATTTAGACAGGAAAAATTATGAGTCAGTGTTTTTGACTGTGGGATGGCAACCCCATCCCTTTACTTGATGCTCTGTCTTTCTACTGGAGGTGGACTCTACAAGTTCCCTCTCCCCACTGTTGGGTATTTCATTTAAAGTCTCCTTTGAGTTCTGAGAATCTCTCACTTTCCAGGTCTCTGGTACATTCTAGAGGGTACTCCCATCTCCCACTTCCTGAGGTTGTCTGTTTCCATTCTTTTTGCTGGTCCTCAGGGCTTCTCTCCTATCTTCCCCCGCCCTGTAACTAATAATGTTCCTATTTTCTCCTCTCCCTCCCCTCTCCCACTCAGGTCCCTCACTTCCTCTGCCTCCCATCATTGCTTTCTTCTCCCTCCCAAGTGGGATTGAAGCATCCTCACTTGGGCCCTTCTGCTTGTTAACATTCTTGGGTCCTGTGGATTGCACCCTGGGTAATCTGTATTTTTTTGGTTGGTATCCACTTATCAGTGAGTACATACCATGTTTGTCCTTTTGGGTCTGAGTTACCTCACTCAGGATATTTTCTAGTGCCTTCCATTTGCCTACAAAACTCATGATGTCCTCATTCTTGATAGATGAATAGTATTCCATTGTGTAAGTGAACCACATTTTCTATATCTATTCTTCCATTTTGGGACTTCTTGGTTGTTTCTAGTTTCTAGCTATCACAGATAATGCTGCTATGAACACAGTGGGTCATGTGTCCCTGTGGTATGGTGGGGTACATATATATGGTATATGCCCAAAAGTGGTATAACTAGGTCTTAAGGTAGATCTATTTCTAATTTTCTGAGGAACCTCCAGATTGATTTCTGGAATGGTTGTATCAGTTTGTAATCCCATTAGCAATAGAGGAGTGTTCCTCTTTCACATCCTCACCAACACCTGTCACCTGAGTTTTTGATCTTAGCCATTGTGTTTGGTGTAAGGTGGAATATCAGGGTTGTTTCAATTTACATTTCCTTGATCACTAACGACTTTGAACATTTTTAAAAAGTGCTTCTCGGCCATTTGTGATTTCTCTATTGTGAATTCTCTGTTTAGCTCTATACCCCATTTTTTTGATTGGATTGTTTGAGGTTTTTGAAGTTAGCTTTCTGAGTTCTTTATGTATTTTGAATATTCACGCTCTATTGGATGTAGGGTTAGTGAAGATTTTTTCCCAGACTGTAGGTTGCCTATTTTTCCTATTGACTATGCCTTACAGAAGCCGTTCAGTTTTATGAGGTCCCATTTATCAATTATTTATCATAGAGCCTGAGCCATTGGAATTCTGTTTAGGAAATCTGCCCTCCACCTACTGTGCCACTTTCCATGTATCTATTCAATATAGTACTTGAAGTTGTAGCTAGAGCAATAAGACAACAAAAGGAGATCAAGAGGATACGAATTGGTATAGAAAAAGTCAAGGCATCACTATTTGCAGATGCTATGATAGTTTATATAAGCGACCCCAAAAATTCTACCAGAGAACTTCTATAGCTGACAAGCAACTTCAGCAAAGTGGCTGGATATAAAATAAACTCAAACAAATCAGTAGCCTTTCTCTACTCAAAGGATAAACAAGCTGAGTAAGAAAATAGAGGGATACAACACCCTTCACAATAGTCACAAATAATATAAAATATCTTGGGGTAACTCTATCCAAAGAAGTGAAAGAACTGTATGACAAGAACTTTAAGTCTCTCAAGAAGGAAATTGAAGAAGATCTCAGAAAATGAAGAGATCTCCCATGCTCATGGATTGGTAGGATTAATATAGTAAACATAACCATCCTACCAAACACAGCCTACAGATTCAATGCAATCCCCATCAAAATTCCAACACAATTATTCAAAGATGTGGAAAGAGCAATTTTCAATTTTATGTGGAAAAACCCACAAAAAACCAGAATAGTAAAAACAATTCTTTTTTTTTCCAGTTCCACAGGAGGGTGTTTATTTAGGGAGGGGAGTGAGAGAGAGAAGCGGGGGAGATGGCGGAGGAGAGGAAGAGAAGAGGAAGAGCGTAAAAACAATTCTTAACAATAAAAGAACTGGGGGAATCATCAACCCTGACCCTGTTTTTCTATAAAGCAATAGTGATAAAAACTGCACAGCATTCGTACAAAGACAGACAGGTTGATCAATGGAGTAGAATTGAAAACCCAGAGATAAAACCACACATGTATGGACACTTGATCTTTGACAAAGAAGCCAAAAATATACAATGGAAAAAAGAAAACATCTTCACTTTAGCAATCAGAATGTAGAAGAATGAAAATAGATCCATATTTGTTACTTTGCACAAAGTGGGGAGACTTAATTACTGTTTCAATCCCATTGCTTTTTAAGTGTCTATTGTTGATAACCTCTTTAGTTGATTTGGTAAATCCTGTGTGTTCATAAATACCTATTTCTTCTCAAATCTCCAGCTATTGGAGTGTCTTTTTAAATATTTCTTATAATCCTGTGATGTGATCAGGATATATTTGTAACTGGACCTTTGGGTACTTTATTAGGTTCTTTTATTAGGGTTCAACCCTTATCCCTTCCAACCCCCTTTCTCACAACACTAGGTAGGAAAAAAAGAGGGACAAGGGGGAAAGGAGGCATCAATCTCTTTAGAATACTTCCTGCTGACTAAGGACATCAAGTTCCTTGTGGCAAGTTTGGTCCTTTGTCATAATGATATCTCTAACTAGCAACCATCCAACAGAAAATACCAACCAGCAACACCAGCAGGGGTAGCAGCAGCTGTTGCAACCTTTTGAGGCTCTGGTATTTTTATACCCTCTCAAGAGTCCCCAGAATTCTGAACATAAACTATCTTCAGCTGGCAAAATCATGCCCCTGCCAGAGCATGAGACAAATCACAGCTGCTGTGGACAATCTGAAGCAGCTCCATATTCCACATGTGTGATTAAAACAAAAACGTATTCACATAACATTTCTGTGTTTTTAAAGAATCCAAAATTCTCACTACATATTTTAAGACATATTTGTCATTATTAATTTTATTAATTTGGGTCTCCTCTCTTTTGTTTAGTTTGGCCCAATGTGTCATTTGCTTACCTATTCAAAGAAGCAAATATTTGATTGTGTATGTATTGTTCCTTTATGTTCCATCTCATTAATTTTGGCTTAATTTTTATTATTTCCTGACATTTGGTATATGTGAGTCAGTGTGTTTTTGTAAGTGTTTGTGTGTGTATTCATTTGTGTGATCATGACTGTGATTCAACATGCAAGTGGAAGTCAGACAACACTTGGCTGTCAGTTTTGCCTTCCACATTGTATGAGATGGGGCTGCTTGTTTTTGGTTGGTTGCTTGGTTTGTCTTGTTCTGTTTTTCACAGTGTCCTCAGATTATGGATGGCCTCTGCTGGGATTCTATCTCAGCTTCCAATTTTGCTTCAGGAGTGTGCACTGGAACTACACAGCTATGCCACCAGGAATAATTTTACATGGGTTCTGTGGATCCAAACCCAGATGCTCATGCTTCTGAAACAAGTGGTTTACTCAGTGATCAATCCCAACAGCCCGGAGAGTTCTAATATCTAAAATGTAATCATTTATATTGTGAATTTCCTCTTAACTGCCTTACCTATTTCCCAGAAGTTTTGGTATGTTGTTGTATTACTTTTAATTCTAAGAGTTAAAAATTTTCCTTTTGAATTACTTCAGTGACTCTATTTATCCAAATGTGTATTGCAGGGCTGGGCAGATGGCTCAGTAGTTAAGAGCATTGACTCTTCTTTCAGAGGATCTATGTTCAATTCTCAACACACATATGTTGGCTCACAATCAATTGTAACTCCAGTTCCAGGGGATCTGACACCCTCTTTCTGGCCTTCGTGTCTACTAGGCATGCACAAAGTATACATATATATATATACATATATATGTATATATATATACACACATATATATACATATATATATGTATATATATATATATGCAACATGCTCATAGACATAAAATAAAAATAAAATTTTTAATTCTAATAATATATTGTATACTCATAAAAAATTTGTGTGCTTTGCATGGCTTCTCTTACTGCTGAAATTTTGTTTTATAGCACTGTGATCCAATAAAATACAAGGAATTCTTTCAATGTACTCAATTTTAGAGACGATTCTGTGGACTGCTGAGAGGAATATATATTCTGGATCCACTAGAAGGACCATTCTGTAGATATTTGATAACGTTTCTTTGTTGACTTTTAGTTTGGAAAATCTAACAATATGAATTGGATATTGCAGTTATTCATCATTATTCTGTGAGATCCTATCTAAACTTTGATGCCTTTTAGTAAATTTATTATGAAATTGGAAGCCATGATATTTGGTGTATAGAAGTTTGCAACTGTTATATCTCTTTGATAAGTTCTTTTCTGTATTAACATGTAAGTGTCTTTTAAGCTCTTCTGTATAGCAGTGGTTTTAAGACTGTTTCATCACCTGTGATAACAGCTATATTAGCTTATTTACAGCTTCTCTCAATGTCATGTAGATTTCTGTACTTTGAGTACCATTTGTCAAGTGTGTTTTTTGGAGACCACAAGTCTTATTTTTCAGTCTTGAAGGTTACTACTGAGAAGGGTTTGCTATTTCCTAGGCTTTGAGGACAATTGTTCTGGTTGTTTGGATTCTTGGTAATTTCTTGTCTTCTTCCCAGTTCCTAGTGGAGCTTTCCTGGTCTATTGTGTTTGGTGCAGTAGATTCCTTCCAATGTATCCTTTGTTCATTTCTTCTCCTAATAAAATACATCCTTGACTGTACTCTTGTGAGACTTTCATTTCTCTTCCTTTGTTTATAGTAGTTCTTTATTTGCTTTGTGCAGTGTTTGTTGGCTTGGTTATCATGAATTATCTTAGTTTATGCTTGTTATAATTTCTCCATCAATTTTAGAAGACAACTTTTTGAGGTATAGAAAACATTTTTTTCTTTCTCTTCTTTTCTTTTTCTTTTGGGACTTTAAGCATATCATGTCATGCTTTCCTGGTTTACATGGTTTTACATCTGATTTTCTTCTGATGTTTCTGCCTTTGAATGTTAGCTAGCCTTTTTCCTCCATAGATTTTAGTATTTTGACAACTTGACATGTTGGAAGAAATTTATTTTTCTAATAAATATTTGGAGTACTAGGTAATGTTGGATGTTCATTTTCCTTTATTACATGTAGGAAAATCTCCCATATCATTGAGTAAGTGATGTGTACATTTAGAGTTTATTTCAGTATTTTCTTCTGCCTTATAGATTCTAAAGTTTGGTCTCTTAAATATATCCTATCCTTGGAGTTTGTTTTCTATTTGATCCATCTGGCCTATTGATCTATTTGATCATATTATATATGGTCATATTATAAACATATATAGAATGACATATTATAGAATGTAAGTTCTGTTTAGAGAGAAGTTGGTTTCTGTTTATTTTTTTACTCTCAGGGTTTACTACATCTAGTATACTGTCTTAATGAATATTTTAAAACAAAATTTTTTAAAACATACTTTGTAATGTTACTTATTCATTTTTATTTACAGGCAATTGTCATTCTGACATCATGTTTCTTTATTTACCAACAATCATATTCAACTAAAGCTGCCATAATGAAATATCATAGGCTGAGTGACCTGAACAACAAAAAATTTATTTTTCCAATCTAGAAGTTTTCATTCTTAAGGTATTAACCAGTTCTGTACCTGGAAATCTTCTCTTTCACTTTCTGGCTTGCAGACTACCAATTCTTCAATATAACGTATAAACATGGAGACTGAAGCTGGAGGACTTTAATGAGGGCAGGAATACTATCTCGCCACCACTCCACACTTGGGACCTCATTTTACCCTAATTACTTCCTCAGAAGATCTATTTCTAGATACAGAAATACTGGTAATTAATCAATTAGAAGAAAATTTGAAGAGCACACCACCTATTTCTCAGAGGTTTTATTCATTCTTGTAAGCATTCACATTGCTGCTTTTTTTTGGTAATGAGCTCTTTTCTATGTCTTATTTAAGTTTATTCTGTGTTTTATGTTGTCTTTATAGAGAGAAATGCCTCCATCCACATTTTAGTAGATATCCTGTTGCCTTTCTCCATATAGGGTCTTAAAAGTAGTAGTTTCATGTACATTTACTGGCTAACTAAATTCACTTCCACATTTTCAATAATGAACTTTCAACCAACATCACATTCTTTATCTCCAGCTGCTAATTATATTTATGCTTGACTCCTCTATTTCAGTCTCAAAATCAGTGTACCAAACCCTGTCATTTGCTGACTCCCCAGTGAACTTCCTCTCCTTTTCCTTCCTTCTCCCTGTGGTGCGGACTTCTGATCCATCAGGCCTAAAACTTGGCTGCGATCTGTGAGTCATTCTCTGCATTTTCATCTCCTAGGTCTAATCAGTCACTAAACAAGTCACTTCTTACTTTGATCTTGCATGATATATTTCCTGAACATTTGTATTTTGTTTTAGAATTTAACTTTCTTTTTAGAAAGGCTTTAAATCTGTAGAAAATTGCAAAGATAGTTCAGAATATTCTCTTAGTTTTTACACCCAGCCCCCTGCCATCAGTATGTTGAACATCATTACAGTTCATTTAGCATACATGACTAATGAAACACTACCAATTTATCATTATCAGGTGAAGCTCAGACTTTGATATTTTTGAATGTTTCAAATTTTGTCCAGAATGCTGTATTATAATTATTACATTGTAGTGACATATTATATTTTTATGTTGCCTTAGCTTCTTTTTGAGGGTAAGTTGGCCTTTCTCATGTCACCCTGACTCAATGTCTACTTTGACACCTTTTCTCAGTTCCTCTGAGTGGTCCACAGACATATCAGCCTTATATATCAACTGTTCTCTGTGGAACAGCTATACAGAGACTGTTTAACTGTCCTGCTGCCCCTCAGATCCTGTCTTGTCACTATAGATGTACATACTAAATACTTGTCAGCCACATGGGACCTAATGGACCTCCTCTATGTCTGTTTTAATCCCAACAGTTAAAATTCTCCACTCAAAACTGGGACAGGGAATCTGCAACCACAAAGAGGAATTAGGTGAATATATATACCCTCTTTTTACTTTTAAATTTTACTGTTGAAGTAGTTATAGGTGTTTCACAATAGCTTGACCACATGGATTATATGGAATTTCAGGAATATGATTAATGTTCTATAAATTGCAAAATTCCTTACATGATTTGCTTGTGTAATCAGGACAATTATCAGTTATAATGGGAGTCCTAGAAAGGAAATGCATAAAGAGATACTGGACAAAGACAAGTTCCAGATATGACACGACGGTATTTTTTGGAGGATGCTCACACAGGAGCTCCAAAGCTGCCCATTTTGACTAGAAGATTGTGATTAATCCCCACTCCACTCAATAAACCGCCCTACAAATTTAAATAAATAGCAGAGTCTGGTTTTTGAGAATCTATCTCTGTCTTTTGCATTTTGCTGTTCTCGTGGGGTCAGGGTTCTTGACCAATCTGGCTATCTCCAATGTCTTCAGCCTGTCTTCCAAGTTCATCTTCAGCTGTCCACCAGCAGGAAATAAATAAATGGACAAAGCAGTATTTAAAGTCAAGTATAATAATCAATGTCCTTGAGGAATCACAGTAGAGCAGGGAAATCTGCATAAAGATCTACCTTGTTTTCATAATAGTATTTATGTCCCTAAGATAATGTAACAGTCAAAATTACTTTTTCTCTCATATGAGTACAAATAGGAGTTCCCAGGACTAACTGAAGTTCTATATATCCTGTTGTAACTGTTCCTATGCTGGAAGATGGGCATGTTTTTCTCTTTTTCAATGAAGGAGGCTTTGATCAACCTATACAGGCTCACTCCTGTTGGGAGGGAAAACAAAAAGTGAAGCACTGGAGCAGCAAGCCCTGTTGCTGAGGCAGCTGTGGAGCCCTGCCTGCTCTTTCTAACTCAGGCAATGGGTGTCAGACTCTTCTCAGTGTTGGGTGGACTCAAGTGTCAGAAAGGGTCGTGGGGTCAGAGAGCTCTGAGTTGCAGTCAGATAAGCAAGTCTTGAACACTGCTGGCTCAGTGACCACCTGGGAGCCAGAGAGGCTGGGGAATCCGATTGGCTTGCCTTGCCAAGACCTGCCAAAATGTGTCTGGTAGACATTTTTTTTTTTAAAAAAAATTTATTTTAACGAGTCTCCTGAGATGGTCCAAGTAATACATTACTGTAGTCCAGAACACAAAATAATTGACAGGGACTTTACTATGGGCTCCTTTTACATTAGCTCCTATGTGTTTTCAATTTTCAACATCAATGTTTTCTTGTTAAGGATTCAAATCATTTAGAATTGAATTTTACAGTTGTTTGTACAAAGTTGCAGAGCTGTTTCTCTAAATAGTTTGCTCCTTTATATCTTAAAGAACAGCTCAATAATTGTATAAAATGCTTTTGCCTCGGAGGACTGAGAGGAACCCATTTTATTGCACTCTCTCACTTTTGGATAAAACCCCTTTGGTGAAAGGACCAAATTTCTACCCTTCACTTCTAGTTAGAGAAAGTTTTTATTTATTTATTTATTTATTTATTTATTTATTTTTTATTTTTTATTTTTTATTTTTTATTTTCTCTGAGGTTGGAACTCCATACGTTGCCCACCAGTAGTTTTGGCTGTCTCCTAGTAATGACCTGTGAGAGTCAAGAAGGTAGCTGGGTCCAACATGACTCAGTAATTGTTGTTAGTTCAAACTTTGGGCATTTGACCATGAATAATTTATTTTAGGCATATTTAAGCATAGTAAGATTTGGTGAAAATTTTACTGGTGATAATTAATGTAATCCTGCATGCACAATAAAAGACATGAGACATGGTTTTGTTGAAATTCTTTGCAAACTATATGTAGCATCGTCCACAAAGATACATTCTGTAGATTGAATAAGGGTCCCACAGTAAGGGTCTGGGGAAGATTTGATGTGGTCTTCGCCACACGGATACTGTAAACATAACCACACTATTGACCAAGTCGCCCCCAGCCTCTGGTAAGAAAACAGTTTATACATCGTTTGAAGAAACAACCCCGTGTATTTTAGCATACTTGATTCAACTATGCTTATAGGTGAACACAAGGTCCTCCATACCTACTACAGGAAACCTGTTTGGGCCTAATAAAGGTTTTGGCCTGGTCTGTCTCTCTTTGTCTCTGTCTCTGTGTCTTTGTCTCTCTCTGTGTTTCTCTCTGTCTTACTGTGTCTCTGTCTCTCTGTCTTTCTCTCTTTCTCTCTCATCTGCATTATCTCTTTATTTTTTTAATGTAAGGCTTTGAAGATTTTGGTCTCCAACTGGTAATCCTACTTTAGGAGGCCTTGGAAACTCAGTGCTGAGCCTTCTAGAGGAAGTAGGCTACTCGGGCCACGCTCTTAAAGTTTACGCCAGCTCTCATGCTCACTCTGCCCTGTGCTTGACTCTGTCATACGCTGTGTGATCTCCAGGCTTTCTTTGGAAATGTCTCTTACCTCACAATTCTTTTTTAAAAATTTTAATTAGATATTTTATTTATTACATTTCAGATGTTATCCTCTTTCCCCATTCCCCCCACCCTGTTATGTCCTTCATTTCTCATTATTTATTAAAACACCAACAGATCCTTGCCACTTGTTAGTTAAGTTAGTTTAGACCTTTGGCTCTTACTAATTTAGGTGATATTTTTTCTTCACCTTCATTTCTTTCAGTGCTTCAGCCTGAACTCTGGACCTGTCCATGGTAGGTAGTCATTTTGTAATTGAGTTATAGTCCAAGCCCCATGCCTCTTAATATTATATATTTTTTCCAAATATTGTCTACCTTAATGCTTCAAATGTGTCCAATTCTATTCAGTTTTGAAAATTTATTTATTACAACATTATATTCTAGGCAATGTGAATCTTTCCCTTCCTTAAATCTTATAGTTCTGTACATAAATGTCTATAATACTTTATGCTTAAAATCTCTAATAATCCAAGTTAATGAGGGCTCAGTGGGAATCACTGAACATATTTTTAAATTTTAATTTTTAAATGTTTTGAGGTGCTAAGGTAAAAATTTGCATTTTTGTTTCTTAATTTAAGTCCTGGGCTGTTACAACAAAAGTCTAATTATTCCTTTTCTTCTTGTTTTTCCTGTATCTTTAAGATGTCATTAATGTTTAAGAAAGGAAAACCCAGATTAGTGAATTTTTAAAAGATTTATTTGTGTGTGCATCTCTCTCTCTCTCTCTCTCTCTCTGTGTGTGTGTGTGTGTGTGTGTGTATTTCCTTAGAAATCAGGAGAGGGTTATGAGTGATTATGAGCCACTTGTCAGAGGCGTTAGGAACTGAAATGTGGTCCTATGTAAGAGCTGCAAACACTTTTAACCCCTGAGCTTTCTCTATATCTCCAAGGTTAGTAATTTAAAAAATATTAGCATTCAAAAGTGTCATCTGGGAAACTGACAAACACAAATTCCCAGATCTCACACATCCCCAAATCTTGATTTTTCATGAGTTCTTGTTTCCTATGGCTGTTGAAATAATTACCACAAACTTTGTGGCTTTAACAAAAATGTGTAACCTTCCTTTTCTTTAAACTAGAAGTTATTATGTCTCTTCTGGTTTAAGTTGGTTCCTTTTGGAGATTTACAGGGTAATTCATCTCCCTACCATTGGCAGCCCCTGCTAGGCACAGTCAGTCTGCTCATAACTACTTCCTCCATCTTACCAGCAGACAACAATTCATCGCTGGGACTTTCTCCTGTAGTCACAGTTTCTTCTTTGGCTTGTTATTCTACTTTTACATGATCTCCATATTTTAAGGTCAGCTGACTGGCAACCTTAATTCCACCTGCAACCGTCTCATTTGTCACCACAAATAGTTAACATATTTGGGGAGTTTGACATGGGAGTCATTATTCTGTTTACTAAAATCTTGGGCTGCTGGAGCACAAAAAATTACTTCATTAACGGTCATTCCAGTTGATACTAATGAAAATAGCCAAGACAGGACAGAGAGAAAGCCTTCTCTAAGTATTCACACATAGTAGCGACATGTGTTCACTTTTGAATCCAAGCACAGAGGATTTGGTTTAAGTACCACATTTGATGCAAGGAGTTAATAGAAATAAGACTCTGGAAAAATGACAGGCAGAGCTGCTTACACACGTGTTGGCACTGGAACATTCACCATGTTTGTAGGGCTTCATTTTTAGCTTTGTTTCACATGATAGCTTCAAAATCAAACTTAAAAAACATTTGGAAACCTGAATGTGGAATATCAAGAAAGATGACCAAGTTAAAACTTATGACATTAGGATCAGAGAGATGGCTTGTAAATTGATTTGCTATGTAAGCTGGTAAAAGCCTGGGGACTTGAGTTCAATCCTCAGAACCCAACATGAATGAAGAGAACAGACTCCTGAAGCTGTGCACACATACACAACCTTCATACACATGCATGTACACTAATAATAAATTATTTTTAAACTTAGGTCATAATTTATGAAATCAAATCTTCACTTGGTTTTAATACTATAGTTAGCAAAGTTCCATTTATTATTTACGTGAATATATTAACATTTGTATTTGTATTATTTATATTTATTTTTTAACATTCATATTTTATATGGGAATATGCCTTTGATCTACTCATACCAGCAGCAATGTTAAGAATAATGTTTGATCTCCTATCATACATCACTAAAAAGATTGTGGGCTGATATTTTACTTTATGAAGACAAATTCAACTATTTCATTGTATAATTTATTCTTATTTAATGTATTTTAAAACATCATCTACTTTCTAAAAATTTGTATTTATCAAATGTGTGTGTATGTACCATAGTATATGTGTGAAAGTCGGAAGACAATACTGGGGGAGTTAGTTCTCTCTACTGTATGTATCCTGGGGCTCTAACCCAAGTTGTCAGGCTTGTCAGCATGGAATCGTCACTGGCTGAGCCATCTCACCAGCCAGTCTCAGACATCATTTACTTGTTCATAGCTTCAATTTTGATTTGTTGTTCACAGTTTATATTATATGAAAGCTCAATAAATATTTATTACAATTTTTCTTTTAAAAAGTAATCATAAAATTTAGTTACAGATGGATGTTGTACTAGCCGGGTCTCAAGAGGAATACAACCTAGAGAGGTGATACATATTATATTGCCAGGAGGGCTTATTAGACTGGTTTATAGGATAAGGCCTTGGTTCTTCAAAATGGCTGTTGGTACACTGGAAAGCTTCTAATCTGTGAGCAGTTCAGATGTTGAGGTCAGATTCCTCAGTGGTCTCAACTGGAGAAAATGACCTAGTATTCCAGAAAGACAGAAGAACTGGTTCTGATGTCAGGAGAGGGCATCTGCAGCCGTAGTATTTAGGGTAGATGTACTTACGGAGGAGAGAAGGCCAATTGGGAAGTCAGGACTCATTTCCTCACAGAATTCTTTATTCCTGGGCCCCACTCTCTGAGGAAGCCCCTCCTCCCTCAAGTAACCTTTCCAGATTTGTATTTTCTAGTTAATCCCAGATCCATTCAAGTTGACAAACAACAACAACAGCCATAGATGTTAATACTTAGCAGAATATTTCTGAAGAACCAGTTTCATCAGTTTAGTTCCTGCTATTTTAAAAAGACAACGGTTAACCATATTTTGATTACGAAATTTCTAAAGTACTTTTTAGAGCTGAAGCATGAAAAATCCATTTAGAGTATTATTTTAGAAGATTAGAGAATAAAAAAGTTAGGCAATCATGAAATTTTAATGAACAAAATAATTAAGGCAGTATTTTGTCTGTCACAACTAACCTAAACTATTAATTCAACTTAATTCTCATTACAGTCCAGAAGGAAAGAATAATTATCCTTCATTTCTGAGACAGGAAACATGCTATGTTGTGTGATTTCTCTCCTAGCTATTATGTTTGAATTTAGAGTTAATTAGCTATTCAAACTTGAGTCTTTGACTCCAAGGTAAATGTTCTTCATTGCATAAGCAGGCTACACTATGTTTTACTCAGTATGATAACTTGCTTTTAGTGGAGGTGGGGTGAGGAGACAAAGTTTTATTTTATTTATAATTCACTAATCCACAAGAGTAGAAGGCAGGCACAGGCAAGCCAAGCTTGTCAGGATTTGCCTTTCACTTAAGAGGTGATATATTTTGTGGCTGACTCTGTTATATGTACAACCAAAAGGCCATTCTATGGAATTTACGAACTGGTGAAGAGTGCTTACTAGAGTGTGTCTGAGAACATTTGGGCCATTTGTAAAGTATAAAAGTTTATTTTTCAGATTGAAAGTTATGATGTCAGAAATTAAGGGGCAGTCCTTTGGTGAGAATCTTCTTGCTGTGTCTTATAATAGGAAAAGGGGGATGGATGGAAAGAGTGGAACTCTCTCTAACAAACCCTTGATAACAGTGTTAAATCTTTTCACTGAAACTCAGCTCTCATGACCAAAACTCCACTCCAAAGGCACTACTTCTGAAACAGCTTGGTTGGAAATTTGGTTCCCCAGGCATGAATTTGGAGAACCCATTCCAACCACAGCAGTGGTTGATAGTTTCACGTAGTTCAGTATCTTTCAGAGCATTCAATGAGTGTGTCACCAATATGAGTGATCTTCCTTGAGTCAGAACTCTCTGTACTTCTGTAAAAGACACCAATCAATTAAGATTCAATTCTGTTCCTAAGTACAGAGTACTCGCAAAACAAGGCAGCTATGGTTGCTACATCTCACTAAGGGTATAATTAAGAAAGTTGGCACTAAGTTACCCAAATCAAATCATCCTGTTTTGTACCTGAAGTTCAAATGCCTTAGACTATGGGGGGACATCGCATTCGAACCATCAGAGTTCAAAACAAAAAAAATGAAAATTGAAATATAATTAGAAATAAAGAATAAAGTGATTCAGTTATCAATTTCTAGATGGTACAACTGAACAGTGTTTTCTAGAAATACGTGGTAGGCAGCACTGGTCATATCATGCTGATATTATTGGGCTCTCATATGGTTCATGGATATAGCATTATATATTCTGAAATAGCAATATCAGAATAAATTTTTCCTAGGTTGCTTTCTAGTTATATAGGAAGAGAAATCTGAACTGAGAAACGTTATTTTCTGTTTGCCTATGGGCAAGTCTGTAGGGTATTTTCTTAACTAATTATTGGTGTGGGAGGGTCCAGGACACATAGACAGCATCACTGCTGGGTAGCTGGTCCCACATCACATAAGAAAAGAGGATGATCAGGCCATGATGAACAGATATAAGAAGCAAGCCAGTAAGCAGTAGAGTATGGCTTTAGTTCCTGCCTTGACTCTCCTCACTGATATGACCTGAGAGTTGGAAGATGGAATAAACCTTGCCCTTTCCAAATTGCTCTTGGTAATTGTATTTGTTTTTCACAACAACAGAAACTCTAACTAGAACAAAAGTATTTATTTGCAGCTTAAAGTTCAGGGACAACATGGAAGTGGTCAGCAGACATGGCAGCTGAAGCTGGAAGCTGAGAGCTAAGGGCTTACATCTTGAATCCAGCAAACAGAAGCTGCAATAGGAATGTCAAGTAGCTTTTGAAACCTCAAAGCCCAGCCCCAGTGACATACTTGCTTCAGCAAAACCATACCTTCTAATCCTACCTAACCAGTGGTACAAACTGGGGACCAAGTACTCAAATGCCTTAGACTATGGGGGGACATCACATTCAAACCACCAGAGTTTAAAACAAAAAAAATGAAAATTGAAATATAATTAGAAATAAAGAATCAAGTGATTCAGTTATCAATTTCTAGATGGTGCCACCGAACAGTGTTTTCTAGAAATACGTGGTAGGCAGCACTGGTCATATCATGCTGATATTATTGGGCTCTCATATGGTTCATGGATATAGCATTAGTTGTCAGTGAACCACTTAAAGACAAAGTTACTTTTGAGTTTTTTCACTCCAGAAATTATATTAAAAAGACAGTCTTGGGTTGTGAAAAAGGGTCTCTAAATTTTCTTATCAATTTTAAGAAAGATTAGACATGTGTTTTCATTAGGTAGCATGTCATTTTCATTAGGTAAAGATTGGCTATAATATAATATAGAGTTAACACTCATTTTATAAAATGCATGGGATCATATGGATTTGAAATTTTTCTTTTGCTTGCCTAGATAAATGGACATATTTGGAACAGACATATCATAATTGAACAGGCAGAGGTCTCTTTCCACCATGAGGGTACCAAATAAAATGTGTGGTGTTAGTATTTTGTCTGGGATCCATCACATGAGGTCAGGTGTAGGATTTTTCACATATAATATCATTCCAGTATTCAAAAGATTTTGAATCTCAGAATATTTCAAATTTCAGACCTTTGGATAGGGATTTTCAAACTATATCATATTTTAAAATACTAAATTTTATAACTAATTTAGTATTTTTAACTATGTTTGTAAATAATAGAAACATTGTAGTATATTATACACCCTCTGATTTCAGAGGGATATTAGACCTTACAGATCTTTCTTTATGTAAGCTTATCAAACTTACATAAAGAAAACAAAACAAAGCAAAACAATACAAATCAAATTTATTTAGAAGAAAAATCAGATTGATAATGCTGAGTCCCAAAGTGAAGACATACAGAAATCATCAGAATGATGGACACTGGCGAAGAGCAAGGAGAAGAAAGCTGACCTAGTTGTTTAAAGGAGATTCTGCAAGTTCTCTGTCATGTGAATTTCTGTACTTTATTTAATGTTTCCATCTCTCATCTTCATTATCCAATTGAATGCTTTCAGGCAGATACTCTCTAACTCTCTTTTTAGCAATGAAATATGTGATATAATTATAGGTGATGCTGAGGGTGAGATTAAGATAACTTTGTTGGCTAGAAATAGATTTTCAACACAATCAGGAAGTCATTCCTGGAGTCTCTCCATGAGCAGAGAGGGGAGGTCAAGCTTTTGAATGGCACTTCCGATCTCCATTTCTTTGTCCTTTCTTACAAGTGACTAATTTCTACTTGATTCTCTATACTACAAGATGCCCATGGGCACAATAGCAAGGCTAATATGACCTTCTTATAGTGGGTCTGGCTTCTGTCCTTCTTACTCTTGTTTTGAATCATATTTGCTTGTATATTACTGCCACCCTTGTCAAGATTTCTCCTTGACAGATACTACTGTGGAATGTCATCTAATATGCATGTCATCAATGAAAGGTTCTGCCACATAACAGCCCTAGGAAACATTCCCCACTGGACTAGTAGATGCATTTTAGTTGCATAGACAAGGAAAGGATCTATCATAGCAGAATATTAGGATTGTCTGAGAAACTTAAGGGGCTCCTTACAAGTCAAGGAGAAAACTGATAAAATTAATAGTATCTTGTCTTTTAAGCAATAGAAAGATCATAGATCATAAACTCTGGATTGTTTCAACAATACAATTTTAAAAATGAAGGCAGGAAGTATATTTTATTAATTGCTACATTCTCATGATTTTAGAATTTATATTTATATCAATATATCTTTGAGTTTTCTAGATGGCTCAAGCTCCTTGGATGCTCGCTGAAGATCCTGTTTAAATGTATTGCAAAGGTTCCATGTGCTGGCAGTTATTAGAAATTGAATATGAGACTATCTGGTTTCTTCTTGCCTTAATTGTGGTTTAGACTCTCTAGTGTTGGTGTTACCTTTACTTCCACATTAATAGATTTTAAGGAAAGAAAATGTCTCTGTTCAAGGCTAATCCCAACAGAGTCCCATCACAGAGGTGCACCAGCATTTAGATATGGCATGGAAAAATACTTCGTAGGTGTCACTAGCCAATCAACAGTAAAAGCCAAGTCTTGTTCTTGCTTTTTTTTTTCTTCCCTGCTGTTTATCAAAGTTTCAATTTGTGCTGAGTAGTTGCACAAACTCTGCCTGTCTTGGCCCAAGATCAATGTCACTTTCATAAAGCATACTTCTGCCTGCCTGACTATATGTATGTGATGTTATTTCTATTGCATTGGGCAGTTGTTATTTCTTTTTCTTGTTGGCTGGATTCCCAGTAGATCCTGATACTGAAAAATCAGGTTGGGTTGGTATGGTCCATGTGTGCCAAGTTCAGGTTCTTTGGGTGGAGGAAATGATTTAAATCAATCTCACCCACTTTCAAACACCTCCATTAAGCACTGCTTACAAAATAAGGCATATGGATTATGAAAGCACAGCCTTAAATACCTGCCATAACAAAATCTATGGCCAATTTTCAAATTTTCCTTTAAGAGATTCTTTGCAAGCACAATTTAATTGCCTAAATCTAGGAGGAAAGTTAAAATAGAAAGACAAGGGAATATCTGTACTGCATCTATCTTATCCTAGTATACTGGAATAGTGAAGTTACTTACTTTGCTGCAGTACTGCAATGGTAAATGTGCACCATGCATTTTATACTTCGAGTTACATGCTTGATCGAATGGGAGTCATCAACTGAATGAAGAGCAGCACACTTGGAGACAAACGGTACAGAACTCAAAACTGCACTGCTCGTATACTGTTCTTTTTTTATAAGGGAATGTAGGTTACTTCACACTCTGTAGGCTCACTTCCCACACCAGAAACATGTGAAAATGTCCTCTTACAGAGGGATTAGTGACAATCATCTTACACACCTGTGCATGTCAGGTTTTTTGAAAAACTTCAGCAAAAATTTTTTTTAAAGTAATAATAATCTATAGTGCCATTTCTAGATGTATTATTGAATGCTGTTGATAGTGTAATTGTCATTGTTGATATCAAAGCCAGTTTCTTGCTTTATCTCTGTAATTGAACATTTCCTGCTACTGTAATCCTCTCAGAGCCACAAAGCTTCAATGGGCTAATTAAAGAGAACATTAGTTATACATTTGTAAAATGAACCAAGTGCATAGACAAACCTTTTGTATCCACTTTTGTTTGTACATAATTCACTCTAAGGTTCATAAAGTAATTTCATTTCTGTGCAAAGAAATAAACGACTTCTAATGATGTTTCAAATTTATAACTGTAGAACTGAAGTACTGACTTTCTTTTTATGACTTAGAATTCTTAGTAGTTTCTAATAGCATGTGGAGTATTTGATATAATAGGCTCATAGCAAGATGTAGCACTCACAGTCTTAAGATACGATACACATAAAGGAAACTGCAAGACAGAACCTCTGCATTGTGTCATAGTGTAGGAAAACATGAAAGTCGGGGGCTCTGTTTCATAATTTCCCAGAGTTTATAACAACCAATGACTACTTGACAAGTAAGTAGGCTTACAGTTATGGTATTCAAAGCAGTTCTTCTACTTCTCTATTTTATTTGTTAAAGATAAACCAACATGAAACAAATTTAAAATCATCACTCAGCAAAGCATTCATCAAACATAATTCTGTGAAGGAAACATAAGAATATTCTTATGTAAAGATACTCTCTGCTGTAGTTACTTTTATACATTACTATAATAAAACACCATGACTAATAACCACTCAGGGTATGAAAGGGTTAATGATGATTACACTTTCTCATTACATCCATCATTGAGGGAAGTCAGGGTAGGAACTCAAAGCAGAAACCTAGAGGCAAGAGTTGTAGGAGAAAACATGAAAGACTGCTGCTTATTGGCTTGCTCAGCTTGCTGTCTTATACAACCCAAGACTAACTGCTTAAGAGAAGCACTGCTCACAGTAGGCTAGCCTGCCTATATCAACCACTAATTAAGAAAATGCTCCACAGACCAATATTATCAACTCAGTTCCTCAATAGAGGTCCCCTTTTCCTAGGTGACTAGTTTGTCTCAAAGTAAACACTAACCAGCACACTCTCCATGTAAGTATCTGCTGGGAAGATCTATCGTTACACTTAGCGTGTGATAGATGCTCAGTGATTATTTATTAGGTGGGTCTAATTTAATCAAATATTTTCCTCCATATATGCATAAATATTTGCCCACTTTCTGTCATTTCTATTTGTAAAATACATTGAAATTTAAGTGTATGCTGGAAGTACAAACAAAGCAAATAAAATAATTACACACACAGTCACACACACACACACACACAATTGAAGAATACTATTTTAACACTCTAGACATATTATATTCCTCAAAATTATTTAAATTACAAGGTTTTAGACTCTAGGATCTAGAATACAGGTTTATAGGTTTGCTTTTGAGGCTGAAGTTTCCCTTTCACACCTCAGAAGCATTAGTAATCTATTCACCCCAGTCTACTACTTATGTACAGGATGTTTTAACTGTTCGGAGTCCATCTTATTTAAGCATACTTTTCCTCATGTTTGAAAGTATCCTGCCTATTGTTTCATTTGAACTATAGGGATCAGGTTTAGATTCCTTTCATCTGACATATTCTTTGCTGCTGTCATAGCAACAAGACTGTAGAACTCTTCAAGTCTTTAGTACAAGTCAAGGCATTGAACCTGTGGTAATATACCAATTTGAACTGAAGCAACTGGCAACACTCATCAGTAAGTTGGTATAATTATTATTGTGCCTCTGATACTCTAAGCCATATGCAGTTTAGATGTAGGTCAAATTATAATTATGAAAAGTGTGGTAATTTCAGGTTTAGAAAATTATTCCCTAGATGTGGCATAGAATGGAGTATCATCAGGTGTTGAAACAAGACAAACGCATAGTTTCCTAAGCATCTGATAATAACAAAATGTTATGGAAAAAGTAAAATGGTAATATTACAACTAGTTTCTCTTTACCTATTTATTTTCTTCTTTTCATGTTAAAAATAGCCGGTACTTTTGAAGGAAAAAATTTATATAGGACTGTACTGGCTGGCTTTGCATGTCAACTTGACATAGCTGGAGTTATCACAGAGAAAGGATCCTCTCTTGAGGAAATGCCTCCATGAGATCCAGCTGTAAGTCATTTTCTTAATTAGTTATCGTGGGTGGAAGGACCCATTGTGGGTGGTGCCATCCCTGGGCTGGTAGTCCTGGGTTCTATAGAAAGCAAGCTGAGCAAGCCAGGGGAAGAAATCCAGTAGCAGGACCCCTCCATGGCTTCTGCATCAGCTCCTGCCTCCAAGTTTCTGCCCTGTGTGAGTTCCTGTCCTGACTTCCTTTAGTGATAAACAGCTATGCAGAAGTATAAGCTGAATAAACCTTGTTCTCCCTTGCTTCTTGGTCACAATGTTTGTGCAAGAATAGAAATTTGACTAAGACAAGGACTGAATTTACATTAAAAATGGTAGGGTGGCTTTAATACATAAAAGTCTCCCAGAACGTAGATTTTGATAACCCATCGTAATTAATTCCTTCAAGATCACTATTGAGAGTGACAAAATATCTTGATGTGGCAAAAACTAATGTATCAGTTTCCAACTTAACCACAGATTTTAATATAAAGTTATTGGCAAACTTGATATCTGAAGATTTCAGAAAATTTTTATTTTATCAGAGAAGCAACTTTTTAACTGTGAAGATCAGGAAAAGGTACATTTAAAAGGTAGAAGTCTTCATGAGAGCCTGGGATAACAATAACAATAATGATAAGGATAACAATAATGATAACAATAACGATAACAATAACAGGTGAGACTGATAGCTGGAAACTCTCAACACAGCCTGCAGTGCTGGCATCTTTGTGGAGCTCCTGCAAGTTTCCCTGACTCAGCAGGACTGAGCCTGGGAGCTAGAATTCCCAGTTCCTTGAAGAATGTTCCTCACAATCTGCGTTTGTCCTAACACTTCCTCCTGAAGTAGTGTCACAGAGAATTCAAATTCACTTCCTTTAACATTCTTTCTTTATGTTTCTTATAGTCATAAGGATATTTCTGTATTTGGAAGGACTCAGCTACTCAGAGAACAGTAAGTTCCAAGGATGTAGCCTTGTAATAGATTGTGATAGATTGTGTGCATTGCTACAGATTTTCTCAGTTATTGTGTCATTTTCTTTTGTTAGTGACTAGAAAACACTACAGTTAACTGTGACCTCAACCTTATTTATTGATAATGTGTTCACCATCAACATTAAAATCATGTGAAGACTCCAGGAGAAACATAGGACTTAGATTGACAGATGATTTATGTACATATGTTTGTGGCTGGGTTCTGGGCCAAATATTTTCTCAGTCGGACATTTCTGCAGAATGTTTTTCCACTGTGTGCATTGGATCCAAAGACAGTGTCTATCTATGTTTATATTCTGGACACAGTAGTTCTCTATTGTCCTATTTCTAGCAAATTTTCAGTCTCAATATGCTTTACACAGCATTTAATAAAGTTTATATTTTCAATTTTGTAATGCTTAGAGAACAGATTCCAACTATAATTTACTCAGGGCATTGAATCTGACTGGACATCCCCAAAATGCTCAGTAAGCTGATATACAATGCTGTAGTCAATATATCATTTATAAATTTTGAGTTGCATATGAAAGTACACAGACATTGACCTTGAAATACTGCAACTATTCTAGAAAAATCTAGAATTACAGATAACTTACAATATTATCATAAATTGTGCCCAAGATGACATTACATATGTTTTAACTACTAATGCCCAGCACCCTGCCCTTGTAGTATATTTCAGGACAATTAGAAGTCAATAATAAACAGTAAACAGAATTTTTTTTCTAGCTGCTGACTACTTGATAGGCAGGAAGTCTTTTCATGAACAACCAGCAAGCTCAATGAATTTACCACAGGCGAAGCAATGGACAGTAAATAATTGTAAGGTAAATTCTTAAGTTTTACGAACAGGATTACTCTATGCTATTTTGTCTATGCCAACGTTTGGTGGACCAAGTTCTTTATTTTACGTTTTAAGTTCATCTTGTGTATTTTGAATTTTCCTGTAATTATTGTGCATTTACTTTTAGAGATGAAAATATAAACATCTTAAGGTAATAGTCTAGTATAATCAAAACGTACTCTTAGAGATTAGTTTATATCAGGAGCAATTTAATTTATTCATGATAATCAAACCTTTTTATATGCTGGCGATTCACATACACAATCAAACCACATATATACAAACACACCTGCCTTTGGTTGCCTGAGAGAATAGTAAATGCAGTACCTTTTCAACATTCACTTATGTTAAGAACAACAACCAGGCTCGTGGAAACACTCTAAATAAGATGAGCAGTGGTTGGATAAGGCCTATAGGCCTATATTTGCTTCTATCTTCTGGCCACCCAGAGGGTCATGTGCAGTGATGGTCATGTGGTTGCTGTACTTATCTTGACCACCTGTCTCACCACCTGGAGCCCTGCATTAGCATATTCTCTAGCTACGTAGAGGATAGCTGTGTCTGCACATAGTCAAGGTAAGAGTGACTTCTAGTCAGTCTTCCATCCTACTCTCTGGAGCAGCCCTCAATATGGAGGGTAGATAGATCTGTATAGCCTTATTACAATGTGACATTCACTGGTACTTTCTACATGGTTTTCTAGAGAGTCTTCAACAGGACTTGAGCATGTTTTCACAGCAGGAATCTTCTCATCATTAAATACTCCTTTTTACTCTCCTTCCTGTAGCAACTCATTTCCTCATACTTAGCTTGCCAAAAAGATTGTTTGTATCTAAACACCCTTGTCACAGTAGTCTTTCTTAAGTGGAATGTAATCTAAGGGTTCATACTACATATAGTTTCTAGAAGCCCAGGGTAGTGTGTGTGTGTGTGTGTGTGTGTGTATGTGTGTGTGTGTGTGTGTGTGTCTTTAAAACTCTAGATTTTCTGAAACTTAACACTACATTATATATGTAAATAAAGAACCTTTTCTAGGTTTCACTTAGATCTTAATTTAGTAGGTAGGAGTTCTATAGTAGGTACCTCTACAGAACAAGGTATATTGGATTCATTTCTACAAGATACATGATGAAAGTGCTGTGGCACATAGGCACTGATATAAATCTGGAGATTTATGAGTTCTTCAAGGAAGAGGTGGGATTAGATCAGTTGTTTGAAAGATATCAAGGATTATTGCAAGTGGAGATAAAAGAACGAAATGTTGTTTTTAGTCCATGATAAATTAATCACAAGGTGACAGAGGTGTGAAGGAATGTGAATTATTCAAAGAGAAGAACACTGTTTCCTGAGCTCAAGAATGTCTGAAGCAAGAGGGCAGACAGCAAAGTGGATCTGAGTTAGTCAGTGGCTGTCTGAGCATTTGCGGAAGCCCTGGTCAGAGTGGGGGAAGAATGCTTCAGAAGTGTACATGCTAAACTATTTTTTTTCTCATGTGACTTCTAAAAAAAAAAGCCTCTCACCCACGCATCATCAGTCATTTCCTTAGCCATCATTATTTTGAAAGTATGACTCACTGATAGAGCATTCTCTGAAACTCAAGACATTTAGAATTTGTGTCTATTTTCTTATGTTCACTGAATAGGACAAGATTGCCTGGGATCTCAAAGTTTGTTTCTATCTTAATGATGTCTGTCTTATTATATAATAATTTAATATTATAATTTGTTTGAGACTTTAAGGTATGGTGTATGTTCCTTGTGTCCTGGAGGAAACTGTGATTGCTTCTGTCCTACATAAAGAAACTTAGAATCAAGGGGAAAAAGCATGGAGTCTAAAACAATGCTCACGTAGGGTCTGGGCAAGCACTACTCTGAAATCCAGGTCTTTAGGATTCTAGCTCTGGATCTCCCATGCCTAGTTTGATGAAGGCTGAAGTTTTTACCATCTGTTTTTCAATGAAGATCTGAGTTGGACCATCTCCCAAATTTCTTCTAGTCACAGCTACTTCTGTTGAAGTCAGGATCAGAGGATAAAACTGAGTATTTCTTGTACCTAATACTAAAATTTAACAAAAGGATGGTTTCAAAATTTATATTCCTTTCTAAAAAAATATAATGCAAATATCACTGCCACTAGTTCCTATAAAATATGCATTTTTAATTTCATGTAAGTTTCATCAATTAGAAATATAATCATGCTCATATAAAATAATATTCTAAAATACATTTGCTGTCACTGAACCTTGGAGTATGTTTCATTGGCTGCTGGAAAGATGATAACATTTCATTATGATATGATTCATAACCACAGGACTAGATATTCTGAATGTACTCTCCACTGAAACACAGACATTATAGATGACAGATAATAGCCCATTTTGAGAGTTAGTATTCCTTAAGGCAGTGTTATATCATAAAACAAGGGGATCAAAGAATTACCTGTTCCTTCAGCCATGCACCATACACTCTGCATAAACAACAGCTTTAGCCGCCAGCATGGCTTCATTTCTACATTATTTACTCTCATGTGTTCTAAATTAGTGCTGTTGCTTCTATTTTATGATGGAAAATATGTTAGATTGTCAATGAGTGATTTATCTCCCCTCTCATAACCATGATAAGTTTTTTTTAGGTGTAGGGAAGGAGGCTAGTTGGACACAGGTAATCTGAGGGGGAAAGAAGGATAGAAAGATAACATCTTACAGGGAAATCAATGTGGAAGTGGTAACTTGAGACCCAGTGAGGTCAGAGGCAGTAGAAGCTGAGGAAGTGTGCCCAAGGGTAGCTCATGACTGATAGCACTGTCCTCCTCCTCCTCCTCCTCCTCCTCCTCCTCCTCCTCCTCCTCCTCCTCCTCTTCCTCCTTCTCTCTCTCCTCCTTCTCCTCCTCCTCTTCCTCCTTCTCCCTCTCCTCCTTCTCCCTCTCCTCCTTCTCCTCCTCCTCTTCCTCCTTCTCCCTCTCCTCATTCTCCCTCTCCTCCTTCTCCTCCTCCTCTTCCTTCTCCCTCTCCTCCTTCTCCTCCTCCTCCTCCTCTTCCTTCTCCCTCTCCTCCTTCTTCTCCTCTTCCTTCTCCCTCTCCTCCTTCTCCTCCTCCTCCTCCTCCTTCCTTCTCCCTATCCTCCTCCTTCTCCTCCTCCTCCTTCCTTCTCCCTCTCCTCCTTCTCCTCCTCCTCCTCTTCCTTCTTTCAATAACTCCCTTTTATTTTGAAATCTGAAGTGAAGTATCATCTGGAAAGCTGAGAGGAAAAGGTAACTATTTTTTGAAAAATTCTATTAGACTTTAGAAATCTTCAGCGTGCTTGTTTACTTTCTTGACAACAAATAGTTCTGGGAAATACAATATAAACTACACTTTGAACATAATATTACATTGACACAGTAACTGTCTTTATTTTTTTCTAAAACATTTATAAATGTGTCCAAGGTATCTGTTAGTGCACCATACTAGATTTGCCAATGTAAGGGTCTGAGAACTGGTTTTGATGAGAAGTGTTAAGGACACTTCCAAACAGGAGCAATAGAGAGAACAGGCATCCATGGGACCCTGCTGTAAGACAAGGGCCCTAATATAGACTGTATTTAAGCAATGTATATAATCTTCACAAATGTATGTAGTATTGTTATCTTACAGTCAATAGAAGTCAAGTTCATTAAAGTTAACATGACCAGACATCAATAATTGTTAATATCAATGATCCCGATCTATTTCAAAAGTTGTGCTTTCTAAAATGATGCTGTTTTCTTCAACAGATTATAAATGTCTGCTGGAATCTAAGACATGTGCTACACATTTATTTTCCAAGAATTAAATCACCATCATTTGATTTTAAAATAAGTACAGCAAAGGTCCCACAGTGAAAGCCCATCATTGTTAAACTAACTTGGATTTGAGACTTACTGGGCATGCCTGGCAGTTAAGTGTGATTTAGGGTTTGGTGTACTAGGTAAAAATGAAGAGTGAGCTGTTACAGGCTGCTAGTTGGCCACCAGGAATTCCAGGAGCTTATTGCTTTATGAGAGCTAGAGTGGGCAAAGCAAATGAACCCTCTGTCACAAATGGAAAATTTAGACGTGTTTCTAACTCAGTAGTAAAGTAATATTTTAGTGTCATTTAAGAACTCAACAAATTATAGACCAAACTTCTTCATCCTATGAGATATCTCTGCCTCTCAGTAGTCTAAGGAAAAAGGATGCACTCTGAATAAAATGAAATGCTACCCCTTCTAGGTCCAGGTACCATGATTGGGGAGGAT
This sequence comes from Grammomys surdaster, assembly GCF_004785775.1. Lineage (NCBI taxonomy): Eukaryota > Metazoa > Chordata > Mammalia > Rodentia > Muridae > Grammomys > Grammomys surdaster. Next base: position 8,644,170 of record NW_021621185.1, read on the forward strand.
GGAGATAATATTGTCTGTAGTTTCACCCTAGCAGGAATTTCCAATTTGACTGTAGAAACATGACTCAGTGTGGCCAACTATCCAGTTTTGCTCCCACTGTCTGGGTGTTAGTGCTGAAAGGTTTGCATTCTTGAGGAAAGCTGTCTCCATTAAGCTGTAAATCATTCTAGCAGAGAGATAGTTGAGAGAAAACCATTCAGGTGTAGACAGTTTTATACTAAATTTGATTATTACAGTTAGAGTCATGCTAAACTGTGTGAAGTCATAGGTCATGCAATTTTCACTCTAGGTTACACCATCCTGGTAATGTGGCATGGGGGAATCAGTCCCATTGATTTTTGTCTGTATTTTGCTTCTATTTTGTGGTGCTGAGGCATCTCACCTGGGGCCTGATACCTGCTAGACAAGTTCTCCTCTATCCCACATCTCAGTGAGTTTGGTCACTTGCTGCCATGGGCCTTTTAGTCACTTCCAACTCTGTTTTCCCTGTCACTAAAGTCCATAGCAGGCAAGCCATCTAGCAGCGTTACTGAGGACGTTCTTGCCGCCTCCACTGTTGCACATGGACAATAGTGACTATCTGTGTGACTGAGGGTTTGGAATTTTCAAAACAGACAGAGCAGCTGTTGTCAATGCTTCCTGCAGGGGTGGCTTTGTTCAGTTATGCTCATTCAACTAAGAATTGCTTTCCCAGTTCCCCCTTTTTTTAATTCCCTTTAGCTATTATTCCCTTGTTTATACATAAATGAAATCTAATGAACCCCCACTGCCAAACTAAGGCAGAATCCCAGGTAAGTCAGAGAAATTGAAGTTCAATGGTTCTTGAATAGATTTGTATGAAATTTTAGTTTTTTTTCTTAATTGCTAAAATGCTGTAGGCTGAATTGTGCACCATGCTTATTCAAATACAAAACTCTAACATAGACTGTATTTGGAGATTGGGATTCAGATTCTAGTAGCACTCTAATCACAAAGTACCGGTGACCTCTTAGGACTGAAGGAGATCACTCTCACAACCTCTCCTTCATTCTTTCCTCTTCTGTCCCTTCTCTATCATACAAGGACTTTGTGAAATGCTAGACTATCCGTGAGACAGAAAGAAAGCCCATAGCAGACATTCATACTGAAATTTCCATTTTGAGCTTCCAGTCTCCAAACTGTGACGAAAGTGTTTTCTATTGTTGAAGCCCTCCCAGTCTACATTACTTACTACAGAAGTCAAAGCAGGCAAACATGGTTCATCTGAATATCAGGCACACAAATTGGAATCAACATTTCTCTCTCCCCCAACCCACCCCGGTCCATATTACATCGGCAATTTATCTTTCACACTAGCAGACTGAAATACTTTCTGGGCTGGAGACTGATCATTTGACTTACAGAAAGATGATGCAAATGTCGGGAGCGATAAAAGAACAGAATACAATCTAGAGTGATAAAAAAGTTCCTTCTTGAGCAACTCAAGTTAGTGAAATTTGGGAGCATGACATTGGGAACAATTTCTTAATGTGAATGAGAAAGGTCCGGGTGGGTAAGGAGCACAATGAGCAGGTGGGTGAGAGCACTAATGAGGGTGTGGGTGAGGAGCACAGTGAGAGGGTGGGTGAGGAGCATGGTGGGAGGGTGGGTGAGGGGCACGGCGAGGGGGTGGGTGAGAAGCACAGTGAGAGGGTGGGTGAGGAGCACTGTGAGAGGGTAGGTGAGGGGCACAGTGAGGGGGTGGGTGAGGAGCACGGTGAGGGGGTGGGTGAGGAGCACGGTGAGGGGCTGGGTGAGGAGCACGGTGAGCACAGCAGGACGGTAGGTAAATGGGAGAGCCCCAGATTTAAAACCTGGATCCAGGAGTTGCACATAGAAAGTGACATGTGGCTCAATCTTTCCTTGATCCAGTTCCTCACTGATGAAATAGAAAGAACTCTAGTCCCTTTAACATCAAATTTCTGTATAGAACAAATTTTACAGAATTTATGAAGCTTTTACAATAATCTATGGGTACATGGTATATGTACAACAAACGTTACCTACCTAATTTATTATAAGATATTACCATCAATCCCAAAATAAATGGAATTCTTACTTGTAAAACTGTATTGCAAAACTATATTCTGTGTATTATATCTATATTCAATACACTCCTATGTCTTATTTATTCTGTCTTCAAAATAGTCATGTAATTCATGTCCTTCCACCTCCAAAGCAGAGGGCAAGCTTTCTCAATCCTTGGAATAAAGGATTATTTCTAGCCTTCTGTAGGGAGAAGAATTGCTAAACATCTTCACAGGGACTTAAATTTCTACTATTTACTCCAATAGCCCTCTATCTAATTCAGCTAATGTTACTTTCTGTCTCCATTTCTTCTCTCTCTCTCTCTATAAAAGTCAGTGGACTTTTCAAAAGTGATATCCAACAGAATTACTCCCCCCCGCCCACACACACACTCTCTCTCATTTAAACATTTTAAACTATTGGTTTCAATAGTTTCCATGTCTCACATGGCAAGATTCCTCTTCCTTAGGTTTATCTCTGGGCTGTTAACACATGTATTGAAAAATCACATTGTACACAATTTTGTATTTTTATATATCTGCCAAGAATAAATTTATGTTAAAACATACATGCACACATTAAAGCAAACATGTTTCTGTTGCCCACAAGGCCAAGAAGTCCTCAGGATCTTGCATGAAGGATGCATCAGTTCCACACATGCTCCAGCCCTCCCTTGTTTTCTTCCTTCTTTTTCATTGCCTCCTAGAGAAATTGCTTGAGTAACCTAAGATGAGTCTGTTCTCTATTACTTACCACTGCATTGTTGATACTTACATGTACAGTTTGCTAATAGGCGAACCAGAGTTACATGACATTAAGAGAGACTCAAGAATAAACTGGGTTTAATTCTTTATGCTTTTAAAAGCCCCAATAGTGTTTACATTCTCTTATAGTGAATTTACTTTCCACACTGTCCCATTCCAGACCATAAAGAGTTGCACATGCCGGCACTCCACAAATGAACCCTCCCATTCACTCATTGTTTAATTTCACTTCTACAGGAAGGCAGGAATACATTACAATCTGGGAAAATAATGATTACGTTATTCCCCTCTATATAATTTACTGAAGACTGGCAAATCTTAGAGTGAGTTGCAAGGAGCAGGATTGCGCTGAAGTGAGATACAGCTGTTGTGTTCCTGTGTACAAACACTCTGCATGTAGCAGTCTGAGATAATCTTCCAACAGTGTTCAGTGAGAGTACCAAGTGAGAGTACTGTTCTCATTGCTCTGGGAGGTATTCAACTTAGCTAGAGTGCTTAAATCTAACAGAGTCTTTTTTGAAGCAGCTTTGTTAAAATTATTTTTAAGTACAAAATAAAATTGCCCTGAAGCTATGTGTGCATGTATGTTTCAACACAAATTTATTTTGAGCGATATATAAAAATGCAAAATTGTGTCTGTTAGTAGGGTATGATGTGACATTTCAATATATGTCTGCATATATTATATGATATTTAAATTACATTACTATTTTAAAATATTAACCTTCTTACATGTACATGCTGTAGTATTAATATTTATAATTAATAAATCCTGGTGTGGGGTTGCTTGTGTTCCCGAATGAAAGACATACACACAGCCTTAATATTTTCATCTGCCTTAAGCAGCACACTAGCTGGGCAGCTGCCTAGCTTCCATGCTGCTAGAATCTACCTCCTGCTGGTAACTCTGAGTTACTTCTTACTAAGTTCTATGTTCCATCTTGGCTGCTTCAGACCCAGTTGAACAGTCCTATGGGCCAAGTCCTCTTGGCCCCCTTACATGGTGGCTCTGCTTTTCTCTCCTACCTACAACTCAGGCATGGAGTCTCTCCTCTCCTTTACACTCTTCTAAAGCATGGCAGATCTCCCTCCTTCTACTTCCTGGAGTATCAAGCATGGGAACCTTAAATCCTGCCTTGCCAGATGCTATCTGCAGAGATCTGTCCGAGCTCTGGCTAGGATGGAGCAGCCAAAGAGTTGCACTCTCTGAAGGGGAGAGGAAAGCCCACAGATGCTGCTACTCTAGAGATGCTGCTATGTGACTGGTGGGCTGGCATGAGTAGGGAGGGGAAGTGTAATCACCGCAGCAGGGAGGAGGAGCTTGGCAGTGAGGTTTGGAGGCTGGGAACCAAGGTTGGGGCCACTGGGCAGGAAGTGACTGCAGTGGGCTTGGGCAGCTTCCAGTGGCATAAGCTTTGGCAGAGAACTCTCTTCCCCAAAAGGTATTACAGCTCTTAAATGACAGAAGCTCTCAGATGATCTCGTTGAAGTAATTCTCACATCTTTATTCCTTCTGCACAGTCTTATATATATTTCGAGATAGATTAGGGATCTGACAGCAGATGCTTTCTATTGGCTTACTCTGAGATGTTTAGGGATGCCTCATGTGCATGTAGAGGTACTTTGAGGCACTGACTTTATGTGACTGATTGTCATGATTCTCTCTATGGGGTGCTATGGGCACATGATAAGAGGCCTACTTGAGAGTAGATGAAGTGCCTACTGTCCTCTGGTATGAGGTGCTGGGGTTTCTGAACCCACTCCATCTTGCCAAGTTTTCAGATAAGTCCACTGCCACACTAACTCTCTCTCTCCTCCCCAGCTATTGGCTGTTAGCATTGACATCTTTATTTACCAATCAGACTTAACTGGGGGCAGGTTCCTAGATGCTATGTACAGACTCTCTTGTGCAAACTAATTTGGGAGACAGAGATTAGCATTAGAATACAAGCTGCTACAATGTGCTTGTATGTGTGTGTGTGTGTGTGTGTGTGTGTGTGTATGTATGTATGTGGTATGTGTGTACATGTCTGTGAGTGTGCTAGGAGGTCAACAATAAGGGCCTTCCTCAGTCTCTCTCCACCTTATTTTTGAAGACAGTGTTTCTCACCAAACCTAGAACGGTTTTGGCTAGCAGGCTAGCTACAGAAGATGAGAGATCCTCCTATCTCTGTTCCCACTACCTCCTGCAGCACTGGGATCGCAGATACCTACTACCTTCCTCAGCTTTTCCAAGGGTGTTGGGGATCTGTCTTCAGGTTTATCTGCTTGGATGGCAAGTCTTAACGAGTTAAGCCATCTCTCTGCCCCACAGTATCTGATTAACTCTGACTTTAATCCTCATTGTACCAGTCCCACATATCCTCTGGAGTACTTCTGAAATGGAGATTTTTAAACTTTCCACTAAGATTTTCCATTGAAAATCCTATAACTGACCAAAATTTCTTTGCCTGTCTTACTGATTATTTCTACATTACTACAGATTCTGTTGGTGTACTGACATTATTCATTTAATTATGACACTGGCGATAGATTCATCTATAATATATATAGAAATAGTAAAATGCTGTTTATTTTAAAAACTTGTTTTTTAATAGAAGTGAATTATTATTTTATTTGTAGGGTATGGAATGTGGAAATTATTGATATTAGTAATTATTATGATTACATGGTTCATGAATTGAAATAAATTTGCACTGCTTTAACAAATTCACCAATACACTCATGCATTAAGTAATATTTAGTATTTTGTATGTTATAATCAGTATGTATAAAACCATTATCTAGTTATAGATAGAAGAATATAGATTATTTTGGATACTACAGATGGGCCATCATTTCAGGATAGTATAAGCAAGAAAGTATCAAGAGAGTCCTAGAAGCTCAGGCCCAAATTAGAGTGGAAGGACGTCTCATGAAGGGAATAAAGTGGGGTTATCTGACATAAATGTCATCTGACAGTAGCATGGAGAATGGACTGGAAAGTGACAATATTTGGAATCATAACAACCTGTCAGGAAGCTACTGCATTCATGTAGCTCTGACATTTTATAAACCTCTGACCTGGAGAAGATTAGTGGAAGTTGATGGAAAGGAGTTAGGAGATGCCTTTAAGTGAAGGGAATGAATTCTCTCAGTAACTGAGTTCAAATGGCATGATGGCGCTAATAAGAAAGAAAGAGACACAAATCTAAATGTGTGAGGCTTTGTCTTTGGAATTATATGGATATATTAGGCATATTAGGTGTGAGGAGTATTAAGGTAAATTTCAAATAGAATAGATACATAAAACACCATAAATAAGTAAAAAAGGTGAGTGAGTGAATTTCTAACTGTGAATATACTGTAGAATATAGGGTCCTGGAGTTAACCAGGAACTTGGTTGAGTGTTCATCTGAAGTGTGGTGACAAAATATCTTAGTCTTGGTATTTTTTATTAAGAGATAAAATTTGTATGTCCTCCAGGCTGACCTCAAAACTAGCTATCTACTGGATGATGATCTGGAACTTCTGCTCCTCTTGCCCCCACCTCCTGAGCTCTGAGACTGGAGGTGTGAACTCAGTGCTTGAGAGCAGGTAGAGAGGAGGATGGAAGCAGATAAAGTGATGTAGGCAGGTAGACACTTGCAGGCAGGCTTTCTAAAGTGATACCTTTCCATGTCTTGGATTGTAGCTCCTGTTACATAGGCTGGAGACCTGTAGTGAAGAGAAACATTTTTTAAATCTCCATTTCTACTTTCCACTTTTTCTCCAACCCTCTTTCTTGGGAGCAATTTTTAAAATTTATTCTTCTAAAGAAAACAACTCACAATTCTATCAGCCAAGATCATCACTGTTGACTTCTCAGTGTATTTGCCTCAAATCTTTCTTAAAAATCATTCCTTAAATTAATTAAATTAAAATGCTCCTTTTACTTATTTTTTTGCCAATTTTCCATTATTAAATTTATCACTAGTTAAAATTTTACCATGTGTTTGAACTATACTATATTATCACTATTCCCTTAACTTAAGATTTTTTTAAAATTTTGTTACATTTTCGCTTTGTATCACCTTTGTGAGAGAGTGTCTCATTTTTTGTGCCCTATTTGACTTCAAACTCACCATTAGCCCACCTCAGCCTCCCAAGCAGTTGGGATTACTGGTGTGTACCATTAAATTTGACTTAATTTTCAATTCTATAAAGTATTCTTTAACTACATGCTTTATATTTTTCAAAATTGATTACTTTGTGTGTGTGTGTGTGTGTGTGTGTGTGTTTACATGTGCTTGCAGCTGCCTATGTATCCATATGCCAAGGCCAGAGTTCCACATCAGGTGGTGTGGTAATTTGAATGAAAATGACCCTAGAGGCCCACAGATAGTGGCACTATTAGGAGGTAAGACCTTGCTGGAGTAGGTGTGGCTTTGTTGGAGGAAATGGGTAACTGTGGGAAGGCTTAGAGATCTCAGAGGCTAGGTCCAGTGTGGCATTCTATTTCTGCTGCCTGTGGATCAAGAAAGCTAAGCTCCTTTTCCAGCACCATGTCTGTCTGCCCACCACCGTGCTTCCGGCCATGACAATAACTGGACAATAACATGGACTATACCTCTGAACTGTAAGCCAGCTCCAATTAAATGTTTTTGTTTTAAGAGTTGCTGTGGTTGTGATGTCTCTTCACAGAAACAAAACAAAAAAACTCTAAGACAGGTTGCTTCCTCCGTTGCTCTCTTATTTTATCGTTTGGAGACGGGGGTTTCCCACTGAATGTGAAATTCACCATTTTAATTAAGCTATATGGCCAGTGATCTTCCAGGATCCACCTGTTTCTGTGAGGTAATGTAGGGTTACAGGCACTTTGTGCCATGCTCAGTTTTTTTGTTTTTGTTTTTTTGTTTTTGTTGTTTTTTGGGTGTTTTTTTTGTTTGTTTGTTTTGTCTTGTAGGTTTTTGTTTTGTTTTATACGGATGCTAGAGATTTCAACTCAGGTCCTCTCGTTTGTATGGGAAGTGCTGTTATCCACTGTGCCATCTCTCTAGCCTGAGCAACAAATTTTCCTTAAAAAAAAAAACTTTATATTTTTAGATTATTTTCTTGACAAAATTCTCAAAACTTCAATTAATGGAAAAAAGTCATGAAACTTAAAAAATACTTGGTAGATGGTAATGTTACCTCTCAGAAACCTGGAGCAAATGGCAAACCGACGTACCTATGAACATATCAAGGTGGCCTCTTCCAGCATGCCTCAGTACCTGTGGCTCCTCCCAACTCTCCCAGCATACCTCAGTTCCTATGGCTCCTCCCCGGACTTCTCACCCCATCCTACCTAAACCTCTTCCTCCCAGGGGAAGGGCTTCTGCTTCCCTTCCTATTAGCTTTTATAACTCAGCCATTTTAGCTACACCAGTGTCTTGGTCTCTTCTTCTGGGCTACCTCTCTTGGTCAGAGATTCCTTTTTTACTATCCCTCCCCCTATTTCCTCTTAAGGTCCCGGTTAGTCTGCTGGCCAGGTTCAGCCAGTACTCTTCCCTCTGCCTGTTTTCTCCCTTATATCAAAAGTAAAAACCTTCTCAATCCTTCAGGAATAGCTGTGGTCTACTTTTATTTCAGATTTTCATTGAGTAAATATTGCTTTGTGTGTGTGTGTGTGTGAGAGAGAGAGAGAGAGAGGGAGAGAGAGAGAGAGAGAGAGAGAGAGAGAGAGAGAGAGAGAGAGATAGAGAGAGATAGGAGGTGCTATTTATGATTTGTCATGATTTCTCAAGGTTCTCAAGACACCTCAGTTTTATTTTCTTCTGTCTTTTATCTTTGATTGATTAGTTAGTATAATTACTTTGCTCTTGATAACTGGCAGGAAATTTTGTAGAGTGTTTGCTGGACCCATTTCCTTCTTCTCAGGGGAGCCAGGGGAATCACTCACACACATGCCTTGCTTTTTTGATTAAAGTAAAAAATAACAGTTTGATCTCCTGTGAAGAATGGGTATCAGAAACAATATTTTACCAATGCCAAACCATTTGGGGAATTCCTCCCTTATGGATGACCCTCACTCATCTTTTTAAATCATAAACATCTCTCTCATGTTTCCAAACATGCCAGGAAAGCTGTACCTTAGGGCTTTGGAACTAGATTTTCCTCTCACAGAAGGCTGCTCACTAGATAATTATGGAGGTAATTATCTCATCCTCTAAGTCTTTGCTCAAAAGCTGTCTTCCCATTGAGATGAGACCCTCTCATTATAGGATGTAGCGTGCTTCCTACTTACCAAATAAAAATTCTTGAAGCCCTCTGTCCACTTTGCTTTTTCTATTCCTTTTCCCATGGCTCTATTGATCTTGAGCTATATAGTGAAGTTAACTTTATTTTCAAAATGTTTTGTTTGTGATCTATTTCCTCCTATGTCATTCCCCTCCCCCATATAAATTGCTAGTCTCTGGAAAGTAATCTTGCTGTTCCTGCAATGAATCCCTCTCAAGGAGCCTAACATGTAAAAGGTTCAAACAAGACTCAAGTAGTATTTGTTATGTGAGCAAATTAAGATTTATGCAACCCATAGGTGCCTGGAAGTATGTACTAAGGAAGTCAACAGAGAAATTTTCAAATGCATCAGCCTTAACTGTATGTGGGAGGTACAGAAACAGGAAGCCAAGCAGACTAAGGGTTTGTTTTGCTTCCTGGGAGAACTACTTAGAAATTAGTCCTTTTACTTTCTAGTTCATAGTGTTTTGTGAGGTTAGCATCTTGCATTTGGATGATGTCTTGGATATTTTCTCAATGATTTGAGTCAGAGTCAGGTTTTAGCTTACTTCAGTTTCTGCTTTACAATAGAATAAAAGCTTTGGGAGGCTAAAGCTTGCCACTATTTCACAAGAGGTGTGACATTCCAGAATGGTATCCAGGTTTCTCTACTTCCTGTGCTTCATCTCTCCAGGGAAAACAGAGGCATCATGTCAATGACTGTGCATGCATGCGTACAGATCAGAGGACAAGGACAAGAGGAGATGGTTAGGAACAAGGAATACTGTTGCCATTCTCATGACCTATATTTAGTGTTCTTTATTCAAATCAGGTTTAATCATTTAAACTGGAGTCTAAAGTACATTTCACAGCTCTCACTTGTGCCTTGACATGAGTGAATTGACCTTTGTAAGTGGCACTAGTACCACATTCTCCGTTTCTCTTCATGTACTCTATTTTCTCTAGGAAAAGTCATCAACATTAACATTTTGTCATTACTTTCCAACAGCTCTTAGCTCTCCAGCTACAAATTTTCAGTATTAGAAGCCCCCTTTCCCCATTGTAATCATGTGGTTTTCAGATACTTATTTTGGGGACCCACAGCTGTTAACTGTAAAACTATTCTTTTAAGCTTCAATCCTCAATCACTGAACTATTTTATTTCTATTTTTTCCCCTAGCAGCTGTTCTGTTGATTATCTAACAAATTTTTTTCCATGCTTAAAATTAAAATAGCATGTACAAAATAAAAAGATTGTATATAAAAAAGGTGATAGAATCGTAAGAACACAAATGCTGTGCTCCAAGATTCTGTGACGCCTGAGTCCTCTGGGTACATGCACACATTTGGAATGTTTTTATGTGTATAACTATATATGAATAATTAATGTGCATTAATTTATGAATGATATAAAACATATTGAGAGCATACTGTGTGCTAGCTGTTGCCAGTGCTAAGCCAGATGACCATCATCCCTATTATGCAGATGAGCAACTGAGGACTAGGAAAGTAAAGTTATTGGGCCCAGGTCCCTGCATTGAATGGAGTGAATAGCAGATAAGAAACTGGAATGAGTTTTTATCTTAAGATCAAAACACTTGTCTTTTCTCCTTCTTTTATCATTTTTATTTTCTGAGAGAATGAAAACTTACATCACCTTCCTTTAAAGATAGGATGTGATACATTATAATTGGACACCTGATTATGGCCTAACCCATTCTCTCCTCCTGAGTCCAGAATTTGCATTTATTATTCACATTATTTACATGTTATTACATGTATATGCATCTCAAAAAGGCACATAGTGTTATTTGATACTTTTCTGAATTGTGTAACTGTTGGGAGAATTCACATTGTACCTACATTTTACAGCAGTACAGTGCTCCTGGGGACTTAGCACAGTTTCTGATGCTCTGTTTGTTGAGAGCTGTTCAGGTTATTTGTGACTACTAGTCCTATTTTTAAATTGGACAGCTTAGTTGAGTATAAAATGCATCTCTGTTTTAATTGGCATGTTCTTTGTTAATACTGAAATGGAATATATTTTGTGTTGGCATTTCATACATATGAACTGCCATTCCAGTACTTTGTTACTCCTTTCTTATTCATTGTAGGCTGATTATATCTTCTTGAATTCATTTTTCTTATGTAATGCCTTTTCCTGTATAAATCTATGTCCTTTGGTGTGGGAAGCAGAGATTAAATGGACAGATTTGCTGACATGTTTTACATTTAAAGTAAACTTGTAATATTTTCTGTGAATTGTCTTTTTCTAAACGTTGCCAAATTGTCCATTTTTTGCTGGGGCTTTTTGTCTATCTGTCTCTCCTTATGCTCCAGGCTTTTTTAAATTTATATTTAAGAGCAGATTTGTGTATACTTTCCCATATTATGAGGGGCATCCTCTCTCTTTTGTACCTTTTTTTCTTATAGGGTATAAATTAATCAATTTTTATGTCTTCTGGAAATTGGGTCACATTAGAAAAACCTTTCTCATTCCAAGGTCATAAACAACCATTTTTGTTCTTGAATTTACCTACGCTTATATTTTGAATTTAAATTTTTGTTGAAGTTTTTCTCAGTGTGATCTAGCATTATTCGTATAAGATTATACATAACATTGAAACAACTTAATTTGATGAATATATTTTTCCAATAGCATCTATTAAGTAGCTAATTTGTTACAGTAATCTGAGATGCCACTACATTCTTATACCTATTTATGAGCTTTCTATTATTTTCACTTGTCTGGTTTTATACCATCACTATCCTATTTTTTGATGCATTATCATACGTGATATACTTAGTTGTTTCTGTTATTGTCTTTTATAAACTTTTCCTGTTTACTTTTGCCTTTTAATATTTCTATATAAACTATAATATAAATTTGACCATTTCTTTAAAAAGACTTTTGAAATTTTAAGATGCAATCTAATATATAAAATTAATTTAGAATGTATATCTATTCATACATTACAAAAGATTTACCTAATCATCACAAAAATGTTAAGTTATATACAGTAGAAGGTATTAAGGAGGCAAAAGATGACCCAAGATAATTTTCTCTGTGCTTGCAACATTTCAACCTCTATGTCAATCAGCCTTTGTGGTCACAGGTTCTTTGCAGAAATTGTCATTCACAGTCATGTACTTTTTAAGATTCATACTTTAACTGAGACCAATTCTGTACATAAAAGAATATTAGTTGTGAATTACATATCTGACTTGTTCTAGTCAGCAGGTGAGAAGGCAGCTTCAATGCCCTTTACAAATTAATGTTAGAACATAAAATGGAGAAATTCTTGTGTTTGATCCAGCATGTTAACAAGTATATTTATCCCTGCAGATTTTGTAGCAGAACAAAATGTGGGTCTAAAGTTTTGTGGCTGAGTTGGTGTCCCAGTCCCTCCATTGGAAGTCTTGTCTGATTTCAGAAGATGGATTTTCAGGCTCTATATTCTGCCTTGTTAGGAGTCTTATCTAGGGTCACCCTCATAGATTCCTGGCAGTTTCTATTGTCTTAGGTTTCTAACTGGTCCCAGAGATATCCCTCAACCTATTCCAGCTGTGTCCCCAAGTACTCTTTCCTTTAATCCTCTCCACACCTGATTCCTCCTGTTCTCATCCTTGCTTCTTCCCCTATGCAAACCTTTCCTGCTGTCTATCCCATGTCTATTCTATTTCCTTTTGCAAAACGATTCAAATACCACCATACCCACTTTGAGCCATCCTTGTCACAGCTTCTTGGGGTCTGTGAATTGTAGAATGGTTATTCTTTACTTTATAGCTAATATAATTGAGAGAATGGGTAAGCAATGACTATTCTAGATTGAGACCCAATCTAGAATAGTCATTATGAGAGAGAACCCACCCAGACACTATTAATATGATATTCTGCTATACTTGCAGAATATCACATAATTGGCATCAGTGAGGCTTCACCCAGCAACTGATGGAACAAGATGAAGATACCCACAGCCAAACCTTAGGTGGAGTTTGGGAATCTTGCACAAGAGGGGGAGGAAGGATTGAAGGAGCTAGAGGGGAGTTAGAAGGGTCAAGGACACCACATGTGACCCACAGAATCAACTAACCTGGGCCCATAGGGGCTCACAGAGACTGAACCACCAACCAGACAGAGCTAGGCCCTCTGCACAATGTTAACAGTTGTGCAGCTTGTCTGCCTGTGGGACTCCTAAGACTAGGAGTAAGGGCTGTCTCTGACTCTGTTGCCTGACTTTTGTTGGATCTCTTTCCCCCAACTGGGCTACCTTGTCTAGCCTGAATAGGAGAAGATGAACCTAGTCTTATTGAAACTTGATACACCATGGGGAGTTAAAATCCAGAGAAGAATATCTCTTTTCTGAGGAGAAAGTGGGGAGAGATGGGTGTGTGGCGGTGGGAAGGTGAAATGGAGGATCTAGGAGGAGAGGAGAAAAAGAAATCTGTGATTTTAATGTAAAGCAAATCATTAAGTTAATTAATTCAAAACAAAAACAAACAAACAAGCAAACAAATACATTTATCTTTTGACAAATATGTCCACTCTTTGGAAATTCTGAAAACATGTAAGTAAAATTAGCATATACAAAGATACATACAAATATTGCAATATTTATAATAAAACCCATCACAGAAGGGTTCAACAGAACAAGGGAGACTTCTATGCATTCTTCTTCAGTATCACTATCTATATTGCTAACTTGAGCAAAGCAAGGTCAATCTATTTGGAATATGCTTTGCTTATTATAAATAAACAAGCAGATAAAAAACAATAATGTATTTGGGTTTTCAGAAATAAACCAGGAAAGGATAAGCCAGAAAAATAATAATAAAAAAAAACTAAAATGGAGAAACATGGGATATGTGGAAAAGTTAGAATTTCAGTGAATGTACTTTTTTGTATAAGTTTTCATCTTGCTTAGGGAATATAAATAAAAGATAAAAGTATCTATCTGGGTTCCCTGAGGGACAAGCCTGACTGCATAGGGGTTGATGTCAAAAGTATCCCCTCTCCAGGAAAAAGACATCGGGACGGGTATGGCCCTCATGCCTCACTGGACAACGACAGGGGGACTGGAGCCATTACAAGGTCCCCTTCAAATACTGGAGGTCAGGCCTCTATCCCCGCCTTTGCAAGTTTAGAATTGCCACAGCCCTTCTATACTTAGAGAAGGGAGGAGATGTCAGGGGCAGCACTGCTTACCCACTGAAGACCTAAAATCAGCCATAGGCCTAAAATCAGCAATAGGCCTGTCATACATGTATACTAACACCAAGTCTTGGGTCTCAGTGGAAAAACATCGAAACAGATGGCTATAAGCTAATGTAAACAGGCAGCTTTTGTGGAAATTTATAAGCCTGAGTAGTCATAGACCTTGTAAATAGGTAGCCTGGGCAGACAATACCAACTTAGATAAGGGCAAGCGAGTCATAGGGAGAGTCATAGTGACTTGTCCCCTGAACAAGCCGATATCCGGTTCTGATGATATCTGTATTCCTCCTGATCACCCACACTCCAGTGTCATTCCCTTCCCCACATTCTGCCTTTCTGTGTTTATAACCCCTGTGTGAATGAATTACGATTTGAGAAAAAATAAATTATAAAAAAGAAAGTTTTCATCTTGCTTTATGTAATTTAATACTGGATTAAATAAAAGCAATAAAGAATTACACATTGACAGTAAGAAATAATGAACCAAATGACCTTAGGATCAGTGAAAGGAAGTAGAAAAACAACACTGAGAAATGAATGGCCTAAATTTAAATTTAATATTTTGCTTGTATATTTGAAATGGAAATTTAGAAAGGAACTGCAAGAATCAGTTATGTTGAGAAGTCTGTTAAGTATATTCCTATTTTGAAATTGTTGCACAATTTAGCTAAAGAATGAATTGACATGAGTGTTTCAGAAGAAAAGAGTTTTCCGATAAGAAAATGTAAGCATAACATACTGAAGAATACAACACTGTGTAAATTTATATTTGATTTGGAATTAAGAATGAACATTTGATTCCATCCCAAGTTATCCAAATAAAAGACCCTACTAATTACCTCTCTCTCTCTCTCTCTCTGTGTGTGTGTGTGTGTGTGTGTGTTTGCGCGTGTTAAGTGTCAAGTACATGCATATAAGGCCGAAGCAGTACATGATGATGATGTCTTTCTCTATTGCTCTCTATCTTATTGCTTTGAGCTCTGAACCTGAAGACTGCTGGCTTGGTTTGGCTGACTAGCCAATGAGCTCCCTAGATCTGTCTTCTATTCCTCAGTGATGAGGTTGCAGGCATGTACAACTGTAATGGTTCGTATACTCTCCTTTCAGGGAACGGCACTATTAGAAGGTGTGGCCCTATAGGAGTAGGTGTGGCCTTGCTGGAGTAGGTGTGTCATTGTGGATGTGGGCTTTAAGACCCTCCTCCTAGTTGCCTGGAAGCCATTATTCTGCTAGCAGCCATCAGATGAAGATGCAGAACTCTCGGCTCCTCCTATACCATGCCTGTCTGGACACTGCTATGCTCCCGCCATGATGATACTGGACTGAACCTCTGAACCTGAAAACCAGCCACAATTAAATGTTGTCTTTGATCATGATGTCTGTTCACTACAATAAAACCCTAAGACAACAGCCATGCTCAGCTTTTTACATGGGTGCTGGGGACTTGAATTTAGGTCCTTATGCTTTATACAGCAAGTAGTCTTGCCCACTGACTGAGCTATTTTATGTACTCCAGGTTTATTTTTGAAATGTCTTACACATTTAGCAATAGCTTAAGAATATAATTTTCCATCTAAAGGAATATGATATCCTTGAAGAAAGGGCTGACTATAGATCTCAGTCATTCAAGATACGATTGAGACATTATACCAACAAATGTAGCAGCTCTTACTGATGTGGTTGTATTATGTTGGTATGTAACCTACTAAAAGTGGATCCCATTCTTGAGAATGAGCAGTGACTATAAAGTATTAGAACATACTACACAAAACCTTGTGAGTTCATCACCATCAGCATCACCACCAGACAAACAGTACCACACTAAACAAAGCAAGGCCAAGTATTGATTCTCAAGAAAGTCTTCTTGGGAACTAGCTATGAGTCGTTTCACAAACTAGCTAAGTTTTCTACCTGAACATCAGACAATGTGGGAAAAGATCTCTTTAATAAATCAATTTCAGATAATAAATCCAAAATAGTTGTAGTAAAAATAATTAAGACAGGGCTATGTCATCAATAGATGATACACTATCAGTTAAACTTTGGGGAACAATTAGGTTAATGTCTTCTTAGCTCTCTGATTCATTCTACCACCACTACAGATGTGGCAGTCTTTTGGGCCTCATGATATAGTACAGCAGGAAGCAACATAGAATGCTTGTCTGTAATTGCATCTAATAAGAGTTCCATATATTGTCATATATGCCGTTCATTAAAGAATAAACTAGATGAATGATACTTCAAGAAAACAGTAAAACAAGTAAGCAATGTTGAATTTACTCCAGGGCAATTGCTAATTTTTTTCCAGAAAATTAAAAGAATTGGTAGAGAGTGAGATTTAGAAAGAAAAAGCCAATTACAATGAATTTATCTTGTTAAATGACTGAAGTACTTTGAATACAAACTCTTTGCCAATATTATGAAGGGATTATTAATCACTTTTATTCCAATATATTATCTGTAAAATAAAGGATTTCATTATGCCATTTTCAACATGGAGATAATGGACCTAGTCTCACTCACCTTTCACTCCCTCCTCTTGTTTGCTCCCCACCCTCTTGTTGATTCCCTTCCTCTTCTCAGAGTGCCCTTTTTACTTTAGTTTTTATTTTTAAAAACATAGATTCTGCCTATAAGAATATATGTTTCCTTTAAAATAAACCATGACTTCTTTCTTTTTTTGTGGCTGAATAATACTCCCTTGTGCTCACATACTGTATTTTCTTTGTCAGTTTACCTAGCTCATAATTTGGCTATTCCAAAAGTACTGTGATAAACGTTGGCTTGCCAGTACTCGTGACATATGGGGGACTCTGATTTCATTGAATCATATCTAGAAGTAATACAGCAGAATTATATATAATTTGATGATTTTTTTTGAAAAGTTAAAATAAAGCTTTAAAAGTTAGAAATAGGATTGTTATGATATCCTAAAGAATTTTAGATAGGATAACCTAAAGTTTTATAAGATTTGTTTTAAAATGTCCCAAGGAAGTGACCATTATGGAGGAGTAGAAGAAACAAGCCAAGGGAAAGTATTAAAATTTGTTAAATATGAGCGATAATGGACTTCAAGATTATTTTCTTTATAGTTATGTATGATTAAAGTTAAACTCTGTTCTCATGAACCTTATGTTTTAGTAGAACATAGAGATGAAATTCAAAAGAAAACACATAGTATCTTAGGTTAGAGCAAGAGGCATGAATGAGAAAATACAAATCAAACATGAAGGCCTGGGAAATAAGATGGATATTCAAGATCTTAGTCAAGGAGCCAGTGAGTCCTTCACTAAGAACATGATCATTGGGTAAACATTGAAGAGAACAGTAGGCCATGAAGTTAAGTGTTGGGAGCACTTTCCAAGGAGAATAAACAAGAAAGCACATCCGACACCAAGGCCCTGATGCAGAAACATGAGTCACATTGGGAAGCAAGAACGGCCCAATGTGACAGTTCAATGAGTGAGAAAACGAGCGTAAGATGATGTCGAAGGAGGCATGCATTTGAGGTGCAAATCCTGTGAGTACCAGATGACGTCAGATAAGGAGGTTTGTGTGGGAAATGCAAATCCTAGAGTGATTTCTCGGTCATATTGGGGTAGCATTTCAATTCCCAACCATCTAGGTCACCTGTAGATACGTATAACTGTCTCACAATATTCCCATACAACTGCGCTTTTATTTCAGAAGCCTAATCAGAATTTTGTAGCTTAAAGATTTATCTTAAGAAAGTGTGTCAATATTTTATAAATGGAATGCATAATATTAGTATTAAAGATTTATATGCTGTGATCAGAACAAAGCAAGGCTTAGACTCAATATGAAAGAAAACCACGTAGAAAGGGAAATTAAAATGCTTTCTCTTAAATGTACTACTTTAGTTGTAAATTTCCATTATTTTGTAGTGTAGTATAGAAAGAGGAGGGGTACACTGGCAGGCAGGCAGGCAGGCAATATATGTTGAGAAAGTTTCTGAAACTAAACTCTGGTACAAAGTAGAAATTTAAAAGAACCAGATGTGATTGAAAGATCTGGGATCAGGGTCAATGAATGTGTTTGGAAGAGGAAAATGAAATGGTGTGCAGGAATGGGGGTCCTGCGCCGGAGACCCAGGGTAGCTTTCCACTGTGGCAGGCCCCAATAACTCGAGAAAGTCCACGGGTTCCAAAGCTTTATTGTTCATGGTGTGTGATAGATGGTCTAGATGTGCACCCCCTCCCCCTCCCCCGTTTAAGCCAGGGCAGGCCTGACTTAAATAGGGAGGGGGAAAAGAGGAGGGCCTGGGAAAAGAAATAACTTAATTAGCTATGCCCTTTGGCCTTAAGGTAACTTATGAATATGGAAATCTCTTAAGGCTGAAGCTTGTAGTCACGCCCTCTACCTGTGTGTGGATGGTGATGCAAACCTCTCTGGGAGGGGCTGCTTAACCAAACATGACTTCTAGGCACAGGTTAATGGAGATGTAGACCATGTGTTAGGAGCCTGAAATCTGGGGCCGTGTTGAGATATGTGCTGTCCGTACACAGGCTATTTGGCTGGGTCTTTGGCTATCTCAAAACCAGTGCTCTACTGGGGAGACCAAATCATCCTTTCACGGTCCTACACAGAAACAGGGACATATATGCCTCCCATATATGTAATGGGAGTTTGCTTCTGCCTTCTCTGCAATGAGCAGTTCAGAACAACAACAACAACAACAACAAAAGAGGCTTAATTTTCTGGACAGTATAGTCTGATAGTCTTTGTCAGGGCAAACATACTGTGCCAGGAATGATCTGAGAGCAGTCAAAGGGCCATATGGCAGAGCCTATGACTTTTTCTGCAGTGATCTAATCCAAGCTCAAGACAGATGACTAGCCTAGGTTGATTTACTGTTTGTAAATTACTTGAAATTGAGTAGGCAATATTAGAGTCAGACATTATCAAGTTAGCAATAGAGATTCTTTGACGAAAACAAGGACCTATGCTATCTAAGGATAGGAGAATTCACTTTGACACATCCAACTCTGTAAAATCCAGGATTTTCCTGATTATAAAGTGACAATGTGTAGTTCACAATCTTATAGATATGAAGTTAAATCTCAGCATATAGACTTTGTGGAATTGTATAGTGACAAAATCGTTTTCATGGCATACTTTGTTAGAAGTAGCTATAGCAGGCCTAATTCTCTTTCATACTAATGTGGTTATATGTGTATGTGTATGATGTATATGATATATATGATATATATGATTTACATGATGTATATGATGTATATATATATATGTATGTGCATATGTATATGATGTATATGATGTATATGTGTATGTGTATATGTATATATATAACAGATATGAAGCTACATGAGCAGTTCATATAGTTCTAAAATGATAATTATTAAAGATTCTCTGTCCAAAACTATTTTCAGTCTTCTCTATACTTTTCTGCTAGTAAACATTATACTTTTGGTGCCTAAAAGGGTACCACTTGAATAACAGGTAGGAAGTAGCCTGTCTGTAAATTGGTGATTAATTTTGCCACTGTGCCCTTCTTTCCTGCTCTCTGTGATTTCCTTCCTGGAAACCCTGGCAGCCAAGTCAAATTTCCTAGAGAGAAGAGAGCTTCTTAGGAATGGAAGGCTGAGAGTTTCCTTGCTAGCTCTTTCTTCACCCAATTCTTCAGACGCATTCTGTGCTATATTCTAAGTTACTAATCATGACAAAGTTTATATGGCTGGTCTGGGCATGATGGTGGCCCTGGGGAGTCAGAGCTAGAGAAAGATGTTTGATGAATTTAGAATACATTTTCTGCTAGTTTCTCACTTCCCGTGGAAATTGCAAATTTCTTCTCTTACCTCACAGAGTTAATTTGGGGCTTTGTGGGCTGACAATCATATCCAAATTTCAATCCTTATGGTTTCTCATTGCCTCAGTTGCTTCTGCAATTGAACAAAATGTATAAGCCACAAAAATCAAGGTTATCCTTAGCTGCATAGAGTTCAAGGCTAGTCTGGGCTGTATGAACCTTTAGTGTACATAGAATCTCTTGTGTAGTACACTGTGTGGAAGCATCATCTCTAAATAAAAGCCAATGGCCAATGAGCTGAAGCAGGATTAGAAGGTGGGAAATCAAGAGGGGGGAGGGAGGGATGGAGGCGGGGAGGGAAATTCTGGGATTGAGTCAGGTGTGAAAGATTAGCCCAGACACAGAGGAAGATAGTCGAATGAAACTGAGGACCAGGTAGCCAGCCTTGTGGCATGATTTAGACTACTTTAAACAGGATAACTGAATAATAAGCTAGTCAGAAAACAGAGCCAAAGCTATTGGCCTAGGCATTTATTCATATATAAGAGATCTCAAAGTCATTACTTCAGGAAACAAAGAAGTTACACTACAGAAACCTACAGAAACTTCAGAAGATATGCTGTTGTACCATATGCCATATATATTGGTAAAGAATGAAATTCAAAGATTTCAAATTCAACTCATCTATGATATTGACAAGAAATTGAAGGAGGTAGTGACAAATGAATCTTCTCAGAGGAAATGAAACATATTTTCTGACTTGAGTTATATAGTGAACACATAGGCAAACCCCAGCACAAACCCTTGAAAGATTAAATATTACCATTTATTTCACAAAACACAAGTATGCTTTTTTGGGGGCTAGTCAGTGGGATAGTCTGCTTTATCTAATAGTTACAAAACAACTGACTAGCCCAAAAAAACCATAGTTGTGTTTTGTGCAGTAGTACTCTTCTGGGTAGATCTTCAAAAATAATTTTGTGTTTTATTAAATATTTGCTTTTATATTACCTGAACAGTATTAACATATTGTAAAGACAGGCTCAATAGAGACTCAAGCAGATTAATTCAAATGCAAAAAAAGAGAACATACCAGTATGCATTAGGGAAAAAAATCAAGCTTACCATTCTCAGTAAGGACATAAATGAATCCCCAATTGGGGAATGATTGTTCAGTTTTCAAAATGTGAGTACTTCTATCTATATCTATCTATCTATCTATCTATCTATCTATCTATCTGTCATCTATCTATCATCTATCTATCTATCTATCTATCTATCTATCTATCTATCTTTCTTCTATATCCTTCTTCTCCTCCTCTTCCTCCTCCTCCTCCTCCTCCTTCTTCTTCTTGTCTCTCTCTCTTCTCTCTCTCTCTCTCTCTCTCTCTCTCTCTCTCTCTCTCTCTCTCTCCATATATTTCTATGTAGGGATAGATAATAGGGATGGCCTTTAACTTACTAAGTGCCCTAAGGCGGCCTTGAATTTATAGTCCTAGTATTAAAGGCTTGTATTTCATACAAATTTTATTTATAACGCTTTTAGTTGTAATTACTCATTGTGATGGCTATTTTTAGCTGTGAACTTGTCTATATCAGTAATTAACTAAAAGCCAAATGGCTGGGCAACCTGTAAAGGATTTTTTTTCTTAGTTAAATCACTTGAAGTGGGAAGATACACTTCTAATCCAGATCTTTGAGATGGGAAGATACACCTTTGATCTGGGCCATACCTTCTGCTGGAAGCCTGTATAAAGGATATGGGAAAAGGTAGTTTGCTCTAGCAAGTCCATTCTGTCACTGACATTAGAGCCTACATGTTGGGGTTCTGTCCTGTACTAAAGATCAGTTGAGACATCCAACATTGTGGATTGAACAACTGCTGGATTCTTTGATCTTTCATTAGTAACAACTACCGTTATTGGACTAGTTGGACCACAGACCATAAGATGTCCTATCTATCTATTTATCTGTCTGTATGTGTATCTATTTATCTGTCTGTCTGTCTGTCTGTCTGTCTGTCTATTCCATAGGTTTTGTTCCTCTAGAGAATCCTAAGTACACCCATAAAGGATATTAGTAATTGCTAGTGTAAAACTTTATTATATAAAAACTCTTGATTGATATTTGAAATATTTTAGTCCTATGTATGTCTTTTTTTTTTACTTTCAGCAAAAGCAATGATAAAGCAACAGAAAATAAAAAATTTAAGCATATTAAAGTAAAATTTTCTGAATAGGTGCTGTAAATCATTAGTATAAACTGAAAGATTACAGATCAATTTTAAAAGTAATAGCCTAAGACACAATACTAATTATTAGATTATGATGGAAACTATAGACTCACTCATTGTCTATGTTATTCTTCAGATTTCTGTTCAATGCCCTTGCTATATATTCCTGCTTTTCCGGTTTTCATTACGCCTGAATCTCATTCCTCTGTCTTCATTTCTTCTTACTCTTTCATTTCTGCTGTCTATGGTACTCAGTGACACTTGCAACACTGCCTAGGGCTTGTCAACATTTGTTCTTTTAGTGAATTAATATTCACAATCAGACTACAGAACCAAGCCCTTCTAATATTTAAGACATATGATTGCTAAGAAATCAGATCAAATATCAAACAATTCACATGACCTTAGCAATGGTAAATATCCTATAAATGCCTTAAACTATAATTGTTTAGCACACAATGATGCACCCATACCTCTTTGAGTACATATTTAATGAAATATATGGTTAATAATGTAATATTGCCCCTAAATTAGGGGCAATCCAATGCCCCATGGCAAATGGATTCTAAAATAGTGATACCTTCTCCTCCATCCAAATAAGAAAACTTCTGCATATTAAAATCAGTCATTTAAGCATTTTTCTTGTCAGCTCTGTTATTATTCCTGTCATCTGAACTGGTGCATGGGACACATGTGAATAAACACATGAAAGAGGCATTTCCAAATTATCAAATCGGATGAATAAAATAGCACAGTGTTCATAGATTTGCAGTTGCATGTCTTGGCATTCTAAGGCTGTCTACCATTTGTGACATCACCACAAAAATAGCATCACATATTTCCAGGAAGGCCATTGCCTTTCAGAGATTGTGTATGTATAGCTAATGACATAGTCCTTCTATACATTGGTCAGGTGTTAGACTATCTCAGTGTACAGCTGCTTTCAAACTAACTGAATTCTGTAAAAAGAAAAACTATGTTCAGAATGTTAATGATTCAAGTCTTGTCACTTATATATAGTCAAAAGAATCAAATATGGGGGTAAGACAGTAATGTTAGTTAAAAATCAAGTAGGAATTTGTAGAAAAGGCTGCACAGTGACATTTTCTTTAACTTTTTTCCCAAACAAATGGATATTTGTGTCTATCCTGTGACGTTATCTATTATCTGTTATCAGAGACTCTTAAATGTCAGTTATGTGCTTACTGTCCTGACCTCTACTTGGTTAAATTTATGACATGTGACTGTGTAATATATATGTGCTTATGAACAAGTTAAAGGAAAATAATGTTACAGTGATTCCACTCTACCCTGGAGTGCTTTACTTTTTCTTTATGTTAACTTTATGTTTCTATCCGTTAACAAGACCAAAACATCAGAGAAATATTGTAGGTAAACAGAGATTTACTTATATTTGGGAAGAACAAGCATCCTGAAATTTGTAAGCAAAGCAAATGCACCCCAAACACAAGACCCTGGTGGATGTTTCCTTCATGGAGCCCATAATCAGGGAACCCAGTGTAGAAGTAATTAAAATCAGCCTCTGGATCAAGCTGACTATCTAAGCTGCAGCGGCTATGCCTAGCTCAGCCGCCATGTTTCTCAGCCGGAGGCCATGTGCGCACAGCAGCTAGAACTAGCCAGCCAGAAACACCAGCCCTGCCACTTACGAGACACCAGAGGGGAGATGGCTCTGCCAATCTTCCATGCTGTCTCTGAAAGACTGGGCATTGCCCAGACCATCCTGCCAGCCACACGGGCCCAGTAATAAAAGGAGACTCTAATGTTTAAAGATTAATTGAAAGCTTTATATGTTTGGTAAAGCTCAATAACAAGATGCCCATACAAAGAGAGTTGTTTCCCAGTTAGTTAACTTAATAAAAGTTATTACCCACTACTGCTCTCCATACCTGTGTGGATCTCCATTGCTCCTACATCTCTGCCTCTCTAACTCTTCCTGTTCCTTTTCCTCTTCCTCTCCTAACTCCTTCCACCTTAGCTCCTCCTACACCCCAGTATGATAACTTCTATTTCTCATGAAGATTTTGACAGTGAGTTTTTTTTTATTGGATGTTTTCTTTACATTTCATATGTTATCCCTTTACCCCATCCCCCAACCACCCAGGAAACCCCTATCTCCTCACCCCTCTTCCTGCTTCTCTGTGGATGTACCCCTACCTACCTCCCCACTCCTACCTCCCCACCCTCAAATTCCCAAAGCCTGGGCTATCCAGACTTCATGAAATCAAGGATTTCTTCTCCCACCTATGCCCAGCAGTGCCCTCCGCTCTTACGTATACAGCTGAAGCTATGGATCCCTCCCTAAGTGCTCCCAGACTGGTGGTTTAGACCCTAGGAGCTCTGGTTTGTCGGTATTGTTGCCCTCCTCATGGGGCCACAAACCCTTTCAGCTCCAACAGTCTTCACTCTAACTCTTCCATTGGGAACCCCATGATCAGTTCAAAGGTTAGCTGTGAGCATCTGCCTCTGAATATGTAAGACTCTTGCATATCTCTGAGGAGACATCCATATCAGGCTCTTATCAGCATGCACTTTCTGACTTCCACATCAGCATCTACCTTTGGTGACTGCTCATGGGATGGATACTCAGGTGGAATGGTCTTCAGACCGCCCCTCCTTCAGTTTCTGTCCCTCACTTTGTCTCCATATTTGCTCCCTTGAGTATTTTGTTGCTCCTTCTAAGAAGGACCGAAGCACCCCGACTTGGTCTTCCTTGTTCATGAGCTTCATGTGGCCTGAGTTGAATCTTGGGTATTTCAAGATTCTCGGCTAATATCCAATAATCAGTGAGTGAATACCATGTGTGTTCTTTTGTGATTGGCTTACCTCACTCAGGATGATATTTTCTAGTTCCATCCATTTACCTAGGAATTTCACGAATTCATTGTTTTTAATAGCTGAGTAATACTCCATTGTGTAAATGTACCATATTTTTGGTATCCATTCGTCAGTTGAAGGACATCTGGGTTCTTTCCAGCTTCTGGCTATTATAAATAAGGCTGCTATGAACATAGTTGAGCATTTGCCCTTGTTATATATTAGAACATCTTCTGGGTATATATGCCTAGGAGTGGTATAGCTGGATCCTCAGGTAATGCTATGTCCAATTTTCAGAGGAGCCGCCAGCCTGATTTCCAAAGTGGCTGTACCATCTTGCAGTCCCACCAACAATGGAGGAGTGTTCCTCTTTCTCCACATCCTCACCAGCATCTACTATCACCTGAGTTTTTAATCTTGGCCATTCTAACTGGTGTGAGATGGAATCTCAAGGTTGTTTTGATTTGCAGTTCCCTGATGACTAAGGATACTGAATATTTCTTTAGGTGCTTCTTGGCCATTCGAGTTTCCTCAGTTGAAAATTCTTTGTTAAGCTCTATACCCCATTTTTAATAGGGTTATTTGGTTGTCTGGAGTCTAATTTCTTGAGTTCTTTGTATATATTGGATATTAGCCCTCTATCAGATGTAGGATTGGTAAAGATCTTTTTCCAATTTGTTGGTTGTCATTTTGTCCTATTGACAGTGTTCTTTGCCTTACAGAAACTTTGCAATTTTATGAAGTCCCATTTGTCAATTCTTGATCTTAGAGCATATGCCATTGGTGTTCTGTTCATGAACTTTTCCCCTGTGCCCAAGTATTCGAGGTTCTTCCCCACCTTCTCTTCTATTAGTTTTAGTATATCTGGTTTTATGTGGAGGTCCTTTATCCATTTAGACTTGAGCTTTTTACAAGGAGACAAGAATGGATCAATTTGCATTCTTCTACATGTTGTCCTCCAGTTGAACCAGCACCAATTGTTGAAAATGCTGTACTTTTTCTACTGGACAGTTTTATCTCCTTTGTCAAAGATCAAGTGACCATAGGTGTGTGGGTTCATTTCTGGGTCTTCAATTCTATTCCATTGATCTTCCTGCCTGTCTCTGTACCAATACCAGGTAGTTTTTATCACTATTGCTCTGTAGTACAGCTTGAGGTCAGGGATGGTGATTCCTCCCGAAGTTCTTTTATTTTTGAGAATAGTTTTTGCTATCCTTGGTTTTTTGCTATTCCAAATGAATTTGAGAATTTCCTTTTCTAACTGTGAAGAATTGAGTTGGAATTTTAATGGGAATTACATTGAATCTATAGATTGCTTTTGGCAAGATGGTCATTTTTATTGTATTAATCCTGCCAATCCATGAGCATGGGAAAACTTTCCATCTTCTGAGATCTTCTTCGATTTCTTTCTTCAGGGACTTGAAGTTCTTGTCATACAGGTCTTTCACTTGCTTGGTTAGATTCACACCAAGGTATTTTATATTATTTGTGACTATTGTGAAGGGTGTCATTTCCCTAATGTCTTTTTCAGTCTGTTTATCTTTCATGTAGAGGAAGGCTACTGATTTGTTTGAGTTGATTTGATAACCAGCCACTTTGCTGAAGTTGTTTATCAGGCTTAGGAGTTCTCTGGGGGAAGTTTTGGGATCACTTAAGTATACTATCATATCATCTGCAAATAGTGGTATTTTGAGTTCTTCCTTTCCTATTTGTATCCCTTTGACTTCTTTTTGTTTTCTAATTGCTCTGGCTAGGACTTCTAGTACTATATTGAATATGTAGGGGGAGAGTGGGCAGCTTTGTCTAGTCCCTGATCTTAGTGGGATTGCTTCAGGTTTCTCTCCATTTAGTTTGATGTTGGCTACTGGTTTGCTGTATGTTGCTTTTACTATGTTTAGGTATGGACCTTGAGTTCCTGATCTTTCCAAGACTTTTATCATGAAGGGGTGTTGAATTTTGTCAAATGCTTTCTCAGCATCTAGTGAGATGATCATGTGGCTTTTTTTTTCTTTGAGTTTGTTTATATAGTGGATTACATTGATGGATTTCTGAATATTGAACCATCCCTGCATTCCTGGGATAAAACCTACTTGATCATGATAGATGATTGTTTTGATGTGTTCTTGGATTCGATTTGCTAGAATTTTATTGGGTATTTTTGCATCGATGTTCATAAGGGAGATTGGTCTGAAGTTCTCTTTCTTTGTTGGGTCTTTGTGAGTTTGGGTATGAGTGTAATTTTAGCTTCATAGAACGAATTGGGTAGTGTTCCTTCTGTTTCTATTTTGTGGAATAGTTTGAAGAGAATTGATACTAGGTCTTCCTTGAAGGTCTGATAAAATTCTGCACTAAAAATATCTGGTCCTGGGCTTTTTTTTTTTTTTTTTTTTTTTTTTTTTTTTGGTGGGGAGACTTAATGACTGCTGCTATTTCTTTAGGGTTTATGGGACTGTTTAGATGGTTTATCTGCTCCTGATTTAACTTTGGTACCTGGTATCTGTCTAGGAAGTTGTCCATTTCATCCAGGTTTTCCAGTTTTGTTGAGTATAGGCCTTTGTAGTAGGAGCTGATGTTTGTTTGAATTTTTTCAATTTCTGTTGTTATGTCTCCTTTTTCAGTTCTGATCTTATTAATTTGGATACGGTGTCTGTGCCTTCTGGTTAATCTGGCTAACGGTTTATCTATCTTGTTGATTTTCTCAAAGAACCTGTTCCTGGTTTTGTTGATATTTTGTATTGTTCTTTCTCTTTCTGTTTGGTTGATTTCAGCCCTGAGTTTGATTATTTCCTACCTTGTACTCCTCTTGGGTGTATTTGCTTCTTTTTGTTCTATAGCTTTTAGTTGTGCTGTCAAGTTGTTAGTGTGTGCTCTCTCCAGTTTCTTTTTGTAGACACTTAGAGGTATAAGTTTTCCTCTTAGCACTGCCTTCATGGAGTCCCAGAAGTTTTGATATGATGTGTCCTCATTCTCATTGAATTCTAAAAAGTCTTTAATTTCTTTCTTTATTTCTTTCTTGACCAAGTCATCATTGAGTAGAGAGTTGTTCAGTTTCCATGTGCACGTGGGTTTTCCATTGGTTTTGTCATTATTAATGACCAGCCTTAGTGCGTGGTGATCTGATAAGATGCAAGGGATTATTTCAATCTTTTTGTATCTGTAGAGGCCTGTTTTGTGACCCATTATATGGTCTATTTTGGAGAAGGTACCATGAGGTGCTGAGAAAAAGGTTTTAGGATGAAATGTTTTTTTTTTTTTTTTTGTTTTAGGATGAAATGTTCTATAGATGTCTGTTAAGTCCATTTGGTTCATAACTTCTGTTAATGTCAAAGTGTCTTGGTTTAGTTTCTCTTTCTATGATCTGTCCATTGCTCAGAGTGGGGTGTTGAAATCCCCCACTATTATTGTGTGAGGTGTAATGTGTGTTTTGAGCTTCAGTAAAGTTTCTTTTATGTATGTAGTTGCCCTTGCATTTGGAGCATAGATGTTCAGAATTGAGAGTTCACCTTGATAGATTTTTCCTTTGATGTGTATGAAGTGTCCTTCCTTTTTTTTTTTTTTGATTACTTTTGGATGAAAGTTGATTTTATTTGATATTAGAATGGCTACTCCAGCTTGTTTCTTGTGACCATTTGCTTGGAAAATTGTTTTCCATCCTTTTATTCTGAGGTAGTGTCTGTCTTTGTCACTGAGGTTCATTTCTTGCATGCAGCAAAATTCTGGGTCCTGTTTGTGTATCCAGTCTGATAGTCTGCGTTGTTTTACTGGGGAATTGGGTCCACTGGTGTTAAGAGATATTAAGGAAAAATGATTGGGGCTTCCGGTTATTTTTGTTATTAGAGGTAGAATTATGTTTGTATAGCTATCTTCTTTTGGGGTTGTTGGAAGATTACTTCCTTGCTTTTTCTAGGTTGTAGTTCCCTCCTTGTGTTGGCATTTTCCATCAATTATTTTTTGAAGTGCTGAGTTTGTGGGAAGATATTGTGCAAATTTGGTTTTGTCATGGGATATCTTGGTTTCACCATCTATAGTGATTGAGAGTTTTGCTGGGTATAGTAGTCTGGGCTGGCATTTGTTTTCTCTTAGGGTCTATATGATGTCAGTCCAGGCTCTTCTGGCTTTTATAGTCTCTGGTGAGAAGTCTAGTGTAATTCTTATAGGTCTGCCTTTATATGTTACTTGACCTTTTCCCCTTACTGTTTTTAGTATTTTTTCTTTGTTTTGTGCATTTGATGTTTTGATTATTATGTGACGGGGTATTTCTTTTCTGGTCTAGTCTATTTGGTGTTCTGTAGGCTTCTTGTATGTTCATGAGCATCTTGTTCTTTAGGTTAGTCTACTTTTCCTCAATAATTTTGTTGAAGATGTTTACTGACCCTTTAAGTTAGGAATCTTCACTCTCATCTTATACCTATTATCCTTAGGTTTGGTCTTCTCATTTTGTCTTGGATTTCCTGGATGTTTTGGGTTAGGAGTTTTTTGCATTTTGCATTTTCTTTGATGGCTGTGTCAATTTTTTCCATGGTATCTTCTGCACATGAGATTCTCTCTTCTATCTCTTGTATTTGGTTGGTGATGCTTGCGTCTATGACTCCTGATCTCTTTCCTAGGTTTTCTATCTCCATGGTTGTCTCCCTTTGAGCTTTCTTTATTGCTTCTATTTCCATTTTCAGATCTTGAATGTTTTTGTATAATTCCTTCATTGTGTTTTCTTGCAGTTCTTTAAGGGATTTCTGTGTTTCCTCTTTAAGGGCTTCTACCTGTTTACTTGTACCCTCCTGTATTTGTTTAAGGGAGTTACTTATGTCCTTCTTAAAGTCCTCTATCATCATCATGAGAAGTGATTTTAATTCTGAATCCTGCTTTTCCGGTGTGATGGGGTGTCCAGGGCTTGCTATATTGGGAGAACTGGTTGCTGATGATGCCAAGTAAGTTTGGTTTCTGTTGCTTGTGTTCTTGCACTTGCCTTTCGCCATCTGGTTAACTCTAGTGTTACTTGCCCTCACTGTGTAAGACTGGAGTCTGTATTTCCAGTTAAATTGCTTGTGTCAGAGCTCCTCAGAGTCCAGATGTCTCTGTGGTCTTAGGATCCTAATCTCCTGGGTGGAAGAACTCCTGGGACTCAGGCCACCTCTGGGATCTAGAAATCCTTCTGCTCTGGGTACAGTGTGGTTCCTCTAGGATGGCTCAGGATATGATGTCTCCACAAGTGCAAGCCAACTAGGTTTTTGCTGCTCTGAGTGCAGTGGCTCCTCTAGGATGGCTCAGGATTCAGTATCTCCACAGGAGAAGACCAGCTATGTGTCTGTTCCAGCCAAAATTATCAGACAGGGGGAGAAGGGAAGTAGAATTCTGGAGTGGCAGGGTTTGGGTTGCTGGTGGGTCCTGAGTGTCCCTGGCTCCCAGATGTAAGTCTGGGGCGTAGAGAGTGAGATGGGGTTCTTACCCACTGCTCTGAGTGCAGTCGCTCCTCTAGGATGACTCAGGATTCAATATCTCCACAGGTGCAGAGTAGTTATGTGTCTGCCCCAGCCAAAAGGACCAGGCAGGGGTCAAAAGTGAATTTTTTTGACATCACACAATCATGGTGACTTCTAGTTATTATGAGCAATTTGACTGTGATGTGTTCAGTGCCATACAACTTGTTAGAAACTCCAATAAAACCAAAGCACTAAGCTTTAAGTTTTAGGTCAGTGTCTTACCATTTCTTCTTCTGTATAATATTCACTTGACTCTACTTGATATTTCCTACATTTCACGTGGAGAAATGTACACTGGTTTTGGTGTTCTCAAGTAAAATCAAATCCACACTCAAGTGTTCTTTGGTATTATGGATAGCAGTCGTGCCTGAATTTACAGACGAAACAACTTTTCATAGTATTCATGTATTCCTGTTTTTATTTGTAGAAGGCAAAGGAGAATTTTTCTATTATTTGCCTCTATTGTTTCTTCAAGTTTTAATGTCTGCTGGATACATGAATCATCCCAGTGCACACTATTATGCTGAAAATGCTGGAAGAAAGGCCTTTACAAATGTAAAATATTGTTATAAACCTGTTAGTGCATACTTACTGCTCAGAGCACTGGGTAAAGGAATCTGCCACCACTAAAATGAGAATTTATTCTTCTTTATTCTCCCATTTTTCTCGTATTTATGTGTTACATTCCCAAATGTACTGTGATGGAATAAAGACTCTTTGGTATAAGATAGAAACTGCACTTAAATCCCAAATATGTGATCCTGAACAAGCTGACTGACCCTTTCTTTGAGTCTCTGCTTTTCCCACTGTAACAAATATATTCTAATGTAAAATAGTAAGGCCTGGTTTAGAATCACTGACCCAGAGTACAAAATGTAAACAATATAATGTCAAGAAGATGAAAGTGTTTAGATTCTAATATTGTTTCATGTGATGAAATGCTAGAAGGAATTGCTTATGAAAGAAGATAAATTTAGTTTATTCTGGTGCATTCCTTTGAAACTTCTACTACTCTAGTGGGTTTGTTTCCTTGAGCTTCCTGTAGGAAAGATAACCTTAATGGGGGTACATGGTGAAGCTGTTGGATTACCCCATGTGCCAGGAAGCAGGGCAGAAAAGATGGGTCCTCTTTGTGTGTATTGCCCCAAAGAAAAAAGATACTTTTGCTCAGCTCTACCTCCTAGGTGTTGGGAATTACTCTGATATTCAATTAAGTTATACCCAGGTCCACCACATCTCCTAGTAGCAACCAGAATGGGGAGGTGTCACACTACACTCATTTCTATCACAACAGGTACACTTAGAAATCTCTTTACAAAAAAATATCTTAAGGTCATTTAAGAATCTTGGGTCTATGTTCCTTATAGCTTAAATTATAAATGAGTTTTCAATGTTATTACATGAAAGTGCAATGGGATAAAATCTTGATATAGGGAATGCTTAACTGTGGTTATATAAAATAAAGGACTGATAACTGATATTGAGATGGAAAGAGGGAAGGAGGGAGGGAGGGAAGGAGGGAGGGAGGGAGGGAGGGAGGGAGGGAGAGAGAGAGAGAGAGAGAGAGAGAGAGAGAGAGAGAGAGTCAATAGAAAGTAAACTGTGAGGAAAAAGTATCTCAGAAAATTAGCAATGTGCCTCATACTTCTTAGTTGGAAACTGATATAAAAGAAGAAATATAAAAGTGGTGAAATAGAGACTAGGTATAACTGGGTATTAGAGTATAACTCAGTGATAGGGTATATACTTAGGGTGTATGAGGCCCTGGGTTTAAGCTCTTTTTCTGTGACAAATTGGCTGGACATGTATATATTTACTGTATATGCATCCTTCATTTATATATTTAAGAACTATTACTATCCCTGGCACCAAAGTGTAATTGAGTGTGGATTTGATTTTGCTGAAAACACCAAAGATAGCATAGAGACTAAGACACATATAGCATTTGTCTCTTCTGGCTCCTTTTTCCTGAGAGTAAAGTGCAAATGGACCAAATGTGCATGTGTGTGTGTATGTGTGGTACATGTATGGTGTGTGTGTGTGTTTGTGTGTGTATGTCTGTGTGTGGTGTGTATGTGTCTGTGTGTGGTGTGTATGTGTCTGTGTGTGTATGTGTGTGTGGTGTGTATGTGTCTGTATGTATATGTGGTGTGTGGTGCGTATGTGTGTGTGTGGTGTGTATGTGATGTGTATGGTGTGTGTGTATGTGTTTGTGTATGTATGTGTCTGTATGTGGTGTGTGTATGTGTGCATGTGTGTGATGTGTGTGTATGTGTGTGTGTGTATGAGTATTGCTAGGCAATACTGATTTGTAAACATTCATTTGTTTTTGTGCTCAAATTGTTACACATTGGCAATTTCACAATTATATTTTAAGGTTATAATCAGATACCAACCAGAGCATTGGAGGTGCACAGTTGGGAAATGTGGGTTTATCTGTATTTTGGTTAAGCATCATTTTCCCAGGAAAAGGTTGATTTTCCCATCCCAGACACAGTGTGTCCTCCTTGTAATATCTTTAGATGCATTTAATTGTATATGCATTAAATGTTATTCTTGTTGGGATGTAGTTTTTACATTTTTTTCACAGCAATGTTTTTCTGTCCTCATATTTCCATATCTAGGTGAATGTAATTAGTTTACTAATTTCATTCTTACATTTTTATCATTTAAAATTTTCTTTAAATTGAAACTATTGTAAGGCATCAGATTTTAAATTTACCTCCATGCCAAAATTGGTAACTAATTGTTTAATGACATTTGAGTAGATCAGCTTTTCTCAAGGATTCAGAATGCTGTCTATATCACTTAAGTAAAATGTTTATGCATTGATTAATTTAAAAATACATATATTACAATAAATATGTGTGTACACACATATGGACATAACAAAAATTGGGACTAAAGAAAATGGTAAGTTTTTAATGAGAGTGGAAGGGAGGCAGCTTGTTTCAGTTTGATGGGTGCTTCAGTGAAAACAAAGGGAAACTGTTAAGTGTCAGGAATAAACAATGAGAATGCTTTAAAGGGAGAGGCAAAAAGACAGCAATTTTTCCCATTTCACAAATCTGCTGAGGGCTAATTGTCCAGGCCCTTGAGGTGGGTTTTCTGGGTTTAGTGATGCTCAGCTCTCTAGCACTCAGTTGCTTCTGTGTCGTGGGTATTTTCGTATATGCTGCAGACAACGAGAGCGTGTCTTCTTGGACTCCAGCCTTAAGACAGTGCTCATCAGGTGCTCATGTTCTGATCCCAAAGACTACATCTAATTTGATTTAACTTTTAGAATTAAAGTTAAATTTATTTTTTGTACATGGATATTTTACCTGCACCATATCTCTGTACCATTTGCATGACCAGTGACTGTGAAAATCAGAAGAAGGTGCTGGATCCCTTGAAACTGGAGTTTCAGGGAGTTGTGAGCTGCCATGTGGGTGCTGGAATTGAACCAGACATTCTGGAAGTGCAGTCAGTGCTCTTAACTACTGAGCATTGTAAAAAGCATCTCTCTAACCCCTAGAGAAGTTCTTGATGCACAGTGGCTGCTGTTGGATAAACGTATGCTGGGCTCTATGGAAGTGGAATCCTTTTATTTCTAGAGTCATTAACACCCAAATCCTTTTTCCAAGAGGAGAAAAAAATCCAAGAAAGGAGCATGTGCTGCTGCAGAGCAGTGACTTTGTCCCTATTCAGTCTCCTGTAGTATTACCATGCATGCTAAGGCCTTCGCCTGCTTGCTTGCTTTCTGCTAACCTACTTGCTGTAATTCACCATTTCATCTTCTTCCTCTCAGATCTAACCTGTGTTCATTATATCAGTCATCTGCAGTCTTGTCAGTGCTCTGTTTGGCTTTGCCAATGGCAAGCCTAGTAGGGGAGAGCTGGTAGGGGGCAGGCACAGAGGTCAGAGCATTTATTTCCCTGGTTTCCCTATTCAGGCTTCCATCAGCCAATAAGAGTCCACTGTAGAAAGTTTCTAGTCCTGACTCTAAATGCACTAATACCCTTTTCTCTTCTGTCTTCCAATATCTTCACTTCTTCCTTTTTCCCATATTACGGTGTTAGTCGACTGATGGGTAGCACCAGCCCTGGTTTGCTGACAAATTTTCATGAATCCTATGCAACCCATCCACTTATTTTCAAACAAACTTTGCAAATAAAACCTCTTCATGTAACATTTTAAGGGTGTCATTGCTTTGCTTGGTATCAGTGCTTTCTGCCTTCTCTGTGGAGCCAGTGTAGTTTAGGATAGTCAGCACAGGTAGATATCACTGGAAGAGATTTAATGCTAGATTTATCTAATTGTCTGAAAGGGAATCTTGAAAACTAAAGTAATAACTTGGTAGAAGTGTCTGGGTAAACAAGTGAGGTAAAATTTTGATATCTTTAAAAATAAATTGTACTTACTTAATTTGTGTGTGTGTGTGCGTGTGTGTGTGTGTGTGTGTACATGCCTATTTGCCTGGAGATCTGAGGAGGGCATCAAGTATCCTTCTCTATCATGTTCCACTTATTCCTTTGAGACAGGGTCTCTCACTGGACCTGAGGCTAGGCCAGCAACACTCAGTAGTCCTCCCATGTCTCCCTCATTATTGGAGATACAGGTGACTGTA
Organism: Grammomys surdaster; assembly: GCF_004785775.1. Classification (NCBI taxonomy): domain Eukaryota; kingdom Metazoa; phylum Chordata; class Mammalia; order Rodentia; family Muridae; genus Grammomys; species Grammomys surdaster. Next base: position 8,679,353 of record NW_021621185.1, read on the forward strand.
CCTTTTTCGTGTGCTGGGAACTAAATGCAGGTCTTCATGCTTACACAGAAAATATTACTGAGCTGTTTCTCTAGTCCTGTATCTTACTTATTGGTTAATTTATGACAGAAACATTGGTCATTCCTGCCTTAAGACTCTATGGTCACCCCCTATCTTTTTGCAATTTTCCAAGAAATTCTACTTGCTATTATCTGAAGGAGATAACATCCATTCCAAATAAATAGTTATATCCTTACACATTAGCTGAAACATCAGTGCTTTGGTTTTCTTCTGACACAGGGGGAACATTCATCAAATGGTTGGTAATGTTTTTTAACTCTATTATAGATAATAATATTCTAGACATTTGTGCTTAGTTTTTTTATTGATAAACTTTTATGAGAACAAAGTAAGCAGAAAATCCCTGTGAGTGAAGCACTGAGGAATCAGGAATATATATAAAACACATAGGCTAAGGCACTAAAATCAAGATTGATGGGTTATAAAAAATTGAGCCTCATTAAAATAAAGTTGCTTTTCTTCACTTTGCAAAGGAGTTGGAAGAAACCCTTTGCTTTCACCGTGAGCTTACCAAAATGGTTCTTCTGGGAATACTACTGACAGCATAACAGAGATTGGGTCAAAACTTGTACATATTATTGGTTATTAGAGTTTTGAGGTATGCTCAATATTTATGAATTAACTTCTTCCATATTCTGATACTTCTTTTTCAGTATTTATAGCTTTATAATGATGCCAGAGTTGTTGAACTTAGCCTTGGCACAAGCATGTTCAGACAGAGTAACCTGCTCATTTGACTTTGGTTTTGGTGTAAGAAAAACATACATTATATAAATATTTATAGTAAGTCCTTATTTGTGTGGAACCATGAAAAGCATAAAGCTCATTTGATGTATGAGCTATTGAGATAATGGCAATGGGTGTTTGATGTTACTCTAGCCTTCCTAATATTGAAATGACTTTTCTATGCATTGAGAGGTTATATTCCTCTGAAGCAACAGAACTCTCATTACTCCCTGCTGAGTAAACTTTAGTGGGCAGGTGTTATGTGCTGGGGATGAAGGAAGTCTTGTGCTTTTAAGATACTATTTAATTCATGAGTTTGCTGTTACTCTTGTCTCATTGTATTTTTGCTGGCACTCCTCTTCATTAATAATGAAAACCTTCCTCCTTAACACTCTGCCTTTATACACAGAAGCACTTTCAGAGCCTCACAAGCTGTTTCAAAGCATGCGCTTTGAAAAATAGCCTTTAACCATCAGAAAAGGAAGGTTTAAATAAACTCTGTATTTGGAAGAATGTTTAATTTCCATTCAATGTAGATAGCCAAATAATATATGTCAAATAATAAGTTGTTTTATCTTTAGTATTGTTCACAGGCTGCTTATTCCCCTACTAAATAGAAGGATGTTGGCATTCTTGGGGAATTATGTCCTCTATTTCCTGTTGTTTATTACTTTAACCAAGCCCTACAACTATCTGCTGATAATCAAGAAAATTTAGGAAATTTTCATATGTTTTATAATGTAGTAAATATTAGCAAGAACAATCTGTAGATTTTGCTTGTCAATAAAAGCAAGAAAAAAATCTGATTCTCAGGAAAAAGTATAAGAACATAAGGTTTTAAAATGTTCATTACTATGTGCTGTTTCATTTTCTGAGACAGAAAAGCTTCCATTTTTTCCTTACATGTAAGAAAGTATTATGTTAAGAAACAAGGCTTGGGAAACTTAATGAATAATATAAAAACACATTTAAAAGCAAATATTTTTAAAACAGGTGTAGAAAACAAAAATTGTAAATAAAAAACCCACCAAAAACTCATTTCAAAATGTAATGTTATTTTGCAATACACATATTATTATGGTTATTATTATTATTATTATTATAGAATGGGATGTGAAATTAGATTGACTACTCAATGCTGATTAGGTTTTTTCATCTTTATTTAATACACTAACACATCATTTTTAAATGTAAGGCTTTGGAGAACCAGTTGAATGTGCAATATTTATTTCAGGAAGCTATGGAAGGCAGTGATGGCCTAGATGCTCAGTACCTGCTCTTACTCCTGTGACTTCTTAGGAAGGGACACGTTTCTTTAACTTGTGTGAAGTGATCCTTACATAGGTGAGAACTCAAGCAATTCTAAATGACCACATGAATGATACCAATCCAATCTAGTTTCTATTTTATACATGCTAGAAGTAAATAAATAAAATGTCAAGATTTTTGTTAAAAATGTATTTTAAATATTTAAAAATTTTATTAAAGGTTGTATGTTAAGACTAAAGCTTCATGCAAAAATGCCAGATGCATCTTCCTTTTGGACAAAGACAAAACTTGCCCCCCTCCCCCAAGATTCTTAAATTAACTTGGCTGGAGAAATGGTTTTAAACTGTTATAAATATTTAATCAAGAAATGTCCTTAGTTTTTCAAAGTCTACATTTTTGTCCAGACTTTAGTGCTTTCATTTTAACAGAGTAGTCTTCAAGGAGAAGCCAAGTACATCTTTGTGAAGCCAAAAATATGATTTCCTCCTCTCCCTCCTCCTCCTTCCCCCATCCTCCTTCTCTGCCTCCTCCTCCTGCTCAGTAATGTGTTCCTGGCATTAAGAAAACCATTTTATTTTCAGGAACTTTACAAGCAGTCCTGCAAGACTGCTGCTCATCACTGTCCTTCCCACAGGTTCACTTAAGCAACTTGTCATATAACCTGGCTATTTTTATAAAGATAGAAGTTTTTCTCAAGAACAAAACTTACTTGCCTTTGAGCACTTACTTTTTAGATTGTGATCTTAATTTACTTATGAGATTGAGTTAATGATGCAACAAAGAAAGCTTCTTTTTTTGACTGTGTATATTCAGTCAAATGCAACTCAAAGACTCCAGAGCTTAGCAGATATCAAGAAGGTGAAACCATGCTTTCTTTAATATACAAATTGTCATAACTTAAACTTATATCATCCTGATTACTGGAAATTAGAATCCCTTACTTTTGAGTGTTTTCCTGTGTGCTGCATCCCATATGCTCAGGAGCAGACGGTCTCCTCCTTACACTGCTGTCTCTGCTGCTGACCATCCTCAAGAGACCAGTAAACATACGGCCTCAGCTCTTTCTCTCCAAGTATGGCAACTGCCACTATTGCTTTTCTGATCTCAAATATGTGTGACATTTCTTCTTTATCAGAAAAAAACCGAGAGAGACTCTTTCCTACTTCCCCACAGCACAACAGAACCCAGGTGAAAATGCACAACTCCTAAACATTCAGGCACTGGGAAAAGTGCAATAAAGAGATGGATTATAGTTGTAAAGCAGCTGCCTTGGGAGCAGTGGACATGGGATAACACCTATGCTATTCAACTTCAGGCTGACTGACATCTCTGTAGGAATGCTCCAGCACACCTGACTCAGAGCTCTGAGTAAGCTCCTTTGTGAAAAGTGAAGACGTGTGCTTACTCCGATCCACTATGGTGGGTCCTCTTCCCTACTTTGTATTAGAGCTAATCTAGGGTGACTGACAATGACAAGATACAACCTGTTTAAGGAAAACTCTGTGCCTATCTTTTGAGCCAACAAAAATCTCTACTGTCACCATAGCCCAACAAGGTTTCCATGCCATTAAGTCAGCAGTGTCTGGTGAGTACTCAGTCATCTCGGTGAGCATGGCTGACTGAGCCAGTCTATCTTCTATTAAGTAGTAGGAAAGGAAAATGGGACTTATGATAGGTTCTTCCAATCTTTCTGCCTCTGCTTTCCATGAGGAGTATTTATTGAGATAGGTAACTGCAAACGTATAGTGACTGACACAGTTTGGATTTCTCTGTGAAAGAAACCACTTCTTCAAAATGCAATCTGCAGAAGCTCCTCTAAAAAAGTTTTCAATTGACATTAGTTAGCCTTAACCACTGTGTACTCCAGAAGAATTTGCCACCAGAATTATGTCAGTAGCTTAGAGTTTGCTTGCTTTGTTTATTTTCTTCCTTCCTTCCTCCCTCCCTCCCTTCCTTCCTTCCTTCCTTCCTTCCTTCCTTCCTTCCTTCCTTCCTTCCTTCCTTCCTTCCTTTTGTCTTTTCTCTATGCAATGGGTTAATACTATTACTTTTTAGTAAAACTGGAATTATGTCCAATAATGTGGAACTACTCATAACTTCAAGTAATTTATTTATTTCTACTTTATGTGAATGAGAACTTGCTTGCATGTGTGTATATGCACTGTGTGCATTCCTAGTACCTGCAGAAATGAGAAGAGGGTGTCAGATGCCCTGAAACTGGAGTTACAGACAGTGGTGTGCTGGCCTACTGTAAGAGCTGTGTCATTTCTATGGCCTTCATTATTTTTTTAAATACAGGGATAGAAATCAGGTGTCTACATGGAACTAATTTCCCAGCTCATTTATAGCTTTTAAGGTAGCATTCTAAGACTTGTAGGCGTTGCAAGTGACAGACCAGTATAAAAAGGAGGTCATCAGATTAAAACAACAGTAACATCTAAAGTTTGTGAATCTAGAGTACCCTGTAAGAAACTAAAATTCAAAGGCCACCTTAAAACAACATCTTTTTATTTGGTGGGTCTCTGGTGGGTGAGGCTGAGGTTGAGAGTCTGGTCTCTGACCTCTGAGGGTCAGGACAGAGGGTTCATTTAGGGGTTCAGTTGGACATGAATGGGACACTTCTCACTGTAAATTCCAATATCTTAGAGAGTGACCTCAAACCTTTAGGAACATTTCAAGCTTGTGTATGAGTAATATCTAGAAACATCAACTAGTCCAAGGAAGGTGGATGGTCAAGTCAGAGTAAGGGGTGAAGCCTCTTCTGCTCCAGCACACTAGCGCTGAACTGGTATAGAGCATGAACTAGAAAACTGTGTCAGTACCTCTCTCCAGGAATCTTACTGCAGCAGAATAGATTGTTTTATCTTGCAACAATTTTCATTTTGGAAAACTAGAGTTTGTCTATCACCTTTGTCTGACCCTTTCCCATATTCTCATTGTTTATAGTTTCTCATTTTTCTACTTAAAACAACAAGCCATTATAAAAAAAATTGAAAACTTTAGGAAGCTCAATTTATTCATCTTGGTTAATTTTATAGCATTTAAAAAATTTGTATGTCTTGCTCTCTTTCCTACTTTTCTACAGCTATCCTTTTCCTCAAACTTTAAACACTTTTAAGGTTGATTTGCCACACCCCAAAAGAAATAGGCCAAATCAGTTATGGTCTAAAGCCTTTAAAACTATATGACTCAAAGCCATTTCCAGAGAAAATTTGTCCTGAAACTGATGGCATTAGGTAAAGAGTGAGAGTTCTGGGAACACTCAGCCCTAAAGAAGATACTTCTATCAAATCCCTCACCTCAGGGCTCAGTGGTTCTGTAGAAGAGGAGGCAGAAAGAGTGTAAGAGTCAGAGAGGGTAGAAGACACCAAGAAAATAACGTCTTAGAAACACAAAGGACCAACACACATGAACTCAAGAGAGTGGGACAGCATACACACAACCTGCATATGGTTGTACCAGATGGTGTTCAAGAGCTGAAGGGACAAGTGGACACATGCTCTCATCCCTAACTAAGAAGTTATCTCCAGGTGATAACCACTTGCAAATAAAAGTTTAGTTTTAACCAATGGAGTCTCACTCAAGAATCAAACTAGCCTTAAGGATAAGTTGCATGCTTGCAGTAGAAGGCCACAGAAAACTAACTCTATGGCATCTTTGAAGGTTGCTGCTCTTAGAATCTAAGGGCCTTTCCTTTGTTGTTTGTGGTTTTTAAATGTTTTTTATTTTTATTTTATTACATTTATTTTCATTCATATATACTTTCTTTTTACTCTACAGGTATATTATAGCTTACAGTTCAGTGTGCTTATGGGATTCATGAGTGTGAGAATGAGTAGGCCTCTGGCTTTCGTGACTTTTCTTGGGTTCTTTTTTTCTCAGCTTGCTTGTTTTATCCTAGTCTGCTGTGTTAGTTTTTGTTTTATCTTATTATATTATATATTATTATTACCCTTTAGAAATTTGTTTGTTTTTTAATGAGAGACAGAGAAGGGGTGGATGCAGATAGGAGGCAAGGTGGGAGGAACTGGAAGGAATGGAGGAAGGGGAATGTGAAATCAGGGTATATTCTAGGAGAAATATATCTGTTTTCAGTAACATAAAACAGTACATCTACAAATAGAGAAAAGAGGAAAACTGATAAGATATTGTCAGTGTTACATAGTGTTAGAAGCAGAGGTATATATATTTAAATCATGTTTCCATACAGAAGCACATGGCTTTAAGTCCTTTAGCAATAAGGCTTACTTAGTGGAGTCTTAGGTCAAAGGCTTTTGGGAGCAGAGTTAAATGTTCCCTTTGGGAGGAAGTGTGGACAAAGGAGCTAGGCTATAGTGTTTCAGGGCTCTGGAGACCCTCCTCAGCATCTCTGCTATTGTTACTAGCCCAGACCCCACGTGAAAACTGCAAAACTGCTCTAAATTTATAGTGTTTCTAACAAAACCAAAAATATAAAAAATAAAAAACAAACAAACAAACCATAAAACCCCATGGGACACAAACCACAACAATCAGTTTCTTTTGTGAGTTAATTACTTCAGGTGCTTATCACAATAACGGAAAGATAACTATGTTTTCTGATCTGGAAAATAGACGTGCATTGTGAAAAATAAGCATAATATAGAATACAGTAAATATGTTTCGTGCATGTGTAAGAGTGTGAGATGCAATTCCTACATATTACATAAGTCATTTCTATTCTCACACCTCTTACTTTGTATTATGGTTAGGGAACTACTTATAGGTTGTAAATAACAGGAACTTGGGGGATTTCTGTTATTTGATTTCTTTTCCGCACCTTGTTGTTTGTAGACATGGGTCAGCTTCTTAGATTGCTGAAGTATCTTTAATGCACCATCTACCACAGTTTTTCTCCATTTCCAGTAATTTCCATTCATTTAGAGTGTCAGAGTGTGAATATGAAGTCAATAAACACATAGTTTGGATTTCAAAAGTCTTCAGTTTTAGAAGTATGCTTCATGTTTATCTTATATCTTTATTTTCACTTTTAATTTTTGATGCAATCTGTTGAGAATAAATCAGGTAATATAACACAAGAATATTTGATAAGATGTTCACTTATTATGCAAGATGATCTTCATGGACATAGGTGGTTGTTACTTCTCTGTAACACCACAGGCTGTAGATGTTTGTTTTCTAAAAGGTACTACTGATAAGCAGGAAGGGAACACACATAATCCACAGGGGACTGATGCCAAGGAGAACAGCAATAGATGACTCACAGCTCTCAAGGGCCAGACAGACAAGTACTGTCACCCAGGAGGAGAATCAGGCAAGGGACCAAGACTCCTCGTACCATCTAAGCACACTTGATGTCAATCAGGGCTATTGTTGGTTTCTGTGATGACAGACACTAGCTAGTCACTGAGCTACTTAGTCACTTCCTTCTGATTCCAACACACCTCTTTGTGGTTGCTGAGCTTCAGACTTGCGAGCATGACAATGCTACACTCTCACTCACCTTAAACAGCTGTTTCTCTGACTGGATGAGTATAATGTTTGCAGATTTATTTGACTTTTTGGAGGATTATTGTATCAGTAACACCAAAGCATTTGTAAAAGATCTCAAAAATAAACTCAACCTTAAGGCATGTGAAGAAGGTTCTCGTACTTATTCTCTTAGCTATGCAACAATACATCTAGTCAACATGACCATACATGTCCTGTATAAGGAGGCCCTAGAGTAGAGGCACTCCTAAGCTCCTCAAGTCATGTGAGAGGAGAAGGGGGAAGCAAGATAGAAACTAAGAAAAAAAAAGATAGAAGCTAAGGACACAGAGATGGAGACTTATTTTTTAATAGAGTCAGGACTTGGTTATATAGTCCAGGCTTGCCTAATGTAGTCCCAGCTGGCCTACAACTTTCTACGATGTAAAAACTGATCTACAACTAGTGATCCTCCTATCTCAGCTTCCCAACGGCCAAGATCATAGATGTGTGGCACTATTCTCAACTGAAATAGATCATTTGTTTCTTTATTTTGTGTTACCATGGATGGCTTATTTTTCAATATGTAGACCAGGGAGACATTTGAAACTCAATGGTAATTCTTGCGAGTTCTGCAATTATGGCTGTGTATGTGACACTATAATCAGCTGAATTAGACAATGAAGATGACTTAAATTTGTTAGTTGGCTCAAAGTATCATTTGTACTCATAAAAAAGCAACAGTTATTTTGGAAGACACAGAATCATTAAAGATTATTTGTGAACAGGAAATCTGCTATGAGAAGAGCTGCCCACAAGATGAACTAAAGGCAGAAAACAAATCTGTTATTGGCTTTGAATTCCACCTGTACCCACTGAGACATTGTTATAGATTTTACTGATACTTATTTTCTTTGAAGATAGTGAATTGTTCTGTTCCTTGGTTGTGGACTCAGGTAGCAATGTTTCTTTCCTTTATTAATGGCAAAATTATATTGGTGCTGGGTAAGTGTGGCCAAACTGATGAAGACAAAATCAAATACATTTCAGGGATGGATATAGTTCCTGTGACACAGGTTTTCACATAATGGATACTCCATTGTTCCTGACTCACTGACAAAATCAAATACATTTCAGGGATGGATATAGTTCCTGTGACACAGGTTTTCACATAATGGATACTCCATTGTTCCTGACTCACTGATGTTTGTGCTTTGTGTGTGTGCCTGTGTGTTCATGTGTGCCTGTGTGTGTTTGTGTGATCTTTTGGTCTGTAAAGTTATATAGAAGTGTGCAAACCTGGAGTAAAATCCTGAAGCTCACTCCAGTAGAAACTCTTCATTCTGCTCACTATCATGTAAATTGAGTTGCCCTTTAGGCTTCTAAAAGACAGGAGTGATAGACATGAGTAAAAGAGAAGCATAGAGGAACCATTCGAAAAGATAGAAATCCTTGGAGGAAAGTCTTTGTTAGCTTTTCTCCAAGACTTAATTCATCATTTCTAATGTAGCAGTTGGTTACCTTTTTTTCAGTGTCTTTAGAAGACATCTTTAAATATTTCTGTTAAATTATTGTCACAGCTGTCTTGCCCACAGGCAGGAAGGCCTCCAGTTCTCTGGTAGAGGCAGAAAGCGCTCTGTTGTGAGGGAACAGCATGAATAGCCCAGCAAGTATGAAGATATATAAATCATGTGACATCATTGATAATCTCAGTTATTGGTAACAAGACTGTGAAGTGAACAACCTAGGCAATTTCTAACCCTGTTTAAAATAGAATGTATTATAAGATGTGGAGAAGGGCAGTGCGAATAGATGAACTAACCAAGTGGTTCACTTTTCCTTCTTTTGTAATGTGAACCATAGGAAATTTTCTACTGTTGTCTGGTGCAAATATAAATCCTTGTATCCTTATGGTGTCTTGGTATTCTGGACTTCAGATATCTTGATAAGGGGGTACTTAGGCTTCAACTTCTTCAAGACTCACTCCAGTAATTATCCAACAGTGTAAATATATTTAGCTTTGTTCTAAAACTTATTTTCCTTTGCAAGCCAAATATTGTCTTGCAGCAGGTGCAGATGCTAAGTTCTAAGTGAACATAAATCTCTAGTGGAGATATTTTTCATTTTTTGCATGCTGTTATTCTGTTATTGATGTTTATAAAACACCAAGAGATATTTACATTTCTAGATCTCCTGGTTATTCATCCATTTCTGTTAAGTCTAAATTTTTTTGGGAAATATCAGGCTGCATATTTTTTTTGTGGCTATGCATATGTGTCTACTAGGTTTGCTGGAGGTGAAAGTAAAATGATTTCCTTCAATTCTCTCTGTGCTCTTAGAGTTATTCAGTGGTTAATACAAAATTTATTATAATCCTTGCTGGAAATAAATTTTGGTCAATCAGGGAAGTATTGGAGGGTACCATTTAAAGTCTATTTTCCAAGCTCCACTTAAAATATAATTGGGGGAGGGGGATGAAGGCTCTCAAGGAGATGGCAACCCCACAGGAAGACCAACAGTGTAAACTAACCTGGACCCCTGGGAGTTTGCAGAGCCTGAGCCACCAACCAAAGAGCATACACGGGCTGATCCGAGGCCTCTAGTACATATGTAGCAGAGGGCTGCCACATCTGGCTTCAGAGGGAGTGGATGCTTCTAATCCTGCAGAGATTGATGCCCCAAGGTGGGGTGATGTGGGGGACCTGCCCTCTCAAAGGTGAAAGGGAGTGGGGATGGGAAAGGAACTCTTTGAGGGGGGACTGAGAGGGGCAATATTTGGGATGTAAATAAAAAATATATAATAATTTGTGTGGGAAAAAAGAGGAAAATATAAAACTAGTATTTCCTGGTATTCATAGTCTGCTTCAAAGATTTCCAGAAGCAATAACTTATTTGCAAATATCTGAATCATGCCCCAATGATTCTGTCTTCCCTTTCTTCCTTCCTTTCTTTCTTTCTTTCTTTCTTTCTTTCTTTCTTTCTTTCTTTCTTTCTTTCTGTCTTCCCTCCCTCCCTCCCTCCCTCCCTCCCTCCCTCCCTCCCTCCCTTCCTTCCTTCCTTCCTTCCTTCCTTCCTTCCTTCCTTCCTTCCCTCCCTTTTTCCTCCTTCCTTCTTTCCTTCCTTTCTTTCTTCTTTCCTTCTTTCCCCCTCTTCCTTTTGTTTTTCCTCCCCCTCTTCTTTCTGTCCCTTTCTCTGTCTCTCTCTGCTGTTTCTGTATCTCTTTGTCTCTTTCTTTCTATCTCTCTCATTGGTAGAAGCTGTGATATTGATTATGGAATCTGAGAACAGTGAATGTTAAATTTCTAAATTTGCATCTAAACTATCTTGAAAACCTAGTTAGTGACATCTCCTTTCTTTGCAACTTATTTTTAAAAATTCAGACTTATCTTTGGAAGGATGGGCTCTTATACCTGTCTCTGCTCTGACCCTGTTCCAGAGATATTTGTATTTCATATCCTGTCATTTGACTCTTCTCAAACATATTCCCTGGTCTTAATTCTCTTTTCCTCTGTGCAATCATAATATTTAAAGAATAAAGCACCATGAGCACAGCTTTATGTGAGCTCACAGCTTCAGAAGTTTAGTTAGTAATTACTTAATTCCATGCACTTGAGTAAAGTATCATGGTGACTGGGGTACGTGGCAGCAGACAGCTCTTCATATCACGGCATATCAGCAGGAGACAGTGAGGCTAGGACCAGGGCCTGGGCATAACTTCAAAAGCTGACACCCCTAAAGACTTTCTTCTGAAAGCTAGATCCCACCTCCTAAAGGTTCTACAGTCTCCAAAAACAGGGACCCTACTAGAGCGTAGGCTTGTAGGCCCTAGACCCCTCTACCACTGGGCAGAGCCACTTGAGGAAGCGGAATGTGGGGAATTTAACTGCACTTATCCCACACCAATGTGGCTGTGCTGAGACACCAGACTCTTGGACATCCAGGCGCCATTGGGAGTCCCAGATGAGCAACAGTGGAGTCAGGGGTCCTCAGTCAGGGGACCCCCGAGACAAAGGGGTGGGGTGGAGTGGGGTGGAGTGGGGTGGAGTGGGGTGAGGTTGGAGGGGAGGTAGTGGGGGTAGGGGTGGGAGATGGTAAAGGGAAGGGGAGCTCTCTGGCTTATCTCATGTGGAGATGACTGTCCTTAGCTTTGCATTGGTAGGTTTGGTGGCAGTTGTAACTGAGAGCACAGAAAAGTCTTTTACGGGAGATTAGGCTGCGGCTCTGTAGACAAAGGCCTTCTTCATGGCTCCCCATGGTGGATCTTGATGAAAAGAGACAGTCCATGATTCTAAACAGTTTATTGTCATGATAGAAAATAGATGCATAAAACCATACCCTACTTCTCAGGGTGGATCTGAGATTAAATACCTTTTGCAGGGAGGAAGATCTGGGAAGGGAAACTTATTGGCTAAGCCCTTCCAGCCTCTAGGTACCATATTAATAAGGAGAATTCTATTTTTGACCTACAGTGACCATTGGACATGCTTCTTTTATGTGAGTAGCATGGCATGCGTATTCCAAGTCAGGAGTCTGGCAGGGAGCTGGGAGTCACCTAAGCCTCAAGTGTGTGCCCACTGAGTCCAGGTCCCAGCCTGTTCTACCTTACCATACTTCCTGGCATAATTTTACATCCCATGCTAGGGGACTGAGACTCTAAATACATCTACATTGTGAGCCTGTGAGAGGCATTGAATATTCAAATCATAAAATCATTAAAATCCACTAAAGCAAAACTCTAATGTGCTTGGCTCCCTCGCCTCAACTGTGTCTGCCTTTCATTTCTTCATTGTTCAGTTGCTGTACTCCATAGCTTTGCCTTCTCTCTTTCCTTCTTCCCCATTTCTTCTATTTCTTTTGTCCCTTGTATCGCTTTGTGCTTTTACTCAGTCAGCACACATTAAACAGATCCTCTTTATGTCTTTCTGGGTATTCAGACACCAAGCTGGCATCTATGTATATAGCTCTCTTTCTTCTTTTCTGAGAGAACAACTTAAAGGTTCCTTATCTAAACCTTTGTTTTCAGTCTCCTGCTTTTCTATACCCTCTTCCTACTAAACTTTTATCCATCTTACATGCTATTATTAACACAGTTTTGAAAGAATAAAGCAAAACAAAAAGCCCTTTCCTTTTGAATAAGTTAATCTTTATTTTAAAGGCCTCACTTTGTTTTTGGAAAATAAAAGTGTAATCAGATAGAGGGGAGAACTTCTTTTCTCATCTTTCTCAGGCCAGAGGCCTCTTTGAGTTAAACTCTGACCATATTTTTAACCCATCATCCTATCTTTTTCCTCATAAGCTTTCTCCTTGAACACACTGGCATGCATACTGCAGTTGGAGTGACTCCTGTATTCTTCTCATAGTTTACTTTGCTGTTTCTTTCCCAAGACTACGTCTCTTCCTCCCTCTAGGAGCATATCTTCTTTTTATATAAGGACATCATATCTGGCCTGGTTCTTCTAGGCTGGGATTGATGTATATTTTTCTTGGATGGGCAGATAGTAAATATTTCAGGCTCTCTGAACAATGTGGTCATAGTGAATGCTTTATTTTGTTGTAGTACAACAGAGAGCTAGAGGGTATGAAGGAATGAGTGTGGTTGTGTTCTAATATAACTTTTTGAGCATTAAAATTTTACATTAGACAGTTTTTTCAAGTGCTGTGATATATTGTTCTTTTTTCATTTTGGCAGAACCACTTGAAAATATAAAAAGTAGTCTGTAAGCTATGGGCCATATAAAAACTGATGACAAGTAGATTTGACTTGTGGGCTATATTTTGTAGGCTCCTATTATAAAAAGGATTCTCTCTTACACAGATTTTAGTAGTAAATTACTTGTCTGCATGCTTCTAATATGCTGACTAGTAATGCATTGAAAGTGTGTTTATAGACTTTACTGAAATCGAATCCATGAAAGTGGATTTTTCCTCTCTTCCCCCCCCTTTTTTTCTCTTTTTCCCCTCTTTTTCTTTGATTTCTTCCTATCATGATGAAACCACTTGAAAGAGGAGTGTAAAGGGGGGAATAGTTGCTTTTCTCACATTTTCAGTAGATTCAGACTGTAGTTAGCTTGTTTCATTCATGTAGGCATGTAATGGAGCAGAGTGTCATCAAGTTAAGCTAATGTGGTAGAATTCACCTCTAGTGGGCTAGAAAGCAAAGACACTAGAGAAGAGCCAGGGCCAACATATATCTTTAAAGACTATGTTCCTAGTGATGTACTTCCTCAAGCTAGGCCACGCATCTTACAATTGCTTCCCAGTAACATACTAACATTAAATTCAAAACTCACATAGTTGGGATTGATCATAAGACGCCTTCTCTAACTAAACAGAGAAGGAGGAGATGCCAGAAGCCAGGACCCTCGCCCTTACCCTCACCCCCTACCTTTCCCCACCTGCACAATGTCCCCTGAAGCTTGGCAACTGCAAGATCCTGCTTGGCAACTGCAGATAGACTCAAAGCAGGGTACCATATCTTCTGAAGAATAGCAGGGAGACCATAACTCAAGCAGTGTACCATATCTTCTGAAGAATAGCAGGTAGATCATAATTCAAGGCAGTGTACCGTATAGACCATGACATGTTTCAAGGCAGAGGCCAAGAAGATTCTGTACTTTTCCACCACCTGGCCCCTCTTACCCCCTCACCTTGTAAAACATGCTATAAAAAAGCATCTCATGTTCAAAAAAAAATTAAAAAATATATATATAAAAAAAGAAGAAAAAAAAAGAATCCATAAACAGTCAAAGCCTTCATGATTTAATACCTAGACCAAGTCATGAGCACATGAGCCTTTTTGGCGATATTTCACACTCAGATCACAATATTCTGCTCATGTACCCTAGAGGCTATGGTCTCCTCACAATGCCAAATGCATTTAACCTGCTCCCAAAGATTAAATAGTCCTGACATTATTCAAAAGTTGAATTCCTGTCTCCTTAGAAACTCACTTCTTAGTTGCAAGTTGCTGTAAAATCAAAAATAAAGTTATTTACATCCCATATATGATGGGACAGGGTAGACATTTTCATTCTTAAAGGAAAGGATAGAATACCAAGGAAGAATCATGTCAAAGCAAGACTGAAAGCCAGCAAAGCAGACATTATAGTTGGCAGCATTGTACTATGTCTGACACCCAGGGTGTGCTTGAATGAAGTGACCTCTGTATAGTCTGAATCACTATAGCCCAAATGACTTCTACTCATGCAGTATTTTGGGGCTTATACAAAATACAGATGAGGTTTCGGAAAAATGTGTGTCCTGTATTCCAACTGCTGAAAGAGTCTCATTTCACCCAAAATCTGCTTAGAACAATCCTTACAGTCATCATTCCCGTCAACCTTCTAGGCTTCTAAGGTCCCACCAGCATCCTGAAACTCTGCTTACAGAACTCTATGGTTTCCATGCACGTATGTCAAATGGCTGCTGGCCTACATCGTCAGGAACATCAACATGACCCTACTTCTCTGGCACCAACTTTCTGTGTTGATAAGACTTTTCATCACAGTTAAAACAACAAAAACAAAAACTTGCAAGAATCAACTTCAAGGACCAAAGCCGGCTATGTTAGAATAGTCACCTGGAGTGACTATTTTTGCATTATTGTGGAGGTCAAAAGTAAACAACCCCAAAACACTGTAAATACTTCTTTAAATAATTCATTGTGGAGTTATTTTTCTTTATGAGAAAACCTAAAGTGTATCTTAATGTAAATAAGAGGAATAGAATTAATAACGTTGTCTTTTCTTATAATTATTATATCATTAACATGGTGTTATTAATTTGTTGTCTTGGCCAATAAAATCCCATAGAACAATAAGACAAGAAAATTAAAATAGCTATGGAAACTTCTAGAATGTAGAAAGAATACAGCAATCTTATCTCCTTTAAGACTTCCTAGGCTGCCTGGACATCAGCACTACTCAGTGTTACAGAGAGTTTGGATAGTGTTGCTGTGCAGGCGAATGCACACTCCTGTGTCTATCATGTTTATTCTCCTTAGTTAGTGGTACAGCTGAGGCATTGTATATGACATGGATATCACAGTATTTACAAGTAGTCTACATTATAACTTTAAGTAACAATCAAATCCTTGGACATGTGATTGACAAGAAAGGTAGGCATTTCCAAGTGTAAAAACATTGTACAAAGGAAGAAGTTACAGGCACATGTTGCATCATCAGCTTTCAAACACCCAGTTACCAAAAGTGCTAGAGATAATGTCCTACATAGATGAGAGGGCATGGTGATATCTGAAGTCCCCCTTTTTTTAAATGTTTGTCACTAGCCTTTAGCCTCACTAGCTAAGTAGGGACTATTTCTAGCCCTAAGGAAGCTCTCAGGAAGCCCTTGTGATTTAATAGCTAAGCAACTGTGTCTACAGACACTATTATTGTTAGGAGATGATAGCCTGAGCTGCAAATGGAAGATGCGTTTTCTTTGAAATATTACTTGGGTTTTGGAATACTTAAACATTCTTCTGTTATTCACTACTGGTTGTCTAAGTCACTGAACCTCATTGTATATTGTGGACATCCTGAAGCTTTATCATACACAACTTCAGGCTACATACGGTTATGCGGGTCATTTGGCTATGACATTTATTTCCTGGTCCTGAGAAGTTCTAGTTTGTGCAAGGAAATGATAAACTCAAGCTTGTCACCATTGGTCATAGTGCTTTAAATATCCCAGATTACTTTAACTTAAGCGATAGTGATGTTTGTTTATTTTTTTAAAACCTATGGGAACAAATCATACAGTATTTATTTTTAATCGTTCACTTGTATTCTTTACAAACTCAGCTTTATGACCTTGTTTTTTTTTGAAATCCTATTTTATACTTATATTGAAAAAAATAGTTTGTAGATTGAGTTGTTTTGTCCAGGTACACAGGAATTCCTTGGCTGTCTTGATTATTCTAAGTTCATTTGGGTGGAAAAGTTGACTGCCCTGGCCTTTACAACATGCCACCGGACATGAACATGATTTAGAAGGTAGCCTTGTTTTAAAATCCTAACTCTGATATTGGCTGGCTCTACTACATTGAAAAAATAGTTTGAATTTCCTTAGCCATATTTCCCAAAATGTTAGAATAATACATCAAATAAGGTATACAAATAATTTAACACACTGTAACTCAGTAGAATCACAGTGAAATACACCTACTCTTTTTTCTTTAGTAGGTTATGTTACTTTTTACTATTGCTTTGTGATAGACTAGCAACTGGGTGATCACCAGGTTTCAGAACTACAATGACATTTTGTAGCATTCTTTATTTAATTCATGTTGAATGCTTACCCACCCACCCACAGGCCCGAGAAAGCCAAACAAACATCTACTGTTCTGAAGAGTGTTCTCATAAAGGGAGAGTTGGAACAAAAAGTAGCTAATTTCAAAGCCAAAGAGAGGAAATGAAGGAGGTGGGGACCAGGTCCTGAAACTCGTGCTTTCCATAATGCTGTGATAAGCATTATAGGTCATGCTTCAAATGTAGTTTTTTTTTTTTAATTCGTATGCTGAGAAAGATGGTTTAATTTTTTTGGTGTTATTAAAGCAAAACAAACAAACAAAATAGTCCCAAGAAATCATAGTCTCTTATGATGCTTTAGAGCATGTGATGCAACAAAGGAATTTAAAAATCAGCAATAAAATCTAGTTAAATAGAGGTTAAGTAGATGGTGGCTCAGTCAGTGCTTGCCATACCAGCATGGGTTTGAGTCCTGAGTACCCATATGTGAAAAGCTCAGTATGGTGACACACTTGTGATCAAGTGCTAGTGAATAGAGACCAGGAGATAATGGGGCATGCTGGCCAGCCAGTCTAGTCAGTTAGTGAACTCCCATCTCAAAAGAATATAGTGAATAAAGCTTGAAGAAGATACTCCATGTTGACCCCTGGCTTCTACATACATGGACACACGCAAACTCTCCCCCTGCCTCACTCTCTCTCACCAAGGGAGACCATTATATAAGTCATTTTGATCATTTAAATTCCTTGAGATGCTTTTTTCGTGACAGTGCAGACTAATCTTATCTGGAGGTATAAGGACAAATATTAAGAATGTGGTAAGGGATTATGCTAGTTGAATAAAGTGGCAGTTGTAGGCTCTCCTCTAAGATCTAAGACTTCACTAGTCTTAAGTAATTGGTTAGGTTTCCCAAAGCAGGCATGATATCCCTCTGTTTAGTCAGTCTTAAGTCCAATTAGACAGCTATTAATTATTCCCAAGGCATGCATGCCAGACCTGTACCCTTGGGCTTACTGTGCTATGATGGTTAAGGTGCATAGGCATCTTAACTTGGTAGGACTACTGGTTACTTCCCTCCTTTGGAAGCATACATGGCACCTTCTAAGTACCACAAGAGGTAGTCTTCAGAGAAAACTTTTAAGTCAGTTCCAGCTCAGGAACCTCTGGTTCCTGTGTCTGAGCTAGATGGTGTTTTCAACAATAGAGACCTATCTCCCACCTGTGGCGGATGAACAAGGAAGATAGCAATAGCTTATATAAATTTTGTGTGTCTCCAGGAAAATCCTGACCAACAAGTAAAAAGAGGCTCTCTCATGCCTGGTGTTAGAGTTTTGTTAGATAGTCTATGACTCTTGTAGGAAGAATTGTCAGTCGAGTTAGGTAAATTTCATCTAAATTATTTGTAAATGTCGATGTATACATGGATTTAAGTGTGTTTATGTATTTTAGGTAGCTAAGAAATAGTATAATTTTTATATATTCTTTAAAGATACTTATTGCTATCTTACCTTCCACCCCTTCTTCCATATTTTTCCCACTGTCCCTTATTAGTTAAAGCTTCTTTTCCCAATTTTTTTTCAGATCACTTGTACCCTGCTATCCTGCTCTCTGTTGTGTGCCTCCAACCCCAGTGATCTATTTTTACTTTCCTTGTTTCTGCAGTTACTCCAGGTCTGAAGATTTGGAGCAAGGAACCTCAGATGTGATAGAACATGTGAGTCTCTGCTCTAATGGATCTGGGTTGCCCCACTCAATGTAATCATTTTGAGTCCCATCCATGTACCTGAAAAGTTCATGATTTCATTTTTCTTTACAGTTTCATAGTACTCCATAGTGGACAAAACTTTTTATTATTTCTTGAAGTGGAAATTTCTAGTTTCTTTAACAATTCAGTTGTTTCACATGATGCTTTTCTGGAGCTGTCTTGTGAGAGAGCATGCTATGTATTGTTGAAAACCACCACACAAGAGGATGCATGATAGCTAAAAGAATATAAATAGAACCCCACAAACAGTGAGAGGATGCTTTTGCCTTGCTATGCCATGCCATGTTTTTGCTTCTTCTCTGATCTTTGTTGGTCTTGGCTGATCTATGCTGTTCTTTACTTCATAGAGAGAAATGGGCCAAAGACCTTCTGGTATTCTGGCTGATTCAGCATAACCTTGTTCCTGCTGGGTTGTGCTACTGATTCATGTTTGGAGTTTACTGCTGAACTGGACTGCTGGTGTATCCTGAAAATGAAGCATGGAATCACCCCAAGGAACTACTTCTAAACAAGTCTATAATATCCTTTAACCTTCTTTTCCACTTGCTGGGTTAGAATGAACCCTAAATAAAACAGGTTTGGAAAAAAATGTAAACCAAAAATTTCTTAGTCAGTTGTAGGTCATTTAGGTTGTTTCTATATTGGGAAAGAGTAGCAGTGAACATGGCTGGACAAGGATCTGTGTAGTAGGACAGTGTCAAATCCTTTGAGCATATGCCAAAGAGTGGTATAGCTGGTCATATGGTAAATTTAGTTTTAGATTTACAAGGATTCTCCACACTTATTTCCAGAGTATCTGGATCAGATTACAATCCCATGAACAGAGAATGAAGGCTGCCCTTTCTCCCATCTGCATTTGCTGGTTGTTTTGTCGATCTTTGCCATTCTCATTGAGATAGGTTGGCATGGAAAAGCTGTGCTGATTTGCTACCAACTCTATGCTCTTTTCCTATGGTAGCAACTAGCAAATATTTAGCTAACATTGCCTAATAGAGTATTTTCTATGTGATCTTTTTCTTTTGTTAATATTACATTATTTATTTATTTATTTATTTATTTACCATAGTCTCAAAGTAACAAATTTCTGTGCACAAATATATTAAAATATTCTTACTCACAAGTCTAGGACAGATTAAATTGAATTTTCATCTTAATTGTAACATATTAGTGAGTTCCTACTGAGTTACTATCTCTGATATAAGTTTACAAATAGATTTCATGAAAAAAAAATCTTCTATATTGCATTAATTCCTAACCTTGTTGCTTTTACTGTCTTTTTCATGAAATGCATCACCATTTTGCATTTTCCTTCCCAACCACAGTTCTGTCCCTACTTCTTACAATGTCTTTCCCACCCTTACCTTATTTTTTTATGTAAATATCGAGGTTACAGTTATGATATAAAAACATTTCATGGCAGATTTCATTGATAATTTACCTTTGTTCAGCTTCTGTATTTTACTTTGTGACTGGAAATTGAGCAACTTTTATAATTACTCTGTTGATATTACCACCTGTGTGTAGTTGGAGAGGCAGGTTCAGGAGTTAGCTGTGGACAGCCAGATGCGCCTCCTCCATGAAGGGGTGCTTGGGGCAATGATATCTTAGTTTCTTCCTTTTTTGTCATTTTGTTCCAAGTTATCATAGACTTTCCTTACCAACATAGCTTTTGGTTTTGTGAATTGTCTTTCTTTTAATGAGAGCAATGCTTTAGCAAATAACATTCAGTAATACAATTAGTAATGTAAAGACTTTTATCATATTTTGATATAATGATTGCATTCTTACATTAGAATAGTTTTATATCTTGCTATTTCAATCTTTAAAAAGTGCTATTACCTCACCGTGTTATTAAAGTTTAAGTGGGAGAGATATAGTACACTTTCCTAACTGTCTTTTTTCTTTGTTTTGTTTTATCCTCAAAGACACCAAGGCATTGCAAAAAGCCAAGTGCAACTGCAGTGTAAAAAACACTTTAGGGACTTTTGCAAGTAGTTTTCCAAGACAGGAAAGTTGTAAACGGATTACTTAATGTAGTTTCTATAGGACAGCTTCTTCTAGGTCTGGCAATTAACATCCAAAGGCCATTTTTTTACTCAATTGAGCAGTAATAATCCTCCCTGTGTAGGCAAAGTGTGTGTCTGATGCTGATTCTTCAGTATTTCTTATGGTTACCATTTGAGCTTGGCTTTTCTTAGGATGTATTTTATTCTTAAGGTACATACATCTGTTTAACTATTTGCACTTGTTTCAATATTTAGTCTCAAGTGGTACAGTTCTTATTTCATCTACAAACAACTAACTACACACAGCTAGAAAAACTTAGTGAAGAGTTTTAAGTAAATGATTTACTCAAAAGATGTCATCTGGGGTTTGTTTTGAATGATTATTTCTAAGGACATAAGTTGTTCCTGTAATACGCCAACTATTGGGAAATTACTTTTTGCTTTATTAGAGAAAGCATCCAAATTAATAAAAAAGTTTCAAGAACAGAAAACATAGCAAGATATTATTAAGTGAAATACGACTTTGTGATGAAGGAGAAGTCAAACTATATAACAGAAAAAGGAGAGGAAAAGAAAAGTTAGGATATTCAAGATGACCAATTCAGACTGAGACTAAGGTACAAAAAGGATGAGAAAGCTAAGCCATAGTTGATAAAAGTAAAAAAAGAAAAGAAAATGTTATGCAAGACTATGTAATCATCAGTATGTGATTCCTCTGGAAGCCAAGGATGAGCAATTGTGTCTAAAGCTGCTTGGAGAAGAGGAGGAAGGGTGTCGTCTTCAGTGCGATAAATTCAAGGGAATGCAAGGTACATCTCTGTGCCTGAAAACATTCACTTACTCTTTCAAGATTCCTATTTGGTGCTCATTGGCTATTGACTTCTTACATCCAATGGTAAGAGAAATAAATGCTCTTGAATAAAGATTGGACACCTTAAGTTGGTTCCTAAGAGACTGAAAACAAGGATCAACTCATTTTTGGAGATCAATTCCCTGGGAGGTAGAGAGAGAGAGGGGGATGGAAGGATGGAGGGATGGAGGGATGAAGGGAGAGAGAGAAAGAGAAAGAAAGGGAGGAAGAGAGATAGAGACACAGAGAGAGATCCAGATGAGTTAATATTACTGAAGAGTTTACCATTGCTGGGGTTCATTTGTTGGGCCTATGATAGACTATAGGAACTGTCCTTATATTTAAATTTTGAGTCTATTAATGGATTCACTCATGAGATTAAGTTTGAATCTTATGGATCTAGTTGTCAAGCACACCAAACACGCCTCCAAACACGCTAGAGGTATGCAACAAGACTTTTCTCAGTCAATCACGTTAACAATCAAGAATAACCATTTCGTACTTTCCTACCATTGGGTCTGATAGATAATTTGCTCTTCTAATGTCCTGCCATAAAATATCAGTGCTGAAGTAATCAGCGAGTGGCACTAATGAGCATTCCATTTAGCATGTCCCTTGATAATGAGTAGAAAAAATTACAGAAAAAGATATTGTCAGGAAAAAGTCACTGAAGAAATATTTGCAGAAAGGGTAATAAAAAGTTCTCAAAGATAAATTCACACAGTTTCAGTCACAACTGTTAATATACAATAATAATTATCCTACATAGTAGGATAAATATGCATGTATGCTAGAGAATCAGCAAAGCATCTGAAACTGCCCTCTGCCTCCATTTCATTGTTTGGGATTAATGGTGTGTGCTAAGGTTTGAACCACACTAACTAGAAACAAGTTCAAATATTCTGTAACAGAGAACTATACTGTAACAACCTAAAAAAAATTCTGCCTGGTGTATTAGCAACTACCAGTACTTTTCTAGGTTTTATTTTGTGTTTCCCAAATAAGTAATTACTTGATAACTATAAATAAGACCTGAGTGTTACAAACCTATTTTAAAGAGAACTGGGTGTTCTGGAACATGCTTTTAATTACAGAACATGGGAGGCAGAGGCAGGGGCATCTCTATAAATTCTAGATCAGCTTGTTATACACAACGAGTTCCAGGCCAATCAAGGCTACTTGTTGAGATCCCGTCTTAAACAATATATAGTGTCCTTTTTAATAAAACTTATAAGATATAGAAACTGGAAAAATATTTTGCTAGAGGATATAATTAGAAACTATAGAAAACAGATGATAAATTCTAAGAGATTATAACAATTACCTCACTTTGTATGTTTCAATACCTGTGAGATAAGTCCCTTGATATCACTATAGCTGTATTTATATGCAAAATTCAATAAAGCAATAATGAACATGATAATAAAGAGGTATTATATACGAAGATGTTTTTAGGCAGTGCACCCAGAAATGAGGCATGTCCAGAGCCCTAGTGGCCTGAAGCATGGCTGTGGTGGAAGATGGTAGCAGCAGAGGAGTCAGAGAGACCCATGGAGGGAGGCCCCAAGGGTAGATGCAGTGGTTGAGGAGTCTGCAGTGCCAACCTAGTTTCCGTGGAACAACTTTCCAAAAAGGTAGTCCTATAGGAAAGTGCTTTTAAAAAGTGAACTGAAGTCAGAGAACCCTATGATTGAATTAGGGAATGGATTGAAAAAGCTGAAGAGGGGGGCAACCCCATAGGAAGACCAGTTGTCTCAATTAACCCAGACCCCAGAGAGCTCCCTGAGACCAAGCCACCAACCAGGAGCATACATGGGCTAGTCAGAGGCCCCTGGCACAGAAAGAGCAGAGTTCTGCCTAGTCTGGCTTTAGTGGGAAAAGATGTGCTTAATCCTTGAGAGACTTGAGGCCCCAGGGAAGTGGGGAGGTCTGGTGGTGGGAGACCCTCTTGGAGGCAAGGCGGAGAAAGAATGGAATGAGGAGCTGTGGGGGAGGGACCAAGAGGGGGGCAACAACTGGAATGTAAATAAATAAAATAATTTTTTAAAAAGGTGAACTCATGAAACTAGAAAGAAAGATGGCGGAGTAGAGCTGCGAATGTGGAGAATGGAGAAACTACAGATGCAGCTAAGGAGGGTATGGGCATTCAAGAACAAAGAACATTGCAGTAAGGAAGAGACTGGGAGGCAACAGGGAACCTTCTCTGCTGCTTGTGCTGAGAGAAGGAAAACACAAGTTTGTAAGCCCAGTGGTCATACCCAGTGAGCTCAGTGTGGGTCGAATCAAGAGCAAGGAGGTGTATGGTGAACTGGAGCTTGCATGGACCCTTCCCAATACTGTGCCTAGCTGCATGATTACCCTGAGTCTGGGCAACAGCAGGATATACAAGAGGGGTCTCAGCGATGGTTCAGTGTTTATGGTGCTTCAGAAACCAGAAATTTTGAACCAGACTAATGATTCACTGCAATGAGTATTTGCATGTAAAGTTGTTTATACAAAAAACAAAGTGTGACACAGCAGTTTAGGTTGAAAAGATGGAGGAGCGGAGTGGCGCATGCAAGATGGAGAGAAGCAGAACTAGAGAAGCAACAGTGGTGACCTGTCTTTGCTGAGTAGGGTGGTATGCAGCAGCCTGGAGTCTCACAGACTACCCCGAAACATGGCGGCCAGCTGCATGACCAGATGTCTGAGATGGAGAACAGCTCATTTTCTGTGTTGGGTTCCCTCAAGAGACCATCAAGGACTGTGCTGCCCCCAGAGTCCATCTTGGTATTTGTGGTCTATACTACAGCTGGTGATATGCTGACATCTATGTCCTGTGCGTGTCAGGCTGTGTTGATACCTGAGGTCCTTGTGAATGTCCATGGTATGCACTGCCTCCAGAAGCAATGTAAATGTTTATTGCCACTGTTATTACAGGAAAGCAGGAGGACACCCCTGGTCTGTGCTACTACTGAAGGCCATGTGGATGTTTATGGTCTTAGACCAAGTGGATGCCCTTGGTTGATATGTTGGTTTCCCTGGCCTGTGCTACCATCGAGGGTCATGATGGTGTTTGTGGCCTAGAGTCATGTTCATGACCATGATCTGTGTTGCCACTGCAGACCATGCTGAGGTCCCTGGTTTGTGCTGACACTGGAGGCCATGAGGATGTCTGTAGTCTTTGTTGTCACTAGAAAATGTGGAAGTACATGAACTGTGCTACCTCTGACTGTAAAGGCAAGGAAGATTCTGCAGTGGTATTGATGACTGCGGGCTCACAGTTGATAATGAGAAACACAGACTTCTGTGACAACTCCTCCTTCTACATCAAACCCCACCGTCAAAAAGAAACAGTTTAGATAGGAAGCCATTGAAGGGAATTTTTAAAAATTGTGATAGTGATGCTGATGTGTAGCTCTTCATAGTCAATGTCTTCTTTTGGGGGTGGAGGTGGGGAAGGCCTTGGTTTTTTTAAAAGGTAAGGCCACTGGGATGTTGCCCATGGTCCAGTGTGCATATGGGCAACACAAAATTGACTTTGGATTTTTTCTTTCTTCTTTTTTCTTGGAGGAGGTCACAGGGTTGGGAAGTAGACCTGGGAGGGCTGAGCCATGAGTGTGCTAAGGTACATTATATAAAATTTCAAAATAATCAATAAAAACATTATGTTGGGGAAAAAAGATGGTGTTAATGGCAATTCCTTTTTAAAAACTTCAGGAGATTTTAAGACTTTATTAATACCCTTTCTATCCTAAAATACAGTAGTTTGGTTGATTTTTGAAGTTGTATTCCTCAGTTAAATTGGGTAAATATAAATAGTTAAAAAATGTTCCCTATCTTATTTGGATAAGCATTTTTGATAAACAGATATACATCCATTAAAAAATTAGTTATTCAAAAAGTGATATAATAAAAGTAAACTTTACTCCTCTGATAGCTTATCTTTTACTTTATCCCTAATTGCGTATGTCTTTCAGAAATATTGTATTCTCTTAGAGAAGTAAACTACATGATTTATTATGTGTAAACAATTATTTATCTTTATATATCCTTGGAATACAGTATTCTCTTACTTTGAAATTTTTCTTTTACCACTTATTATTTCTTAGATATTACTAGATAATGATAAATTATAATTCCAAGTCTCTTTAAAAAATGAAAATATAGGACTTGAGAGATGGATCAGGAATTAATACAACATATTGTTCTTCCAGAGGATGCAAGTTTGGTTACCAGCACCCACACTGGAGTCTCACATTCCAGCCCCAAGGAATCACATGCCCTCTTCTGGCCTCCCTGTGAACCTGCACTTAGATGCATACACACACACACACACACACACACACACACGCATGCACACACACTCAAACATGCACATACACACACACATACCCCACATTTAAAAACAATAAAATAAATTATACACAAATGTAAAGGCCTTGATTTGGATGCCCCAAATCTGTGTAAAAGCCAGAGATGGGTATCTCTATAATCCTCCTATTCCTTCAGTGTGTGTGGGGGGGTGTTAGATATAGGAGCTCACTCAAAGTTCTCCACATTGCCATATACAGTAATGAACAACAAGAGATGTTGTCTCAAACAATGGGGAAAGCGAACCTTGACATCTCTCTTGTTCTTTGAAAACCACATGGATATTGTAAGACACTCATATCCACTTTCATGTTCATACACGCATATACAAACACACACACACACACACACACACACACACACACACAGGCAGAGGTTAAAAGTGATGAGAATATGACATACTACATGAATATATAGCATGCATATGTGGATATTTGGTATGTAATTGTCAGGTACTGGGGACCTTTTCATAATTTGTAAAAATGAAAATTTCCAGCAATCAACATTTCATACACATGTTTATACCAACATAATCTATATATTAGGATATATTACTAAATGTTTAGCTTTTATTTTTAATTTAAAAAAATATTAGTTAATGTTGATAGACACTTGATCAAGTTGCTCTTCACATAGTTCTGTTAAATATTTCTAGTTGGAAAGAGATTCTAAATTTTGTGTTAAAGTTCTCACTTATCATTTACACTAGGAAACTTAATATGCATTGTGTTTATGCTTACAAATAGATTTTAAAGTCTCAAAGGAACTGTTTTTCATCGTATACTGAGTAGTACGGTGTGCCCAAGAGTAAGGCTCTTTCAAAATTCTAACTCATAAATATTTGATATTGCTATTTTTTTAAGTATGTGTCGATAATCTCAGTGCTCCTTCAGCGACCTCTGCATCCCTGTAGGAGTAATTTATTGTAAATCCTGGCATTCAAACAGAATTTGAAAACAAGTGAATGATACAAATAGTAATGACTTCCATAATATCTCGTGGGGTGAAGTGGAAACTTCTAGTTTCTTTATAAAATAAGTTAGGTCAAACAGTGTTTTGCTGGGGGGGGGCAGATGAAAGGATGTTTTGATATAGCAAACACGTTAAAGGACCCATGGGGAAGGAGTATAAATATAACCCCACTGTCAGTGGGAGACGAGCACTGAGCATTGGTTTGGTTTGCTCTGCCTTGCTATTCTTTGAAAACAATATGCATGTATTAGTTTGCCTTACATAGTGTTGTTGAGCTCAACTAGTGGTAACTTTGCCCTTGAGAGAAACTCACCCAAGAACTGCTCCTGAGTTTACTGAGGCAGCTTCCTGCTTCTGCCACCTCTCCTCAGGCTGGTTGGTGAGCCTGGCTGTTTCTTCAGGATTGAACTACAGCTGCTGGTTCATGCTTGATGTCTGCCTCCTGAGAGGTTTGGACTGAAGCTCCTGAGTCTTACTTGGTGTTTTCTATGAGACCAAATTGCTGCCGAAGAAGATTGAGGTCATCCTCAAAGAACTATTGCTGAACAAATTCACTTTCTCCATATCCTAATAAGTTTTCTCTTTTACTACCATTTCTGGGTGGTGAGCTAAAGGAAAGGTTGAACCCTTATTAAATGTAGGTTGCAAAGCTTTTACGGCTAGAGTGGGGTGTCATTTTAAGCTATTATTTAATAACTATTTTGAAGATTGTTCTTAGAATAACTTTGAGTCTCCCTATTTTATTTATTTATTTTTTGGTTATCTGTTTTTCTAGGTTAATTTTTCTTCTCTAGAACTTAGACATTGAACTTTTCAATTTGGGTTATTCTCTGCTAATCTCTCCAAAATAGAGATTAAAAATGGAAAGCAGAAATGGAAGAGCTATGATATGATGTGGGACCAATCAGTCGGTCAGATGAACAAATAAGGATTACTATAGAACAAACTTAAAACCTTGAACATATTTTACTTATACAAACAAATACCTCTAGAACACAACTACTTTAAATAGAGAGGCTAAGTTACTGCAATAAGCTGAAAACCATTTAGAAACATTTTTAGGGAAAATCCAATCTCTTCTTGTGTAGATACAAACCATATTCTTATACTTTGAAGGTCAGGCCTATAGGCTAACACCATTTGGTGGTGACCGGTATAACATGTCATTTTGTGACAATCCTGAACAAGTAGCCTCAGGGTGCCATGAGCTGACAATGGCTCAGCAAAGTGAAATCATTCTAAATGACATCTCTGAACTACTCTGGAAAGTTAACTTCCTAATGAGAAGTCAACTACTGAAGATATACTTGGCTGAGTAGCAACAGATTTATCTGCCTTTCCAGAGTGATTTCAGTTTCCTTTTCTCCGACATTTTAAATTGAACAACACATACTCAGGAAATGATCAGTACCTACAGAAATGAGTGAGAGAGGCAGAGAATCAAGAAGAAAGGTGTGGTTGAAAGAATCATTTCACTGTGATGATTATGCCTGTGTATGCAGAATTTAGAACATTCTTGAATGCTATACCCACAGAATCGACAGGGTTGAAAAATATAATTTTTGCTGATGTGTTAGAACTAGCATGATGATACATTTGTATTTTGAAAGTATTTCTTAAAAGGCAGCTTGGCAGATTTTGTTTTAAAACCAAAATAAAAAGGCTTAGTCTTAATTATAGCTTCTGTCCTGCTTATAGAGACCTGATAACATAACAGTCAACTAACACCCAAAACAACCACAAACACTGTAGAGAAAATATCTTGTGTCTGTGTGGATGTGGCATCTATCAATAATGAATTTGATGACCTATAGCTTAGGTGAAAAACAGTAGGTGAGACATCCTATAGGCATAAGTGATTCTGGGATAATGTGAGCTAGGAGATTTGCCCAGGAAGATGTGATGAGACAGATGCATGGTACCTGAGCACAGGTAACCAGCCACACGGCAGAATGTAGATTGGAATAAATGGGCTATTTTATGTTATAATCAAGTCAGAGAAGAGACTAGTTATATGGCCAAAGTATTTATAAGTATTTTTGAGTCTCAGTCTTATTTCTGGGAGCATGGGGCTGGGAGGAAAAACCAGGCTTAACTTCTATAGAACAGTACTCATTGATTCAAAACACATTTACTGGAATCCATGAATAACACTAACATTATCCTTATTTTTACCTAAATTTGCTTCAAAGTTGGAGACATTGGTTAAACATATATGTTCACAACATTATTTCAGACCATAGTAAATTCTGTAGAGAAAATAAATTGCTAACAGAATATGCTAATGTGGGAGTGTTGCACAGAGGGTCCTGCATGAGGAGATGCTTTCACTAAAATCTAAATGATGAGAAGGAATTTGCCACATGAAGATTTAGAGAATGAGATTTCCTTATAGAGAGATTAAAAGGATTCAGTCTTTGAGAATGAGAGGGACCACACTATGCACAGGTGAGGGCAGAAGACATTATAACTGAAGACAGGTCAGAGTAATGAGCAGGAGATCCAAGTATCTCTAGCTTTGAAGTCATGGCAGGTTAGAACTTTGTTATAAGCATAATAGGAAGACAGGAAGCATTATAGGCCAAGAAATGAAACTGTAGTCATGAGTAGAATTGTCCACATTTGCTGTTAGATGGAAATTCAATTGCAGATGGACAAACTTGGAATCAAGGAATTCAAGTATGACTTTTATAGGAGACCAGATGTTTGGTAGATGTGGTGCTTATAAAGATAGGCATTGAATAGAGACAGCACCCAGTGGTAATTTCATGATGCATTTGAGGGGCAAGGTCTGTTTGCTAAGGGTGTGGGAACAGTGAATGAGAGGAAGAGAAGAATCAAGTATTTCTCTTAGGATTTGTCTTGAGCAGCTGGACAGACAGGATACTTACTGCAGGAGAGGAAACTAGGAATTCTATTTTCATCACATGAAGTTCGTGGTGATTTGTAGCTGCCCATGTGACTCCAAGGCTATATGAAGACTCAGGAAACTCAACAACTCTGTGGGTTCTAGCTCCCCGCAGAGATGCAGCTAAGGGCAGAACAGAAGGAAAAGTCACTTATCTCTTCTCTCAGCAAGGATTTATTGACAGTAGCTGCCATAAGCACTTAGTCTTAGCACATGTGGCCACAACAATAAACAGGACAGACTGCTGTTATGCATTAAGGTTTTCTTCTTTCAGGTTCAGTTTCAAGAGTGTGGGTGAAGGAGGCGATGACTCACTTCCTTTCTGTCCTAGCTAGTTCAAGTCTGGCAGCCAGCTTGGTCTCTTCTCTGGAACTCAGTGGAAACATTCAGAAACAGACTTAGTGGACTGAATAAACAACATCACCTGCCAAAGTCTTAGAATTAAAACAAAGGGATGCACAATGAATGGTTCTATTTAATATATTTCCTTTCTCCTGTTTATCTAATACTTTCTTTTATCAGTTACTATTTTATAAAAAAATTAAACTAATGTCTTTGAGTTTGTGTGGTTTATAGAGATAATTAGATAAAGAAATAATTTAGATTAAGTGTGCCAAACAAACATCCATACATTCCTGAGTAATTGGTTATTATTACTTCCTTGGAATTTAATTGGTGCAAACGGAGATTTCTGAATCTAAGAACATACCTGGTGCTTCTCAGTACTAGGGCAGAGTTTGATGCGACTTTTTAATTTTGGGACCATTTCTTTGTTTTACAAAGAGTAACAAACCAAAAAAATAAACAAACAGAGAAGCAATAGCTTTATGCTTTGAACTAATTAAAATTCGGGTAAACAAAAACTGGGGCCATAAAATAGAGGCAGGCTGACTGCTCAGGTTTTTTTGCCATCCTGCTTCCCTCCAAACTGGTTCCTCCAGTTTGCCTCTAAATGATGCTATCATTGGATCCAGTTGTGCCAAATAGAGATTACTGTGTGCTGTAGTCATAGTCTGGCTTCCTGTCTGGTAAAGAGCCATTTCATGGTACTAAGAACACCAGCATTAGTCAATTAGTCTAGTATTTAAATTCTGGCACTGCCACTCACAGGCTGGATGACCTAGGGCCAGACTCTTGTACTCTCTCTGTACCTTCATTTCCTCCTCATGTTTATCTGAGACTTAAGTGAGCTAATATAGGTAAAGTAGTGAGAACAGAGCCTGTCCCAAGGCATTTGCTCATATACCTAAAACTGATCCTAGTGCCAGAGTGTTCTAAGCTTTGGAATAAAGCAAGGGCAAATGAGACAAAAGAGTACCTTAATGGAGTGGGGGTGGGGGTGGGTGGGGGAAAGTCCATAACCTTAATTCCCTTTCTTATTTTTTTCTAGGATGTGTCTGTGTAAAATAGCCACAAAGAAAATCAGTAATATATTGAATGTAGTATTAACCTATGAGAACATTTTAACCAGGGTCCACAGTCTACCTCAACCCTCATCTGTTTCTCCATAGATGCCTCCTTTTTCACAGCATCGCTTCTCTGTGCAGCTCTCTCCCCCGCCCTGGTCACATTGACCTGCTCTCTCTGAATCTTCCTCTTTTCTGTCTCAATCATGTTAGGCAAGAATAGAGTCTATGACTCTGGCACAGACTATATGTGGACTCCTATTGTAGGTTTTGCTTAGATCCAAACATGAATCTTCAGAAACTGATTTGTGGAGATCTGAGAGTGGTAGGCAATGGAGAAACTCCTGTGGGACTGGACTAGCAGCAGCATTGTTACTTGCTGATACCTTTCTCCTCTTCCCTTGCCTGCCATGCTTTTCTGTTTTTATTTTTTCTTCCTTTCTCATGCTTGTACTACTGATATTACATAAAACATTGTAATCATAGGACCAACATAAAAACCATACTCCCACTACATACTCAGGCTGTTGCAAGTTGAGAGTACTCACCCTGCTCTGTAACTCTGTGAGCAATACTTCTACTAATGTCCATTTTCAAGTTATTCCCTCTCATTTCTCTGCATACACAGCTTTAGTAAAGCATCTATTAGTGAGATAATTCAAGGAAGCTAAGATCTGAAGACAGGCCAGAGATTCTCAGTGCTTAGATCTGAATTCTTTATGTGTTTTTTTTTTATATCTTTTCCTTAACTCATGACTTCCTATATTTGATAAAATATTGGGATAAAAGAAGATTTATTTTGATGCCCAGTTTCCGAGAAGTCAGCACATCACCTGGCTTCATTGTTTTTGGTAAGAAAGGATGAGAGAACACAGTTACTTTGTGGGGTGGGGACCCTGGTCCAGGGCACAAGATAAACCCTTCAAAGGCATGCTTCCCCTAACTGACTTTTATGGAAGTCCTACTTCCCAAGAGCCTACTATTCTTCTTTGATGGATTGATCCATTACTGTGCTAAGTGAGCACATTATTCAGTCACATCCCAATGGTGCTGCCAACTGGGCAAGTCTTCTTCCCAGTATCCTTTTCAGAATACCTCTTGTCCATCCCCTCCTTATTTTCCTCCTTCTCTTTCTAAATTAACATATATCTAGAGGGCAATTCAAAGAAGGCATAAAAATTGAACACAATAATTTTAATACATAAATTACAATGAAACAAAATATAATTGTCTTATTTAAAAGTTTACGTAGGATATTATTTTAAAAGTAATTTATGGTAGACTATGGTGGGCGTAATTTTTAATGATTGAATTTTTTAGTAGAAACCAACGATTGCACATAGGAACTAATATGTGTAAAGAAATTACCAGACTGTGTATTCTTTGTTCTTAAGTGGTTAGAGGGTAATTATTTCTCTGGCATGTGTAGGTAAAATGAGTTGTGAGAACATTATCTGGATAGACATGAGAGATATCATAGGAGGAAGAGAAGATACAGAGGTGGAGTTTTGCAAAAGAGTTGGTTAACATTTGGGGACTAGTGCTCAGATTAGCTCAGAGCCTGGGTAGAGAGCTTGGCTATTTGGGACTTTCACAGACTAAGGGAAACAATGGACCAAAGATTCAGAAATAATATCCACCCATTCATATAGACTGACATCTTCATAGTGGTAATAGAATTCTATGGAGAGTCATAATAAGAACAAGGAGATAAAACTTGACAACTTAACATGTTTTGGGAACATATTCAAATCATGTCTGCCTACAATGATGCCCTCATTTTTTGTGAAGTTATAATAGTGGATAGCAACAAGTAAATTATCACCCACTTATCAGAAAGCTGATCCAAGAAGAGAAGAAATAGAGAAACTATACAAAGAATACCAGAAACAAGAACCTGTGTGGAAGTTGAGAGAACAAACAGTTCTGTTCCTTTAGATCAACCATTCCCATGAGTCTCTAGACAATTTGCTGTGGTTTCTGTTGACATACGGCACTGTTATTTGCTATGTCTTCATTTTATAATCTGGATCCCTATTGTTTCTTTTTAAGTGGAAAGGGTTTTGATTAGGACATTAACGTGTATGTATTAAAAGCTGTCAATTTCTTGTTGTCCTAGGAAACTGAACCACAGGTGCAGTGAAAACTGTATCTATTTTCTCATTTTATATAACACAGTTGGAACAAAGTTTGGGCAGTTTCCAGTAATTTGAACTGATAACATAAGGCAAAGCAGACAATTTTTTAATAGACTAGTGGGATGTATTATTTAGGGTAAAATTCAAGTCACTGAAACAATAGGTTTCTTGAGGAACAATGGCCTAATATGATTCTTTTCTCTTTTGTGATAGACATAATAATAGGTGAGTTCAGCTATTTTATGCCTTCTGTAGACCTTATCTACACAGTCACTAGTGCCACTGTCATATTCTGACACATAAGAACAGAGTGAAGAGGTCAACAAAACTTGAGTGCTGTGGCTGCACACAGAGCTCAATGACTTTGGCCATTCCATTACTGAGAAAAAGAGGGGGGGAGGTGGCATTTCCTTTGTAGTTGGCAGAGACAAGAACTTACCTGAAGCATTAGTTCCAGAATAATTAGCATGGTTGGTTTAATGTACCATTTACTTCTTTGTTATATGGGTTATTTCTTGTATTTGTTGTTGAACATTTTGTATTTCTAATTCATAAAAGAAGTGTGTGTGTGTGTGTGTGTGTGTGTGTGTGTGTGTGTGTGGTGAGTGTTTTCCTGAATCAGGTTTCCATATATCTTTTTGAGACATGGCCTTTCATGGATTATAGAGCTCACTGACTTGGCTAAACTAGGTACACAGAAAGCTTAAAGGATTTGCCTGTTTCTGCCTCTCCAGCACTGGGATTACAATCCTGTAAACTTTATTACAGATAATGGCTATCTACATGGCTGTTGAGATTGAACAGAGGCATTTATGCTCCCATGGCAAACACGTTTTCAACTGAGCTATCTCTGAGCCCTGTTAAAAGATGATTAAAAATTAAATGCCAATTTAATTGGATCTGATTGCTAATAACTTTAGTGAGTTTTAGAGAGTGTCATCAACTTTTGGCCAGTGACTGCCCATCTATACCTCTAGGTGAACCAACAAAGCAAGTGTTTTCACTCTGATAAGGCTTTGCCAATTACAGGCTGCTATTCAAAGCAGAAATATATACTAGCTAGTGCTTTCAAGTTATAATGAAGAGAAGACTATGCAAGACAAACTCCTATAATTCATTTAATTATTCAAAAATAGTGAGTTATGACTCTGATGGAGTGGTGGAAGTCAGCCCTCTAGCCAGCACAATAAAGACAACGAGACAAATGAAAGCTCTGGAAGAGCAAGAACCCTGATTCGAAGGAACTAGATTTAATTCAGTTTGTTTTTCATAAGCAGCATGACAAGTACTTCTTTAATAGCACACAAAAACATATCCGAGTTTAAGACAGCAAAAATTCTACTTTTTCACATTTATTGTTTCTCTTAGATTTAGTAATCAGGAGAGAAGGCACAGTTCTCATCCCTGACTCCTGCCTGTGGATGCTGCTGTCCATTGCTATATAGCAAGGCCTTGGACAGGTCCCTGTCTTCTCATCAGATACAGCTTGCTTTCAAAGTAGCTCAACCAGAAAAGGTTACCATGGGTCACATGGACAAGACTCTTAGGAGAGTCAGGAAAAAGTGAGGCTGTAAGGAAGACAGTAGGGAAACCATGCTGGAGAAGCTGTCCTTTATTCTTCACAATAAATCTGACAATCGCCAGCTTGGAATCTTTCTGGATTCCAAGGTCTGGTGTTCCTCTAGTGTTCTGAACATCACTGTCATCAGCTTAGTCTAGGTTCATGGTGGTTCTTCGACCTGAGTGTTTGTTATAGGTTTACAGAAAGTATTTCTGACTGCAAAGATGGTTCAGTGGTTAAAAGCACTGGATGCTCTTGTAGAGGATGATGGTTCTATACCCAGCACCCACATGGATGTTCATATCATCTGTAATTCCTGTTCCCAGTTATCTGACACACTCTTCTGGCCTCTGTGAGCACCAGGCACACATGTGATACACAGACACATGTGCAGACAAAACATTTACATATACAGACTGCTTCATCAATCTTATGATCACCTGTATTTGATCTGGTCCTGACCAACTTATGTGTGTAAACTTTATTTTCTGCTCAGCCTTTCATCAGGTTTTCCAAGCTGGCTTCATCATGTGTGGTCCATGTGTACCTGTCATCCCATGTGGTCATACAGTCATTTGAATTGTATAAAACAGACCAGGAAATGGTATGAAAAGTGAGTAAAGAGAGATCATGAAGAACCTTAAGGTAAGCAGTTAGTATTGCAAAGTGTTGAATAAGGCCTTAAATGTGGCAGTGGCCCCAGACTGAATGATACCTTGTGATGCCAAGGGACTACATCAACTAAATGTGTGAATGATCAAAAGGAAATGGTACGGGTTGAGGAGGAAATGTTGGCAGAACATGTCAAGCTGCCCTAGCTCTGAACTCTGCTTGAGGTCTTGACTGTGGTAGATTGCTTATAATTTCAGTACTCAAAGGCATCGATAGGTATTCCCAGAGCTAGTTGAGTATGGAGACTAACTGTATTGATGAGCTTTGGGTTCAGCTGAGAGACCATGACTCAATAAATAAAGTGGAAAATAATGGAGGAAGACCCCAGCTCACCTCATGCTTCCAAGTACATGCACACATGCACACATGCACACATGCACACACCCTTTCCATGCAAAAAAGTGTATACACGTGCATGTGTGCTACACATTCAAACACATTAAAAAAAAGAAAACATTTAAAACAAAAATTCTACAAAGCACAGGGTATGATGCCTGGATGGCAGCAGCACATTTGATTTTATCATGTGACAAGAATTCCTCCACCTTTGTTACACACTGTGATTTAATTGTTAAATTCTGTCCTTTAGAAACATGCTGCAACAGATACTTTAGAGTAAATGCCCATGTTTTTGCTACAGAGGGAAATTCATGATGCACTCATCCTCTGAAACATTTTAAACGTTCAGCACATGCAACCCTTAAAGCTGGTTGCTTGTTTATTTTTCATACTAAATTCTTGGAGAGAAGTTAAATCTGGAGTTAAAAAAAAAACACTTGACAGATTTATAAGGATTTTAAAAAATAACTAAAATTTGAAAATGTCTTTTTAGCATATAGTGTCATGTTCACTAAGTGTGGAGATGTGGGAATGGAAAATATCTTTCTTCGGAAAACAGTGACACCTGGAAGCCTTCTGCTAGCTTCCAATAAAAGTTCTTTAAAAACTGCTGATCAGATGCTACGCAAATGTGCTTCTATTTAGCATATGGCACCAAGTACACTGAATCCTGCTATTTTGATACACATTAAAAAATAATTTTATTACTCATTTTAAAATTTTTTACATGAATATTTCTTATTAAACGTGCTCTGATAAGCTTGTTTATTAAACAGCAGTTTGTCCCCTGTGGATCTATGTCAGTGTCTCTCTCCTCCCTTCCAGTGTCTGGTTCCTCCCTCCAGCATACTCCTTTGTTTCTCACTGACACCACGTCTTATTTGAAACTCTATTATTTTCTTACCTCCTTTTTCCCTGTTCACTTTGACTGCCAGCAGATAGGCTTGATACAAATTTCACCCATTCTGCACCCAAGATCTTGTTTAGCATTAATCTTAAAAGGGAAGCAAACACTGTGTAATAGCAGGGTGCTTTAACATTTGAACTATAAGCTCCTGAAGAGCTTCTTCTTCTTCTTCTTCTCTCCTCAGAAGAGAGCACTCTGTTGAAAATCTCCATACTTACTGCGGTCCTCCGTCCACAGGGAAAGCCAATAGATGATTGTCATATAAATCAAAGGAATGTGTATCTAAATGCTACCATTAATACACATCCCTGTGAGGCAGTACTTCTAAGAAAAAAAGGGTGATGTGCAGATAAACAACAGCAACCCCGTGGGCTGGTATCCTTGCCTTTCTGATCTCAGTAGCAGAAGTTAAGAGATATTCTTAATTGGTCATGCAGCTTTAAAGAAAGATCTAGAACAGACTTTAGTTTTTTATAGTGACAGGAACATTTTAAGGAGTAATTATACTTTATGCTATCTCTATATTCATGGTGTGGAGACAGGTATGGTGTAAACAAGTCTGTTAGCATTCCCAGCTGGAGACCTTGCATTCCACTCCCTGTCTTTCCACCATTGTTATCAAAGGCAGATGGAAGAGGGTTATTTAAAGGTAACTATTTTTGTGATATGGGAACTATTTCAAGTGGGTTGAAGTTGCCAACTGCCACATAGTTGAATCCACAGATGAGTGTGAGAATTATTCCACTGCGCTACTCCTGACAAAGCTTTATAAATTAGACCTCAAATCATCAGCAGAAAATCGTAGAAAAGTTTGTGAAGAAAGGAAAACAACAAATCCTCTTGATAACATAGAAGCAGCTCTATGAAGTAAATTTAATTTGTTATTTTAAGTTGTGATTCAATTGAAAGTCCTGCAAGGATTTTGTTTTCACCTTCAGCATACAAACCATGTGATTGTGGTGGTGGGGGGTGGGTGTTGTCTATATTGGAAGGAGAAATAAAATCCATGTCATTTCTGGTTATAGGAAGAAAAACACCCACATGATCCCATGACTTTTAAACAAGTAGGAGGCTTTCAGGAAATGAATCATAGAAACAAAGTATGTATAAAACAAAGTTTTGTATGAAATTAAAGTGGACTTAGTTAAAAATGAAAGGAATGCTTGTTACCACAGATGCATCACAATATATTTAGGAAAATTAGGATTCTAATTTTCAACATGAAATGATTTTACTTAAAAAGATGCTAAGTCCATCATCATTTCACCTAGACAATCCTTTTCATATGGACAATGGAAAGCTGAATAAATTTCTAAAAGCTTGCTTTTATTTAGGTTGTTATCCCATGAGGAAATGCATTTCAATTTCAGTCTTAATTTTACTGGAAGCAGCATCTACATCCAGAACAGTTATACTGCTGTGTAGTAAAGAGTACATAGCATGCTCGGACATTATCAACAAGTAGAACAGCTGTATGGTGGATGGGGAGGGTACTTCAGGGGCTTGAAGACAGCTATAGAGGAATGTGGAAAACAATGGCAGAAAGAATTTTTTTCTGTTCTGATACTGTAAGACCCCAACCTCAGTCAGTGGTCAGTTGTACTTACTTTGAGATGTCCCCAAGTGAGACACCAAGAAGCAGATCGATGCAAAAGCAAGAGACTTCTTTTCTGGAGCATTGGTGTCGACCTTCAACTAGTCCCTCAAGGTGAGTTACTAGAAGGTAACCCTGCATGGCTATTACAAGCACTTTTTATTCTTTTTAGGGGCACAGGTTACATCAGGAAGGTTACAGTTCAAACTTATTGGCTAAGTATTTTGACCTTTAAATCTATTGGCTAGCAAGCATGACACGAATTTGAATGCTACCAGGGACTTTCCAGAGGGTCAGGTGACTATCAGTCAATACATTCTGAGAATTTTTTACTCAAGAATGTTCCTGTGGATGGAGAATGGAACATGGCCTAGTCTTGACTCCAGGTAGAAGGGGGAAGCTGTAAGGAGGGTGTGAGACTGGAAAAAGCCCTGAGGGTCCCTCAGTACCAGTGTCATGGTTTCCCAATACTTAGTTCAAATCTGGAGTTATTTTGTGTAAGTGTCTCTCTTGTTATTTATTTTTCAGTTCACATAAGTGGTTAAAAGCTGTGCTATTGTTTTCTGTCACTGTTGTTTCCCAGTGATGAACTAGAAGGCCAGTTATCCCAGCTTTCAACTTACTCAGGAAACTGAACACCTTGAATCGTTCTGAGGAGTGATTTGGCCAGATCTGTGAAATTGTGTTTCTTGAGGAGCTTTATAGGTGTGGTGTGATTATGGCTGGCCATTTGTGAATTGTGTGTAAATCCTCAGACTGGTTGGGAATTGTGAAACATTTAATCCATTATCTTTGGCCTGTGCTTCCTGAAGACAGGATAGCTGGGG
Source organism: Grammomys surdaster (assembly GCF_004785775.1). Taxonomy (NCBI): domain Eukaryota; kingdom Metazoa; phylum Chordata; class Mammalia; order Rodentia; family Muridae; genus Grammomys; species Grammomys surdaster. The sequence goes on from NW_021621185.1 coordinate 8,718,402, forward strand.
ATGGTTGTAGCTTTGATCCTGGTACCTAGCTGTACACTTAGACTGTGATTATACCAACAGAACAATGTTCCTGGAGAAATGAAGGCCAATCTCCAAAGCTCATGACCCCATCTCATGCCACGTGTGATCATGCATGCATGGGGCATATGTATATATGCACTCATGCACAGGCATGAGTGAATACTGGTTCTCTCTAAAAGGAGTACAGATCCTCACATTAAACCTATCATGGTATTTCACTATAGCGACCTTCCCAATACCATCAAGAAGCTTGGGGTGAGCCCAGGACTCTCTTAACAACAATTTCCCAGCAGATATTGATTTCAGGATTCCACATTGTAGTCTTCCAGGCTTGAGAATCTTTATAGGTGCCACTTGTTTCACAGGAAATTACTTGAGGCTCAAGGGTTAGGATGGTTCTCTAGGAATCCTTGAAGTGGTTTTTGTTGGACGGTAAAACCATGTCAGGAAACCTGGTAAGGTAGAGCAGGTTGAGACCCAGAGACTTGGTGGACACACACCTGAGACTTAGGCAAATCCCCACTTGCTGCCAGATTCCTGGCCTGGAACATGTGCCAGACTCTCCAGTAGGGAAGCATGACCTGTGGTCATGTAGACTCAGGACAGAGCTAGTGAGGTACCCAGAGGCATTGAGGGCTTAGCCAATAAGCTTCCCTTTCCAGACATTCCTCCCTGCAAAAGGTATTTAATCTCAAGTCCACCCTGAGAAGTGGGTATGGTTCGGTATACATCCATTCTCTACCAGGAACAGCCAACAGTTTAGAACCATAACCTGTCTCTTCCATCAAGATCTGCCATAAGGAACCATATAGAAGAAATTCTACTATAGAGCGGCAGCTAAATCTCCCATAGACAATCTTTCTGTGTTTCCAGCCATAAGCACCACCAAGCCTGCTAAGGACAATCACTGCTGAGACAAGCCAACATTCCCCTTTCCTCCATCTCCAGGCTAGATGCTGTCCCCAGGCCCCTCCATTCTCTGCTCTTTGGCAACTCCTAGCAGTGCCCAGCAGCAGGGCTGACTTGGACCCAAAGTGTTTGGAACCAAACCTATGAGTCACAAATGGCCCTTTGACAGGGGTCTCATAATATAATCCTGCATATCAGATATTTATATTATGATTCATAACAGTAGCAAAATTATAGTTATGAAATAGCAATGAAATAACTCTATGTTTAGGGTGACCACAACATGGAAAACTATATTAAAGGGTCACAGCATTATGAAGGGTGAGAACCACCACTGTGTTAAAGCATCTGAAGGCAGTAGGGCTCAGCTGTACCAATGTCTGCAGCAGCAGCATGTTACCTCTCCCCTTCCATTTGATAACCAGAAAGTACATCTGAACAGCAGCCTGCTACTTCCACATACCCAGAGCTATTCTGGAAGTGGATTTTCATGTATTTTGTTGTTTGTTTGTTTGTTTTATTGTTTTTTAAGTTGTATCTTAGCAGAAGCTACTTTATGTTAAAATGTTCAATATTCTGCTATACTCATAGATTGGTACCTAGCCCAACTGTCATCCTAGAGGCTGCATTGAGTAATGATGCACAGAGATCCACAGCCAAACATTAGGTCAAACTGAGGGAATCTCGTGAAAGATGTGGAGGAAGGATTGCAGGAGTCAGAGAGTCAAGGACACCAAAACAAAACAAAACAAAACAAAACAAAAACCCAAACAAACAAACAAAAAATCCAACCCAGAGAATCTCCTAACCTGGGCTCATAGGGACTCACAGAAACTAACTCGACAACTAGGGAGCCTGCCTGGGTCTGCCCTAGGTCCTCTGCACATACATTGTAGTTGTGTAGCTTGATGTTCTTATGGGGTCCTAACAGTGGGAATGGTGCTGCTTGGTTTTGCTTGGTTTTGGGACCCTTTTCCTCCTACTTGGTTGCCTACTCCAGACTTGATGTGAGGTGTCGTGCCCCTGGCAGTGCACTTGGCTCAACACTAATCTGTTGTTCCTGTACTACCTCTTGCTCTTCCTGGCCCCTTGTCTTTCAGAGGTGCCCTGGGACTTGGCAGTGAAAGTGCATGCAGCAGAGCAGGACGGAAGTTTGCCTTCCAGCCTAGTCTGCTTCCTGGTATCAGACACCAAGCCTGAACTCTGCTGTTCTCCTGCCACTGGATCTTTTCATTTTCCAAACATTTCAACCTTTACTCACAAACTCTCTAAGTGCATAGCCAAATCTGCAGTTCTTGCTAACACAATAGAATTGAGTGAACTTTCTGAATTTTCAGCTTTCCATTCAATCTTTTTCAAAATGGTACACATGAAGCCTGTGAAGCAAAACCAAAAAACCCCCTCCCGGAGCAAGGCAGGAACCCCACCACCACCTGGTGGCAGTAGCTGTTATTTTGCAACTTCTTTAAACAACATTGTCAACCCATCAGAGTCTGTTGATTCTTCTTTAGGAAGTTACCCATTTTGTCTAGCCACATTGGGTGTCACGGAGGTTGAGGAAAAAGGTTAATAGGAAAAGAGGGCTGTGGACAAGTTTAGCAGTAGTTCTTTGGGCATAATTCTACTCTTCATTATCAGGATAATAGCAGTCGAGTTTACTAGCAAATACCAAACATGTATCAGTAGCAGTGGCTGGATCCAGCAGAAACAGCAAGTCTCTGCCTAATCAGGGCAAGTCAACAGAAGCTGCAATACAAGAATTTCTGTGGCGTGTTTCTCTCTATGGCATGAAGACCACTAAAAACCAGTGAAGAATCAAGATGAGCAAAGTCCAATGAAGACCATCAAAGAAGTGAAGGATAGCAATGCGAGAGTGTCCTTTCATCTGTTTTCAGCAAAACATTACGTGCTTTCTCACAAGACAGCTTCCAGAAATACATCATGTGACACAGTATCCAGAAAAACATCACATGATGAAGCTGAGTTGTTAAACCAGAAGTTTCCACTTCAGAGAAGGGAGAAGGACTTGCTGTTTTAAGATTCACAGCCACATAGTGTGTAATGGTGGGAAGACCTGGAATTTGCTCTGCCCTGGCCATCATCACCTTTAAGAACCAAGGTTGCTATTTTTACAGATGCACACCATTTTTTTCATCATTTTATTTAGTTCCAATATTGTATAATTTATCTAACAGATGTTCAGGAAATCTTAGGACTGACAATGGAAACCCCATACTATTTTACCTTTTCTTCAATCAGTTGGGTACAGATGATAATGTTACTAGTTGATGTTGGGATCGTAAAGGTGACACCCAGAGGATCTCACATATGTTGAGAAGCAAGAAAGAGAAGTGACAAGCAGATGACAGGCATCATGTAGTTACTAACAGAGACCATGGTGGCAGGCAGAGCTGTAACTCTTTCCTGCCAATCAGGACAACACTGAGCCAGGATGCCCAGAACGACTGCCAGCATGGAAGAGAAGATCATTGTTCTTTGTGGTTTCCATGGATGTCATATTCTTTGGCTCTAGTGTGAGAGTTCCTCATTCTACATTGACTAACTAGAAAGTAAGGTTCTGCAGAGGTGAAACAGTGAGTCCTAGTAAGGAGAGCACAAGCACTGGGGATCCTAGATCTCGATAGACCCTCTGGAATAGAATCATAACCTCATCTCCCACTTCCTATGTGTGTTGTGGTATTTGATGAAAGTAAGCCACTTATGAAGCCACACACTAGGGAAGAGAAGAGACGTTGTTTCTCAGTGCATGTACTTTCTTTTCTAGGTGAACCAAGCCCTGTGGTCTTCAAGTGTGGGAAGAACTATTTAATCTCATTAAAACTTTAAATTTGGAAATGAGATGAAAAAGAATCTTTTGTAAATTAAAATTCATATCCAATTCATATCTACTCACAGGCACAAAATGCTGTGACAACAGATGCCTCAGACTGCAGTAATAGATTTACCATCAATGTGGAGACAATGGGTTTCTTTTATTTTCTTAAATAAACAGAACATTGTCTCTGTTTGCTAGGATAGTTCTTGTAAAAATTAATAAAAGAACATCAGCTTACATTTTAATTTTTTTTGGTGATGCTATGCAATGCTCTTCAGTGTTAAGTACAATGCTAGAACATAGAAACATTTGTTTGGTAGTTATTTTTCTAGTCCTCATATTGTTCAAAATAGTAATTTAATATTTAATCACTAAAGATGTAGGGATTCTGTACTGTCAGAGACATCTATAGTTCTCAGTAAATAAACATTGGATATCATTTTCAATAGAAATACTGGATATCATAGATGGTCATGTTTGACAAATCCATAATGGACTTATACCTTCAGACCCTCTCCCTTCCCCTTTTTTTCTACCCTATGTGTTTGGTAGTTTGCTCTCAGTTAATCCACACAGTTTTAAAGAGCAGTATTTTCTGTAAAGGTCTTAGCAAAACCTCATAGCTGAGTTGAGGTTTATTCTCCCAACTTCCTGCAGGAACTGTTCATCCATCAATATGACCAGGGAAATCAGTTAGGATTACATTTCCCAAAACTTAAAGTTGACTTTTGAGTGATTTTGCATCTTTTTGTTGGCTGTATACTATTATTTCTGTTTTTAAAGATACTTTTATCTTATGTATATAGTCCTATATGTATGCAAATGCATCACTAACAAGCTCGTTGTCCTTGGAACATGAATATGTTATCAGATTCCTTTGAACTTGAGGTACAATGGTTGTCAGGCACCATTTAGGTTCTGGGAATTGAACTTGGGTCTTCTGTAAGACTAGCCAGTGCTCTTAACCACTGAGCGATCTTTCTCACCTGATCTACTATTTTCATATTCCCATTATCCTTCATCTTCTTCAACAACTGTGCTTAAATAAAAGAAGTATTATTGTTATATTTAAGGCTGCCTACTTCTTGTTACTTATTAAATATTTCTTACTATTGGAAGTTAATTGTTAAGAATATCTATTCCTTTTGATGAAATTAACATATGAAATGAAATCACTTATGTCTACTATTTGAAAACTATTGTTACAGCTTGTAAACAAATTAAAAACAATGGATATGGCCCTTAAAGATTAATCTTTAGGCCTCCAAGGTACCTATTGGGATTATATTCTGAGTGGACTTGTCCCACTTGGCAGGTACTTTTGAATCTTTTCCACAACTAGCAGCTCTCTGACATGGCTTTATCTTTTTTTCCTATTAGCACACAATATAATGAGATTTTTAGTGACATTTTCATATATATGTGTGTGTGTGTGTGTATGAATATATATCACTGAATATATGATATTCATAAATATATACATATTTGCATACACACACACATATATATAATTGTATATTGTGTAACTCACACCCCATTATATCCTCTTGTCTCCAATGCCCTTTCCCATTCATTCAAATCGTTCTCATCTTGCTTTTATGTCATGTATATGTATGAATATGTATGCTTAATCTAGATTCCACATATGTAAGAAAACAAGTGACAGACTCCTTTACTCTCATTGCCTATCTTGTTTTATCTTTATCTTCCCTTTAGAATGTCTTCCTCCCATGTAATTTCCCTTTTACTCATCTATTTTCATCATATATATATATATATATATGTATATATATGTATATATACGTATATATGTATATACATATATATGTATATATATGTTTATTATAT
>NW_021621185.1:8724415-8736398 GCF_004785775.1 Grammomys surdaster
ATTATATTATATTATATTATATTATATTATATTATATTATATTATATTATATTATATTATATATGTAGCACAGAGATATAATCTGTATAAAAGCATGTGATACTTGTCTTTCTAGGTTTCACTTTTTTGGGGGCACTTCGGTGTTGGTTCTATATCTCATATTTTGAGAACACTATTGAAGTGAAAGCATTGATCTTACAACTGTTGCATGCTGCTGATTTAAGTTTCATTGCATATACACCAGAACTAGTATTGCTGAAGCATAACGTAGTCATACACACAGTTCTCGTAGGGACTTCTAAGTTGATTTCCATAATTCTGTATAATTTTCCATTTCTTTCCAGAAATGTAAAGAGTTCCCTTTCCCCACAGCTTTACCAGTACTTGCTATAAATTGTTTTTTTTTTTTTGATGATAGCCATACTGAATTAGGTGAAAAGAAGTCACAAAGGAATTTTAATTTTACCTCCCAGAAGGCTAAAGAGTTTGAACATTTTTCATATACTTACTGTTCATATATATTTCTGTTTCTGAGACATGTATGTACAACTCACTTGCTCATTTACTGACCAAAAGTTTTGTTTGCTGTTGTTTATTTTTTGTGGTTCTTTATACATTCTGGGTCTCAGTCTCTTGTATTATGTATAGTTGGTATAGATTTTATGTCATTCTATGGACCATTTCTTATTTTTTAAAATTTTTTTATTGGATGTTTTATTTACATTTCATATGTTGTCCCCTTACCCCATCCCCCACCCACCCAGGAACCCCCTATCCCCTCACCCCTCCTCCTTCTTCTCTGTGGATGTAACCCCTACCTACCCCCCCAACTCCCACCTCCCAACCCTCAAAATTCCCACCCCCTGGGGCATCCAGCCTTCATGTGGTCAAGGTTCTCTTCTTCCACCTATGGTCAGCAGGGCCCTCCACTCTTACATATCCAGCTGAAGCCCTGGATCCCTCCCTAAGTGCTCCCAGGCTGGTGGTTTAGACCCTGGGAGCTGTGGTTGGTTGGTATTATTGCTCTCCTCATGGTGCCACAAACCCTTTCAACTCCTTCAGTCCTCACTCTAACTCCTCCATTGAGAACCCCATTATCAGTTCAATGGCTAGTTGTGAGCATCTGCCTCTGAATATGTCAGACTCTTGAAGACCTCTGAAGAGACATCCATATCAGGCTCTTATCAGCATGCACTTCCTGATTTCCACATCAGCATCTACCTTTGGTGACTGCACATGGGTTGGATACTCAGGTGGAATGGTCTTCAGATGGTCCCTCCTTCAGTTTCTGTCCCTCACTTTGTCTCCATATTTGCTCCCTTGAATATTTTGTTGCTCCTTCTAAGAAGGACCGAATCACCCCCACTTGGTCTTCTTTCTTTATGAGCTTCATGTGGCCTGTGAGTTGCATCTTGGGCATTTCAAGGTTCTGGGCTAATATCCAATAATCAATGAGTGAATACCATGTGTGTTCTTTTGTGATTGGCTTACTTCACTCAGGATGATAATTTCTAGTTCCATCCATTTACCTAGGAACCTCTCGAATTCATTGTTTTTAATAGCTGAGTAATACTCCATTGTGTAAATATACCACATTTTTTGAAGGACATCTGGGTTCTTTCCAGCTCCTGGCTATTATAAATAAGGCTGCCATGAACATAGTTGAGCATATGTCCTTGTTATATGTTCGAGCATCTTCTGGGTATATGCCTAGGAGTGGTATAGCTGGATCCTCAGGTAATGCTAAGTCCAAATTTCTGAGGAACTGCCACACTGATTTCCAAAGTGGCTGCACCATCTTGCAGTCCCACCAACAATGGAGGAGTGTTCCTCTTTCTCCACACCCTTGCCAGCATCTACTATCACCTGAGTTTTTAATCTTAGCCATTCTGACTGGTGTGAGATGGAATCTCAGGGTTGTTTTGATTTGTATTTCCCTGGCGACTAAGGATACTGAACATTTCTTTAGGTGCTTCTTGGCTATTCGAGTTTCCTCAGTTGAAAATTCTTTGTTAAGCTCTATACCCCATTTTTTAATAGGGTTATTTGGTTGTCTGGAGTCTAATTTCTTGAGTTCTTTGTATATATTGGATATTAGCCCTCTATCAGATGAAGGATAGGTAAAGATCTTTTCCCAGTTTGTTGGTTGTCGTTTTGTCCTATTGACAGTGTCCTTTGCATTACAGAAACTTTGCAATTTTATGAGGTCCCATTTGTCAATTCTTGATCTTAGAGCATATGCCATTGGTGTTCTGTTCAGGAACTTTTCCCCTGTGCCCAAGTATTCGAGGGTCTTCCCCACTTTGTCTTCTATTAGTTTCAGTGTATCTGGTTTTATCTGGAGGTCTTTTATCCACTTAGACTTGAGCTTTGTACAAGGAGATAAGAATGGATCAAGTTTCATTCTTCTACATGTTGTCCTCCAGTTGAACCAGCACCATTTGTTGAAAATGCTGTCCTTTTTCCACTGGACAGTTTTAGCTCCTTTGGCAAAGATCAAGTCACCATAGGAGTGTGGGTTCATTTCTGGGTCTTCATTTCTATTCCATTGATCTTCCTGCCTGTCTCTGTACCAATACCAGGTAGTTTTTTATCACTATTGCTCTGTAGTACAGCTTGAGATCAGGGATGGTGATTCCTCCCGAAGTTCTTTTATTGTTGAGAATAGTTTTCGCTATCCTGGGTTTTTTGTTATTCCATATGAATTTGAGAATTTCCTTTTCTAACTCTGTGAAGAATTGAGTTGGGATTTTAATGGGGCTTGCATTGAATCTGTAGATTGCTTTTGGCAAGATGGCCATTTTTATTATATTAATCCTGCCAATCCATGAGCATGGGAGATCTTTCCATCTTCTGAGATCTTTGATTTCTTTCTTCAGAGACTTGAAGTTCTTGTCATACAGGTCTTTCACATGCTTGGTTAGATTCACACCAAGGTATTTTATATTATTTGCAACTATTGTGAAGGGTGTCATTTCCCTAATCTCTTTTTCAGTCTGTTTATCTTTCATGTAGAGGAAGGCTACTGATTTGTTTGAGTTGATTTGATAACCAGCCACTTTGCTGAAATTGTTTATCAGGTTTAGGAGTTCTCTGGTAGAAGTTTGGGGGTCACTTAAGTATACTATCATTTGCAAATAGTGATATTTTGACTTCTTCCTTTCCTATTTATATCCCTTTGACTTCTTTTTGTTGTCCAATTGCTCTGGCTAGGACTTCCAGTACTATATTGAATAGGTAGGGGGAGAGTGGGCAGCCTTGTCTAGTCCCTGATCTTAGTGGGATTGCTTCAAGTTTCTCTCCATTTAGCTTGATGTTGGCTACTGGTTTGCTGTAAATTGCTTTTAGTATGTTTAGGTAGGGGCCTTGAATTTCTGATCTTTCCAAGACTTTTATCATGAAGGGGTGGTGAATTTTGTCAAATGCTTTCTCAGCATCTAGTGAGATGATCATGTGGCTTTTTTTTTTTTCCTTTGAGTTTGTTTATATAGTGGATTACATTGATGGATTTCTGAATATTGTACCATCCCTGCATTCCTGGGATAAAACCTACTTGATCATGATGGATGATTGTTTTGATGTGTTCTTGGATTCAGTTTGCTAGAATTTTATTGAGTATTTTTGCATCGATGTTCATAAGGGAGATTGGTCTGAAGTTCTCTTTCTTTGTCGGGTCTTTGTGGGGTTTGGGTATGAGTGTAATTGTAGCTTCATAGTGTAGTGTTCCTTCTGTTTCTATTTTGTGGAATAGTTTGAAGAGAATTGATATTAGGTCTTCCTTGAAGGTCTGATAGAATTCAGCACTAAAACCATCTGGTCCTGGGCTTTTTTTTAGTGGGGAGACTTTTAATGACTGCTGTTATTTCCTTAGGGGTTATGAGACTATTTAGATGGTTTATCTGCTCCTGGTTTAACTTTGGTACTTGGTATCTGTCTAGGAAATTGTCCATTTCATCCAGGTTTTTCAGTTTTGTTGAGTATAGGCCTTTGTAGTAGGATCTGATGATTTTTGAATTTCTTCAGTTTCTGTTGTTATGTCTCCCTTTTCAGTTCTGATTTTATTAATTTGGATACTGTCTCTGTGCCCTCTGGTTAATCTGGCTAACGGTTTATCTATCTTGTTGATTTTCTCAAAGAACCAGCTCCTGGTTTTATTGATATTTTGTATTATTCTTTCTGTTTTTATTTGGTTGATTTCAGCCCTGAGTTTGATTATTTCCTGCCTTCTACTCCTCCTGGGTGTATTTGCTTCTTTTTGTTCTAGAGCTTTTAGTTGTGCAGTCAAGTTGTTAGTGTGTGCTCTTTCCAGTTTCTTTTTTGTAGGCACTTAGAGCTATGAGTTTTCCTCTTAGCACTGCCTTCATGGAGTCCCACAAGTTTTGGTATGATGTGTCCTCATTTTCATTGAATTCTAAAAAGTCTTTAATTTCTTTCTTTATTTCTTCCTTGACCAAGTCATCATTGAGTAGAGAGTTGTTCAGTTTCCATGTGCACGTGGGTTTTCCATTGGTTTTGTCATTATTAAAGACCAGTCTTAGTCCGTGGTGAACTGCTAAGATGCAAGGGATTATTTCAATCTTTTTGTATCTGTGGAGGCCTGTTTTGTGACCAATTATATGGTCTATTTTGAAGAAGGTGCTGAGAAAAAGGTGTATTCTTTTGTTTTAGGATGCAATGTCCTATATATGTCTGTTAAGTCCATTTGGTTCATAACTTCTGTTAATTTCAAAGTGTCTCGGTTTAGTTTCTGTTTCCATGATCTGTCCATTGCTGAGAGTGGGGTGTTGAAATCCCCCACTATTATTTTGTGAGGTGTAATGTGTGTTTTGAGCTTTAGTAAAGTTTCTTTTATGTATGTAGGTGCCCTTGCATTTGGAGCATAGATGTTCAGAATTGAGAGTTCACCTTGGTAGATTTTTCCTTTGATGAGTATGAAAGGAAAAATCTTATCTTTTTTTGATTAATTTTGGATGAAAGTCGATTTTATTTGATATTAGAATGGCTACTCCAGCTTGTTTCTTGGGACCATTGGCTTGGAAAATTGTTTTCCATCCTTTTATTCTGAGGTAGTGTCTGTCTTTGTCACTGAGGTGTGTTTCTTGTATGCAGCAAAATTCTGGGTCTTGATTGTGTATCCAGTCTGATAGTCTGCATCTTTTTATTGGGGAATTGAGACCATTGGTGTTAAGAGATATTAAGGAAAAATGATTGTGGCTTCCTGTTATTTTTGTTATTAGAGGTAGAATTATGTTTGTATAGCTATCATCTTTTGGGGTTGTTCGAAGATTACTTCCTTGCTTTTTCTAGGTTGTAGTTTCCCTCCTTGTGTTGGCGTTTTCCATCAATTATCCTTTGAAGTGCTGGGTTTGTGAGAAGATACTGTGCAAATTTGGTTTTGCCATGGAATATCTTGGTTTCACCATCTATAGTGATTGAGAGTTTTGCTGGGTATAGTAATCTGGGCTGGCAATTGTGTTCTCTTAGGGTCTGTATTATGTCAGTCCAGGCTCTTCTGGCTTTTATAGTCTCTGGTGAGAAGTCTGGTGTAATTCTTATAGGTTTGCCTTTATATGTTACTTGACCTCTTTCCCTTACTGCTTTTAGTATTTTTTCTTTGTTTTGTGCATCTGATGTTTTGATTATTATGTGACGGGAGGTATTTCTTTTTTGGTCTAGTCTATTTGGTGTTCTGTAGGCTTCTTGTATGTTTATGGGCATCTTGTTCTTTAGGTTAGGGAAGTTTTCCTCAATAATTTTGTTGAAGATATTTACTGGCCCTTTAAGTTGGGAATCTTCATTCTCATCTATACCTATTATCCTTAGGTTTGGTCTTCTCATTGTGTCCTGGATTTCCTGGATGTTTTGAGTTAGGAGTTTTTTGCATTTTGCGTTTTCTTTGACAGCTGTGTCAATATTTTCCACCGTATCTTCTGCATTTGAGATTCTCTCTTCTATCTTTTGTATTCGGTTGGTGATGCTTGCGTCTATGACTCCTGATCTCTTTCTTAGGTTTTCTATCTCCATGGTTGTCTCCCTTTGAGCTTTCTTTATTGTTTCTATTTCCTTTTTCAGATCCTGAATGGTTTTTTTTAATTCCTTCTTTGTGTTTTCTTGCATTTCTTTAAGGGATCTCTGTGATTCCTCTTTAAGGGCTTCTACCTGTTTACTTGTACTCTCCTGTATTTCTTTAAGGGAGTTACTTATGTCCTTCTTATAATCCTCTATCATCATCATGAGAAGTGATTTTAATTCTGAATCCTGCTTTTCTGGTGTGATGGGGTGTCCAGGGCTTGCTATATTGGGAGAACTGGGTACTGATGATGCCAAGAAACTTTGGTTTCTGTTGCTTACGTTCTTGTGCTTGCCTTTCGCCATCTGGTTAACTCTAGTTTTACCTGCCCTCACTGTGTAAGACTGGAGTCTGTATTTCCAGTTATCTTGCTTGTTGCAGAGCTCCTCAGAGTCCAGATGTCTCTGTGGTCTTATGATCCTAATCTCCTGGGTGGAAGAACTCCTGGGACTCAGGCCACCTCTTGGATCTGGAAATCCTTCTGCTCTGGATGTAGTGGTTCCTCTAGGATGGCTCAGGATAGGATGTCTCCCAAGTGCAAACCACCTTGGTGTCTGCTGCTCTGAGTGCAGTGGCTCCTCGGCTGTTCTGAGTGCATTGGCTCCAATAGGATGGCTCTGGATTCAGTATCTCCAAAGGACAGGAGCAGACCAACTCTGTGTCTGCCCTGGCCCAAAGGACCAGGCAGGACTGTGGGCCATTTCTATTCTTTGCTTTTTAATTCCTTCCTTTTTGTGTGACAGGGTTTCTCTGTGTAGCCCTGGCTGTCCTGGAACTCACTCTGTAGACCAGGCTGTCCTCAAACTCAGAAATCCACCTGCCTCTGCCTCCCAAGTGCTGGGATTCCAAGTGTGTGCCATCACTGCCCAGTTATTCCTTATTTTTCATTGGACAAATCTTTCCATTGTTTCTTCAGATATCATTCCTGAAATATTATATTTCTTAATAATGTTTTTATTTAGTATGAGTGAATGTGTGTGAGCAAGCATGCACACATGCACACATTCTTGTGAACATGTGGCATGTGGAGGCCAGAGAACAACTTGAAGGATTTGTTTTTCTCCTTCCATCATGTGGATTTCAGGGCTTTAACTCTTGTCACCAGGGTTGGTGGCAAGTACATTTAGTTGTGAAGCCATCTTGCCAACTCTTCAATATTTTCAAAGATTTCCTTCTCTATACCTCTACCTTGAAGTGAAGTGTTTGACTTATGCTTTATTCTAGCAATTTCAAAGATTCGGATAGATCAGCTCTTACAGTAATATGAGAAACAGGATTCTAGTTTCATTCTCTCCCTGTAGCTGTGAAAATATGCTTAGCATCATTTGTTTAAGAAGCTAACTTTTCTCTAATATGTACTTTTGCAACTTTTGTTGAAAACTGATCATTAGGCATGTGGGTTTTCTTTTCTTCATTGCTTTCCCTGTAACTATTATTTTGATCTGTTTTGTTTTGTGCCAGTATCATGCTGCTTTTGTTACAAGAACTCTGAATTCTAAGTTTGAATTGGGTTTTGTAATACTGTCAACATCACTAATTCTGTTGATGATGTTGGTATCTTGAATGTTTTGTATTTCCAAATGAACCTTAGGATTTTATTTTTCTAGTTTTCTATGTGCAGAATACCACCTATACAGGGGAAAGATTCGTTCCTTCTCCTGCCTTATTTTTCTACATAAAACTTCAAGGAGTATGTTCAATAAAATGGAGAAGGTAGTTACCCTGTTCTCATTCCTCATGTTAGAGGGAATTATTTTAGTTTCCCCACTTATAATTTTGACCATAGGTTTTTCATAGATAGCATTTTTGTTACATATTTTTACATCATCATTCATAGCCTTCATGTGTTATGGTACGTTACCTCTATTCCTAATTTTTCCAGAAGTATCATGAAATGGTTCTGAATTTTGTCAAAGCTATTTTTTGTATCAATTAAGATGATCATAGCTTTTCTTTTTTGACCCTATTTGCATGCTGTATTGATTTGGTTTTTAAAAATGTTACATCATTCTTGTGTCCCTGGAATGAAACAAACCTGATCATGGTATATCAGCTTAATATTTATTTATTGTTTTATTAATATTTTTAATATTGTTTAATGTAATCACACATAATTTTTGAGAACTTTTGTGTCTGGGCACATTAGAAAAATTTATTTATAGTTTTTTTTGTTGCTTTCTTATCTGGAGTTGGTGTTAGAATAATACTGGCTACATAGAATGCACTTGGGAGACTTCCTTTCACTTCTATGTTATAGAATAATTTTAGGAACATTGATGTCAGTTAAAATACAAAGATCTTGTAGAATTCTGAAGGGAATCTACCAGTTGCTGGGAGATTACTACTGTCTCAGTCTTGTTGCTCGTTAGACATTTTCTGTAGCTGGCTTAAATCCTCCTTGTTTAATCTGTGCAGTTTTTATGTGTCATGGATTTGCTCTTCTGGGTTTTATATCCTTTTGGAAAGTAGGTTTTCAAATTATTTCCCCATGACATTCTGTCTTAGAAGCTGTTGGAGTGACTTCTTTTCCATTTCATATTTTATTAATTTGGTTCTTTTCTTTGTTTTTTTTCTCTTAGTTTGACTAAATATTTGCTAATATTATGTTTTTTAAAGAACAAACTCTTTGTCTTACTGTTTGTTTGTGTGTATTTTTATATTAGTCTGTCTTCATTTCATTAATGTTTGTCCCAATCCTGATTATTTCTTTTCTTTTAATGATTTGGCATTGATTAAATTTTTAAAAATATGTTATTAATTGAAATAGAATTATATTACTCTTACCCTCTTTTCCCCCTCCAGCTCCTACTATCTATCCTCCCTTGAGAACTCCCATGCCTACTTGACCAAGTTAATAGTCTCCTTTGCTTTGATTGTTATTGTTACATAAGTATGTGTATATGTAATATAGTAGGTATGCTTATATCTATGCATATATATGTAAATGCACAAATATGTATAAATGCACCCTGATGAGTTTGTTTTTGTTGTTTGTATGTATGATTTCAGGCCTAATCACAGATGACGTGGGTTTTGGGAACTGAACCTGGGTGCTGTCCAAGAGCAGTAATCACTCCTAACTTCTGAGCCAGCTCCTCAGCCCATTGATATATTATTTTCTAAAACCTTGAACTACATCATTTTTATTAATGACCTTTGAATTTAATGTAAGCATTTATACCAGTAAACTCTCCTCTTGGGTCTTCCTACTTTGTATCCCAATGCTTTTTAGAAGTTGTGCTTTTATTTTCATTTGATCCTATGAACTTTTCAATTTCCCCCTCACTTCAGTCTGTATTGTGTAGTTCTTGATGTTTCTCTTGCAAATGATTTCCAGTTTTACCACAATATGACTTGATAAGACACAATGAGTGGTTTCATTTAAAAAATGAATATTAATTTTATGTGTATGTACATTTGTGTGCGTTGATGCCGTTTGGGTTGGCGTGTCTGTAGAAGCTAGGTATAGTGGTTACCTATAGTGGAATTGGAGTTATGGGCAGTTATGAACTACCCAGTGTGGGTGCTGCAGATTGAATTTGGGTCCTTTGTCATGTCTGCTTTTTCTGTCTCTCTGTCTCTCTGTCTCCCTCCTTCCCTTCCCTCCTCCCCCCTCTCTTCTCCCTCCCTTCTCTCTCTCTTCTCCCTCCTTTCTCTCTCTCTCTCTCTCTCTCTCTCTCTTCCACCCTCTCCCTGTCCCTGTCCCTGTCCCTGTCCCTCTCCCATTCCCCCACCCCCTCCCCTCCCCCTCCCTCTCCCCCTCCCCTTCCTCCTGTCCCTCTTTTCCCCCTCTCCCCTCTCAAGTGTTAAGGCTTGCACTGTGGCCTATGATCCCATCAATTTTAGGGAATACTCCATGTATCACTATCTATTCCTTATCTGTTTGATGGACTACAGATACTTGATAATCCAGTTGATCTATAGAGGATTTTAGCTCTGAGGTTTCTTTGCTTATTTTTGGTTTAGAAGACCTGTCTAAATATGAAAGTGGTGGATTAAAGTCTCCAACTATATTGTATCAGGATGCATATGTTCTTTTAAATCTTTTCTTTGGCAAAATTGAAAGCTCCAATTATAAATATTACATAAATATGTACAATTGTTATACGTTTTTTATGACCTGTTAAGGTAGTAGTATCTCTTCTGACTAGTTCTGATTAGAATCTACCTTTTCAGATATGAAAACTGGCAGCTTGCTTATGGCTTCCATTTGTTTTGTAGTTTGATTTCTGTTCTGACTCTCTGAGTTTTCTCTTTGCTATCTACTGTGTTTCTGGGATCTTATTTTTTTATACAATTGTTGTGTATTATTTATTTTAATTTAAAAAATAGGTATGTGTGTTGTGGAGAGCTTTTGTGGTCCATCGGGAGGAGTTTGACTTTGGGCCAGGACAAGGAAGTAAACTCAGACCAGAATCTGATTTTGGGCTAGAACAAAGAAATAGGCTTCAGGCAAGAATATGACTTTGAGCTAAGACCCAGAAGTAGGCTCCAATATCTTGGTCATCCTGATAATCCCTTAGGCACAGTGATCATGTGACTTTGTTTATTGTCTTGCTTGTTCCTTGACTATTAGGTGTTTACTGTCTTGCTTGTTCTTTGACTATTTGTGTTTATTGTCTTGCTTGTTCCTTAACCTAGAACTGACCTTATTAGTTGCATGTAATTAAAATGGTATAAAAGCAGATTGGAAAAAAATAAATCCACCTCAGCCTCAGAATTGGCTGTGATCATGCTACAGTGTTGTCTAATTTTCTTTTTCTTTTTAATCCTCACTCTTGCCCTGGAGAACCTGTTGACGGACTGAGCTGGCTTGGTCAGTGTGTGTTTTGCCTTCTTGTATGTGGATCATTTGTATGCTCTGCGTACAGAGGCCAAAAGGGACATATTCTTTGGGTAACTAGAATTACAGATGTTTGTTAGCAGCTGTGTGTGTACTAGGAACAGAACTCAGGTCCTCTGCAAGAGCACTAAGTGCTCTCAACCACGGAGACACATCTGTATCCTAGTCTATGCCATTCTAATAGTGAGTTGAGGTCATTTGTATGGTTACTATGAGAGGAATTTGATGTTTCTTAATGATTGTATCCATTCTGGTCCTGTTCATGCAAAGAGTCTGTTTGTTTGCTGTGTTGGATATGATTCTTTTCGGATTCTCTGTGTTCATCTGTTTCTCTCATGAAATGCTTGCTTTCCTGTGTTTTTGTGAATGAAGCATTTTTATTCCTTAAATTTGTATTCCTTTTGAAGTTCTGGCTTGGTTGTTTGAATAGCCTTAATTTTTACTTGTCTTATTTCTCTATAAATTTTGAGGAATAACTCTATTGGGTATAGTGTTCCTAGTAGATCGTTACTGACTTTCAAGGACTGAATTATATCTGGCCCAAGCTAGTTTTATGTTAGCTTGCCAAAGGTTAAAGTCATTGGAGAGGATGAACATCAATTGAAAAAGTAGGGCATTTTCTTAATTAGTGATTGATGGGGGTGAGAGAGAGCAGATCATTGTGGCTGGGGACACTATTGTCTGGTGTTCCTGGGTTCTATTGGAAAGCAGGCTGAACAAGTTGTGAGGAGCAAGCCAGTGACCATATCCTCTGTATCAGCTCCTGTCTCTAAGATTCCTGCCACAGTTGAGTATCTGCCACAGTATCTGCCACACAGTTCAGGCCACAGTTGAGTTCCTGCTTGTGCTCTCCTCAATGGTCTGTGACTCAGGATATGTAAACCAAATAAACCCTTTCCTCCACAAGTTACTCTTGGGCATGGTGCTTCATCACAGCACTAGTAACCAAGATAGTATCATTCCAGGCTTTCTTTGTTTTTAGAGTTGCTAACTTTCAGGTAATCTGATGTTGATTAAGGGAAACTCTCTCTCTCTCTCTCTCTCTCTCTCTCTCTCTCTCTCTCTCTCTC
>NW_021621185.1:8736408-8887988 GCF_004785775.1 Grammomys surdaster
CTCTCTCTCTCTCTCTCTCTCTCTCTCTCTCTCTCTCTCTCTCTCTCTCTCTGTATGTGTGTGTGTATGTGTATGCATATGCATGTGTGTGTATGTGTGTGGTGTTGGCCTTTTCCATTTACAGCTCTTTAGCATGATTTATTTGCTTTGTGTTATTAACAACTCAACTACCATACTCTGAGGAGAGATTTCTCCATTCTTGTCTACTTAAGGTTCTAGGTGACTATCTTGTCTGGATGTTAATTTCTTTATCTAGGTATGGGAAATTTTTTGCTATAATTTCATTGAATAAATTGTCTATGACTTTTATCTATTTTGCTTCTTCTATACTATACATCTTATTTTTGGTTTTCTGAATTAATCTGAGTTCTTAGATATGTTAGTTATGTCTGGTGTCTGCTAGCTTTTCTTTATGTATGTCTGTATATATTATTATCTTTACTTTATCTGCTGTCCCTGAAGTTAATTCTGTTGCTTTGTCTTGACGATTCTCTTGATATAATCTTTGTTTTATTTTGAGAATTCCAGTTTGTTTCCTTTTCAGTGTCTCAACTTTCTTGTTTTTATTTACATATTTTTATTTGTCACACAAATTATTGAACATTTAATTCATTTTGACCACTTTGTTGTGTGTATCCTGAATTGATTTCCTTACTTTGTTTGAATCCTCTCTATGGTAATTTGTCATTTTGGGGATAGGATTCTGAATTCTTACTTTGATGTATCAGCTATATCAGTGTCTTTGGTTTTCATCACTGTGAAACTGTGAGGTTATATGTGTGTCATGTAGTGTTTGTTGTCTCTTGTTTCCTTTGCTGTATTTTGTGCATCCACTGGGACTTAGTTCTTTTTGTGCAGCACATAGGTCTTCCATTTTTTCTTTCCCTTTACTCATATTCTTTTTGTTTGCTTTATTTTATATGAGTTTTTGGGAGGTTGCTGCTATTTATGGGGGAAATGTTCATTTCCCCCCAAAATTATTTTTTCAGCATTGTAGCAGAGATTTGTGAACTCCATTTGTGTCCCTGATAAAGTTCAGAGACACTTTTGCTTGGCTACTGATTGGGGAAACACGTTTTATAGATGTTACTTTTAGAGATAATTTTATAAATATTTAAGTATTTAAATAAGAAGGAATACAGAAAACAGGAGGTAAAATATTAGTGGAATAAGAGTCTGAGAGTAATATTTTGTAGAAAAGAAACAGCTATAAAATACCTCCAGGGAGATATAGGCTAGAAACACAGTATCATAATAATCAAAGTCCAAATTTTAAATTATAAGAAGAAATGAGAAAAATATCCTACAAGATAAGATAAGCAGTAGCATGCAATGGAAGGTATTCTGCCTTTGCCTTTGGTCATTGTTTCTTCTGTCTTAGGATGACATGTCTTCTTTCCATGTCTTGGGAGTCTGTTTTGGGAGACTGTCTTGGGAGGTCTGTTTTAGGGGTGCTCTGCTTGTGTTAGTAAGGCAAAGACTTAGACATGTCTTTCTGTCCTTATGGGTGAGAAGTCATTCTATGGTGGTATTCTAAATTCTGCTAGAAATCACTAAGGATCTGAAGGGAAGAGGAAAGAATCTGAAAGGATGTGGAAGGTCCACCTATGTGAGTACCTTTGTGTGACTAAGATACTATGCTGAGTTCCACAGCATACTTTCAGCAGCCTTGTGTCATTTGCCCCGGCAATGGGAGAAGAGGCACAGATTGTTTCTTTGATTGGATGCTTCATGTTTGGTTTGGGTGGCCACATGTCATTCTTACTTTATTTCTCCCTACTATCCATGTTTATTAACAGCCATGACTATTGGGATTGGTCTGGTGTTGCTATATATTCAAATGCTAAATTCTAAACGCCAAGTCTGGTTGCCCTAAAACAAGCGAATTCCCACACAGACCAGCTTTTGTTTTACAAACCTTGCTTCTCAAGTTAATTGGTCAATAAAATGCTAAAACCTGTGAATGGGCAGTAGAGATAGGCAGAACTTCCTGGGAGGAAGAGAGGAACCCTGGGAAGAAAGAGAAAGAGGTTTCACCAGGAGGGCTGATGGGAAATGGACATGACTATGGATCTGGAAGGCATAGCTAGCCATGCGGCTGGATAGGGATAGGTGATCAGGTTAACTTAGTTGAGCTGTTTGAGAGTCTGCCTGGATAAGACTTAATCTTTAAAATATTAAAAGATCTCTGTGCCTTTTATTTGGGGAACTATCTGGTTAAGGAATAACTGCCACCATATTAATTTCCAGCATTTAATTAATATAGGCAGAATAGTAATTTTTTTGTTTTTTGGTTTTTGGTTTTTTTCGAGACAGGGTCTCTCTGTGTAGCCCTGGCTGTCCTAGAACTCACTCTGTAGACCAGGCTGGCCTCGAACTGAGAAATCCGCCTGCCTCTGCCTCCCAAGTGCTGGGATTAAAGGCGTGTGCCACCACCGCCCGGCTAGTAATAGTAATTTTTACACATGACTCTCTTTCTACATTTCCTGTGAGCAGCTCAACAATGTTAACAGTTAATGGTGGTCAATGAATTGGTAGTTGTATCTTAGCTAGGCACTACTGTGAAACATATCAGATCATTTGCTTACTTTAGTGTATACTCCATGCGTGTCAGATCCAGCTTTCTCAGTATGGGTCATAGAATCTATTTGGTAGAAAATACATCTAAAGTTGGTTAGTGGGTCAGAGAGTCAGCAGCAGTGTAGTGTGTAGTTTCTACTACCCTGAATTAAGCTCCAGGTGGACTGCGCTACCATCCTATGCCCAGGAGTCACCCTGATGAAATATACACACACATTAACTTTTCTAATATGCTCTAACTCAATTGCTGGACTCTTCTAAGTCTTCCTTGACTATGGTACCTTTCTTTTCACTCCCAGATCAACACCTCTAAAATCAGTCCTCAACTTTAATTCCTCAGTTACCTTTAGTCCTAGATCAGCACCCTAAATCTGCCCTCAGTTTAATTGCATTTCTAATCTCCTGCCTGCTACCCCAGGCCCAACTGGTGAAGCGGCCAATGGCCATTCCACTTGAGATCCCACATGGCTGGTGGTTCTCCCTATGAAACATGGCAAATTCTACATTTCTCTCCTAAGTCTGCTAGCCTGCCTGCAGAAAACTGGAAGTCTCACCTATTCCACCTTAGATTTTATTTTATCTCCTTTTCTTCTTCTAGTTTTATCTTGGTCTCTTAGTTAAGTCTCAGAGTTCTAGGAAGTTGCAGTATTTTTGTCACCCCTTCAGTCCTCTTCCCCACTCTGTCTCTCTGTCTCTCTGTCTCTCTGTCTCTGTCTCTTTGTCTCTGTCTCTCTCTCTGTCTCTCTGTCTCTCTGTCTGTCTGTCTGTCTCTCTCTCTCTGCATAGATATTATCTACCCTGTTTTTTTCAGTCTACATATTTAATTGGTCTAGAGCTTGTTGAGTAGGATAGATGGGCTAATCAGAGAGTCCAAGGAATCTACCTGTCTCTGCCTCCTCACTTCTGGAATTGTAAGTGTATACTACTATATCTTGCCTTTTAATGTGAATTTTTGGAATTGAACTAGGTACTCATATTTCCCAGAATGCAGGTAACTGATGGTATGTCCCAGTCTTTCCCTTTGCTTTCTTGTCTTCCTCTTTCTCTTCCTTTATTATATTGAATATGGATGTGTTATTTCTTTCACCTCGTATTGGAACTCTGATTTTTTTCCTGGGTAATCTAGCCTTTTGGTGATGCTTTCCAGTGTTTGTGTGTGTGTTTGCTTGAGTTTTTTTATATACTATATATTTTTTTATTTAAAAAAAATCACATTAATTTTTCCTAAACTTCTGATCAACATTGCTCACCTTCTGTTTTTCATTGTTGAGTTTCTTCTCCAGGGTTTCTTTTAAATTCTCTTAACATATATTGCACCCCAGCCTCAGTTTTCTTTCCTCCCTACTCCTCCTAATCCTTCTCCTCACCTCCCCCAGATTCACTTCTCCTCCATTTTCCTTCATAAAAGAGCAGACCTCTCAGGGATATCATCCCAATAGTGTATAACGACATTTATCTATTTGTTTATTTCCTCTTTGAACTC
Source organism: Grammomys surdaster (assembly GCF_004785775.1). Taxonomy (NCBI): domain Eukaryota; kingdom Metazoa; phylum Chordata; class Mammalia; order Rodentia; family Muridae; genus Grammomys; species Grammomys surdaster. The sequence goes on from NW_021621185.1 coordinate 8,740,472, forward strand.
ATTGATACATTTTAGCAGCAGATTTTTGATTTTTTGTTTAGTGTTTCAACAATATCAATATCTTTGAATTATAGAATAGAGTTATAATATTCTGGAGACCTGGTGTTGCCTTCCTTGTGCTTTTGTCTTGCAATTTGTTTATCTATTTTGTTTATTTATTTATTATTATTATTACTATTTATTTATCTATTGATTCAATATCTATTTCAGTTTTATTTGGAGATTTCCTTTGTGAAAATTTTAGTCATGTGGGTGTTGTTTTTACCATCACTCAAAGGTACAAATAAACCACTGCAGAACAATAACATCAAATGTAACAAGGTACAGAAATAAGCTTGAAATTAATTAAAACCAAAGAACGCATCTCTAGTGACCATAGAACAGAAAAAAATGGCAAAAATAATGTAAACATGCTTTGTTGTTAATATTTAGGATAAAGTCAAAATAGTAAGTGAGTAAAATAAGGGCAGAGGTAGCAAAGAAGAAAAAGAGTTGCATGGTTAATTGAAACAAGGTGTAAAGAATACACTCTAATGTAGAAAGCAAGAAAAGACCAAAAGTTAAAAACATTTGTTTAAAATTGTTTACTTGCCGGGCAGTGGTGGTGCATGCCTTTAATCGCAGCACTTGGGAGGCAGAGGCAGGCGGATTTCTGAGTTCGAGGCCAGCCTGGTCTACAGAGTGAGTTCCAGGACAGCCAGGGCTACACACAGAAACCCTGTCTCAAAATAAATAAATAAATAAATAAAACAACCCCCCAAAACTGTTGTTTACCTTCAATGCACCTTAATTTAAATGATTATTTACTTATATTTATTTTTGATTATTTCCTTTATTTTTGAGATAACATAATTATATCATGTCACCCTTATTCTCCTCCCTGCAAACTCTCCATTATATCCCTTTTTCTGGATCCCTTTCAAATTCATCATCTCTTTTTCATTAATTGTTGTTATATGCATATACATATACGTATATGTATATTATATTTCTTACATATAACCTGCTTAGTCTGTATAATGTTACTTTATGCATATTTTCAAGACTAATCATTTTGTATTAGATAATCATTTGGTCTGCTCTTCCTCGGGGAAAACTACTCCCACTCTTAGCATTCCCTAGTTGCCTGTAGTTCATAGAATAGTCTTGAGGCATTGTAATCTTTCCTTAGTCCACTTCTTAAGTCTATTGTCATCCTTGTTCAGTTCATGTTTAGGCAGTCATATTGATGACTTTTTATGGGTAGAGTTTCTGCCATTACTAGCAGATAGTTTCAAAGCAAACTCTTGTTTCTATGGCTTTTACAATCATTCTGCTCCCTCTTCTGTAATGTTTCCTGAGAATTAGTTGGAGTTGTTTTGTAGATGTATCAATTGATACTGGGCTCTATAACTCGGCATTTTGGTTAGTTGTGATTTTTCTATAGTGTCTCCATTTGTTGCAAAGATAAGTTTACTTAATGGGGGTGGGGGGTGCACTTGCTTATGGGTATAAAGACAAATATTTAAAATGTTGTTAGGGATTGTGCTGATAAAATAAACTGGTGGTTGTTGGTTTTACACTAAGGTCCATGACTTCAGTAGTCATGTGTCGTGGGCTAGGATTTCAATACCAGGCATGATTTACCTCAGGTTGAGTGAATTTTAAGTCAAATTAGAGTTAGTTATTACCTTGATTATTGCAAGGTATGCAAGACAGTACTGTACCCTTACAGTTATCATACTAAGTTGGTCACTGTTGTAGGTCATTGATGTTATAGCTGCGTAGAACTGTCTGGTCGCTTCTTTACTTTGGTAGTTTGCATGGCAACTCTTGGTGTCATGAAAACTCATCCTCGGCGAGGAGGCATTGAGGTTGTTTCCAACTCAGGAGCCTCTGAGCTCTGTGTCTGAAGTACATGATGTCTTATCCTGAGGCCAATCAATGTCAATAGTCATAACTGTATATTTAGGGAGTCTCTTGGACACCCTGACCAAAACCTAAATAGTGGATTCTCATGCTAGGTATTGGAGGGAGTACATTCAGCCACGATGAGAAAAATTCATTTAAACTTTATATGTGTATTTACATGTAGACTTACACATATTAAAGTTTTCTTAGACAATACTTAATAGGATGATCCTTTGTAGCTTTTCCAGACATCTCTACCATTATTTTACCTTCCTCTCTCCTTCTGTAATAATCTCCTTCCTTTATTTTCCCATTTCTCCACAATCTGATCACTTATACCCTACTATCCCCTTCCTATTCCTTCCCCATATCACAAATCCAGGAGGGTTCTGTTTTACTTTCTTGGTTTCTGCAGTTACTCTAGGATATACACTCACATCTGAAGAATAGGAACTAACAGCCTAAAACGAGAGAGAACATTCAATATTTGCCTGTCTGTGTCTGGGTTACCTCATTCAGTATGGTCTTTTATAGTTCCAATTTACCTACAAAGTTCATCAAGTCATTTTTTTTAAGCTGAATAGCATTTCATCATATATATGAACTGCATTTTCATTATCAATTCTTTACTGGAAGAATTTAGGTTGCTTCTGTTTCCTAGCTACTGTAGTGAACAGAGAAACAATGAACATGGCAGAGCAAGTATCTGTTGGAGTAGGATAAGTTCTTTGGGCATATGCCAAGGAGTGGTCTTCCTGGGTGATATGGCAGATTTATTTTTAGCTTTTTGAGCACTCTCTACACTGCTTTTAATAGTGACTTCACCTGTTTGAACCCTCACTAACAGTGTGTGAGTGTTCTTTTTAAACTCATACTCTGTCAACTGTTTTCAGTTTTTCTGTTGGCCTTTGCCATTTTGTCTATGATAAGATGAAATTTCAAAGTTGTTTTGGTTTGTATTTCCATAATTAGCTAGGGATGATAAATATTTTTGAGGTATTTCTTAAGTCATTCTGGTAGGTGTTCAGTCTACTAGGCTGAATGCCTTTGTCAGTCTTCATTGGAATCTTGAAGAAGTAGATTCTAACAACATCGAAGTAATACTTCAGCAGTAGGATGGAAGAACTTGCAATCAAGGGTGAAAGCAAACAGGTAAAGGAAAAAAAGCTTCATTTTCTCACATCTGTTTATATAGGCTGTCACCAGAAGGTATGGCCCAGGTTAAAGGTAGATTTTCTTTCCTCAAATTATGCATGTTTATAAGAGGTCTTCTTACCCCTAACATACACTAAATGATTATGTGGTGGTCATTTTTATACATCCATAAAATTTAAACTGAAAATAATATTTCTAATTTTTAGTTTATATAAGTTAATTTCTATTCATAAATAGAAGACATCGAAGAACAATTTTATAGTATATAACATTTATTGTTTGTAATTTCATCATAATCTAATGTTAACATATTAAAGGTCACATCAAATCACTTCTAGAGGCACATCAAATTTCCCATTAATAATTTGCAATCATCATCACATCATTTTTATATAAAAAAATGAAGTGATTGAATGAAAGCATAGTGAATTCTGATGTTTCCTTGTTTCATACAAATTTTGTGAGCTGCTAGAAGATAAGAAGTTTCTTTTTATTATCTGTCTTTTGTGTAGCATCTTTTTAAAAGTTATTTTCTTTTTTTGATTTATTTTTTATGTTTTTAATTGGATATTTTATTTATTTACATTTCAAATGTTATCACCTTTCCCAGTTTCCCATATCCCATCCCCCCTTACTCTGCTTCTATGAGGCACCCACCCACCCTCTCACTCCACCAACCCACTCATTCCCGCTTCACCTTCCTAGCATTCCTCTACACTATGGCATCAGGCCTTCATAGGACCAAGGGCCTCTCCTTTCATTGATGCCAAATTAGGTCCCTTCAGCTCCTGCAGTTCTTCCCCTAGCTCCTCCACTGAGGTCCCTGTGCTCAGTCAGATGGTTGGCTGTGAGCACCCCCAACTGTAGTGGTCAGGATCTGGCAGAGCCTCTCAGGAGACAGCTGTATCAGGCTCTTGTCAGTAATCACTTCTTGGCATCACCAGTAGTGTCTGGGTTTGATGTCTGCATGTGGGATGGATCCCCAGGTGGGGCAGTCTCTGGATGGCCTTTTTTTTCTCAGTTTCTGCTCCACTCTTTGACCCTGTATTTCCTTTAGACAGGAGTAATTCTGGGTTAAAATTTTGGAGATGGGTGGGTGCCCCCATCCCTCAACTTCTGGATATGGTCTCAACAGGTTCTCCCTCCCCTTTGTTGGGTATTTCAGCTAATGTTATCCCTGTTGGGTCCTGATAGGCTCTTGCTTTCCTGGCATCTGGGACTTTCTAGTTTCTACCCCAAGTTCCCCATCCCCCATTGCTACACACTTCTGTTCAATTTCCTGACCCTCTCTGTATATCTCTTCCATCTTCTCCCATACTTGATTCTTCTCCTCATTTTCTCCTCCCCCTCTTCCCTTTCTACCAAGTCCCTCCCACCCTCTACTTTGCTTGATTATTTTGTTCACACTTCTAAGTAGGACTGAACCATCCACTCTTTAGTCTTCCTTCCTCTTGGGCTTCGTGTAGTCTGTGAGTTGGATCATGGGTATTCTATGCTCATTGCTTAATATCCACTTATTAGTGAGTATATACCATGTGTGTTCTTTTGTGACTGAGTTACCTCATTCAGGATGATATTTTCTAGATCCATCCATTTGCCTGTGAATTTCATGAAGTCATTGTTTTTAATAGCCAAATAGTATTCCATTGTGTAAATGTACCACATTTTCTGTATCCATTCCCCTGTTGAGGGACATCTGGGTTGTTTTATAACTTCTGTCAGTTTTATTGTATCTCTGTTAAGTTTTTCTTTCCATGATCTGTCCACCAATGAGAGTGGGATGTTGAAGTCTCCCACTATTATTTTGTGAGCTTCAATATGTACTTTGAGCTTTAGTAAAGTTTCTTTTATAAATGTGGGTGCCCTTGCATTTGGATTATAAATATTTAGAATTGAGAGTTCATGTTGGTAGATTTTTTTGTTTTATGAGCATTAACTGTTCTTCCTTATATTTGTTTTTGATAACTTTTGATTGAAAGTCCATTTTATTAATATAAAAATGGCTACTCCAGTTTGTTTCTTGGGACCATTTGCTTGGAAAAATTTTTCCATCCTTTTACTCTGAGGTAGTGTCTGTCTTTGTCACTGAGGTGCGTTTCCTGTATGCAGCAAAATGCTGGGTCTTGTTTACGTATCCATTCTGTTAGTCTATGTCTTTTTATTAGAGAATTGAGTCCACTGATATTAAGAGATACTAAGGAATAGTGATTGTTGTGTCCTGTTATTTTTGTTGTGAGAGGTGGAATTATGTTTGTGTGGCTATTTTCTTTTGGGTTTGTTGAAAGAAGATTAATTTCTTGCTTTTTCTAGGGTGTAGTTTCCCTTCTTGTGTTGGAGTTTTCCATCTATTATCCTTTGTAGGGCTGGATTTGTGGAAAGATATTGTGCAAATTTGGTTTTGTCATGGAATATCTTGGTTTCTCCATCTATGGTAGTTGAGAGTTTTGCTGGGTATAGTAGCATGGGCTGGCATTTGTGTTCTCTTAGGGTCTGTATGACATTTGCCCAGGATCTTCTAGCTTTCATAGTCTCTGGTGAGAAGTCTGGTGTAATTCTTATAGGTCTGCCTTTATATGCTACTTGACCTTTTTTCCTTACTGCTTTTAATATTTTTTCTTTGTTTTGTGCATTTGGTGTTTTGACTATTATATGACAGGAGGAATTTCTTTTCTGGTCCAATCTATTTGGAGTTCTGAAGGCCTCTTGTATGTTTATGGGTATCTCTTTTTTTAGGTTAGGGAAGTTTTCTTCTATAATTTTGTTGACAATGGGAATTTTCATTTTCTTCTATACCCATTATCTTTAGGTTTGATCTTCTCATTGTGTCCTGGATTTCCTGGATGTTTTGGGCTAGGAACTTTTTGCATTTGCATTTTCTATAACTGTTTTGTCAATGCTTTCTATGGTATCTTGTCCACCTGAGATTCTCTCTTCTATCGCTTGTATTCTGTTTGTGATGATTGCATCTATGACTCCTGATCTCTTTCCTAGGTTTTCTATCTCCAGAGTTGTCTTTCTTTGTGATTTCTTCATTGTTTCTACTGGCAATTTTAGATCCTGGATGGTTTTGTTCAATTCCTTCACCTGTTTGGTTGTGTTTTCCTGTAATTCTTTAAGAGATTTTTGTGTTTCCTCTTCAAGGGCTTCTCCCTGTTTTCCTATGTTCTCCTGTATTTTTTTTTTGAGGGAGTTATTTATGCCCTTCTTAGAGTCCTTTATCATAATCATGAGATGTGACTTTAAATCAGAGTCTTGCTTCTCTGGTGTATTGGGGTATCCAGGGCTTGCTGTGGTGGGAGAACTGGGTTCTGATGATGCCAACCAAATAGCCCTGATTTCTGTTGCTCATATTCTTGCCCTTTCCTCTTGCCATCTGGTTATCTCTGTTGTCAGCTGGTCTTGCTGTGTGTGACTGTGACTTGTCCCTCCTGTAAGCCTGTGTGTCAGCATTCTTGGGAGACCAGTTCTCATCAGGAGGAATTTGAGTATGAAGAGCTGTGGCACAAGGTCAGCTCAGGGCACAGATGTAAATTGGAAGGATCCTGTCCCAGGCTGTGCCTTGGTTTCTGTGTCCTGGGGGCTCTGGGCAGGTCCCTCGGAGCAGAAGTTGTAGCCTTAATTGCTAAGAGGTGTCTCAGTACTCCTGGAGACCAGCTCTTTCCAGGCAAGATTTGGGTATGAAGAGCTGTGGCACAGAGTCAGCTCTGGGTTCATATGGAAACTGCAAGCAAGAATGCTCTTCTTGTATTCTATCCCTCAAAATAAGCACAGCACCTGAGAGAAAATTATTACTGAATCAATAAACTTAGAAACATGGTGAAGTCAAAAGTTCTGTAGGAGGACTGGATGAGAAATTGTGAAAATTTCAGTTCAATGTGTCAACCAATTAAACTGGAAGTTTTCATTTTGAAACACAACTTTTGTATTTTGTTTTGTTTCTTCGTTTTTTTTTATTTTGTTTTGTGTTTGCTTTTATTTATTGAGCTTCCAAAATAATTACTAAGCTTATCATGCTTAAACTTAATAGAAAGAATTGCAATTCACTGTTACTTAATCAAACATAGTTACAGAGAGCTGGTCACCATTTCACACGTTTCGGCAGTGACCACCTCCTCAACCACAGTTTCCTTTGACACTATCCTTTATTCTGTCTTCTCGTTTTCTCCCAATTCTCAGGCCAAGTGTGTCCAAATGACAAGAATTCTAGACGACTTTTCAGAATCTTTGGAAAAAGGAGCCAGAGAATGAAAGCTCCTTAAGCCACTGAACCTGCAGCTGCCCGTCTTTGTACTTCTCACTGTGAGAGAAGCACAAGTCCTTATGTATTTAAGTCAGTCCTTATGTATTATAGTCATGTGATGGTATGTATGTCAGTCTTGCTGTTAGCTGATATAATAGCCAACGACAGAATATTTTCAAAGGTGTTTTGGGATAACTTTGTTGGTTATGTTGCTCCTCCCTTCCCTCAGCATGCGACCACTGTAATGCTATCAACTAGCCAAAGCCTGGGATTCTTCAGTTTAGAAATTCTATTTTCCTCAATATAAATCTTTGATCACCTTCAAAATGTGAATGGCCATAAAATTAGAGATATTTAAGCTGTAGATACGTACCTACCTTTCTGCAGATTTTTATGGACTATTTATGGTATTGTTGGCCTTCTGTAGGGATTTAATAAGACAGTCTCTGCCTCAGGAAATTTGCAATCCAATTTCAAATTTCAAACACTAAAATAGAGTCCACGTGCTTAGAAAGAAATAGGGACTTCTGTCTGGGGACAGGGTAAGATAAACTCTTTATGTTTAGTAGAGAAATAGAGGTTATGGTACGCAGTATCATAATTTTAAATTTAATGCTATAAGGCACAAGAAAATCACTTACATAGTCTATGAAAATTTATGATGGTAGCAGGACTGCGGTGATATTTTTAGAAAAGTGGTAATTATTAGGATGTTTATAAGCTCAAGTATAGAGTGTTTGATAATCAAAATCAAAACATTCACATTCTAAGTACCCAGAAATGTTGAGTGCTAAATTCTTCTTAAATTTTTATGAATGACAAACAAATGAAGAAATGAGACTTCAATTTAAACCTCTGTGTCTCCAAAGCCTGGTATGCAAACCACCTTTATATCCTGATTATAGGGCACTGATGTTATCCAATATCAAAACTGGGAAATAACAAGTGGTAAGAACACTGGATCAATTCATTTTGTTTATTTTTAAAACTTCCGTAGATGATATAAGAAGATAAAATCTTAATATAGTACTTGGCACTATATCTCCAAAATATGTTCAACTTACTATGGGTGAACTTATTAGATGTTTATATACAACTTAGTACATGTAGACCAGGAGCATGAAATCCCATAGAAGGACCACAGTCTCCTGAGTGGGGATTAATATCAGCCTCAAATGGCTCTGATGAACACTAATGCACACATTGAAGTCAACTTTATCTCCCTGTGTTCTTTCTTGTTTTTCCATTCCCTTATCAAGTCTAAAGTTCCCCAGTCATCATTGTGTAATGTAGGTTTCAAGTCAACACCTTCACAATCTTGCTTCTCTGTAATGGACATAGGTATCAGCATCTACACAAGAACCACCAGCAGGGATGAGTAAACAGTCTTCTTCCCACCAGACATGACTGGGATTGATTGCTTAAAAGAGTTTTCAGGTTACTGAAAAGGATGCTGTATTTCTGACCTTTTCCCAGGCTTGAATTTTTTTGAGTCATTTGTGGATTTCTCACAGGATACAAATCTCACAACAGTGTCAAAGAATCATAAAGACTGTACAGCATCATCCACATCTCATTCATCTTTAATTCTCAAGTCTGTTGGTAATATCTATAAAACATGGCTACATTTATTTTGTTCTTGCTGTTCCTCAGTAGAGATGTTCCCATACACATAATTCTCTTTTGGTCATTTTTTCCCTCAGAATAACACTAGTTATAAGAAAATTACAGCTATTTCATGCCAAAAAGAATGGAAGAATGTTGGGAGTCAACTCTTAGCCAAAAGCAGCTATCATCTTTGCAGCCATCTTGAGCCATATACCCTGACAAGAGACTTGATCAGACTCCCTGTCTTGTCTCCATTCTTTGTGTCTCTTTCTAGGCCCTGACCTGTGGACCAGAGCATCAAAATGGGCCATTACAAAGTGGCACTCAATGCGAGGCAGCAAGAATGAGAGACCCAGTGAGGGACGTTACCAGAAGAAGAGTCGACTGAAAATTCAGAAGTGAAACAGAGGTGATTGCCATGAGAACATGCTGTGTGGAGACCAGTAGGTCATAATAGTGATAATGGGGCAAGAAATAAGTCAGCCTGAATTCAACTCTCTGTTTTTATTTTGTTGTTTGCTGCTTACGTGTGTTAATTGTTTGCTTCTGTTTTGCTGTTTTCATGTTTAAAAGAAAAAGAAAAGCATAGAATCCAAAATACGACCAAAGGTTGTGCTGATCTAGAGAAAGGGGCAGCCAAAATTACGACCCTGAATGGCCCTCTTCCTGAAGGCCCCCTCCCTGTGCTCCTCCACCTCCAGATGCTCCTGCTATGGAGATGGTGGTTGAAGATCATAGAAAGGAGTTTCAGGACAAAATTTCTTTTCTTAAACAACAAATTTCTCTTCTTAAACAACAAATAGAATTAGAGGAAGAGTATCAGGATGTAATTAATCAGTTACAAAAATTAGAGATGGGGAAGAGGTCTCAAGAGGGCAAGGAAAATTCCTCAGGTCCTCGAGTTCCTCAACACAGAGTCCAAAGGCAGCCTCTGTCCTCTGGTTTTAGTACAGATTAGCCAGAGGGAGTGGCTGAGGTTTTACCCTGTACCAGAGACTAGAGAAGCTCAAGGGGTTGCGTGGAGACATCACACAGGGTTTAATTTTCAAATTATTAAAGAATTAAAAAATTTGGTGGCACAATACGGTTCCACTGCTCCCTTTACTCTTGCAATGTTAGAATCTGTTGCAGAGGAGTGGCTGACTCCTGGTGATTGGAATACTCTAGTAAGAGCAGTTCTTAGCTGTGGTGACTATCTTATTTGGAAATCAGAATATCACGAGAATTGTAAAGAGACAGCTAGGAGAAACATTCAGCCAGGTAATGGTTGGTCCTTTGAAGTCTTAGCAGGAAAAGGGCAATATGCTTCTAGTGATAAACAGAAGCAATATGACCCAGGCTTATTTGCTCAAATTCAAAATGCAGCCATGAAGGCTTGGCGAAAACTCCTGGTAAAGGAAGACCCTGGTGCATCTTTGACCTCAATTAGACAAGCACCTAACGAAAGATTTTCTGATTTTGTTCATCGATTAATGACAACAGCAGGAAGGATTTTTGGTAATGCAGAGGCAGGTGTAGATTATGTGAAACAACTTGCATATGAAAATGCCAATCCTGCCTGCCAAGCGGCCATTTGACCCTATAGGAAAGAGGGAGACCTTACTGGGTATATCAGACTCTGTTCTGACATAGGGCTCTCCTACCAACAAGAATTAGCTATGGCAGCCGCCATGCAAAGACAATCAGTAAGAGATTTTTCTGGCAAGTAGAGACAAAAGGGCCTGTTTTGAGTGTGGCAAGCCTGGACACTTTGAAAATATTGCAAAGCAGAAAATGAGTTAACCCAGAGACAACCTAGAAAACAGCCTGGCCTATGCCCACGTTGCAAACGTGGAAGACATTGGGCTAATGAATGTAGGTCCAAGACAGGTGCACAAGGAAACACCTTTTTACAAAATCAGGGAAATGGGAACATGGCCAGCCCCAGGCCCCGAGCCAACACAAGCCAAAACAGGCTTATGGGGCAGTCAGTGTCATACCAGCAAACAACAACCCCTTTCAGAACTTAGTCGAGCAACCCCAGGAAGCACAGGACTAGACCTCAGTTCTACCACCCACACAGTATTAACCCTAGAAATGGGACCTCAGGCCTTACCCACTGGAGTGTTTGGACCACTCTATCCAAATGTGTTTGGCCTGATAGTGGGAAGAAGCAGTGCTACTATTCAGTGACTACAAATTTTTCCTGGAGTTATAGACAATGATTATCAAGGTGAGATTAAGGTAATAGCCAAGGCAATAAAGAATATAGTCACTATTCCTACAGGAAGGAGGATAGCTCAACTATTGTACTTCCATTGATTCCTACTAATCACAAATATAAGAGTCCTAAGAGAGGGGATCAAGGCTTTGGTTCCTCTGATGCATATTGGGTACAGCCTATAGTTAAACAAAAACCTATGATGATAATATTGCTCGATGGGAAGGCATCCCAAGGTTTGGTTGATACAGGGGCTGATGTGACAATTATAAAACAAAGTGATTGGCCTACCACCTGGCCTCTGACCCCAACTTTAACCAATTTAAGGGGTATTAGCCAAAGTCAAAATCCATAGCAAAGCTCTAAGGTGCTGACATGGAAAGATAAAGAAGGGAACACAGGGAATATACAACCCTATGTCATCCCGGGCCTTCCCATTAATCTCTGGGGGAGAGATCTATTATCCCAGTTGAGATTGATTATGTGCAGCCCTAATGAGGTAATCATGGCTCAAATGATAAACTCTGGATTTTCTCCAGGGTAAGGATTTGGAAAAAGTGAAAATGGGATTACTTATCCTATTGAGGTCCATGGTAACCCTGGAAGAAGAGGCTTGGGGTATTTTTGATGAGGGCTATGGATTCAGCTGCACCCCTAGGGCATTGTGCCGATCCCATCACTTGGAAGGAGGACTAGCCTGTCTGGGTGGATCAGTGGTCTCTAACTGCCAAAAAATTACAAGCTGCTCAATTACTAGTGCAGGAGCAATTACAGGCAGGGCATTTAGAAGAGAGTAACTCTCCCTGGAATACCCCAATGTTTGTCATTAGGAAAAAGTCAGGAAAGTAGAGCTTGTTGCAAGACTTGAGGGCTGTTAATGCAACCATGATTCTGATGGGAGCCTTACAACCTGGGCTGCCCACACCAGTGGCCATATCTTTAGGCTATTATAAAATAGTTATAGATTTAAAAGACTGTTTCTTTACTATCCTTTGCATCCTAACGATAGAAAGCACTTTGCTTTTAGTGTTCCCACTATAAACCTTAGAGAACCTATGAAAAGATATCAATGGAAGGTCTTGTCTTAGAGTATGGCTAACAGTCTTACCTTGTGCCAAAAGTTTGTGGCTTCCACCATAGAGAGTGTTAGAACCATGTGGAAGGAAATCTACATGATTCATTTCATGGATGATATTTTAATAGCGGGAAAAGATGGAAAACAGGTACTCCAGTGCTTTGATGATCTTAAAACAGCTTTACAGACTGCAGGGTTACAAATAGCACCAGAAAAGGTACAATTACAACATCCATATACTTATTTAGGATTTCAGATTAATGGTCCACGTATTATTAACAGTAAGGCCACCTTGAGGACTGATTCCCTTAAGACACTTAATGATTTTCAAAAACTATTGGGAGACATTAATTGGCTACTACCATATTTGAAACTTATGACAGGAGAGATAAAACCTTTGCTTGACATTCGCAAAAGAGATCCTGACCCTAAGTCTGGCAGGGCTCTAACAGAGGAGGGAAGAAAAGCCTTACAGAAGGTTGAGAATGCTATTTCATCCCAATTTGTAACTCATATTAATTATTCTAAGCCTTTATATTTTCTTATTTTTAACACTAAACTAACTCCTACTGCAGTTTTTTGGCAAACTGCACCCATGTTATGGGTTCATCTTCCCTCATCCCCTAAAAAGATTCTTTAAATTAGTTCAATTTTGTAATTGCCATGCATTTGTTTTTCCATCTCGTACTGCGCATGCACCTATAAAGGAAGCATTGCTAGTTTTCACTGATGGGTCCTCATCAGGAACGGCTGGTAATGCCTTTAAGGATCAAGTAATTTCCTTTGCTACACCAGCTGTGTTAGCTCAACTGGTTGAATTACAGTTGCTGTTGTTGCTGTGTTTCAAGCATTTCCAAATCAAACCATTAATATTTATACAGATAGTTCATATATAGCTCAATCTATTCCTCTGCTAGAAACTGCTGTGCAAATAAAGCACTCCTCAGAAGCAGCTGATTTGTTTTTACAGTGCCAACAATTAATTTTGAGGAGAAAGTGCAAATTCTTTATAGGACACCTGAGAGCCCACATGGGGCTACCAGGTCCTCTCGCTGAAGGAAACACCAAGGCAGATCTAGCCACTCGTATAGCCACAGTGACTTTATCAGATCTGCCATCTAACTTAGAGCAGGCCATAAAGGCTCATGAGTTACATCACCTTAATTCTAAAACTTTAAAGGTCATGTTTAAAATTACCAGAGAACAAGCTAGACAAATTGTCAAACAATGTCACTCATGTGTTAAACATTTTACCAGTTCCTCATTTAGGTGTGAATCCAAAGGGACTGATACCAAACAGTCTCTGGCAAATGGATGTTACCCATTATAATGAATTTGGAAATCAAAAATATATACATGTATGTGTAGATACATACAGTGGTTTCATTTATGCAACATTACAAACTGGAGAAGCAAGCAAACATGTGATCAATAATATGCTTGCTACAATTGCTGTATTGGGTGTGCCAAAACAGATCAAGACTGACAATGGTCCAGGTTATACAAGCTTCAGTTTCCACCAATTTTGTGAAAAATTTGGAATACTACGTAAAACGGGTATTCCATATAATCCATAGGGGCAAGGTATGGTAGAAAGGGCACATCAAACCATTAAATGTCAATTCGAAAAAATTAAAAATGGGGAATGGTACTCTACTAAGGGATCCCCCAGAAATATCCTTCATCGCATGCTCTTTATTTTAAATTTTTTAACTTTGGATTCTGAAGGAAAATCTGCTGCAGATAGATTCTGGCATCTTGATACCAAAAAGAATTTTGCAACAGTCCTCTGGAAAGACCCACTAACTGGAACCTGGAATGGGTCAGATCCAGTGCTTATCTGGGGAAGAGGTTCTGTCTGCATATATTCCCAAATGGCAGATGCTGCATGCTGGCTGCCAGAGAGACTGATCAAACAAATAGACTACAATAACAAATCCAGGAAGGAGAAACCCCCTGAGAAGTGTATTTTTTCTTTACAGGAAAAATGAAGATGCTTCACAATTGTCTTCAAACAGGAGTGGATCAACCAGCATACTGGACTTGGGAAGTTCTCAGTGTGGAAGAAGACATCACCACCCACACCTCCAGGGTGGCTGTATTGGACTTTTGGTTCCCTGATTTAAGATTTAGTGGGGTACATTGTTTATACTCAGGAGAAAACTCATTACCACAGTTACTATCATTGTTTTTTGGGTTTAGGATTGACTGGGACAAGAATGGGGATTTTCTTTATTTGTTTTGTTAAGATCAAAGCTATGATCAGTTCTGTACTTCTATAGATTTAGATTTAGAAAGAATGGAATCTGCTATAATGCATTTGTAAAATTCATTATCCTTCTTAGCTGAAATAGTGCTACAGAATAGAAGAGGCTTATACTTTTTACTACTCCAACAGAGGGAGTTATGTGCTACCCTAAAAAGAGTGTTGCTTTTGCACTAAACATTCAGGCATTGCTAAGTCTCTTGTCTCTTGGGTTCATGCTATTCAACAAACTGATGGCTTTTGTACGACAATAGATAGACGCTATTTAAATGAAACCCATACAGGTCCATTATTACAGGCTGGAAGTAGGGGACTCCAAAACCTCTGTCATCAAGACTGACAAGGATTAACCCCTAACATACATGCTAAGCTGGATAGTCAATGACAGGTAAAAGAACACTTCAAGACCCTTGCCCCTAACTGGGAGGCCTCACCATCCTAAGACAGGAGCTCAACCAATGGCTGTTGAGTATCCAGAGACGGGAAAGGGAGGCTGGGGGTCCTTTGTTCCAACCTAAGACAGGCACAGTTTCTGTAAGTTTTCCCAGACTTCCCTTTTGAAAACAAATTTAAAAAGGGAGACCTGTTGGGAGCCAACTCTGAGCAGAAAGCAGCTATCATCTTTGCAGCCATCTTGAGCCATATACCCTGACAAGGGACTTGATCAGACTCCCTGTCTTGTCTCCATTCTTCGTGTCTCCGTCTGCACTCTCTCTCTTGCTAGGCCCTGACCCACGGACCAGAGCAGCAGAATGGGCTGTTACAGAAGAAATTTTGATTGTCTTCTAAATCTGATAATTTCCTGAAATATCATATATTTGAAATTGCTTTAGCTGATCCCCAATTCATCACACCCAGGAAGAAAGAAATCACTGGCCTTGAAAAGTATAATACTGTTCTGTGTTCTAATGTATATTTTGTTCACGATTCTGATAATGAGTTCTTCTTAAAGACATCATGGATTCAACCACAAGTCATTGGCTGTCAAAAAGTGGCAGATTGTTCCTCTAATGAAGTGTCACATTGTGAATTTCATCTTTGATCACAGGATACTATTTAAATTATAGAATTCACACCTAAGGGAGCAATATCATTAATTGGACAATGTCTTAGGAACCATCACAAATATGTTTCAACAAGAGACAATCTGCTTACATTTTGGACAAGAATAACTTTTCTGATAAGAAAAAAATAACATAAATTTTCTATCAGGTTCAGACAAACTGGTAAGAACTGACTTTGTGTGTTGTAAGTTTTCTGCTGTGGAAGAGTTGTATGTTTTCTATTGTTTAGCTGTAGAAGAGATGGTGCTACTCTGAGAGTTTCTCCATGTTAGTAAAGTCTTTAAAAGGAAAGTCCTTTTACTCAATCCTGTAGCATATCTATACTTTTACATTGAATTACTTATAGATAAAAATGTCCCCTTCTCAAAATGCCATAAGGCCTTCCCAGCATAAAGGGAGGTAAGAGTTTTGTTCTCTCTGCAGGCTTTCTTCCAGTTGGACTCACCAGCCTGTCTTTTTTGAATGACAGACAGTTGCTGTCCTATAGTAATAATTCTCTCAGATTTCTTAGATAATCATCATTTCCAAAAGGGGAGCATGGGAGAAGTACCCTAAAAGCAAATTTAAGTTAAGACACAGACAAATAGGAAGGCTGGCAGCACCTTCATTTCCTGCCAGAGAAGCTGAGTGTCTTGGAGTCAGTGCCAGTTGATGCTTTGGTCAGACCCTTCTGAGTATTCCTCATCAATCATTCCCAAATGCTATGCTTTGGATTTACCAATTCAAAATCAGAAAACAATTTTTTTCTTTTGACAAAGAAATCTGGTCATGTGGTGGTATCTAACTGAAAAATCAACCTTGTGTGGATTGCTAAATAGCACATGGTTTGTGTTTTTAACACTGTGGGAATACTACTAAATATTCACACATTCTCACGAACATGCAAAAATAAAATAGAGTTCAGGTACAACAGTTGCTGTGTAATCTTTTAGTAATCTCTGATGCAATGTAGAATTCTTTTGTCTTCCAGGAAGGTGATTGCCAGTGGAGTACTTCCCAAGTACATTAAAAACAAACACAAGAAAAGATGGAGTTGATATCTCCTGAGCTTCATCATGCATGAAGCCCTGGCTGGCAGCAAACACTGCTTATCCTTCTACTCTAGTTTTAGTGCTCCCTGAAGCTCAAAGTCTCAGAAGAAAGTATTTAGTTTAAGACAAAAGAGAACTCAGAACATTCATTCAAAACCAAACTGAATCTATCAATTTAGGGTTTTGCTAACTGAGCAAATGCTTTTCAGTGCTTGCAATATTCTAAGAACAGTGCCAGCAGGCAAGATCCACAACAGATACTACAGAGTTGAAAAACAAAAACAAACAAACAAACAACTCTCCCCAATAAAGAAAACCAGAAAAGAGTTTTAGCAGGGGAGAATTTCAGTAAGAAAATAGCTATAAGAATAATTACCGGACTCTCAGTTATCCCTGCAGAACCAGACCTCTATTGTTAAACCTACACAAAGTCTCCCTTGTAGGCTTTCCTCAGCATACATCCCTTACCCTTCTTTCCGCTTGCCATGAATGCTATCCTGTTGTTCATTCCCCAGACCTCCTGTTTAGTCATACAATCTAAGAAGGCAGGAGTTTTGTTGCTGTTTTTGTTGAGACAAATCTATTTAGCTCCAGCTGGCGTGATGGTCACTCTGGTAGTCCAGGCTACCTTCAGACTTATAATACTATCACAGTTTCCTGTGATAAGACCATAACCTTGTGTCACTGTCTCTGTTTAATGAAAGATTTTTTTCTTTCATTTTCTCCATTATTATTCAAAACTTTAATATGCTTGAAACTGTGGAAGAAAATATAAAGCAAATCTGCAACTAAAACTGGATCGTTAAACAAAGTAAATATAAAGTGTAACAGAGATCATGAGAATCCTGGGAAGGTCTGTTATACAGAAAGGAAAGTTTCTACAACTAGGATTTCTTTCATTGATATGAGACTACATTCTCACTGAAAAAAAAACCCAAAGTGAACAAAATTAGAAAGGGGATAGTACAGGGCTTTGCTCAAGTGCTGAGCTAGACTCAAACGTGTAGTTTCTGAGGAAGGCAGGAAGAGTATGGAAGAGCAGTGACAGGCCACTTGCAGAGATCCCTGTTGGTGCGCTAAGAGGGTTGCCATGACTTTATAATGCTAATTGCTAGCACTTTTGAATCATATGTGCAGATGTTTCTTCATTTCAGAAGTAGAAGCAGCACTGCTTAAACAATCAAACAACTATGAAGACCCTTTCTGTACAACAATACAATAAGAATTCTTGATGTTGGTCATGTTTACTAACACCAAATCAATTTAGTTTACATTTCATGTGATAGAGAGAATTCAGCATTCACTTGTACTCATTGACATGTTGGATATGACCTGGAGTAAAGGAAACTTGTGTTAACTAGCAGCCATAGAAGTTATTTGGTATTTTATAGATTTAATTTTTTCGGAACTATCAACCTTGTTTTCTGAGACAAAGGTCTCGCTGGCTTGGAACTTACTGAGTAAGTTGGATTGTGTAGCCATCAAGTCCAAGATATCCATCAGATTCTGCCTCTCCAGCATTGAGGTACAAGTGTACACCACTGTACCCACCCTTTTTATGTCGGTTGTTAGAACTAAATCAGACTCACATTCTTGAATACAGCAAGTACTTCAGTGACTGAGCCATCTTGCTACCCCTGATATATTTTTTTATTCATTTTTACTGTTCATCCTTTTCCCTGACTTTAAGTGTTGCTTTTATTTTCTCAGATAAAGTGATGAGATAAAGCTGTACCCAAGGGCTGGAGAGATGGCTCAGAGGTTAAGAGCACTGACTGCTCTTCCAAAGGTCCTGAGTTCAGTTCCCAGAAACCACATGGTGGCTCACAGCCATCATTGATGAAATCTGGTGCCCTGTTCTGGCTATGCAGGCATACATGCAGGCAGAACACTGTATACATAATAAATAAATTAAAAAAAAGTTGTACCCAAGCTTTATGAATTCACAACTTAGGCTGAGCAGTGTTTCTAACTATCCTCAGGCCTAGGCCTGTAAACTTCTAACTCGTATACAATCTAATCTTCTTCAAATCTGGACCTTGAAGGCCACAACCTGGCCCCAGTAGCTTTTCTTAATCATGTAGGAAGATTCCACAACCCCTTTACTACTGTGTTGCCCTGGATACACCCAGAACCACAAGACTAACGCTGGCAGCTTCTTCTGCTTGTTTGGGATGAAATCTGGCCCCATCCTTGAATTATATTTGTATAAGCGTTGACTTGTATATAGTTTCCTTTGTGGCATATAATTTCTTTTTCATAGATTGCAGGATTAACTGGGTGGATTCTCGCCCTAAGGGTACTATGTGGTTTGCCTTTTTGATTCTTCCATTTGGATATCCAGGTGCTGTTGTACACCAAATGGCGAGGGATGGAGCAGAGACGAGTTCTAGTTCTTCAGTTCATGTCTTACCTTGGGGTGTCTGGGCCCCAATGCATACTGGTTAGAAAAGAATGAAGTCCAGAATGGGTGGGTGATCAGGATATTGTTCCAGCAGTGAATACTGGGATAAGGAAGTCTTCTTGGAAGATTTAAGTATTGCAGCTTTTCAGTGTTTCAGCTCTTTTAAAAACAACTCTCTTGGATGACAGTCAATGAAACAGCTTGTGAACTTTATTAAGATGAACAAGGACTATATAATCCATGAAGAGTGGAAAAGGGTTTTTCTTAGGGTAAGATTTCATTGGCTGAGGTTTAAGGTTCTTGGGATACCTCATTTGCTTGGAGAGGTCTTCCAGGAAGTTCAACCTGTAATTTTGCCAAGCATTACATGACATTCCTTAGGTAGAGTGTGGTGATTGGGGATTCCCAGATAAGGTAGAGAAAAGGAAGCCTGTTGAGAAAGGGAGTTTTTTTTTTTGTGTCGAGCTCAGGGGAGCTATCAGGACTTGGTAGACTTTGACCTTAGGTAGCAGGATTTCCCAAAACCAGTCTTTAGTCCATTTCTCTTTAAGAATTTTCTTGTGTTAAACTTATTTTCCAGAGAATGAATATCTTGGTGCTCCTTTTATTCACAAATTGCGTTTTGTACTTTTTTGCCCCTCTTGCTCATTGTCATTGTAGATATGCATAAGAGTGATCACCAATAACTGTGTGATACAGTCAATGCTTGAATGTCTTGAAATCATTGTCAACAACATTAATCTAAAACTCTTGAATTTAGCCCACAGAAGATGTTTTTGGATCAAAACAGAGTGTAGCCAAATTTATAGCCAAAATATCACAAGAATGGTCTCTAGGACAGTTCTTATTCTTCCTTTATGAAACCTCTTGAGCTGGGCCTCCACAATCCATATCGCTCTAATTTTACTATCTTCTATGCTCCTACTAGAGTGGCCCATTAATCACTATTTATAGCATTCAATTGCTTTTACCTAATCTAAAGAACCAAAGTCCAAAAGAGAAGCATTGTTAGATCTCAAACCCCTAATACTCTATACTGACAGCTGTTGAAAAAAAATTGAATGGCCATTCAATAATTCAGGTGCCTAACCTATCCAATTATAAATCATCACTAAATATCCTACAACAATGTCTAATGCCTTATGTTTAAGTCATGACCTAGACAACCCGTACTATATTACAGACAGCTATGAGCCACCATGCTGGTACTGGGAACTTGACTCAGGTCCTGTTAATGTACCCAGTGTTGTTAGCTACTGAACCACTTCTCCAGCCTTATGATCCGATCCTCTTCTTAAATGAATTTTAAAACCCCTGTTCCCACTTAGGTTAGAAAAACAGGAAAAATGGTCTTTTTTTAGTTTTAGAAGTAAGAATATGATTACTTTAAGAACATTATTTGTGGATGCTCATATCTACAGAAATATGTGTGTCTCTGTGTAGTCTGACATGTTTGTTGAACAAGTGCCAGGTCCCAGACACTGTGCTCATTTCTAGGGTGCAGTAATAAAAACACAATGTCTTTTCTCTTTTCTCTTTGATCTTTCATTTTATAAAGGTAAAGCAAGAATTCCACAGTGGCACTTACAGCCCTGGCAATGGCTGAGGAGAGAAAGACAAGGCCCCCTAGAGGAACAGGCAACTCATACATTTTTTTCAAAGACAAACAAAGAATTGTATAAATATGACAAGATTTTCACACATAACCTGTCCTGTCCAGCAGGGCATTAAACAGGGGTCCGGGGAGATCACCTGAAAGAGAAGATGAGGAAACAGGCGAACACAAGGAACATGGCTTGTCTATAGGCTGATCAAACCGTAATTTTTACTTTTTCACACACAGGTTATATACACAGAAAGGCAGGATGTGGGGAATGGGATGATGCAGGAATGTGGGTGTTCAGGGGGAATACAGATTGTTCAGGGAAATTACAGATATCTTCCAGAACAGAGTGTCAGCTAGGTGAAGGTTCAGGGGACAGACCACTATGACTCAGCCTATGATTCACTTGTCTTTATCTAAGTTGGTACTATCCACCAAGGTTACCTATCTCACAAGGCCTATGAGTAGCCAGGCTTGGCAGCCTTCCACCAAAGCTGCTGTTTACAATAATTCCCAGCTATCTGTTTCAGTGTTTTTCCATAGAGACCCAAGACTTGATGCTAGCAGGCATGTATGTCAGGACTATTGCTGATTTTAGGCCTATGGCTGATTTTAGGCCTTCAGTGTATAAGCAGGGCTGCTCCCAACAATATCTAAAAGTAGATGTATAAATGTTGGGAACTGTCAGTTAATGGTATATGTGAGATACAAAATCAGTAAACATGAATGCATTTCAAGAGTTACACTTGTATACTTTACATATCATAGAATTCTGAGACAAGCTTACCATATACTTTCCGTTTAAATTGCTAATCTTGAAGCAGAGAATATATTTGTACCAACACATGAATACTGGACATTCACTTTGACTTTTACCAGCTGGATGGCTGTTGTCAGAATACTACAAGGTACTTGTACAAACAGGATATGGTTATGGTGGAATATATGCTTGAGACATGCATCTAAGTAGAAATGGAGAGAACAGACAGCATGGTAAGCCATTTTAGACCTTAAAAATAAGGTTGAGAACAAGAAATGTAGGACTACTTCATTCATTATGCAAATATTTGCTTATTATACAGCACATGCCAGTTGCCCAAAATTCAATAGGAAAGAAAATAGATGTCTCCCTGGGACATATTTGATCCTAACGGTGTAGATGGAGAACTAAAGGCTTACGGATGCTTATGCTTTGGAGGCCATTACAACCAGAAGATTACAAGAGAATGGTGGAGAAGGCATGTAAACTGATAAGAGATGCTAGTAGGATGGGATGGGAAGTCAGAAAAACATGGTACCACAGACACCAAACTGGTAGGAATTTGGTGAAGTGAGTTAGACTAAGGTGGATGTCAAGAAAGTCAGGACAAGACAGGAAGGCATCAATGGCTGAACAATTAGCAGGTTATTAATGACCTGACAGTAGATGTAGACTCAGAGAACTAAAGGGAGACAGAAAACTGTCCATTCAAGAAGACAGAATAGCAAATGTACTTGACTCTTTCATAAAGTTGGCTATGGAGAGAAGAAGAAAAATATAAAATGTGGAGATAAGAAAGCCCTGTTAAGAAATAACAGATTAAGAATGAAATAATACCTTCATGTGGGTCCTGAACAACTGGAACAGGAGCTATCCCAAAAGCTATGCCTGTGTGTGGGTTATGTTCTACTAACTGGGCTGCCTTGTCTGGCCTCAGTGGGAGAGGAAGCACCTAGCCTTACAGAGGAGAAGGGGAGGGAGGATAGAGGAAGAATTGTGGGAGGGGTTGACTTCAAGGGGGACAGTGAGAAGGATGTAAAGTGAATAAGTTAAAAAATTAAATAAAAAAGAATAAACTAATAAGAACAATTAAATACAGAATAGGAAGTAGATAATTTATGAGACAACATCCCTATGTAATTTGTAGAAAGTGGAACCAGGGTGAAGGGTGGTGGACTTGAGCTTATCACTAATGATTTCTTCTCCAGAAATCTGAGAGATGAAGCTGCCTGAGTTTGAATACCGCTGTGTCTGGGGAAAGAGGAGATTAGAGATAAGTAAGTTCTTGTAGCTCTGTTTCTTTGTGCAGGGGAGCAATATGTCTGAGGAATTGAAAATGGTGGACTTGTAAATTGAGCCTTGGGGATGGAATTGCCTGAACAATGCCTACAACAGGACCAGCAGATTACCTTGAGTTCCTATCCAAAGTAAGAGACCAGCATCGTGGTGACTCCATTCCTCTCATCCTTTAGATTTTTCTCTAGAATGTTTAAGGAATGGAGGAAATCTGAAGCTGAGTATTGTCTTAGTCAGTGTTTCTATTCCTGCACAAAATATTATGACCACGAAGTAAGTTGAGGAAGAAAGGGTTTATTCTGCTTATACTTCCACTTTGCCATTCATCACCAAAGGAAATCAGGGCAGGAACTCACACAGTTCATTACAGGGAAGGAACCTAGAGGCAAGAACTGATGCAGAAGCCATGGAGGTATGTTACTTACTGGCATGCTTCCCCCGGCTTGCTCAGTTTGCTTTCTTATAGAACCCAGCACTACCAGTCTAAGGATGGCACCACCCACAATGGGCCCTCCCACCCTTGATCACTAATTGAGAAAATGACTTACAGCTAGATCTTACAGAGGCATGTCCTCAAGAGAAGCTTTTTTCTCTGTGACAAATCAGATTGTGTCAAGTTGACATGCAAAACCAGCCAGTACAAGTATAATGCTCTAGGTTGAGGGCAGGTAGGTTGCAGGATTAAGGGGTAAGGAGTTTTAAGATTAAAATGAGTTGTTAGAGCTTCTGAGATTTTCACTCCTAAGAAACTCAGTATTTTCTGTAGTTGCTGTCCATTGATCTGCAGAGACAAAATGACCCTTCAGCATTCACAATGACCTATTTAGCTTGAAGAGAACAGAGGATCAGGGCAAAGAACTGAGATTGTCCCCTAGATGTGTAAGATCAACAAGAAAAGTGACAGTCAAGACTTCCAGCCCTTCTCCTTGTTTTTCCCCTTAATCTCCCCTCCTATGTCACCATTCTGTGACAACTTAATTGAGGATTTATTTTAAGAAGAAACTTGATCTGAAACAGGGTAGTTATTTTGTACTAAGGCAGCTAACACTCCTTTCTACTAAGTCAGGTGGTATCACAAAAAAAAAATTTAAGACCTTGCATCAGGAAGAAAGGATGAACTAAATATTCTTCTCTTTATCACATGGGTACTTAGTGTTATGCTTTAGCACAATCACTGAGCCACCTCCTCAGCAGCAATTACTTTTTAATTAAAAAGTTTCCCCAAGTCACAAATTGTAAAGGTACAATATTAAAACCTGACTTTTCAGAGGCTCCTACATATATTCTAGTTCGTTCAGTTGAGTTTCAAGCTGAGTCTAAATATTTGTGCTTGCTTGGATGAATGCGTATATGCATGCATGTGTATCTATGTATGAGTCTGTTGGTGTGTATGTCTGTGTGTGTCAAAGTATGTGTATGTGTGTGCTAACCCTACTCAAATATCGTATAACATCCTTATGTCTGTGTATGTGAGAGTGTGTGTATGAGTGTGTATGCATGTGTGTGTGTATGTGTGTGTATGTGTGTGTTATTTATATAAAAGTAACTTTTATTTGCCTGCTATCTCTGAGGATTACTGCCTCAGTCTGCTAACCTAGTCCTAATCCTGGAAGTCTTTGTACAATCAAATCTAGAATGTTTTCAGCTTGTAAGACATGCTTCTGAATAAGCTCACCCTGTTTTGTTCTTTCTGAACTCTGGTTGGCTGGTTCAATTCAGCTGTTCTGGCTCAAAGTCCTCTCCAAACTGAGTCAGTCTGGCTTCTCTCAGCTTCTCCTGAATTTCTCTCCTCGGCCTCAAACTAACTCTATCAATATTTTCTAATCTTCTGACTCCTCATTCTCTTGCTTGTTCTGTTTTTACCTGGTCTAGCTTGTTTTCTCTTCAGTCTGTCCTTGTAAAAGTCACCTGGTAAAACTGCCTCCTTCTCTCTCTCTCTGTCCTGCTCTACTGTCAACTCTGCTGCACTGCTCTCCAGACTCTACTGTATTCCTGTACTGTACTTCCTTCTGTACTGTCTCTCTTTCCCTTATGTAGTTTCCATTTCCTTTCTCATGAGAGTTTGGCATATCCATTCTGTCAAATCTTTCTCTGATTGGTTACTTTGTCTGCCATTCAATTAGACATTACTTTCAAACATGGCCACTTCCTTCTACAAACTAACTTTACCTTTATTGTTTGCAATTAAAGGTGTGTACTAAGGGCATGTCTGTATTCCAGCCAGAGGGAGTCAAGGTGTATGCTAAGAGATGAGCCACATGACAGCTAGAAACAGGATCAAATATCCTGTAACATACCTAAGTACATGCAGACAGTGGCAAGAGCAAGACTTGGGCTATCTTCTCCTTCCCTATCCTTTTCTACTTTATTCCCTACAAGAGGGCCTCTCACTAAACTGGAAGCTGGCCTGGCTAAGTAGGTTGGAAAGTGAGTTCAGATTGGTCTGCGTCTGCCTCGAGTGCTGGGTTCCAGGTATGCACAGCATGTCTACGTATCACGTGGATACTAGTGTCATGCTTGAGAACCAGCATCTCTACACTGAGCCATCTCCTCAGCCACTATCACTTTTTAAATTAAAAAATGTCCCCGGGTCACAAATTGAAAAAGTAAAAATATTAAAACCTGACTTTTCAGAACTCCTTATGATAGATAACTTCTAATGTTACAGCTTCCCTTTTTACTTTTCTCATGTGAAATTAAGTAAATTAATTTTCTGAAGATCATCTGAAGATCATGAAAGGTCCATTATGAAGGTGTACTGTTCCTAAGATCTATGACAACAATTCTAAGTCGGCATGTGCTTGCTGAATGATTTTTGCATACAGCCTGTGGTCATGTGATTGGTCAGAGTTTGAGGTCCACTCATGTGGTCTCTCCTTGTCACTATGCCCTGTCTGTATAACCCATGTTTGTGTAGGACAGATTTTGCTGCTAATGTGTTTACTATAGAAATGCCTCAGTGATTAACTTTTGTCCCACTCCACTAAGCCACACTCATTTAAAAGATTTATTTTTATCATTTTTAATTATGTGTATTGTGTGGGGAGTATGTGCATACCCACACACTGTCAGAGGGTAGAGATATCAGGATCCCTCTAGAGCTGAAGTTACAGACACTTGTGGGCTGTCTGATATGGGTCCTGAGGTCCAAACTCCTGTCCTCTGCAGGGGCTGTGTGTACTTTCTCCATAAGCCATTGCTTCAGCCCCCCAGACACTCTGTTTTCACAGCTCCTCCTCTCTTACATCCTCTTTTTTACTCTTTGTTGCAACTTTGTCTAGCTGATTAAAGCCATATTAGGGAAAACTGTGGCCTTACACAGTTAAGAGAGTGGTGTCACATGCTGGCAGGTGTTACCCAAAATTAAAGTTATTAACCAAAAATACTATTTTAGAAGACTTTGGTACTATTCGGATGATCACATTTTTTATTTTCAGCAGTTGCAATGTAATATAATATGTTACTAAATTGCTAGGAAAATAGAATTTTCAGATTATTTACTTTTTTTGGTTTGTTTTTTTCCAGACAGGGTTTCTCTGTGTAGCCATAGCTGTCCTGGAACTCATTCTGTAGATCAGGCTGGCCTCGAACTCAGAAATCCACCTGCCTCTGCCTCCCAAGTGCTGGGACTAAAGGCATTTGCCACCACTGCCCGGCTTACTTTCAGTCTATATACAAATACAGATAGTTTTACTTCTTGCTGTAACAATAAACTGTATCCATTCAAGATGAAGTGTAATCAGCACCTTTAAAGGATCTGTAGATGTAATTTTCAAATCTGTATTTGTGGCAGAGGAAAAAGTCTTCAAATATACATATGGATGAGATAACTTGGAAATGTGTTTCTAGACATTTGGACCAAATTTTCACAACAGCAGAAAAATAATATTAACTTTCTCAGACTGTGTTCATGGTTAGATAAGGTGAAAAAGTGATTTCTGCTGTTAGATGCAGTGTTAATGTGAAGCTCCAGAAGAGAACTGCTTTCACAGTACTCCTTGAAAGCAAAAATGAAAGAAAATCTGGATTCATGATAAAAAGGGAATTGTCTCTGAAAGGCATAAGTTCCAAAGGCAGAAAATCTCTTTAGATATTTAATCTAAAGCATGAAGATTTAATCTGTTGTTGTCATTTTAGAAAGATGTATACTGTATACATATTTGAGATTGGGGTATTGTCTCAAATTAATACCAAAGACAGAAAACTAAGTCTTTGAATTTATCTTTCTCTAACAAAATGAGAAGATTCAGCAGTTGTCCTTTTAGAGAGATAGGGAAATATACCAGACAATTTGTATATTATTTAAAAGGGAAAATTTCTTTTTTTAGTAGAATATTTTATTTATTTATTGCATATATATATATTATTAATAAATTTTATATTTCCTCAATTCTTTTTTTACAGTCCAGTTGTTATCCCTGTCCTGGTCTGTCCTCTGATTGTTCCTCATCCCATTTCTCCTCCCCCTTCTCCAAGAAGGTGTCCCCACCTCCATCACCCCCACCTCACCAGACCTTCCTACTCCCTGGGGCTTCAAGTCTCTTGAAGGTTAGGTGCCTCTTCTTTTACTGATGCCAGACCAAGCAGGGCCTTATATCAGCTGGTGTATGCTGCCTGGTTGGTGGTTCAGTGTCTGAGAGATCTCTAGGATCCTGATTAGTTGAGATGGCTGGTCTTCCTGTAGGGTAGCCCTTCTAGCATCTTCTACTGGCTTTTCCCTAATTCAACCACAAGGCTTCTGGCAATTGGTTGGGTGTAAGTATCTGCATCTGACTCTTTCAGTTGCTTGTCGGGCCTCTTGGAGGGCAGCCATGCTAGGCTTCTGTCTGTAAGCACACCATAGCATCAGTAATAGTGTCAGGCCTTATAGTCTTCCCTTGAGCTAGATCCCAATTTGGACCTGTCACTGAAACTTTTTTCCCTCAGTCTACTCTCCATTTCTGTCCCTGCAGTTCTTTTAGACAGGAACAATTATGGGTCAGTGTTTTTAACTGTGGGATGGCAACCCCATTCTTCTACCCTGTCTTTCAACTGGAGATGGATGCTACAAGTTCTCACTCCCCACTATACGGCATTTCATCCAAGGCCCCTCCCTTTGAATCCTGAGCATCTCTTACCTCCCATGTCCTTGGTACATTCTAAAGAGTTCCCCCCAACAACCCCCACACACCTCCCGAGGCTGCATGTTTCTATTCTTTTTGCTGGCCCTCAGAGCTTCACTCCTGTTCTCCTCAATACTTGACCGTGTTCCTCTTTACCCCTCCCTTTCCCCTCTCCCACCAAGGGTCCTCCCTTTTTCTGCTCCCAGGATTGCTTTCTTCTCCCTCCCAAGTGGGATTGAGGCATCCTCACTTGGGCCCATCAGTCTGTTAACCTTCTTGATGTCTGAGGATTGTATCCTGGGTATTCTGTACATTTTTGGCTAATATTCACTTATTAGTGAGTACATACCATGTGTGTCCTTTAGGGTCTGAGTTACCTCACTCAGGATGATATTTTCTAGTACCATCCATTTGCCTGAAAAACTCAAGATGTCCTCGTTCTTAATAGCTGAGTAGTATTCCTTTGTGTAAATGAACCACATTTTCTGTATCCTTTTTTCAGTTGTGGGACATCTGTGTTGTTTCCAGCTTCTGGATATCACAAATAAGGCTACTATAAGCATAATGGAACACGTGCCATTGTGGCATGGTGAGGAATCTTTTGTGTACATGCCCAAGAGTGGTATAACTGGATCTTCAGGTAGATCTATTTCTAATTTTCTGAGGAATCTCCAGATTGACTTCCAGAGTGGCTGCACCAGTTTTCAATCCCACCAACAATGGAGGAGTGTTCCTTTTTCTCCACATCCTTGACAGCATTTGCTGTCACCTGAGTTAAAAGATATAATTTCTAACTACTGTGAGGAATCAAAATGAATATTATGTGTTTCCAAATGGTTCAATTTATATTAGGGTTCTAATTAATATTTGGACCCTGAAAGATTGCCCCCTTTCCATTCTGATGTGTGACTTCTCAGGCCCTTTCCTATTAATTATATGACATATGTAAATTCTTGCTAAAGAAGAAGGAAATGACAAAACTGTTCACAGAAACGGGAATTCGTGCAGCACCAAGTGATACATGTTTGACTAGGTTCTATAAATGGATGCCCGGAGCATCCTCTCCCTTCAGTCCGGAGCATCCTCTCCCTTCAGCAGTACACAATCATCTCTGCCCTACTCTCTCAGCCAACAGGTCTATCACGGATACATATTTAATGCAGGTAATTAAATATTTATGAATCCTTTGCATCAACATCAGAGAGAGGTCTAGAATGTATTACATTTAAAGGGAAGTTCCCTCCTTACTAAGCTCCAAGAAGCCCCTAAGCCTTGGTGTCAGCAGTTAAGCTAGATGTCTTTGTGATCTTTTATGGAACTAATGAGCCCTTACCTGAAGATTGGAGACTGAACAAACTATTTCTTACCTCATCTTTAAAGGATTTGAACAATATATGCAGGTTCTCTCTGTTTCCTCACTCTTGAAGTAAAGTCATTTTACTCATTGACTTAAATTCATCCCTTTGAGGTATTCGTTGTTTATATAAATATTCAAGAATTTGTTTGTTCATCACAAGTAGGTACAGCATGTGTTCTCAGGTATCCTCTTCATCTTGCCCCCAGGAATCAGTGCAAAGTATTACCTCAGAAGAAAAAGATGTATACCTAAGAACTGACTGAATGATATTTTGTTTGTCAAGAAACCTCTGAATAATTCTTGACTCTGGGAACTTCTTTTGTTTCTAGGTATTGAAACCCAGAGAGCTTCCTGTGTCTTCTTTCAGAAGTCAGCTTCCTCTCCTGTGCAGTGAAGGAGGTGATAAGACAGCTCATTCTAGCAGCTGCCCTCAGCTTTCTACATGGGTGCACAGCACTTTCAGTACTGACAATATTTTCTCAAGGTGACCAAGGCATTCTGGGTTTAAAATCTACAAAACCTATTTTAGTATACATTTTTGAGGTAAAATAAATCCTTAGAAACGTGATAAATAGGATTTTTTTCCCCTTAGGTTACCAGTAAGAGACTTCTTTAAGATCTAAGTGTTGATAGCGATTATGTAGAGTGCATTTTGATTCATGGTGTAAACTAAAATTGAAAGCCTTATTCAGTCTTCTGCTGTGGGAATAAGTGCTGGATTTATCACGTTAAATCATAAGGACTATCAGGAATGCATTGTAACCACAGAGGAGGGAAGTGTTTTTCTCCTGAGGAAGGGGTTGGTGAGGCCATTTTTATTGGCAGTCTGAAAGTTATGTACTATATGGCATAGAAAGTATTAGTGAGCCTTGGTGAACTGAGATCCACTGAATTTGCTGAGGACTCTTCAGAAGCACCTGCATCTGCATGTGAGCAGATGTCGCGGTGTTGTTTCTCCTGAGAGCTAAATTGGAGAAAACCAATAATAGATCCAATAAAGACCAGGGTGCACTTGCTGCCGATTTTCCTGGGGATTATAAGAGATCTAAGTGTTGGGCTTCTGGGTCTCTGTGTTAGACCTCTGTAAGGTCTCAGTGTTGGGCCTCTCTAAGGTCTCAGTGTTGGGTGATGGATTAGACTCTCCTAAGTTCTGATTGTACTTTACTATAATTCTTGCTTTCCTTTCACTGTAACATCATCTTCAGTTCTCTTAGTGATAATTCCCAACCATGAAAACGTTGGAAATATTCTTGCTCTCTATGTCTATCCTTTCTTCCTACATTTATAAGTATGAGGTCTTCATCTCTGGACTGCTTCTAAGGTCCTTAGATTGTGCACTGGCATGGCTGCACTTGAGCTGATACTGTTGCCTCTGGCTTTTCAGTTTCTGGTAGATGCATTTTCTTTTGGCTAATTAGACTAATGGAAACTGTAAATGTACTTACTAAGCAAAAGCATGTTGATGGCAAGTGTATGCAAAAGCAAATATTTATTTTCAGTACAGTGAAACCCAAACCCATGTTGAGAAACTGGACATCTCTAATGAGCAAATCTTATTTCCCTTATCATGGAATCAGCTTTTCTTAGGTTATAAATTATATCTAACTTAGTGGCTTGAAATAGCTTACCATGCTATATGATAGTTAATTTGGGCTGAAATTATCTGGTGATTTTTTTTCATAGTTTGAGGCCCCATGTCTGCTGTCTGTTGGCATTTTAAGTGAGGCATTGGTCATCATGGCTTTATTCACATGTCTTTGTTACTGTTATCTGGAGTGATAGGACTGGGTTATATGTCTCTCATCACCAAGAACACTATTGTTATCATCCATCATGTGTTTACAAGGTTGTTCACATTTCTCAGCAGCCAGCTCCTATTACTACATTCTTTTTTACAGTTCATCTACATGGCAGCTGGCAGTTCTCAGAACAACTAGAAAACAAGTACAGTTCAAACTGAAAAACATTTTCTATTCTCGCCCTGTGTCATATTAGTTCTCCCTGTGTCGTAATACCACTTATTAATGAGAGGTACATCACCAACTCAGTTTTAATGGGTAGAGTCGTAGGTTCTTTAATGGATAAAATGATCTAAATCAGGGATTCCCAACTTGTGTGTCATGACCCCTTGGGGCAAGGAACTGAATGACACTTTCACAAGGGTTGCATATCCTGCATATCAGATATTCACATGATAATTCATAACAGTAGCAAAACTAACAGATATGAAATATCAATGAAAATAACCACAACCTGAGGAGCTGTATTAAGGAGTTGCAGTTATAGGAAGGTTGAGAGCCACTGATCTAAATTCTCTACAAAGTTATGTGACAAAGCCGTAGATGTAGAGAGGGGATGTGTAGGCTTATATTCTTCAAAACCTACTTTATTAAGTGTACTTAATTTCTTGAATTTCCTTTCTAGCCCATATCTATCAGAGATAGTGGAAAGGAAAGGTTAATAGAGCAAAGAAGGATGTGGACCTATTTAGAAATAGTTCTTTTGAGAGAATCTGATCTGTGTTGTCAGAGTATCAGCAGTTCAGTTCACCTGAATCAGCAGTGGTAGTTTGATTAACTCACAAATATCATTGACAAATCAGCAACAACAGTTCAATCCAGAAGCAACTGTGAGTCTCTGCAAATTGGCCAAAGACCACAGAAGCTGCAAGAAGCTATCAGAACACTACCACAAGTGTGTTTATCTCTATGAAAACATGACAAGTGATGACTAGTAAAGAGTGGCAAGGTGAACCAATACCACACAGCATCATTCACTGTCTGTCAGGTTATACTTATACCCTTTTGTAGCAGGAGGTATTAGAAAAGGCAGTGCATCTGGCTAGCTCCCAGCCACTGTGTTCCTGCTCCAAGATCCCACACTAATGGCTCTGGCTGGCCAGGAGCGCCAGCCTGGGAACCACAAGACATTGGCGTGGCTGCTGTCTCCCCTGATCAGCTCTGTGGAGTTCATGGCTCCATGCATGGGCCCTGGGCCAATTCTGCCACCCTCATAGTGCTCAGCTCAACCCCAGACAATAACAGCCATCCTCGTGGTACCCGGTAGAGTGAAGGCTTAATGCTTAAAGATTAACCAAATAGATTTATATGTCAGCAAATATTCAATACTCAAGATGCCCATAGAATTAGAATTGTTAACCTAATTACCTAAGCTTGATATGAAGATATTAGACTGCTATAGACATGAAGACATCCGTGGCCATCTTCTCTCTCCTTTTTCTTCCTTTTCTCCTCTTCCCAACTCCTAGCTCCGCCTACTTCTTCTCTATCCAATGACAGAGCTCTTGCTACACAGTTTCTAAACATAGCTTGTCCTCCCAAGCATCTGATCTAGTAAAAAATCACATGCCCTTTTCTAGGCTGCTTCCAGATAAACATCATGTGTCTGTTCTCCCATGTCCCACATGTCTGCCTCAGCAAATGCATTCTCTCATAAGACAGTTTTCAGAAAAGCATCGTATGATACTACTGAGTCTCAAAAAAAAACAACAAAATAAACCAAAAACAACAACAACAACAACAACAACAAAACAAACTTAGAAGTTTCCACTTTAGGTATTAGTTTGTGATCATTAAAAATTTAGAAAGATCTAGGGTTGTGCAGAATTGAAAATGTCCCTCCCATCCCCTAGTTTACAAGAATAAGAAAATGAATACATTAGGTTTTAATGGATAATCTCTTCTGTAGTTCTGGAAGAAGCCCAAATGGAGAGTTTGTTACTGTCCCAGAATTTTCTCTTTGACAAAGTAGAGGGAATGAAGTAATGAACAGAAGAATGGCAGAGTTTCCCCCAGCTGTTTATACTGATAGAGCCAAAGTAGCACAGATATTTAGATGAAACAGGTAGTCTGATTGTGCCAGGCTTTACATTGTGAAGGCCATGTTCATTATCACCCAGTTAACACAGAGCTGAAGTTGCTCAGTCAAAAAGAGTAACCAATTTGTTAGTGGTTTTCTTCCTTTGTTTAGAAAGTATTTAGGTAGATCATAGGCTAATATCTGGAATGAAAAGCATCAGTTACAAAGAAAGTTCCACGATTTGAGATTCCTAGAGTGGTTGGCTGGAAAGTCACCTCCTAAAACATTTTTTAAAAAGGCAAATGCATGTCTAGAGAGTGAGGATCAGAGGAAGAAAGCACATAGATTAAAAAGCAAACTTTTGACACCCTGATACCCAGTCCTTAGAAATGTCTAGTAAGGGGGAATAGAAGAATAGAGTGGATTTGCAACATCAGTGGTCATGACATCACAGGAGCTACAGAGAAGTTCTGAGAAAGGAGAAAATTTACTTCTTATTTCTGCACATGTGCTAGCATGTTAACAAATTGTACACACACATTTCCCTTCCGTTTGGCATTCAGTTTTTAATCTTTGAAAAACAGTTTGTAACAAATATAGGAGTAAAATAATATGTTGCCAAATTGTGACAAAATATGTAAGCTTCACTAAAGGAGTAACTTTTTTAAATTAAGTTTTTGTAAAGAAATTAGGATTTACTACATTTTGAATTTATTTTTAAAAAGAAAAGCATGTAGAAAAACAGATGAGATATGTCATCTGAAGTAGCAACCAGTAAAGGGATAGGAACTAACATGTTGTATGGAAGTTTCAGTCAGAAGGGTCAATCCTTTGGGCACATCTGGACCACCTGTGTGTGGATCAAATAACAACCAGCTTTCTGAAGGAAGAGTTTATAGAAGAGATAGGATTTCATTATTTCTTTCTGTCAAAGACAGAGGAAGGTTTGGTTTTGCCAGACACTCTGGGGTCTTTATTCTCTGATATTGTTCAAAGCAGCCTTTCATCTCACCCTTAAACTTTTTAGTGTTTACTTACCAGCAATATGTTGAAAATGGGCAAATAATGGTCCACTTGGTAAATATGTAGTTGTGGCTAAAACTGATACTGTGGTGCTGCTTCTTCCTTCTGCAGTCAGCTACACACAACTGCAGGTCTCAGTGACCTGGCACTGTAAGTAACAGGGGACTCTTTTTACAGAATACTGTTCAGACCACCCTGCCACTGAGGAAATTTAGGCTTGAGGATTTGGTTTCCTCATACATCTGTAGGCAGCTATTGCTTTATCTTCTCAGCTAAATTAGTTCCTGCATGTTAAAAAAAAAAGGGAGGAAGTGGCAAACCACCCCCACGGAAGACTTTATTTGGTTTTTAAATATGGGTTTGCTACAATCCTGTTGTGGTTATTATTGGAGACAATCTTAACATGTTGAGCTATGTGTTTTCCAGAGGAAGTGCTTAAAGACAAATTCTGAATTCTGCAAGATGTTGAAGGTTGTATTTTCGCCCTACACATTGTTAAATGTCAGGGTTGGGTTTTGTGGTTAACTTTGAGAGAATTCTTGGGGAGTCTGAGGGATAGTAATTAATAGGGGAATATGTATGCTCATACTTCCTTAATATCCACTGGGTGTTCTCTGTACTTCATTTCTTTCTCTATAGAATTCTTGCTTGAAACCACTCAAAGGGCTTTCCCAATGATTAGTGGGTAACAAACACAGTTCTATGTTACCATGTTGAAAGGAGACCGGAGAGTATCTTTCTACTCTTCTTTAAATGAAAGATTGTGTGGCTTATATTTCCATATATGCAAAATTCCTCAGTAACATAAGTAGTAGTTTGTTTAGGCCATACAAGATTTGAGTCAACCTATTCCTTGATGCTATGATACTATAATTTGAAATCTAACACTGTTATAAAAAATCTAACGAGGTGAACAAGTGTTTTGACCAAGAGAGTGAAATTAGTTAACTGAACTCAAAATTTCATAATATGGTTGCATTCTTCAAACACTTAGTTTTAATTTTAGATTATTTTTGTTTGTTAGTTTCCCTTCAAAGGACCAGTTGTGTTTTATTTCTTTGTTGTTTCCATGTAAAGGAATCAAATCCTGTAAAACAACATGGCTTCCTCAGCTCCTAGAACTGGGCTAGTGTTCTGCTAAGTTGTGGAATACATTATAGCCAAAATGCTCATTGTTTTAAGAAATGACTGATATCAATAATGCCTAAAAAATGTTTATTCCAAGAGAATAAAAGAGGAAGTTTACAGCCTGAGATTTCCAGTAACTGATAAGCCTTTGCCTTTACAAAAGACATCACAGGGCTTTATCATCACGGATTACACAGATGTGCTTAAGCAGGAAGTATAGGAACACTTCTCTCAATACTGCACTTAATAAACTCTTTATGGCCCAGTCAAGTTACTAAGTGACTTACAAGTAGTGTCTTTATCAATAGGTAATCATGGTGGATAGTAACATGACCCGTATTTCACTATTAAGGCAATTTGAACACAGGGCAATTGACTTTCTTGTCTTTAAAATAATGATTAAATACAAACAGCTCTTATCCTGTACATTTTGATCTGTTGCATGATATTAAACGTTAATATGTCCACTCTGGTAGAGAGCAAGCGGATGGTCACTAGCTCCTGTCAGGTTTCAGATACTTGTTCTGCAATTTCACCATGCTCTGCGGAACTCTGCTCCACTGCCTAAAAATGCTTATTCCTTCTACAGTCTGTGAAATTATTGCACTGGTTTGTGCAGTGGCTTTGGTTTTTTTTTTTTTTTTTTTTTTTTTTTTACTATTAATGCCCCCTGATTCAAGCTTCCTGAGCTGCAAGCCGAGAAAGCGCTTTTGTACCTGTTTTCAGATTTTTAAAAAATAGTGTCCCAATTGTAAAATGTTCCTTAACAATTCAAACACATGGCGTTTTCCAAGAAGTGTTTCCAAGAAGAAGAGAATTATTATTTTTTAAAAAGAGAACAGAAAGTGCTGATGACGCTCTTTGCCTTGGAGGATATGGCTAGCAAACACTTGTAGAAAACAGAGTGGTGTTTATGTTAGGAAGCAGGGGAAAGGGCCTTAGGCTGCCTCTGCTTCACTTACTGGCTGGTGTCCCTGGCTTGTGTGCTACCATCTTAAAGACAGGCTTGCTCTCCTACTTGATATCCTGTGCAGCTGTTTGCTCCACACTGCCTCTTCAGTAGCTGAGCATTCTGGCTACAGCTGACTTCACATCACCACCCCCAACACACACATACATACACACCCCATCATTAAAGATTCAGCATCCTGCTTTCTCTTTGTGACATTTTAACCCACTGGCTTCACTTTATGTTATTTCTTTATTTTTAATTCTGTCAGTGATAAAAAATACTATTTAGCTTATTATTAGTTTCCATATTCAATTAATATTTAATTTTATTTATGTTTGCATTTTATTTTGGTTAAATTACATCAAGGCCTCCTTAGAACAAAGATAACATTTGTTATTTAATGGCTATAAAAGTTAGAATTGGGTGCCAATAATTACTGCTTTGAATTATAGCCAATATAAAGTATTTCAGCTTTTCCATTTTTGGTGTCTTCGTGGTTTTCCAGAAGTGTTCTCTAGACCTCCCTGTGGAGAGGATTGCTGGAGTTCTGTTTGATGTTTTCTTATTGAGATGTCCTATCATTCTTATCTCAGGTCTCATCTTGCTCTCCCTCCAAGAATGGAACGGGCAGAAGGGTGAATGATGATAAGCAATTTCTATTTGTGAAAAGAGCAGAACAATTCACAGGAGGAAGTAGAAACTCTAAGACCCTTAGCGACAGCAGAGTGACAACCAAAAGACAGAGAGTGCAGGAGAGTTACAGCACTCTGGGCCCGCTTGAAGGTGCCAGCTGAGAGACTGTCATCAGGAGCACAGAAAGTCAGAGGCAGGTGGCAGGTCTCAAAGGCTTAAGCGCTCTTACCCCTGCCCACTTCCGCGAGCTTGTGGCTTAAACAGCTTATCTAAAAGGCCAAGACAGGAAAAGTGGGTCTTGAAATAGGAAACTAGAGGCTGAAATGAACTCACCTACACGTGGTGGCTTTGCTCTGGATCTCCAGGGGGTCTCAGTAGCTTCTGGTTTCTGTTAAGTGTGTTTGGGAGCTAGTCTCCAAGTCAGGAGCTGGCTGAGATGACTGAGGACCAGTTTATCTCTACTTCAGTGGATCTGAGGACTCGCTAATACGGATGTAAATCTAGACAAACCGGGAAAGAGGTGTCAGACTTGAGAAGGGAAAGAAAACGTCCTTCAAACTCCGAGAGAGTGTTCTCAGTCGGGGCTGGAGAAGCAGTCTGTGTGGTAGTTAGAGTTTAGGTTTTGATTGTGGGGCCTGCCTTGCTTCCTGGCTCCTATCTTTGCCTGGGATCATCCAATGCTGCTTTGGACTGTGAGATGCATCCTGGGCACCACCTTCTTTCATTACTACTGCAAAGGTTGAAGGTCCCGTTGACTTTGTTCCCACATTTCCCAAGCCTCAATGGCTGAAAATTTAGATCGCTACTGGGAACAACAGCTTTGCTGTTGACACAGATTAGGATTGTCGTAGGGCCCCTCTTGTTCCTGTCATTATGGTTCCATGTCTAGTCTGTCAGGGTCTCAGACCCTCCTTTATCCATGTTTTTTTTTTTTAAGTTCTTTGATTTTATTTATTTTTTTAAATTTTTTTATTGGATGTTTTATTTACATTTCATATGTTGTCCCCTTACCCCATCCCCCACCTACCCGGGAACCCCCTACCCCCTTACCCCTCCTCCTTCTTCTTTGTGGATGTAACCCCTACCTACCCCCCCACTCCCACTTCCCCACCCTCAAAATTCCCACCCCCTGGGGCGTCCAGCCTTCATGAGGTCAAGGTTCTCTTCTTCCACCTATGCCCAGCAGGGCCCTCCACTCTTACATATTCAGCCGAAGCCCTGGATCCCTCCCTAAGTGCTCCCAGGCTGGTGGTTTAGACCCTGGGAGCTGTGGTTGGTTGGTATTGTTGCTCTCCTCATGGGGCCACAAACCCTTTCAGCTCCTTCAGTCTTCACTCTAACTCCTCCATTGAGAACCCCATTATCAGTTCAATGGCTAGTTGTGAGCATCTGCCTCTGAATATGTCAGACTCTTGAAGACCTCTGAGGAGATATCCATATCAGGCTCTTATCAGCATGCACTTCCTCACTTCCACATCAGCATCTACCTTTGGTGACTGCACATGGGATGGATACTCAGGTGGAAAGGTCTTTAGATGGCCCCTCCTTCAGTTTCTGTCCCTCACATTGTCTCCATATTTGCTCCCTTGAGTATTTTGTTGCTCCTTCTAAGAAGGACCGAATAAGTTCACCTTTTCTTTTCCTTTTATAGATTCCATTACTGGTCAGATCCTTATTTCAACAAACTTTAATGATGCATTTACACGTCTGCTTAATATGTGTGAGTTACGCTATCTTCCCCACATCTGAGCAGCATAGCTTCCTCAAACCTCCTATCCTGGTACCACAAAAACCATAAAGTCCCTTCTGATTATTAGGTCCAAGCTGCTTGGACATGCAACAGACCTGAGGTTACCTGACCTATACATAAAGTTTGCATGGCCATCACACATGCTGTTCCCACTGTACATGTATATTTCCATTAAATTTTCTTTCCACCTATGTCAAACTCATGATTGTCTCTCTTTCTTGGCTCAGCTTAGTTTGGGGTTTTGAGACTGATTTAGTGGCCAGCCTTTCCCTTTACTTTAACGAGACCTTCCTATGCCCTTCCTGAAATATCTGGACAGTAAGTGACAACCGATTACATTTTACAAGTGTATATAGGGTAACTATGTATTTTATAACTTAACTCTCAATTATTTTAGATTACTGTAATTTTGCTTTTGCCTCCTACAGCATGGGCAATAACCTTAGTGTTCAGATCAAATGTCACATGTTTTTATATATTATTGCTCTTCTATTTCTCCTCATTTTCTCATCATAGTCTTGCTTACCATCAAAGCCATCTGTATTTAGTAATAGAAAAAAAAAGCTCAGCCTCCAAATGCTTGGGTTGACATTTGATAAGTGAGGAGGAAATTCTGGGTAAAATACTAAGTCTTTAATTTTCCCCCAGTTTCTGTTATGAATAATATTGCTAATAGTGACTCAGATTTTTTTTTTGTATATAAGAAACACTTCATCTGGTCAGATAAATGCTACCTTAAAGAAGAGCATTAGTAAGTCATAATTTCAGTGTTTGCTATGAATGTAAAATCCCAGAAGCCCCTCCCTGAGTTTCTGGAGCATAACTTTGAACAATTAAAGTTCATCAAAGTGGGTTAAAAGGACAGAGATCTCCTTGACCTTCCCTCTTGACCATCTATGCAGAATATTGTCACTACTGGGACACTGGCCTTGTGGCTATATTTCCTGCTTTTTGGAATGTCTCTGGGATGGGCGTGGTGTGACTTTGCTCATTTCCTTTTGCCACCTGCAGAAGCCCTAATGTGTTTGTTTTATCTAAGACCTCTGCCACCTTGCTAAGCCTGGCTTCCTGTTCACAGCTGCCATATAGTCTCTATGGACTCAGCTCAACTGGAAGAAAGTCAGTTGAGAGTCTAAAAGTCTACTGAGGTTTTAACAACTTCCTCCAGCATTTCACTTACTCTTCAACGCTGACATCAGCCAGACCACAGAAGCATGTATGATGATGACTATAGGTATTATTAAAATAGTTAGTGTTTTGCACATATAAAAATACTCAGCTCCTGGGTAACTTTCATAGTCACTCTTGAGGAAGTAGTTCTTCCTTATTCTCATGAGGATTTTGAAGACATTTCTTTCCTATCTAAGCTTAACATTTCTTACAAGTGAACTTTAAAAAATATGATATATACATACAGATATATATATATATATATATATATATATATATATACACACACACACACACACACACACGTGGGGATGCTTTTATAAGTGCAGGTGCCCACAGAAGGTAGAGGCACAGAGTTCTCCTGGAATAAATTGCAGCTACAGATGCTGGGAACTGAATCTGGGTCCTCTGCAAGAGGTATATGAGCTCTTAAACCCTGAACCATTTCTTCAGCCCTAAGAAATAGTGTTAGAAGGAGTGGTATCCGGTGGAGCATCATTGTGCTGGAAAGAATGCATATATATATATATATATATATATATATATATATATATATATATCTCTCATGCAATTACATCTCTTAAACATCACATGTAACAACTAGCAGATTCAATGGGCCAGCTTTAGGCCATTAAACAGTGAACCAATCCCTTTCTGAAAACAGTGTGTGCAATGAAAAAGCAAGAAGCATCACTTCACATATACAGATACTGCCACAGGCCCATCAACCCAAGAACTGCATGCATAGCTTGGCTTCAGAAAAATTACAGGAGTCCTTTACTACTGCTACAACTTACAGCACACTGACAGTTTAACATCAAGTTGGTTTACTCATTATGTAAAGTACTGTTTTCCTCTGAAAACTCTGTTAGCATCATTAATCTGCTTAGTCTAATTTCCTGATTTCTTCCCAAGAGAACTGTATCTCTTGTACTGCTCTCTTTCCAAAAACATATTTTTTCTTTTTTTTGGTAAAGAGTTCTTATATTACTTTTATGGAAGAGCAGAGAACATACACTTCCCTTTTGTGTTGCCAATGACAACTTAACTGTAGGAAATAATGCTGCTTTTATTGCATAAACCTTTGAGCTCTGCAGGTTATAGATGTCTGTCCTCCCGAGAAGTAAACAGATTGTAAGAGTAGCTGTGTTTTTTTGTTTGTTTGATCTATTTTTGTTTTTTATTTAAAAGCATTCAGGCCTGAAAATAAATGATGGGAAAATACTCAGTATAATCTTAGACAAATATAATGATATAACCCACATACATTTTAATATGGAATATGTGCATACATTTGCATGTTGGTATGTGTATGCATATATGTAATATAAATCTATAAATTTATATGAATGCATATTTTTATATGATTTAAATGAATATAAATATTTATCTCTAAGTTACTGCTGTGAAGGACACCATGATCAAGTCAACTTTATATAAGAAAGCACTTAACTGGGGCCTTGCTTACAGTTTTAGAAGTTGAGTCCACTATCATCATGTTGGGGGAGCATGGTGACACACATGATACTGGCGCTCTGTAGGCAGTAGGATGAAAGCCCACTCCCAGTGACACACATCTTCCAACAAAGCCACACCATCTAATCCTTATAATTCTTCAAAAGCTCCGCTCCCTGGTGACTAAGGGTTCAAATACATGAGCTTATGTGGGGCATTCTCATTCAAACCACCATATGTATTGTATGTCAAATGTTACATGTACTGCATTTCATATAAATGCACAAAAATCAATTATTACAGCAAGATATACAAATTGGTCTGCAAAATATAAAAGAAAAAATTACCAACCAAGATAATTTATTACCAGCTTTCCTCAAATATATTTGAGCAATTATAATTATCATTATTTTTGTATGATTAATAACTACACAATAGTTTCCCAACTTGTTAATTTACTTGTATGTGAGTGTGTGGTTGAGCATATGTATACCCATGACAGCCAGAACATGAGTGTTGATGTCAGAGGCCAACTTATAGGAGTTGATTCTTTCCTTCTATGCATGAATCCAAGAGATCAAAACAATCGTGGTTGCCAAGCTTAGCATCAAGTGACTTCATCCCACAGTAAAAGTTTTTGACATTAAAAAAACTCATCTTTTAAAAAACTGGGATATAAGGAAACTGTCCAGAAATGTCGATTTTGTTCTTAGACTCATTGGGTACTGACAGGGTGGCTTCAGCGGTGAGTTGAAGGTCCATGTTAAGGCAACAATGTCACACTTCTCAAACAAGGATATAGAAATTAAATTGCTTAATTTTGCTTAATTGCTTCAGTAAAAACTGAAATTTCATCTCAAAGTCATTTCTTCCCTGTTGAGGTACTGGAGGGTTCACATGGCATACCAAAGACATCCATATTTTCCAAGCAAGAAAAACACCTCTATCTCCTTGCCTTTTCATAATCAAGTTAATATCAATTGTGGTGTGGGTGCATAGTTAGATTTCCTAGTACAAGTTTGAAGACTTTAAATATAATATAAGGTGGTCTTCTAATGTTAGAGGATGTAAAGTGTTCTTAAAATGTGCATTTAATCTAATGAGCTTTAGATGTGACTACTAAGGTTGGCT
Organism: Grammomys surdaster; assembly: GCF_004785775.1. NCBI lineage: Eukaryota > Metazoa > Chordata > Mammalia > Rodentia > Muridae > Grammomys > Grammomys surdaster. The sequence continues at coordinate 8,782,584 of NW_021621185.1, forward strand.
TCTAGTTCCAGGTCAGAACTTCTCAATGAAAAAAGTTGCCAAAGAGCATAATGAGATCTGATGGCTGGAACATGGAAGAACATTTAAAAATAAACCTAAGTATGTTTGCAATAACTTCTTGAGATCAGTTGCCTTAGAGATAATGATGATCCATGTATTTCTCAAAGTTAAAAGAGTGAAAAATAAAAATTTACACATGATGTACAATCAGCCACAGTGATAGCAGCAGTCAGTTCAGGCCCATGGCTAAGGAAGCATTTAAGACCTTAGTGGTAGATGTAGACTAGAAACTTACAGGGTCACAGTCCACACTTTGAAAGGGGGTAAACAGGCCTCACTTTAGGGGACTAAGAGGATGAAATGAGGTTGTATATGCAAAGTACATCATGCAATTCTTCAGCCTGAGGAAGTGGGGTCACGACTAGCACTTACTGGTAAAGCATTCATGATACAAACTAACTTCCTATAGTCTGTTTACACTCTCATTTAAAAGTTATAGCATTAAAAAAAATACAAGATACGGTTCATAGAGTCATTTGAAAATTTAAATATGGTTCCAGGTCCTGTGAGAGGGCTCAGCAGATGAGAAGGCTTGCTGTGTGCTCCCTCAACGTGAATTCAATCCCTGGATCCATGTAAAGTTGGAAGGAGAGAACCAGCTCCATGGAGTTGTCCTTTGAGCTCCTCACACATGCCATAGATACCACCCCCCCAATAATAAATAAAATACAGTAAAATAAAATTATAAATGTATGTATATATATATGTATTTATATATACATATGTGTGTGTGTGTGCCAACATTTTAAAGAAAAGCCATGCAAACTAAATATGTGGGTTTTATCCAAATGCCTAGGAAATAGATTCTTGCTTTTCTCCTTTCTCTTGTCCTCCTCTAGCTCCTTGATAGTCAGCTGTCCCCTCCTTTGGTCCACACAGCAGCCTCTAGCTCCTGCATCATTTGAGCACACGTGTACAACAATCAACCATCAAAACTCAGCCTTCACACCTGCAGTGTTAATCATGCATGGATGTTCCTGCGAGTCACAGCTCTCTCTCTTCTTTCCGTTTTCTAATGTTCTCCCCCGCCCCGCACCACACCGCACCGCCCCCTCCCCCCAGTCTCCTGTCTTCCTACTTTTTCTATGCTTAAAGTGAGAATTATTTTCAGGCCCCTTTTCTATAAAAAGTCTCACAAACAGTGATTACAACAGAACCAATGACTCTGAATAAATCTTTTTAGGGAACCAAGCCTCCCCACTAAAGAGATGTTTCATTTTTAAGCCATCACTGATGCTGTTTTAGTCCCTGGCACCCTGACTCTCTAATGGTAAGCACAGCTCTGACATTATTTAATTTGCCTGAACAAATAAGACCATTTTCAGGCATCTTGTTATCTGACAAAATGAAGAAATGGTTCAAAAGTCTGCAGCTACATATGCGTTAACACCATGATGTTAAGGTGTTAACAAAATTCTCAAATTTGTTTAAGCATACATTATGTTTTCTTCATTATATACTTTGTGAAATCTTAGTAGAGACATCATTTTTCTTTAACGTAGTGACAAAATGCCAGTCAGCCTTACAAGGTTTGTAAGCTTCAAAACTCAATTCTGAAATGTGTTACAGTGTCGTGCATTAAATTATAGATTTAGAAGGTGCTCTTTATGGTTCTTCTGAACTGTAAGAAATAAATGTGCTAATGAAATGTTGTTTATTCCAGGACATTTTCCTTTAAATTGTGTGTTGATCATTTAATGGTAAGCTGGTCCACATTTTGTGATCTTCACACTGACTTAGAGGTTGGCATTTCTATCTTGTATGGGGTATTTTCACTGCTGCAGTGCCTGTGAACATTTTCATTCCCTCAATATCCTTAGGGGGGCATTTCTGAATTTGAAGCTTCTGTTATGAACTATTTCAGAAAATATTCTCCATTTATACACTTAATACATACCACCACATTAGAACTTCAGTTGGAAGACCATAACTGAGATGGATAGAAAATTTGCTGAAAATCTTCATTATTACTTGTCTTAAAAAACAATTAATATGTATTTCAGTTTTTTAAAAAGTAAGTTTAGTATTAGGGGTTGGAGGATAATGGTTCAGCCAGTGAAGTGTTTGCTTTGAAAATACAGGGACTGGAATTCCTTCCCCAGAACCTTGTAAAGTACAGGGCGTAAGGATTATGTGCTTGATCCCAGTTGCAGAGAGATGAGACAAGGCATCCTCAGGACGTTTCTGCTCTGTAGCCTGTCCTAACTAGAGGCAGGCTACAGTGAAGTCCTGTCCCAAGGAACAAGCTAGATGGCTCCTAAAGAGAGGTACCAGTGGATGGTTTCTAGTTCCACATGCATGCATACACTTGAACGTGTGTGTGTGTGTGTGTGTGTGTGTGTGTGTGTGTGTGCGGGCGTGTGCATGTGTGTATGCATGTACATGTGCATGCATTTGTGCTCTATGGCATGATTTATTTTTCTATTCATTTGTAGGCAAATACATAGGTGGTTGTCAAATCTTGGCTGTTATGAATAACTGTACACTGTACAGAATGGCGACTTGAAGTTTGTATACTGGGGTTTGTAAAGAGAGAAGATATTAAGTGTTCTTACCATATACAATAGAATATACAGATACAGGCACAGGCAACCATATAAAAACCAGGAACACATTACACAGCTTAACTTTAGTTATCAGCTCACACTATTCATACATATCAAACCATTATGCTAGGTATGTTTAAAATATATGCTTTTTATTTAGAAAATTCCAGAGAACAATGACACATCTCACTGATATTTAAGTATTTGTAAAGTATTCTTCCTTTTAATTGTTACATATTATTCCATTGCATAGAAGTACTATAATTTTTTATCCTATTGATAATTTTAAAAAACTATAAGTGTCTTCAAGTTATAAACTATGCTTCAGTGAATAATACTGTTTAATTTATCACTCAAATTAGCATAAATCTTCAGAAGTGGAATTGCTGAGCAGGAGTTACATAAACAAACAAAGAAAATTGGACTTAGGAATCTGACAGTCTCCCAACAGTGACTGAGCAGTGTTTCCTGGTTACCTTTGTAGGAGACCACATTCAGAACCTTAGTGGATTTCTTAAATTACTAGGTGAGAAAGTAGTGCTAGTTGTTTTGAGTTAACTCTTTCTATCATGTGGTTACGGGTGTTTTGAATTTTATGTTAGACCTCCATTTGTTTGTATATTCTGGCAACTATCTACCACACCACCATATTTTTGTTACTTTTTATCATGTTCACATTATGGATATTGGTATTTGATACGTGTGGCACGTTATTATTTTATCATTTATTTTTTTTTTACTACTTATAGAATTAAGCATTTTCTCTTATGGTGTACTTGCAATCATTTTCTCTCCTTGTATTATTCGTCTCTTATGCCTTCTTCACAATAAGATTAAAGAAAACATTTTCGAGACCTAAGGTTAGGAAATGCCTTTTAAAAAGACACAAAATAGAAATCCCAAAGGAAGAGAATGATGAATCATCACAATTTAAAGCAGGCACATATGACAAATTATACTTATAGGATCAGTATGACATGCAAAGCAGACAATTGTACATAGCGTATATATTTTATATAACATTTAAATATAAACAATGATGTAGAAGAAAAATGGTCTCACGTGAGGTGAATGATAAGCTTTACTCCCATAACATTTGTGCCACTATTGTACTCATATATTGTACCAGGATATCTTGAAGATTGCTGTTGTAGGTTACAGGGTTTGTATCTGGGTGACACTAATGATTCTTTTTTTCTTCCACTAGCATGCAGAGTACCGTCCAGCACAATGAATGTTAGTCAGTGGTGTCCTGGCTAATTTTATGTTAATTCAATACAAATCATAGTCATCTGATTGAGAGAACTTCAACTGAAAAAAAAAACCTCCACAAGTTTGGATTGTAGGCAAGATTTTAGGGCATTTCTTTACTTAGTGATTGATATGAGAGGGTCCAGCCCATTGTGGGTGGTACCATCCCTGGGCAGGAGGTTGTGTTTGCTATAAAAAAGAAAACAGATTGAGCAAGCTATGAGGAGAAAGCCAGTAAGCAATATTCTCCATGGCCTTGCATCATGGCCTAGAGTTCCTGTCTCTAGGCTCCTGAGTTTTTGAGTTCCTGTCCTGACTTCTCTAAATGATGAACAATGATGTGGAAGTTATAAGCCAAGTAAACACTTTCCTCCCTGAGTTGTCTGATTATGGTATTTCATCACAGAAAAGGTAACCCTGATATAACAGTAGGAGTGACGCTTCTAGTTCGTACCAGCTTGACTTCTTCATGTTCAAGGACAGAAGTATTGTTGTCAGTAATAGGACCTTATCTTCAGGTTGTGAGGCATGAACAATATCTTTGGAAGTAGTTTATTATTATTATTTTTATTTTGGAGAGATTTTTGTTTCATTTTGTTTTTGTAATTTAAAAATTATTTTTGTTTGTTTGATTTTCAGTTTTTGGGTTTTTTTTGGAAATAGGAGGAGAATATCAAGTTGAATAGGGAGGATTATGGAAGTGGGTAGGACTTAGATGAATGTATACATTTTTAAATTAAAATATTAATTATAAAATTATAAAAAATTAGCCAAAGAACAGAAACAAGGTCTCTATACAGTAAAAAAAAAATCTCCAGACAGACTTGTTAAATCACTGAAACGTAGATATATTAGTCAAGGTACTAACAAGAAATTAGTGGATGAAGAAAATGTGATGAATCTTCACAATGGACTGTTTCTAAGCCACAAAGAAAACTAAATCATGTCACTGCAAGGATAACAGATGAAAATGGGGACCATCAGGCTAAATGAAATAAGACAGCTCCACAAATGCAAATGGCATATATGTGTCTGGTAAATGTAATATATTCACACTCATTTATTTGTTCTATAACTTTATTAATATAATTTTCTCTTTGCCAATTTCATACATGTTATAAATGCATTCTGATTTTTCTTTATACACACAGACATGCACACATACACACATGTCAAAAGACATATGAATAAAAGGGAGAGTATAATGGAGCTATAGAAGGGTGGAGAAGACAGGCCAGAGTAGATGGACTAAATGTGAGAATAACACATTGTATGCATGTGGACAAGACAAAAGGAAACCAATTATGTTGCGTGATTAGTGTATAATGATAAAAATTTTTAAGGGGCAGCTGGAAAGATGACTCAGTGGTTAAGAGTACTGACTGGTCTTCCAGAGGTCCTGAGTTCAATTCCCAGCAACCACGTGATGGCTCATGACTATCTGCAATAAAAATCTTATTCCCTCTTTTGGCATGCATAAAGATAGATCACTCACATACATAAAAAGAAATAAATAAACACTTTAAAAACCTTTATTAGAAAATGATTACCTGCGATATCTCAGAAAATTGAACATAGTGTTACCTGGGGACCCAGCTATACCACTCCTGGGCATATACCCAAAAGAAGTTTCACCATACAACAGGGACACATGCTCCACCATGTTCATAGCAGCCTTATTTATAATAGCCAGAAGTTGGAAAGAACCCAGATGCCCTTCGACAGAAGAATGGATGCAGAAAATGTGGTACATTTATACAATGGAATACTACTCAGCTATTAAGAACAATCAGTTCACAAAATTCCTAGGCAAATGGATGGAGCTGGAAAATATCATCTTGAGTGAGATGACCCAATCTCAAAAGAACATACTTGGTATGCACTCACTGATAAGTGGATATTAGACCAAAAGCTCACAATGTCTAAGAACCTACATACAGACCACATAAAACTCACATAGAAGAAGGAAGACCAAAGTATGAATTCGTTGGTCCTTTCTAGAAGGAGTATCAAAAGTTTCAACCAGAACTCCCAAAGTCTAAACCAGAGAACACAAAGGGAGGGACTCACACACCTGTATAGGGAATTGAGGGTGTCCTTGTTAGACTTCAGTGAAAGTGGAGGGCCAAGGTCCCCGAAAGTTTGGATTCCCTACTGTGTGGGAATTCGAGAGCAGGGAGATGGGACTGGGAGGATGTTTGGAGCACACCATCACAAAAATTAGGAGGAGTGGGTATGGGATAAAGGATCTTGGGGGAGAATGAGAAAGGAGATAACATTGAAAGGTAAATACGTATAATACCCAATAAAAAACCCACACAGATAAAGGATTTTTTTAAAAAAGGGAGTTTACTTATCTTAAATTAATTTCAAAAGTTTCTAGGAGTTGCAAATTGGCTAAGATCCTATTTTAAGCTCTCCACAAAAGAACTTAAATCTCTGATCAATATTCTCAAGAGAGAGGTAAACCCTAACTTCCTCAACAGTTAATTGACAGAAGAGAGGTAATCTCACAAAAAGTAGAAAAAGCTATTTCCAATCGATATATCATATAGTCTGATTAATTGTCAGTGGTGCTATAAAAGTCCTTTGACAAAAGATTATAAATATAGATTTATATATCCTTAAATAAGGTCTTCATGACTCTCTGAGTGTAGAAGGAGCAACTGTTGGCGCTTCAGCCCTGATTTTACAAGAACTCTGAAAAATTGGCTTTAAAAATAAAAGAGGGGGAACGGTACCCCCTCAGAAGGAGCCCCCCCAGAAATACTCTCCATCATGCCTTGTTCACTTTTCTCTCTCTTAAGCTGAAAGCTCATGGCAAATCTCTTGCTGACCATGTTGGTGACCTCGGGCACCACCAAGACCAACAAAACTTTGCCACAGATATGGGGAAGGACCCTCATACCCGTAAAGGGAATGCCCCAGACCCAGTTCCCTTATGGAGCCGAGGACTGATATGCCTGTCCAATACCACAGAAGGCACAGCTAACCGGCTACCATAAATATTAATGAAAAAAAATAGATACACTCACAAAGCCAGGCCCAACCATAAATACGATGAATAATAATTTACATCCAGGGAAGAGAAATCTCCCTGAGAATCCCCTTCTTTTTTCTTTCCAGGCAAAAATGAATCACCCGTGATGCCTGCCATTAGAAGTTCTAATCCAGATGGGCCAGAAGTCAGGATCCTCGCCCTTACCCTCACCCCCTACCTTTTCCCAGCTGCACAAGGTTCCCTGAAGCTTGGCAACTGCAAGATCCTGCTTGGAAACTGCAGATAGACTCAAAGCAGTGTACCATATCATCTGAAGAATAGCAAGGAGACCATAACTCAAGCAGTGTACCATATCTTCTGAAGAATAGCAGGTTGCAGTCCTCCTCGCCCCCACGAATAACTAGGGCCTGCCAGTCGGGTCAAGTGGCACCCAGACGTGGGGCTCGAGGAACGGACCCCTCTGGACGGACCCTCATTGAGAGGATGTGCGCAGGACATCAAGATTAAGCGAGACAGAGATCAAAACCCGCGACCTGTCATCCACGGAACCAGGTTGATGCTGCCATCAAGAAGACGGTTGAAGTTCATTACCATCAGCCGAAAATTGAAGAGGATCCAGAAGTGACTCTGTAGGAGACTGACACAGCTGCCAGCTCCCCTGCCTCCCCCCTACGGTCGACCGCTAGACTTCCACGCCCTCCAGAAGGGTTCCTGGTATGCCTGGCTTTGCCCCCGTTTCTCTCGATAGAGAGCTTGGCCTCTTGATCACCACAACAAAAATTGGCTTTTTCCTAAACCAAGGCCGCCCTTGATATGGCCGCTAACATTGGGGAGCCTTCCTTTATGACAATATTACACCCCAAACTGACAAATGGTTGGTAAATTGAACATTTACAAGGGACTAGGATGGCTGTGAGTTAGCCCAATGACGGGATTATTGTAGGTCCACTTCCCAGGGGCCCACCCAATGCAGCCGAAAAGGAGTGCGTGGTGCTGGGAGTGGGTGCAGCCTACATGGCCTAAGACAGGGCCCTCACCCTCCTTTCACCCACATCGGAGTCCCTTGATGTTGCCCATCGTCGACAGCCTAAAACCTTCGACCATCGATGTGACTCGTCTCACATCAGTGTTTTGGGGTTGTGAACTTGTCTAAGACCCCCCCATAATTAGACATCCAAATTCAAAATTCACATAGTTGGGATTGATCATAAGATGCCTTCTCTAAACAGAGAAGGGGGAGATGCCAGAAGCCAGGACCCTCGCCCTTACCCTCACCCCCCACCTTTCCCCACCTGCACAATGTCCTCTGAAGCTTGGCAACTGCAAGATCCTGCTTAGCAACTGCAGATAGACTCAAAGCAGTGTACCATATCATCTTAAGAATAGCAGGGAGACCATAACTCAAGCAGTGTACCATATCTTCTGAAGAACAGCAGGTAGATCATAATTCAAGGCAGTGTACCGTATAGACCATGACATGTTTCAAGGCACAGGCCAAGAAGATTTTGTACTTTTCCACCATCTGGCCCCTCTTACCCCCTCCCCTTGTGAAACATGCTATAAAAAAGCATTTCATGTTCAAAAATAAATAAATTATTTATAAAAAAAAAAAAAAAAAAAAAAAAAAAAAAAAAAAAAAAAAAAAGAAAATGATTACCTTTCAAATCAAACTTTGATGTATGGTTGAGGGACTGTTTCTGTTACTTATATATTGGCAGCCTTTGTACTGTGGTATAGTTGGGGTACAATGGCTCAACTGCAGGGTGTTTTTAATACTGACTTCATAGGTGTTTTAGTTACTGTTTGATTGCTGTGATGAGACATCATGAACAAGACAACTTATATAAAAAAGCATTTAGCTGGCAGCTGCCTTAAAGTTTTAGTGGGTTAGCACATGACTATCACAGTGGGTGTTAGAGAAGTAGCTAAGAGTTTTGCATCCTCATCCTCAGACATCAGGCAGTGACACTGGGCCTGGTGTGGGCTTTAACAACCTCAAAGCTTACCCTCAGTGACATGCCTTCTCCAATAAGGCTGCATTACTTAAGACTTTCCAAACAGTTCCATATTCTGGGGACCAAGCATTCAACTATATTAGCCTAAGGGAGGGCCATTTCATTCAAACCCCTACAGTAGTGAGTTGCTGATCAATGGTTTTTCAGTCTGGGTTCAGCAGTGACTCACCTGATTCTCTTCATGATGATCTTTCTTTTGTGATGGGTTTCTTTTTACTGAAAATAGATTTTTTTCATACAATATATTCTTATTGTGGTTCCCCCTCCTCCAACTCCTTCTTTCCAGTTCTAACATCTCCCGACCCACACCTGCAGTTTCTTGCTTTCTCTCATTAGAGGACAGGCATTTACAAATGATAAAATAGGATGAAATGAGAAACAAACAAACCTGAATAGGACAAAACAAACATAAAGCCAGGAAACCAAAACTAAATATATATATAGGCACAGAGACACATATTAGCAAACATAGAAGTCTTATTTAAAACACAATTGGAAACTATAATATATAATCAAAGGACTTGTAAGGTAAGAAAAAAGAAAATAAGGAAAGACAAAGAGTTATGAGACAACAACAACAACAACAACAAAACAAAAGCAAAACAAAGGCAAAATAAAACAATCCCCCATCCTTCCTAATTTTGTGTTGGCCATCTCTGGTGGGGCATTGGGTTTGGCCTTATAGTGGCTAGTACACCCAGTGAGACTGTTGCAGAAGACTAAGTTTTATCAATTGGAGTGGTTTTCAATTGAAGACAGCTTCTGACTTAGGGATGTGGGCTTGTGTCCACTACTTCTATCAGCACTGGGAGCCCATCTAGCTCAGACCTCTGTTTGCTCTCAAAGTTTCTGAGTTCAAAGTTCCTGATGTGTTTAGAAGGCCTTATTTCTTTGGTACTCTACGACTCCTCTGACTCTCACAATTTTTCTGCCTCCTCTTCTGCATGGTTTCCTATACTGTTGGGAGCAAGGGGATTAATGGGAATACCCATTTAGAACCAAGCGTTCCAAGATCTTCCATACTCTGACCAAATGTCCTATTGATTGTCTCTGTATTTTTTTCATCTTCTGCAGCAGAAATGTTCTCTGATTAGTGTCCAGAAACCACTGATCTATGCGTACAGCAAATGTCACTAGGAGTCATTTTGTTGCTATGTTCTTTTTTGGTTTTCCTCTAGGCCCCCAGTCTCAGGCTCTTGGCCATCTGATCGGTGTTGAGGTTACATTGCACGAACTGGATCTTAAATCTAATCAGATAATGTGCCAGTTCTGCACAGATCACCATTGTAGTTTGAAGGGTCTGTAGCTGGGTTGGTGTTTACCTTTCTCTTTTGTTAGCCTGCAGAGTACCCTCCAATAATCTGAGATGGGATTTTTGTTTAAAAAGAAGATGAGAAAAAGTAGCAGATACATCTGTGTATGGATTTTGACCTACAGAGAAAAAAAAATCATATTCTGATGAACATTTGCACCAAGCACTTCTTGTTTTCTGCATGGTATCTTGTTCCTTTTCATTAGGCTTCAGAAACTGTGCTTACACTTCAGAGTCTTCGGAAAAATCGAATTCATGTGTTTCTTATTTTTTCCTCTTTCTATAATTATATTATATGACCTTTCATTTCCTCCCTTCCATATAACCCTTCTTGCTCTCTTTCAAATTCATCAAGTAAGCAGTAAGCCTGTCTACTTATTATTTGTTATAACACCACACACACACACACACACACACACACACACACACACACACACACACATTTCTAAATATGTAAGTAAAACCTGCTCAAGCTATAAAATTTTACTTGTCTGTGTGTGACTTCAGGCCTGACCATTTGGCATTGGATAAGCAATTGGTCTCAGAAGACTACTTCTCCCACTCCCAGCTCTCCGTAAGTTGTCCTTGTTCAGCTCAGGTTGGGGCTGTCATGTTGGTGAGACTTTATATGTGTAGCTTTCGACATTCTTAGGAGACAGTCACATCTTATCCTCTACTTCTTACCTTTTTTATATTCCTCTTCTGCAATGACCCCTAAGACTCTTCAGTTTACCTCACCAAAGTAAAAACTAAAACCACAAATGTTTTCTCAGTTGTATACTCCACAGTCAAGAAATAAAATCTTTTTAAAGCATGATAAAAATTCTAACTTTTGTCACATTATATGATGTTATTTAAAGTGGCTGCTTAAAAGTCAATCCAAGATGTGCTCTCCATTATAAATAGTTAGGAAAGCAGGAAATGTACATGGACCATAACAGGATGCAGTCAGTTTTATTTACTAGGACACATAATTTTTTGTTCTAGTTTTAGAACCAAGGGAATAAATTTCCCAGAAATTGCTTTTAAAAATGGTGAAGAATTCTGCACACTTCAGAAAAGTGATAGCTTTCATCATAGCACCTTGTCTTGAATATAAATGACTTAAAATGTATCTTTCTATTAATTACCAATTTCTAGTATATAATAATATAATTCGAAGGGCTAACATGTATCTACAAGAATGTTTCATTTTTATGTGAGCAAATTATTTAAATGATACTTATTAGAAAATGAAATGTTTGATGTGTGTGTATGTGTGTTTCTGTATGTGTGTGTGTGTGTGTTTGTTTATGTGTTTGTGTGTGGGTGTGCATATGTATGGAAGCCAGATGTCAGTCGTGGATATCATTCCTCAAAATCTAACCATCAGGCTTTGTGAACAGGGTACTTTATTGACCTGAGGCTTGTTGACTAGGCAAGGCTGAACAATCATCAAGCCTGAGTGTTCCTTCTGTGTCCATCCCCTCAGCCCTGGGAAATATCACCATGGTCAGCTTAAAAAAATGATTGTGTGGGTTCTTGGGATCCAACTCAGAGTCTCATGCTTGGAAGCCAACATTTTACTGACTGAGTCATTTCCTCACCGAAATTTCATTTCATATGTCCAATTTTTATGCTTGATTTTTATTTTTTGTTTGATTTTTGCTTTTAATATTAAAAAATAGTTTTTAGCTTTTTGTTTCATATTGAACTGACAGGTATCACTGATTATTTTGTAATTTTATTCTGTAAAGTGTTAATAACATTTTTAATAATGTCATAATAATTAATAATTCAAATAAGTTGGTTCCCAAGCATGATTGTCAATTTTGCTTGACTAAAGATGTTTAAAAATGTTTATTTTTAAAAAATAAGACTACTTTATATAGACAATGTAGTTCTTAAATATGTACAGATTTACTTATACTATTTATTTTATATGACTATATTTATGTTTAAGTTATGTTTGTCTAGTTGGTGACATGAGTCAGCTGACTACTCATTTGTTTCTTTCAGAAATATCCTTTGAGTGACAATTAGTTACACTGTATGAAAAATTCTATGGATAAGTGTTATGAACATATATAAAAAACAAGATCTAATTTTTCAACACATATTGAACAAATAACCTCAATAAGCAACACAATTGAACAAATAACTTCAACAAGCAACAAGGTGATGGGTTTACAGTCAGTCTGGTCTGTGCTTGAATTTGTTTCTGTACAAACCAGCTATGTCAACTGCAACAGCTATTCAACTTCCTAGTTTAAAAGGTGAAAGGAGGACTTTGACAGCTTCCTCCCTTGATATAACCTGATATCTGAGATAATAGGTGTTCAACATGTAGTCACCATTACAGTCTTGCAGGTAGACATAATTAACTGAGGTACTGTTTTATCTCTCCTATTCTGATAATGACTTGATTAGTCCCTCAGGATATTTTCAAGATTCTTTTGAAAAAAATTATGTAATATTGAATAATAAACAATATAGCAGTATGATATTGATTTATTATTATTCATATTTAAATAGTTTAAGTAAATAAGAATTATATTTACATCTAAAAAGACATCTCTGGCTGTGAGCTGCCAATGCTTGATCCAATTAAAAATTTAAGCATTAAATATTTTATACATATAAAACCATCACATGCATCCATTTATGTAAGGAAAACATAAATTTAGCAGGTTTCTTTCTTTTTTCCTGTCTCCAGAGTGTCTGTGTGTGTGTGTGTGTGTGTGTGCGTGTGTATTTTCATATTTTTAGAAGCATCACATCCACAATAGATTACTATATGGCTATCTCAAAGGTCATTCTTTAGTGTTAGTTATGTTTCCTCATGCTACTTTCTTTACCCTGCTTTTAAAATAATTTATTCTTTTTTCATATATTACATCCTGACCTCGGTTTCCTCTCCCTTCTCTTCTCCCAGTCACTCCTCACCACCTACCCTCTTCTTGAGTTCTACTCCATTTCTTCATTTCCCTTCCAAAAAGGGCAGGTGTCCCAGGGATAGCAACCAAACATGGTAGGTGTATCATGGTGTGGTAAGGCCAGTCACATCCTATCATAATAAGGCTGGACAAGGCAGCCCAGCAGGAGGATAATGGTTCCAGAAGCAGGCAAAAGAGTCAGAGACAGCCCTCTCACCTCATTGCTTCTATTTCTTCCCCTTTCTCCTTCATACTACTTTCAGCAGCTGAGACTATGTGCGTAAGAACTGCACAGGATAAAACTTGTAAAAATCTTACCATGGCTGAGTGTGAAGTTCCGTCCAACAAGGTGCTATTGGCAACTGATGGCTGTGGGATGGTGTCAGTTTTCTACAGAGATGTGGTCCCTGAAAAGCTACTCGTGTTCTAGTACATAGTCCTTATTCATGCACGTACAAACAGCACTAAGTTCACTCAATGGGTTTAAAGAAAGAACACATGAAGTTGGAAGGGCAGAGTAGTGGGGGCATGGGGAAAAAATAGAGAGGTAATTGAGTTGGTAGATTTGATCAGAACACATTATATACATGTATGAAATTCTCAAGAAAAATATCCTGAGGAGGGAAAAAATAATCTTGGTCTCTGCTAGATGACTTTGGCTCATTTCAAGATTGGAACAATATTTCTAACATTTACATTAAAAATTAAAACAATTCTCTGAATGTGCATCCATAGCACTGAATCTTGTTCTTATTTATTTCTATTTATTTGTTTGAGACAAGGAGTTTCCACGTAGCGCTGACTGACCTTGAACTTAGAACCTTATCTTCCTGAGTGCTGGGATCATAGGAGTGTACCACCATGTCTGGATAAATCAGAGCATTTCCCTGAAAGATTATTAACAACTGTTCAGATTTCTTGAGATCTCGTCTGACAGAACAGTGTCCTGGGCCGTACAAGCCATTCCCTGTGATTTTGGTGGGCAGGTGAGGATTTGAAGCTCTGCAGTTTGCATCAATACGCTTGCCTTTTCTCATGTGTGTTCATGTAGAAAAGATCTCTAGAGGATGTCCAATGCCCCTATTCCTTTCATAGATAGTCTTTAAAACATATTTTCAAATTTCTCCACTAATTGAATTCTTCCTTTTCCTGTCTAAAAATTCCATTGTGCTATGCAAAGTGGAGGCCTATATTTCAAGGAAATGGGTCACATAATGGCTCACTTACTGAAATGTTAAAAATAAGAAGTGATTCCACTAAATACAAGAAAAACCTGCATGAATTCTTTTACCTTATTATGAATTCTGAATTGAGTAGTCAGTAGGGATTCAAGGTAGTAGGAATCTGAGGTCAGAAGCAAACCTATTGTTTATATGAAGATACTTAATATTTGCTTATTAACTTAAAAAGTCACAAACTATGTAAATGGAAAATGATAATGTAGATGTTTTGCTCTCAACTTTATGATCCTTCAACTGATTTGTAGTTTAAATGTGTTCAAAACCTCTTAAAAGTTGCATGGTCTATTGAGTTGGATGAGTTTCACAATCCTTGGATGTTAGGGTCTTTCTCCAAGCAATCTTAGAGTTCTTACTCACTGACCACAACGGTGTCGCTTTTTCATTTTTATCACCCATTTTAAAAGAATATTTGTCTCTAAGCTGTCTTTCCAAAATTTGAAAAATTTCAGGATCAGAATTGTACCTTTTTTCATATTTGAATGGTATCTTGAAAGAAATTAACCACATGTCAGAATATGCTTAAAAGGCAACTTGTTGAAATTTAGCTTTAAAAAACAGAATTTTTATGTCAATTTAAAATCAGATTACATTTTAGCTCCCATTATCATACACACAATTACTCTAATTTGAGTGGAATTCATTTTGATATATAATAGTTCAACTGTGTCATATTTAAAATTACATTTCTGGCCAGAAGTCTAGCTGAGTCTTCAAATGTACCATCACTCAAAGCTATAAATAACATTAATTTATCTGGAACATCATGTACAAATGATTTGTTTCAAAATTATTTTGATTTAATACTTTCATTAATTTAGCCTCTAGATATTATTGATATTGTTAAATAATCGTTATCATTTCAAGCCATAGTAGCAATTTGTGATTTAAAAAACCTTCCATATAGCAAATAATGGTAATCTAGAATAATACATGATCTATCTGATTTACATATCTAAAAAATCCTACATAGCAAGAGTGATCTCATTCATATCTTCAGTGAAAAATTCTGAAATATAGAGAAGTGAAATAATTTTTTCACTGGCATATGAACAATAACAGGTCGACGATTCAAACTTAAACTGATTTGGTTTCATTATAATTAAAAACTAATGCTTTGTTTATTCCCCCTTAGGTTAATTTGAAGGTAATTTCATACATGTATACAACCCACTTTAATCATCCTCTATTCCCACTGTCTCCTCCATTCTTCCTGTCCCATCCCGCTTGTTCCTTTTGACTATCATGTCCTTTTTCTTTGTACAGCAATCATATTTGTGAGAGAAAACATGCAACATTTGGTTCTTTAAACTGGCTTATATCACTGTGGTGGTTTGAATAAGAATGGATCCCATAGGCTCATTTATTTGAATGCTTAGTCATCAGGTAGTGGAACTAGTTAGAGTGATTATAGAGATTTGGAAGTGTGGCCTTGTTGCAGTAGGTTTGGTCTTGGTGGTGGACATGTGTCCCTTGGGGTGGGCTTTTAAGTTTCAAATGCTCATATCAGACCCAGATATTCCCCCCTCTCTGTTTAATGATCAGGATATAGAGCTTTCATCTACATCTCCAGGACAGTGGTATCTGCCTATATGCCATCATGCTCCCGGCTGGCCATGATGACAATGGACTAACCTCTGAAACTGTAAGCAAGCCCTCAATTAAATGATTTTTTTATAAGAGTTGCCTTGATCATGATGTCTCTTCACAGCAATAGAAGAGTGAATAGGATAGTCACATGCTATGATGTCTAACTCCACCCACTTTTCTACAAATTATATATTTTTTCCTCCATTATTGATGAATAAAATCCCATGTGTGTAAATACAGCCCATTTTTATCTGTTCATACATTTTAAATTTTAAAATATTTATTTATTTATTTATTTATTTATTTATTATGTGTGTGTGCGTGTGGGTGTGTGTGTGTGTGTTTGTGCTCACGCACGCATGCACAGGAATACACATACTTTTGGAAGCCAAAAGATGGCACTGGATTCTTCAGAGTGAGAGTCATAAGAAACTGTGACATGCCCAGTGTGGGTACTGGAAACTTACCTGGTTTTCTGGATGAGCATTAAGCTCTCTCAACTGTTGATCTATCTTTCCAGCCCCATTCACTCATCCATCTATGGGCACCAGGGCTTTTGTTGGTAGTGTTGTCACAAACATGAGTATTCAGGGACATGTATCATTTGCTGATCCAAGTAAAATTTTATCCATGATTCTGTAAGTTGATAAATAAGTACTAGGATTCCTATTGATTACAATTAAAAATTTAAATCTACTAGTGTTCATATTTTAGACAATATCTAAGTAAAGTATTCCATTGGACAAAATTTAAAGAGGTTTCAAGACATGGCTTTTAATTTATTAAATATAAAAATTTTGCCAGGCAATGGTGGCGCATGCCTTTAATCCCAGCACTTGAGAGGTAGAGACAGGTGGATTTCTGAGTTTGAGGCCAGCCTGGTCTACAGAGCGAGTTTCCCAGCCATGGCTACACAGAGAAACCCTGTCTCAAAAAAACAACAACAAAAAAATCTTAATATAATGTAAGTTAGATAAAAAGTTAAATTACTATTACTCTTAAATACCTATGTATTTAAGAGTATATTAAGACATATGTATGTGGGAATGGGGCAAAGTGGGACTCCAGTCATTCACCTCAATTTACTGTGAACCTAAAATTGCTCTCAAAATACACATGTGGAAGACAGATAGTTAAGGTCAGTATCTCATCATATACAAAGTCAATTTGAACTGTATCAGAGACTTCATGGATAGACCCAGTACTTTAAAATTATAAGATGAGAAATATAAGAAAAATAGTCAAAGATAAGCAATGACTTACTGGAGATTTTCGTGGTTCAGGAAATAATAGTAAGACATAGCAATGAGAATTCTGTCATATTAAAAATCTTCTGTATAACATAGGAGACAGTTAACAGAGTGAGGAGACTGCCCATAGAATGGGAGCAAAGCCTCTTAGCTATTCATCTGAAAGGTAATCGATATCTAGAGTATATAAAAGAACTCAAAAACTACAACTCCAACAACTGCCACAACAAATCGTCTAGTCAGGACTAGACACATGAACAACAGTCATCAACAGTTATCAAAGAAGCATCAATAACCAGAAAATGTGTGAAGAAATCTTTAACATGCTTAGCCATTGAAAAATGCAAACCATATATGATGTTTAATTAAATCCCAGACAAATGACTATCATGAAGAAAGCAATTAAGGAGTTATATTGAGAAGGATATGGGGCTTGGGGTGGGAGTGTGTATTTATGTGGGAATGGACTTTGATACATTGATACATCTATCCTACATAGAGGCCCTCAAGAAATGAAAAATAGTTCTGACATTCATGCAGCTATAGCACTCAAGTATACACTATAACGAAATCAAGTAACCACATGTTATATCACATGTGTGTTGATGGTGGTGCTATTCACAATATCAAAGGCATAGAACTAGCATGCCCCTCAGTAGAGTTTTATTCAGCCATACAGAAGTACAAAATCATGTTTTCAGGGAAATAAACAGACTTGACATAGTCATGGTAAGTGAAATAAGTAAGACTCAGAGGGAAAATGTTGTATGGCTTCCTTTTTAAAGACATATCTATTTTTATTTTGTGTGTACTCTTATCTTTGGTGAACGTACGTATGTGTATGATGTCCATCTAGTGCTCACAGAGGTCAGACGTGGCATGGGATCCCCTGAAACTGAAGTTATGAACAGCTGTGAGTAGCTATGTAAGTGCTGGGTATTGAACCCAGGTCCTTTGCAAGTGCACTTAACAACTGTATCTCCAGTCCTCACAATTTTGTTTTAAATAAGAACATAGATTTTTAAAGATATAGAAGTAGAAAGTAAACTATTAAGGAAGTAGAACAATGGTGCTAGGAAGCACAGCAAGTGAGGGAACTGAGCAAGATGAATGTGCTTAAAACAGTATATTCTTATGTTAAATGTCATGAAACATATTTTATAGTTAGCACATACAAATAAAATAAAAACAGATGGTCTATGAACCAGAAGTAAAATAAGATGTGCATTCTAATAGCCAATATAATAGACAGGAGAAAAACATCCTACTAAGTGATGATCAATTTGTTTCTTCCATACTGTCTGAGGTCTAAGAAGAGTGAACATTCATTGCAGGGCTTCAAGAGTTGACTTAGTCAGAGGGTAGTTAGTGTAGAATAAATCACAATATTTAAACCAGGAGAGTTTGAAATAAGAGTCATTCCCTTCAACAATAGAGCCATGAGGATCAAGTAACAATAAAGATGGCACCATAAAACTCAGGGCAACAGCAATATAAGGATTAGCTGTTTTGTGGAAGGTTGACACTGCTGAGCAACCAAGATCCTTGGCACTGAGATCCAGAACTCCTCGAGCGGGCATAGCAGGAGTTCACTGGATTACAGAGGCATCACTGTGGTGTCTTGCAGATGGGGCCTGTTTTGGAATTAGACCTGAAGTCTGTCACCTATGACTCTAGAAATAGCTGGCTATTCAGAAGAGCCTCCCACAAAGCACTCTGATACAAACCAAGGGAGCTCTATGGAAAGCTGCTGGCTTCAGCATACACCGGAAGCAGGCAGTGGAGATGCTGAGTGTGACACAGGAGTCAGGAACTGCGAAAGCCACCTTCCTTCTCAGGCCTGGGGCCTGGAAAAGCTGAGTGCATTGAGGACAACTGAGGTAAGTCAGGAGCGACAGAATTTACAACAGCCTTCAAAGGCTGTTCTAACACCTTGTACAGAAAACAGCTTAGCGTTTTTGTGGGCCTGGAAATGAGAGCCATCTGTAGTCTCAGAGCAGGCAGTGGAGGAAGAACTGGCCCAGGTGGCATATGCAGACATGTTTGCATTAGAAGTGTAATTTTCTTGAAGCATATATATAATCAGAGTAGAATTTGTAAAGGGAGACTGGATGAACTTTCCACTCTGTGGATTCTAGGAGTGACAGTGAGCACACCTCCTCACATGCTACTTAGCTTAGCTAGCTTTCTGCCTGCGCATTCCTGTGAGGCACAGGATTTGTTTTTTTAACAACTAGACTGATGCATGCACCTAGTTCCTGGTATTTTTACCTCTTCTCTACTAATTTCCTTCTTCACCTGCTCCATTTCTGCTGCTGGCATATGCTCTGGCATGAAGACAGCTCATGCTTCCTTTACTCACTTACAGGCACCAACTGACACAAGTAGTCAGGTGACTGTTCAGGTCAAGCCTAGAAAAGTGGAAAAGCATGGAGAACACATGAAATGGCATGATGCCTGTTCATGAATGCTGGCCCAGACACTGGTCTGGAGAATGGGGACAACAGTGTGACAGTAGATAACACCTGGAGATTATGATTTTGCTTTTCTAGAGGAAAAGAGATGTATCACTGTTTTCTAACAAACACGTATTTAGTCAATTTAAAATGTTTAAGTTATATTTGGAATCATTCCTGTCTTTGCTTTACCTTGATTTATAATTTTTGTTTATTCTTAGTACTGAGGATCAAACTCAGGGCTCACTGGTTCTAGGTATGTGCTGTATCAGCAAGCTGAAGCCCTAATTCACGTTTATTGGTTGTTATGGATAACAAATATAATGCCTAGTTGTTGGGACTTATCAGAGAAAAAATAGATGAGTAAAGAAGTAAAAAAAATTCACCATCGTTTGGGCTAACCAATTATTTCAGTTTGATGTTTATCATTTAGAATCATTTCAAGTTCATTGATTTGTAAATTACTCTACTTGTTTCTAGATATGGAACTTATGTTAGAGCTGCTACTTCTGCAAGAGGAAGAACTCCCCCCCCCTCAGGATGTTCAGAGCTGAAATCAGAATCAAAACTTCAAGGCACAGCAGCTGTGCTTAGCTTCTGGCTCCCAAACGTTAGCTTTCCATACTTTACTTCACTACTTGACACATATTCCATTGAGATAAATGTGACATTTGCTTCATTTAGTCTTACCAGAAAATTATGCAGCAGCAATTTAGAATCCAACAGATTTCATTACATCAGTAATTTTTCACTATTTCTATGAATTAGCTGAGGTTTCTCTTTCCAAGCAGCATGGTCTTGTCTATCACCGGGGCTTAGGCCTTAGCTACTCTGCTCCTAATTGAACATTCAATAAAGATGGAAGATGTCAGTTTTTTCTCGTGATTACATCAGTGGCTGTAAATAATTCTGTCTTTTCTTTCTTCATTTAGTATCATATCACTGAAGATTAAATTAAAGTAAAAAGACACATTTAGACTGATATAAATGATCTAGACATTTCTATGTGCAAATTTGCTAACTATACTTCTAATATTTTTTTTATCTCAACTTGGCCTAGAATGTAGAGGCAGATGTAGCAGTAATTATTTTTAAAACTTGGGTTATACTAAAAAAAGTCTTTGGCAAACATTAAGAAAATAGTGAAGTGACTTTGATTGGCATTCTCCCTACTTCAAGAATATTAGCTAAATCTACTTAAAAATAGTAAATATTATGTAAGCTAGTGATCTTAAAAGATTATCCAGTATTCATATTGTAAGTTACCAAAATAAATATCTCTTGAAAAATCAAAACAAATATAACATTTGCCATGTTATATTACATGTTATATTTTATATTTGTTATATTTTATACTTA
The DNA here is from genome assembly GCF_004785775.1 of Grammomys surdaster. Classification (NCBI taxonomy): domain Eukaryota; kingdom Metazoa; phylum Chordata; class Mammalia; order Rodentia; family Muridae; genus Grammomys; species Grammomys surdaster. The sequence continues at coordinate 8,803,577 of NW_021621185.1, forward strand.
TATTGTCATATTTTATATTTATATTATATATAAATATATATTTATATTTGTTGTATTTTACTGAGGTTAAAATAATTGAAAATTCTGAGTATATACTGAAGACTTATTCTAAAAAAATTTTTTTTAAATGAATGAATTTTTCCTAACCTTGACAGATGGTAGGACATGGGTATATCTTAGGCTATTTATTGCTTGATAAAACATCATGACCAAAGAAGAACTTGATAAGAATAGAGTATTTTTTCTTTTTTTATTTTAGAGCTCTCAGGCACAATTCATCTCTGAGGAAGTCAGTATAGGAACTCAAGGAAGGACCTGAAGCAGAGGCCATCAGGACTTCGGCTTACTAGCTTGTTCCCTGATAGCTTTCTCAGCTTGTTCCCTTACAGTACTACCTGCCTAAAGATGGCACCATCTACAGTGAGCTGGGCCCTCTCATAGCAATCAGTAATTAGGAACTACCAATTAGAATTGCTTACAGGAAGATCGTTTTTCAATAATTTATTTTATTCACTTTGGATCCCAATCACAGCCCACCTCCCTCCTTTCCTCCCAGTCACACCATTACAACTCTCCCATCACTCCTCCCCTTCTCAGAGAAGAAGAATCTCCCTTTCTGTACCACCCTACTGTGGCATCTAGTTCCAGCAGGAGTAGACACATCCTCTCCTGCTGAGTTCCGATGACTGCTCTTTGCATCTTTTTCCATCATAAGATTAAGCCTCTTAGAAGACAGTTATGCTAGGTTCTTGTCTGCAAGCATGACAGAGTATCATTAATGGTGTCAGGGGTTGGCTCTCAAGTTGGGGCAGTCACTGATTAGCTGTTCCCTCAGTCACTGCTCCACCTGTGCATCTCATAGGCAAGACAAATTTTAGGTTCAAGGATTAGTGGTAGAGTTGATGTCCTCCCTCCACTGTAAGTCCTGCTGGGTTACAGGATGTGGGTACTTCAGTTTCTATGTTCCCTTCTAGAAGGAATCATAGCTACAGTCAATAGGCTCCCTGTTGCCTCTTTCAATCAAGAGATCCAGGTAGTCCCAGAGAGGACCCCCTAACAATTTCCTTTCTCACCCACAGCTCTTATGTGCTCCCCATAGCTGATCACCATCCTTGTTGCTCTCTTTACCCTCCCTCCCACTCACTTCTCCTTCTCCATGAACCTCTGAAGATCATTTTGTCTTCCCTTCTGAGTGAGACTCACATATCCTCCCTTGGACCTCATTTCTATTCAGTTTTATTGGGTCTGTAAATTGTTACATGGTTATCCTGCGCTTCATAGCTAGTGTTCGTTTACAAGTGAGTACAAACCATACATGTCTTTCTGAGTCTCAGCTACCTCACTCAGGATGATATTTTCAAGTTCCATTCATTTATCTGCAAATTTCATGATCTTTGTTTTTAATACCTGAAAAGTATCCCATTGTGTAGCTATACCACATTTTCTTTATCCATTCTTCAGTTGAGGGACATCTAGGTTGTTTTCAGTTTCTGGCTATTAAAAATAAACCTGGTATGAACATTGTTGAACAAATGTCACTGTGGTATAGTGGGGTATCTTTTGAGTATATACCTAGGAGTGGTGTAGCTGGGTCCTCAGGTAGAACTATTCCCCATTTTTGAGAAAACACTAAATTGATTTCCAAAGTGGTTGTATATGTTTGCACTCCCACCAGCAATGGAGGAGTATCCCCCTTTATCCACATTCTTGCCAGCATGTGCTACCTCTTGAGTTTTTGATCTTAGTCATTCTGATGGGCATAAGATGGAACCTCTGAGTTATTTTGATTTGCAGTTCCCTGATGACTAACAACTTTGAACGTGTCTTTAAGTGTTTCTCAGCCATTCAAGATTCCTTTGTTCAGCAGGCAAATGGATGGATCTTGAGAATACTATTCTGACTGAGGTAACCATGTCACCAAAGTGCAAGCATCATATGTACTCACATAATAGTGAATACAGGATGCCCATGCAAACCCTAAGAGGCTGGATAGGAAGAAGGGCACAAGCAAGAATGCTTGAGTCTCATTTGGAACAGGGAACGGAATGATTATGAAAGGCAGATGGAGAGAGGGAACTGGGTGGGAGAGGGGATGGGCAGGGAAGTGAGAATTTTGGGGCCATGTGTGGGGTGGGCCAGGGGGGATAGCCACATGGCCATGAGAATGAATGGAAATCTAACTGACAGAGTTAGGGTGGGGAGGTAGGGGGCATCTTCAGGAAAAAATAGACCCTGGAATAGTGGAGGCACCCAAGAATCAATGTGGGTATCTTCACAGTATTGTGGATATGGAGAGTGGAGAGGCTGCCAACTGTGGCCAGGCAGAAACCTTGGTAGAGCAATGGGGACACTAACTCACCCACAAAACCTTTGACTCAAAACTTATTCTGTCTATAAGAAATCTAAGGATTGGAGATAGAGCTGAGACTGAGGGAAAGGCCAACCAATAACTGGCCCAACTTGAGACCTGTCTCATGGGCAAGCACCAATCCCTGATATCATTAATGATATGCTGTTATGTTTGCAGACAGGACTCTAGCATGACTGTCTGCTGATAGGCTTCACCCAGAAGCTGACTCAGGCAGATACAGACACAACCAGTAGATGGAGACTGGGGATTCTTATGGAAGGATAGGAGGAAGGATTGCCCAAGATAAGAACTCTACAGCAAGACCAACAGAATCAACTAATCTAGACCATTGGGCCTCTGAGAGACTGAACTGCCAACCAAAGAACACTTGTTGGACCTTGGCCTCCTTGCACATATGTAACAGATATGCAGCTTGGTCTTCATGTGGGTTCCTAACACCTGGAGTGTGGGCTATCCCAAAAGCTGTACATGGGATATGTCTTCTAGCTAGGCTATCTTATCTGGTCTCAGTGGGAGGAGATGCGCCTAGCCTCATGGAGACTTGAAGTGCCAGAGAGGGGGAAAACACAGGGGTGCCTCTAGCTGTTCAGAGGAGAGTGGGATGAAGGAAGGATTATGGTAGGGATAGTCACTAGGAAGGGGGCAGTGAATGAGATGTAAAGTTGAATAAGTAAAACAAAACAAAAACAAAACAAAGGGCAAAATACCATGAAGCTTAGGAAATTCATTGGCATCAGTGATATATTTCAGTAAGTGTTCTAGTAAGTTCAGACTAAGAGGCAACGCTATGGGATGGAGTCTTAGGGGGAACTCAAGATAAGAGCAAAGATTGGAAACAGATGAGTGAGTGCAAGCATCACGCTTCTTGTATTTATTTATTAAGACTGTGTCTTATGATGTAGGCCTGGATGTTCTGAAACACATTCAACTCACACAGATCCAACTGTCTCTGCCCCATGTGCTGGTACAAAAGGTGTTTTACACTACAGCTGACCAACTTCCTTATTTTGAATTATTAAAAGTATTTGACTGTTCAAATTTAACAGAAATATTTTATGAGTTTTACAACATTTTGAGAAGAAAAGTGTTTAAGTCAAAGATAAAATGATATAACAGTCACACAAAGGACAGAAAACAGAAACAAAAGTATATTTTCTTGCTTATGAATGGTATAACTACCTGACAATACTGAATACTTCGATATATGGATAACATCAGAAGTATTCTAAGAAATCATGAAAGTAGGTGTAATAATAATTCAATTGTGAAATTAAAATGAATACTAATAAAACAATTAAGAAAATATGAAGACAGAACAAATGGAAAATAAAAGATGCTCCAGTAAAATAATTTTTATAAGTATATTAAATATGAATACCTAAATATCCCCAAGATAAAGAACACATTATAAGGGGCATTAAGAAAAAATAAATTGAATAAAAGTAAAATTGAAAGCTTGATGTGTTGGTGCACAACTTCAATTATCACATTCTGGTGTAGCAGTGAATTGGTTAAACTGCTTTGGCCCCTGACAGGTTTCAGGCCCACACATGTACTAGAGCTCTCTGGATTTGCAAATGAAAGACACCCATATGCCACCTAATTTTGAAATGCATTGACTAGCTCAATGTCTGGGCATTTCTAATTCTCTCCGCAGCTAGCATTCATTTCTCACTGATATTCTTGGGTTAACACTTCCTGAATCGATGCTTTATCTTGCTGCCCTGTTACCTTCTGGGAAGTCCCTCACCCCACCGTAGGGCCATATTCCCTTTCCACCTACATTGTAGGATGCATTCACTTCTGCAGCTCTTAAATTTGATCCTTCTCCCTCTCAGTCATGGCAATTCTCCATCTCTCCTCTCTTCTGGCACCTCAGCCTCACAATCTAAAAGTCCCGCCTACATCTTTCTGCCTAGCCATAGGCTGTATGGCAACTCTTCTTAACCAATTGAAGTCAACTGGGGCCAAGGACCCTCAGGTCTGGAAGCTCAGCTTTTTGGGAGCCGAAATAAGACAAAGCATTAGAACCAATCCGCAACATTCTGGAGGCAGACTGGTCTCTGTGAGTTTGAGGTTATCTTGGTTCACACAGCAATTTCCAGGAAATCAGTCCTATACAAAAAAAAAAAAAAAAAAAAAAAAAAAAAAAAAAAAAAAAAGCGAAAGAAAAGTGTGTAAAAATGGGAGATGGAAAAAGATGCCAGCTGCTTTTTCCAGAGATTGCTTCCTCGTAGACAGCAACTTGAACAGATATTCATATGCCATGTGCAAACTTCCTTCACAAGAGCTAAGGAAGTCAAGAGAGATACTGTAATGCCTTGTGTTAATATAATAAGGAAAGAAACATTTAAAAAGACAGGAAGAAAAGTTGTCTGTGTCACAATCTCCTGAAATGTCATGAGATAGCTACTTTCACATACGAACCCTTGGAGAGAAAATGAAGTAATGTAGTACTGTGCAGAACCGTGGGAGCTTTAACCCTAGCCAGTCTTCATCAGAGATGTTAGAATGGCTCTACTATGCCCCTTCTAATGGTACAGTAGAGCAAGTTTCCACCCACTGGGAGATCAGAGCCTAACAGTAATACTAGGTTGTGCCTTAGAGCTGAGAATTGGGGCTGCTGAAGTGAAACCTAGCACTACATAGAAAATGAAGGTCCTCATACCCAGGCCAGAGTTCACAGAACTTGCAGAATTACTTGGGGCGCTTCATACTGGTGCGACAGACTTCTGTTGTAGCCTACATGAAGTCAACTGTGGAGGGGGACCCAGCCAAGACCCTTACTCACTGTGCAGATACCTGCAGTTGTGACACTTGGGAATAATTCTGCCTAGCATCATCTTGGTGAACAAGAAAATGTTTAGCCTCTAACAAGCAGCATAATAGCTTTATCCACCCAGGCTATTGCTTACAGAGGCTCTAGGCTTGTCTTGGCTCCAGACAGAAACTGGCACAAAGCCAGACTAAAGGATACTGGAAAAGATGTTTTTAATTCTAGAGTAATCCATCGGATGTTCATGGACATGCCGTCCAATCATTGTATAATCAGAAGTGCTTACAAAGGAAAGACAGTTTTGCCTTGTTCTCAAGGTCAAACACAGTGCTGCATAGAAAACAGCAGCAACAACAAAAACCTTTGTGAGATAGAAGCAATTAAAATCAGATAGAAATCCTGGGGATAAAACTACACGAAGCAAAATTTAAAAATGTGTTAGAAGACAGCAGTAGCAGAAGAGACAAAACAGAAGAGAGAATTAACAAGCCCACAGACAAGACAGGTGACAACATGTAGTCAGAGCAGCAGAAGGATTAGGAATAAGTGGAGCTTGTGATTAATAGCAGAAGATTTACTATTTGGTTAGTAATATTTGGGAGATACATAAAAAGGGGACGAGATAGAAACTTTACTCAATTAACTTATACAGTGAAAATTTCAAACCTACAGAAGGAAGAAATACACAGTATAGAAATGTCAAATGTTATTTGGCAGATGAAATCCAACTAAGCCTCTGGCAAATGTAATCAAATCCACAACGATGAAAGAAAAAGACAGTGTTCAAGCCTGCAAGCACAGCAGGAAAAAAAAAAGCATGCAGTTGTATTCTAGGTAAACTGGCTTTAGGCTTTTCAGTCATAACCTTGTACTCTAAGAAGGAGTGTATAACATTTTCACAACATGGAATATAAACAATATAAATATAAATAAATATAAATATATGAATGTAAATATAAATATAAATTTCTTTTAAAAATTGAAGAGATAAAATCTTCACAGACAAAAAGAAGGAGCTATGTGAATGTACACCAGATTTGTACTAGAGGAAATGCTGAATGAGGGCCTCAGAATTGAAGAAAGGAGATGTGGATGAGTAAGAAGAAACAGTGGAAGGTGCCAAATTCTACTTTATTTGTAGAAATCAATAGGAAAAATCAAGGAACCTTTGAGACCTCTATCTAAGTGCCAACACAGCAATACCAACAAAAACAAATTCAGAATGACATAATATTAAAGTACAGAGCATAAAACATTTATGTCTTCAGCATAAAGACTATGAAACAAAATTGTAAACAGTAACAATTGAATGGTCTAGCGTGTGTTTAGGATTAGATGTATTGACCGTATATAATTTGGGCACCAAAATGTCAAAGTCTGGTGAGGGGCTGACTACAAGTGTGGAGTTTTTATTAGTTTAATGAAAGTCAACAAAGAAACAACAGAGTTAGTTTATATCTTTGAACAAAAATAGCCAGCATTTATTCACAGAAAATTCATCCAGTAATTGCGAAATGCATGCTCTTCTCAGCACACAAGGCATGCTCAGAACAGGTCACAAAGCAAGTCTCAAAAACTTGGAAAATTGAAATCACATTTTTATTAATCACAATACAATAAAAGCAGAAATCAAAGATTTGAACAACTTTTGGAAACAATTAAAATATATGAAAATAGATCAACTTACTCTCTAACAACCAGTTAAACAAGAAATAAACAAAAAATGAATTAAAGAGATTTCTTAAGACAAATGGCAGTGAAGTTACAATAGGACAGTTGCAAAATGAAGTATAAATGGGGGTGGGGATTACTACAAACAGTGGCTGCTTAAAGAGGCAGAAAAACTATGTAAACTATCTATTACTGTGTCTCAGGAAGCTATGCAAGAACAAACAAGACTCCAGTCAGCAGAATGGTAGACTTTATAAAGATTAGGGAAGTAACAAATGCCATTGAGACTAAAAACAGTAAAAACTGAAAACAAGAACAACACAGATCACTGTTGAAAGAGCAGCTTCTTTAGAAAGGTAGATGAACATTTAGATTAGACTAAGAAAGAAGGCACAGAAAACATAACCAGGGTGAACAAAGAGATGTTAGCTGTAGTACCACAGAAATACAAGAAACCATTAGAAAGTGCTGTGGTCAAGTACAACCTAGAGAAATGCAGAAATTCCTGAATGCATTATCAAGACTGAAATGAAGAAACAAAAAGGTATGGACAGATTAACACTGAGTAATAGGAGTGAATCAGTAATAAAAATCTTCCACCGAAGATGAGCTCATAGTCAGACAACATTTTTGTTGGTACATATAAAATATTTGAAGATTAATTCATAACAACTTTTTATTATTCCAAAAGTTAGGAGGAGAATTTCTCCAATCATATTCTATGAGGCCAATAGTAACATGGTGTCATCAATAGCAGACACATCAACAGCAGCAAATCCTGCCATAGGCCTGTGCCCTTGGTGAAGATAGAGACAAAAATCCCCAATACAAGCAACCTGACTCCAACAGAATACAAAGTTATTCAGGCTCAAGGAGGACTCATCTCAGGGATGCAATGAGATGGAATCAAGAACAGTGCTATACACTAATAGAGCGGACAAAAACCACTGTGATTATCTCAGCGGGTATATAATGAGATATTACTTTCTCTAGTAAGACAGGTAATTACAAAAAATACTTAAAGTCTCAAACATGCAAAGACATAGTGAAAATGAATCGTATGCCCTGCTAGAGCTATAAATTAATGCATTCGTTATGGAAACTAGCATGGTTGATCAAAAGAAAAGAATGAAATCTGATTGCCATATGTTTTTGCAACTCTGCTGTAGGTCTGTACTCAAAGCAAATGACGTCAGCATTTTGAAAAATATGGTGAAATCATTAGTGTTAAGTCTCCACTTTGGTATTGATGGGAGAGGTTTTGTCTACTGGATTTTCATTGGGAGTGGGTGCTCTAGTTTGTAAAAGTCCGTTAACATATATACATGCTTTATGATTTGATTGATATTTACTACTTAAAACCAAAGGTTTTATTGCAAAATTGAATGTAACAGTTATTGATGAGTATTCAAGAGGATAATACATCATCAGTATTTAGTTCAATTAGTAGATAATTGAATAATAAATGAATGAGACATAGCTAAAACAGTAAAGTGAGGGAGTTTTATGTAACTGAGTTAATAAAATAAATGTTGACTTACACTTTCATATTGAATCCAAAGGAAGATAAAACTAAGCCCAAAAGAAGAATAAAAATAAAAATAGAAATGTAAGAGGTAGAAAACCATTAAATTGATGAGCTCAAAAGCTATTTAATTTTTTAAAGATTAATGAAGTTGATGTTTTGTATTATAATGAAAATGGAAAGAAAGCAAGTTGCCAGTGTCATAAATAGAACTGAAACAATTGTAAATTTTATAGACTTCAAAATGGCGAAAGAGTATGAACAACAGTATGATAATAAATTTGAGATTTTAGATGATATGGACAATTAAGTGAATGGCCAAGATGGTAAAAATGACATGGAGATACAGACACATTAATTAGTTGTATTTAACTAACAGATAATTAAAATGAAAGCTTAAAAACTGCTGTCATATAATTAGGAATGGAGAAAAACTCTTTGGTGTGACAAAAATTGCTATGTCCTGTGCACATAACACTTAGTAACTAAAGTCAGAATTCTTATGCAGTAAAAACATACAGCCTTAGCAGTTTATGGAGAATGCAAATAGAGAAGGAGAAAGTAAATCTATATTTGCTCATAGAAACGTCGTACTGTATGTTGATGATCCTAAGGACTTAAGAGATATTTCAAATCATTAGTTTAGTTTAGCAAGGTTTCAGTATATCAGTTTTATATAGGAGAGTCATTACTTCTCTATGTAATAATAGTGAGTACTTACAATGTAAGAATCTTGAAATAATGAATGATGTAAAACATATGTACTGAATGTTATAAGATAATGATGAAATAAAGGTTCTAAATAAGTAAAGGAATATAAAATGTAATCAAGATTTCTAAGCTCAAAAAAATCAAGTTAAACCAGTGTATTAAAGACAATTCAATTAAAATGTCACCCAGTTTTATGGTAGAACTCAACAGACCATAAAATATTTATATAGAAATGTAAGAACATGTTGAAAGTTGAAGAGACCTTAAATTTTCTATTATCTGACAAGTCAAAACTTAATCAAAACAATACATTTGCATAAAGATAGTTATGTATTAAAAAGAAATGGATCTAAAACAATTTAATGAACATGCATTTCACTAAATATACTTATATTTTAGTATTTCTACTAAAAATATTGCATACGTTTTTTGTAACATTATCTTTTCATTTTTCTATTGTAAATGCAGTATTTCATTTATTGTATGAAGAGTGAAATTTATTTTAGAATCAAGCACCACATGGTGGCGCTGTTGACTCAGGAATTGCTAAACATAGGCGGCTGCTACAAGGTTAGCGGCCTTTAAGCTGCTGTGTCCTTCCATGTCTTCAGATAGATATTCAGATATTTACCAGTGGGTAAATATGCTCTATGCTCTTAAAGGAAGAAACGGAGTGTTCTTTCCATTATAAATATTTTTGTATAAAGAACAGCAGTACCCATCATAGAGACTCTGGAAATCGCTTCAAGTATTAGATTTTGTTTGCTGTTTGTCCATCTGCTTATAGATGGAACAGTCCAGAACAAAGTGGGGAATAAACTTTGAAGGCTAGGCTTTGCCACCAATGCTCATTTTAAACACACACAGCAGTGTTTGGGTGTGTACTCGTGGGACAAAGCTGTGGTGCTTCATTGCGAGGGGTCAAAGCACTTTAACATGAACACAGATGAGTTGTCACTGCCGGCCGCTGGCACCAAGGACAAGCTAGGGAAATCTTGCTCTGATGATCTCTTCACTGACACCCCACCATCTGTCCTTTGCTAATAACTCATCATAGTTTATTTTCTGTTCTGTGTAAATGACACACTCAACTTCTGAGACTAAATGTGTCCATACACGCTTGGAAATGTTTCACTGTCTACCTCCTGTAGAGAAGCTTATGTATCTATCCTGTTAACATCTAAATAACTATCAGATTTTATGACCTTGGAACCCACAAGATAATGATACATGTGATGCTTTTCTATGTTTATGTCATACATTTGATAAAATGATAAGGCAGTTGTAGACTGCTGGATATATTAATTCTAAAGATAGTAATGTTAAAAAATAATATGAAATGATTCCTGCTGAGGTATTCCCTGAAGCAAGTCCATAAACTCCAGCAGGAAAGTCTCTTCATCTCATGGCCTGACTCACACACTTAGTTACACGCTGGGTCTCAGAGAGGACACAGGTGCCCAAATGCTGCTCTTTGGGAAGTGTCTCATTAGTCCCGTTAATCTAGAACTCTTTGTGTAGACCATGTTGACTAGAACGTCAATCCTCCTGCCTCTGCTTCCTGAGTACTCGGTTTACTGGTTTGTACTTCTCACTCAGATTGAACAAACATTTGGGATGAGTTGATTGGGGAAATGCATCTTTGAATTTTTTCCTCAAAATTATCAAAAACTCACTTGTAAGACTGTTAAGAGGTCTTGAGTTGAAAAAGTTGAAGAGGCCCTGACCTAAATCATAGACAATCTTTTTGTGAGGAATAGTTACTACAATTCATGGAGGCCCTTGTTAAAAACAAACAGATGATGATAGCACCAAATTCCTGATCTCTTGAGTACTTCTAGAGAATCAGCAATAAGCCCCAACATGGCCCCAACATGGTCCAGCATCTATCAAGCTGGCCTTTTCCTTGCAGTGTGGAAAATTCTTATTTTTCAAAACCGAATGAAACTCTGAACTGTGTCATCATCCTTTGAGGTCCGATTACCAGGATCTTGGTAAACAACTAGTATCTAGATTGTGCTTTTCAAACCTGTTGTTAGTGCCAAGTAAATGTATTTGTATATTTTGGCAGCATAAAATAACACCACTGTAAGAATGTGTCTTATCATTAAAAAGACATTATTATTTCTTAACTAAATTACTTGTTTTTCATTAAGTAACATGTTCTAGATTACTTTTTTCATGAAAACTTAGGCCATATGACTGAAATTGTTAACCATAGGTTTGCTTTCCTGATTGCTAAGATCCTTGATTTGAGTTCTCCAGGCTTTGGTTCTGGCTGTTCACCACACATGGGAAAGAACAAGTAAAACTCTGAGTGTATTCTATTTTAGAATTCTCTTGATGGCACCCCATCCACTATGGAAAATACATTTCATCCTTCTCTGGCAAGTACAGAGTAAACTATATCTTATTTTTCTGACCAGAGATTCATCTGTTCATGTAGTAGCATAGAGAGTTCACAATCTCTTTAAAGCTGGTTGAGGGACATTGGAACTAAAATATACTAAAGATGAACAGCATTGCATTGTGTTCTTAATATCATTGTTACACATGCAAACTTTGCTTCTATCATGCCTCATTCATATTTCTTTCTCATCTTGCTTAGGGACTCTTGGTGACAAAACATGTCAATGTAATCATTGTATATTATAAAAATCATTCTATGACTAGGCACTGGTGGCCACAACTTTAATCCCAGCACTTGGGAGGCAGAGGCAGGTACATATCTGTGAGTTCAAGGCCAACCTGGTCTATAGACCAAGTTCCAGGACAGCCAGAGCTACAGAGAGTAACCCTGTCTTGAAAACTCAAACACCAAAAAAAACAAGCAAAGTAAAAAACAAACAAGCAAACAAACAAACAAAACCAACTAATAACAAAGCAGCAACAAAAAGTCATACTATGTATCTAAAGCCACATGTTATAATTTTAGTGTATAAATAATGATCTCAGGAAGAGATCAGTGACCCAGTTAGGTAGTGTATATTTTGGGTGCATTGACTGAACTGTGTCTGGTCCCAAAATTGCCCCTGAGGTACCCATGATACTTAGTCCAGAGTTGATGTAAATCATGAAATCTTAGGGAAACTTGACAAGAAAGCTTAGAGTTCAGTAAACATAAATTAGTAAGAGACAAAGATAGCTTTTAATTTAATTAGCAGCCTTGGGAATGAAGATGAAATAAATAGTAGATGTTTATGTGTGCTTCCTGAATGAGTTAAATACATTTGATGATTTAAAATGCAGAACCAACATCAACTTTATAACTAGTAACCTGCACAACAGTTCCTGCTGGTTAAATAATCCCTTAACATTCATGTCCTCACTATGAACTGGAAGTTTCGATTAAACCCATAATTTGTTAGTTGATATATGACAAATATGTGTTTGGAGTTGTGTTTGCTGGGTTCATGGAGGTGAAGCATGTACAATACAAACTGAGCTAATATTCAGCAAAGAAGCTAGTAACTACACGCCTATAAACTAATTAATGCACAGTTCAATAAAAGAAAAACACAGAATTGGCTTTTTAAAGTTAATACCCCATGGTGCATAGCTCAAAGTCACCTCTTAATAAAAATTATTGAATATGGTAGCAGATGGGAATTTGAGTTCACATTTTAAGACATATCCATAAAATCTCCCTTGTATCATGCTGCATACTAATGTCCCCTGCTATGCTTTACGTCAGGTAAATCCTTAACTCAGTAAATCTATTCATTAATTTTTCTAATTTCTCTATACCTACTATTGGCGTTAAATATATAATTGAATTTTATTCTCAACAGCAGTTTAGAAAATGACTATTGAACTCAACTCCTTTTGGAGCATAGGCCTTGGTGGAGAAGGTAATTATTATTCACCACCTTATCATAATGTTGTGACATTCTAGTGAGTACAAGCAAGCATGAATCACGTAAAACAAATGTGTGAGTGCTCATAAAATCTTTGATATTAATGTCTTATTTTACTATATTTCATCTGTAGTAAACACAAGCAACTTTTTTTTTTGCCATGCCTAGCTCTCTCTCACCCCCAGGAAATAACAATTTATATTTCACACTCTTAAGTGATAAAAACAAGGTTTACTATTTAAGGATGTTAGAAAAGAAAATTAAACATTACAAACTACTTTTTATTATTTGAATTTTCAAAATAGCTTTGTGTTAGAAACTAATTTTCTTTTCTTTTGTGAACTCCAGATATGATTATATGTTGTGTTATATCTTTATTTAGAATCCAGACAACATGACAGGACACAAAACATCTTACAACATGCAAGAATGGCATCTATGAGGGGATAGCCACTTTTCTGGCCCTACCCATTCTTGGTTCTGTGTTCATTCCTTTAGATGAACTTGATCCATTGTTTCTCCACACTGTTCTCCTTCAGCCAGAAAGTGAAAGAACTCTCATTTGTAAGCCCCACACTTCCTCCTTTGCTTAAAGCCCCTTTCTCCTAACAGAAATCCATGTAGACATGTTTGTTTGATATTCTTCCCTTCCATCCAATTTTCCACCCCAACTCCCATAACTGTAGGGCCCTCAGCAGATCTGAGAAACCCTAGGAAGCAAATACTGTTAGATATTCTTTGACCATATCTATGTTCTCTGATTTCTGTAGTGTCTAGAATTAATGGCAGGGAAGAGGAAGTCACCTCCCATTCAACAGCACTGTGTCTATCAAACCAATTACTGATTAACATTCTAAACTTGTCTCGCCACCATTTTGTCTGCTGGTCATTCTTGAGTACACAAATGAATATGATTCTTCAGACATTGTTCTTTCTTCAAGGCTTCCCTTTCTCTAGTTCCTGGAATCTTAAGGATAGCTTGGATAATGTTGAGGCAGGCAGAATAAATATGCTTTCCAATTTCTTTTGGTTACAACCCAATTAAATCCTTTCATTTTTAGAGATGTACATAAGTTGTTTTTAAATGTTCCAAAATATGTGTGTTTGTGACCACATACCTTTTCTGTTAAAAGGGTAAACATTCTCTGTATACAACCAACTATATATTCTTCATAACTTTACCAGATTTAAATATCTTTTAGATTTGTTTGTTTCTGAAAAGAATATATCAAAGTTGATTGCTACATTTTTTTAAAAACTATATATGTATTCACCATATTTTAATGGTCCATATGTAGTTAAGAAAACTTGTGTTTGCTACAGTTACCTAGCATTTTCTTTGATTATTCATTACAGCTTTTAATATTTGTAAAGGAAACATGTCAAAACTGAACCAAATAAGAATACTTAAAACAGCTTTTTGTAAAATATTGCATTCTTGACCAAATATATAAACATTTTTCTGCCAAACTAATAGAACTAAGATTTTCTTTTAAAAACCAATTATTCAATGACACAGATGTCTGTCCATCTCAGTTTAGTGATGGTCAAATAGATGTTCTCTCTTTGCTTGCTTCATTTATAAAATGTTTATGCATATAAATGTTTTATCCAGCTATATTAGGTCTCTTTAGGAATGAACAAGCTTAGAATAACATTTTGATACTGTGATAACCTTATGGCAGAAGTTTTAATGCTTAGAGGATCCCATGTCTGATATTTATATAGCCATATGCTAAGGTTATGTTTGAGAGGAGTGCTCTAGGAATGTGATAGGACCTCTGGGAGGTGGTCTTAGTGAGAGGTCTTTGCCAGTACACACACTGCCAGTGTGTACTTAGAAGGATATTTTCATGGGGTTCCTTGGCAGTTCTTATAAGAACTTATAAGTTCTTATAAGTTATGCCATTGATGCCACTTCTTCCCTGGATTCTTGTTCAAGATGTGACCTCTGACTTGTCCCTCTTACGAGTGCTTCAGGCATAATGTACCATACCATCATTAATCTCACTGAATGCCTAAACAATGCTACCATCTCATCTTTACCTTTAGCATCCAACTATGAGCCTGAGCTACTCATTTCATTATAGTGATGAATGTTGTCAATACAGACTGTTCATTCACTTTTTCCTTTTCTTTTTCTTGGTCATTTTTTCCCATTTCTAATAATTTAAAAAAGTAACTTAAGTGCCTTTTATTACTATATAGATCACAATGGGCATTAATTGGATTTGTGACATTCTCCAAAAGTCTAGTTTTAACAGAAAATTTAATTTTTTAGTAATTTTTATAATGACTGGATATAATTTACCTTTTTTTTCACTCTATCCTCTCAAGAAAAATTGACAAAGACATGAAGATGGAAAACAGATTGCTTAGTAGACTTAGGAGTCACTCAATATTTTGGTCATGCTTTCACACACCCATATTGCAATTGCCAGTGCCTGTCAGCTCCTAAGGATGTGACTTTTGAATATTCTTAAGTGCTTATGATTTTCCTCTTAATATTTTCACTTCCATCTTTTAGCGCGCTTATCAGCTGGCCTAATATTCTGTTTATTCTCTAGTGTAGTCTGCAAGGTAATACACTGTTGTTTTCCTTTGTTGGCATTTTGGTTCCTAACCAATATTTTATTTTATTTTATTTTATTTTATTTTATTTTATTTTATTTTATTTTATTTTATTTTATTTTATTTTTGATGAGAAAGAGTGATAGGAATTGAAGCAACTTTGCCAGAGGCAATGACATGGACCATGCTGAGGAGTGTCCTTCCTTTCTAGTCTCCTCAGACCCACTTTGTGAAAGGCCTTACTCACAGGCATCTGAGAGCTGAAGCTATTTGAAGGACTTGAGTTGGTGAGCTTTACTCTGAAATCCCTTCCCCAGGCATTTGTTGAGTCTCTAGAGGTGGGAATAGTGAGGAAAACCATAATCTTTTCAGAGCCCATAGATTTATATCCTGTGAGCTTCCTATGCATTACAACTCCCCCACCCTGCTTTTAAACAGGAAGAGTCAGATAATTTAGAGTTGAGGAGAGACATAAAAAAGGACTTTGGTTCAAGCCATACATCTTCTAGGATTTTGTTGAGATTATGAGTTTTTATTTTAAAATTTAGTATGTTAGATTTTTTTGCTCTTTAGTTTACCCATTATTAACTCTCAAACTATGTATCTAGTGTACCTTATCTAGCTTTCCACGGTAGTGGGAACCTCCTAAATGTGGATTATAGAAAACACATAAACGTGACAATATAAATGAATACTCCACATATTTTACTCTCCAGCACAAACAAATACAAATTGAATGACAGTTCTTGATAGATTAAAGATTGAAACACACCCCAAGAGATACTTGCACACATCTCTCCTCTATGAGTCGATAGATCATCTACTCATTGAAGTAACTTAGATTCTGGATGAGGAGCAAAACAAGGGAGCTGATTCAAAATATTCCAGCAAAATTTAATTTTGTAACAGTAAAACATTAAAAAGGTATGTTTTATCTGAGGGTAGAGTGGTTCATAAATGCCTGTGGAAACCTTTGCTGAGAGACAAAAACATTGCTGGACTTGAATGAGCCAAAGATTTGTAGCTTAGTAGCTGGTACAGACTAGGGTGCAAGATCCCCAATTGTTGAATCTATTGTTAGAAGGTCTAACCTAAACCTGGTGCTTCTACAGTAAGATGCTGTTCAAGATGATGCCTACTTTTAGTAAGATGACTAATGTAATGGAAAACTTCAAGGTTGCTACCTGAATATGGAGTGATACACTAACACAAAGGATGGTATTTTAAAAAGTCATTCTGATTATGTTATTGGATCCTAGTAGAGAGAATGAGCATACTGGCAAAGGAATATTGGGTGACACTGAATGTAGAACAACGCATTATGAGCTAGTTTCTGTTAGAATGACTAAGTGAGGTGTATTTTTATAAAGGAACACATGGAGGTAAACTCAATAATGAACAAGGTTGTAGACCAAGGAAGGTGATGAATAGAAGTCTCAACTTTGATGAAACTGATTGCTGTTATATTGCTTTAGCCATTCTTGATTGTGGCTGTAGTAGGATGGAAAGAGGTTATGACTCATGACAGAGGGAAAGATGAGGTTTGCTTCACAGGTTCGTTGATTTTAGGTGTGGTGCTCATGTTGATAATTACTGTTGCATGACAAACATGTATGAAAGTTGTTCTGAGCAATTGTGAGGCATGGAAAGGTATCTAATACACAAAACTAGATTGGGAGTAAAAACTGAAATCATAGGTTATAGTGAGTGATTCAGGCAGCTGGATAGTGTTATCAAAGAAGAGATATCAAATAAAATTTGAACAGGAAACCTTTCAATCAATATAAGGTACAATTAGTATAAATTGGGAAGATTATTGTGACAAATACTTGAATTCATCACATATCATGAACAAATTTAAATTCAAGAAGTTCAAGACCAAGAAGTTAAGTAGGTGAGTCAGGTAGGTTCTTCACTGGTCAGTAAACTGCTAACATAAGGTAGTTAATGAACACTACAACCAGAACTTCAAAGATGAGTATGTTATACATGTGCTCAGAGACATATAAAATAGTCCTGGACCCAAGGACCAACACAGATTTAGCTGTTGCAGAATATTCAGTCTACCAACAACAAAGACTGATGGTAAGTCCCTAGTTTAGTGTCTCCTTGTATCATTAAATAAGTAATTTTAGCTCATTTTCAAGCATAAATTAAAATAATTTAAATATATTTAGAGAAATTATCATAATGTTGAGAATATTTCTATCTGTCAAAACAAAAAACCTCACAGACACTGCGGTTTCATTTTTTCTATTCTTCCTATGGGATGTCCAGGCTCCAAGTTACACCAGACAGGTATACACCAGGCAGGAAAGGATGGAGTGATGTCTGGAAAGGTGGAAAGGTAGGGCAGGATCCTGATCTGGCAGTGAATGCTTGGGGGTTGGGTAGGGGATGAGAGGATGTCAGTATCACAGCTCTTTTAGATACTATTTGATGAAGCAGCTCCTTCAGATAAGGTTCAACAAAAAAGCTTGTGCTTTATTCAGGGTGAACAAGAACTATATAAACCTTGGAAAGTGGGAAGGGTTTCTTCTTAGGATGATGCAGTTTCATTGGCTCAGGGTTAAGGTTCTGGGGCTACCATTTTTGCATGAAGTGGTGTTCCAGTAAATTGAAGGTATAATTTCTCCAAGGATTACATAACATTCCTGAGATAGAGTGTGGGAGTTGGGAATCCCCACATAATATAGAGAAGAGGGTTCCCTGATGAGAAAGTAACTCCTCCAACTTGCACAAAGCTCAGGGAATCTTTCCAGACATGATTGACTTCCACTTTAAGTAGCAGGGTTTTCCAACAAATGCATTTATACTCCTGGGAATACTTTGTAATGACATAGATGTTGATTTTAGTGGTTATATGTAGTAGATACATAAGGAAAAAAAATCATGCAAGTGGAGGTTTCCAAGCCTTGGTGTTACATGATTAGATGAAGGGTAGAGGAATGTTGACCTTTACAGCACCTGGTTAAACCACAAGGAGGGAGCACACATCTAAGGGAACATCTTGACCTGGGAAAAACTTATGTTTTCTTAGCCCACTTTTTTGTTATAAGTTAGCTGTAGCTGCAGTGCCTATTTTGCAATTGCCAGGGACATTTTGTGATTTTTCTCAGACCTCAAGGGTGGGGACCATGCCTCTCTAAGGGCAAGTTAACTTAGAATGGAGTCTTAAAGACAAAATGGAGTTTATTCTGCTGCTTTAATCTTTACAGAGGTTAGGATTCTCAGAACATCATAATTAGAATGGGTTCACAGTTCTTTTGGGGCTTTCAAGAGCTCATGAAAGGATTTTTGCATCCATATCTTTAGCTACAAGGTTAGTGATGTGTAATAAGTAAGCAAAAAGAGCTGGACTAGCCCTCTTGTCTTCCTTACACACTTGCTTTTGTATTGTACAGTACCCACCCACAAAGTCCTTGCCAGATATAAGATGATGCTCTTTGTCTTCCCAGAACAGTGAGCTAAACAAATTTTTTGCTTCAAAAAGCTATCTAACCTCGGTACTTTCTTAGGGTTTCCATTGTTGTGAATAGACATCATAACCAAGACAACTTTTAGAAAGGACACTATTTAATTGAGGGTAGCTTACATGTTTAGAGGTTCAGTCCATTCTCATCATGGCAGGAAGCATGGCATGGAAGTCATGGTGCTGGAGGAGATGAGAATTCTACATCTTGCTCTCAGGCAAACAAGAGAAAACTGGCTCCCACTTGTCTAGGAGGAGGGTCTCAATGCACACTCCCACAATGACACACTTCCTCCAATAAGGTCACACCTCCTAACAGTGCCACTCCCTGGGCCAAACATATTCAAACTGCTATATTCCACTCCTCAGCCCCCATATGCTTGTTCAAACACATGAATCTATGGGGGCCATACCTAAACATACCATATAGCATAATGAAAAATACATTTAGTCCAACTTCAAGTGTTCCCACTGTTAGTATTCCTTCTAGGCTCTGCCTCACAGTTATCTGGCAGCATCAGGGCATGGGAAATCGAGTTGAGAAGGGAGCAGAGACAGAGAAGGACACACACACACACACACACACACACAGAGAGAGAGAGAGAGAGAGAGAGAGAGAGAGAGAGAGAGAGAGAGAAAGAGAGAGAGAGGAAGGGAGGAAGGGAGGAAGGGAGGGAGAAAGGGAGGGAGAGAGAGAGAAAGAGAGGGGGGGGGGGGAGGAGAAAAAGAGGCTGGCCAGGAATATGTGGAGGGAGGAGAGGGGATGGGGAGAGAAGGAAAAAGGAGAAAAGGGTCAGGGAGAGAAGAGAGTCAGAGTGAATAAGAGAGCATGGAGGAGGCAAAGAGTCCCTTTTATAATAACCCAGGCCTACCTGGCAACAGCCAAGTAACTGTGGAGCAGAGCCTAGAAGGAATGCTAACACCTATAGTCTATAAGTTTCAATAATGTTAAAAGCCCAAAGTTCAAAGACTTTTCTGAGATTCAATCACTTAACTGTAATCCCCAATAAAGTTGAAATAAAAAAGCAGATCACATACCTTCAACATCATAGTATATGTATTACCATTCCAAAATGTCATAGTGAGGAAATCCTGAACAAACAAGACCAAAAACATCCAGGCAAACTCCAGACTCTGCATGTCCATGTCTGATGTCAAAGCTCTTAAGATCTCAACTCCTTTCATCTTTATTGATTCTAGTACAATTCTTGTTGGCTGGTTCTTCTCCCAGTTAACAGCTTTCCTCATTAGATATCCCACAGCTCTGGCATCTTGAACATCTTGGAGTTTCTAAGGCAAGGCAATTTCAACTTCCCAGCTTCTTGTTCCAATGTGTGAGAGTGACATATAATCTTCTAGGCTCCTAGGAGTTTAATCTCTGATTAACTCCACTCACTCTGCTGCAACTCTGCTGCATTCTTAGTGATCATCCCATGGTACTGGCATCTCCAATCTCTACTACTGTAACCAAGCTTCACTGTACTGGCTTGGTTTGTGTGTCAACTTGACACAAACTGCAGTTATCACAGAGAAAGAAGTTTCCCTTGAGGAAATGCCTCCATGAGATCCATCTGTAAGGCATTTTCTCAATTAGTGTTCAAAGGTGGGAGGGTACATTGTGGGTGGTGGCATCCCTGGGTTAGTCTTGGGTTCTAAAGAAAGCAAGCTGAACAAGCCAGGGGAAGCAAGCCAGTAAGTAACATCACGCCATGGCCTCTATGTCAGCTCCTGCTTCCTGACCTGCTTGAGTTCAAGTCCTGACTTCCTTTGGTGATGAGCAGCAATGTGGAAAGTATAAGCTGAATAAATCCTTTCTTCCCAAACTTGCTTCTTGGTCATGATGTTTTGTGCAGGAATAGAAATCCTGACTAAGGTATTCACCAATAGCCTCTCATAGGCTTTCTTCATGGTGCCAAGCTACAGCTTCTTTGAATGACCCTTTCTGTCATGGGTCATCTTCTACAACTGAAGCTGCACCTTCACCAATGGCCTCCCTGGCCTCTCACAGTGACAAGCCTCAGTTCCTCTCCATGACTCCTTCATACCTTCAAAGCCAGAATCATGTGGGAGATTCATACACATTACCAGGTCCAGCCGCAGCATGCAGTACAACCTTGACTATCTCTGGAACATAGTTTCTTTGTGTTCTCAGAAAACACTTCCCAGATTTTACCTCAGTGATGCTTATTTTTTCTTAATCACCACTAATTTCTTAGCTTCAGGAAACCTGCATCTATTGTCCCAGTAGATCCTTCTATTTTTTTACTCAAAACCAGAGCCACATGGCTGAAACTGCTGAGTTCTACTGAAGCTGGAACATGGCCCCCTTCTTCTATTGTATTATCACAAGCTTTATGTTTTCCAATACCTTCACTGACTAAGCTTGGCTGTCTTGGAACTTGCCCTGTAAACAGACCTTGAACTCAGAGATCTGCATACCCATGTCTTCTGATTTCTGGAACTACATTTGTATACCATCCTGCCTGGATCTAAGCTTTTCTCTACTTAGAACTTGCTTTGTAACAGACTGGCCTTGAACTCAGAGTCCTTCTTGTTTCTGTCTCTTGGAATTAAAGATGTGTTCAACCATGTCTAGGCCTAAGCTTTTCATGGCCACTATTCCTCAAGATCTTGATCAAAAACCTGTGTCTTCTAGCCTCAAGATCTAGATCACAGTTATGCTCTCCATTTCTGGGTTGTAGTTCAGTTCAGATTAGAAGTCTAAATGAAAACAATGACCAAGTAATAATGCCTAACAGGATATAACTATTCCTTGTTCAAATGCAAACACATAAACAATATGCTTAGCTGGGTGGGATTTTCTCTGAGGTCACCACTCTCTTAATCTGTTTACTTTCTTGAACATAGGATTCAGCTCCATTGCACTTCCTGGTGCCCTTTTATTACTTAAACTTGAATTATTTATTACATTTTATATTTTTTCTCTCTAAAGTTACAGCATAATATCAAAATCATGAGACTAAGCAACAGCATAGTTTCTGAACTGGATTGTTTTGAGACCTCCTTTGTCAATGCAATTAATTTGACTCTCTTCACCTTAGGTTCAGGCAGACTTTTCAGACAGGGCAAAAGCAGCTATATGCTTCACCAAGACATCACAAGAACAGTCTCTCAGCCACCTACAAATATTCTTCTCCTCTGATACTGTTGTGCCAGGAAACACTTGTGAACCCCAAAAGACCACTAAGGAGCAGATTCTGATCTAATCACAGTAGAGTCTCTTTATTCAAGCTTGAGCTTGGACTCCCCACCATCTCTGACCCAGCAGGAAGGCACAACATTTAGGTGCATTGGCTGGGAATTCCAAGGCCTCTAGGATCCAACCCAGAGGGTCTCAATACTCATAATGTCTGTTGGAGTCTGTGAGTCCGTCCATGTCTTTTTGTATGGTAATTCCTGTCTGTCTGTCTGTCTGTCTGTGAACTCTGAGTGGTGCCACATCTGTAATTCTATTCTGGAAAAAAAAAAGGCCTTAAATCTGTGTTTATTAGACCATATAGGTTAAAGCAGATGTTACAGTGAACCTTGGCCACTTAGGACCAGAAGACGTTTTTGATTTCCAGTATGGGGTGAGCATGGGCTCAGAGAGACAAGGGGATGCACCAACCTGGTTACTTTTGTTCCTTCCTGACAGAAGGGACCAGTTTCTTTTCATGTACATGAACACCACTTTCTGGTTGTTTCTAAGATGGTGTGCAGAGTGCTTGGATTTTTTCTTGTGTTTTGTCTTTGTTGTCTATGTTACTGCATGACTTTGTGACATGATAGAGATGCCTTCAACTGTACTATGCTAAAATTAGGGGACAGAATCTTTCTGTGACTTTAGGAAAACTTTTTCTCCCAAGACAACAGGCAGCCCCACCTTATTCAACCCCTCAGGCAGAGTGGCAGCTTTCCACAGGCAGGGCAGGGGAGACTTGCTGCAGGGACAGAAAGCTGCAGGGGGCTAATTTCCCAGCCTGAGTCTGTCTTCTTGCCCTTGTACATGGCAGGACCTTTTGGGGATTAAGGAAACCAACTCCATCACTATTGGCCCTTTGCCACTAGTGACCTTTATAGCTGGAGAACTCTGAATTCTCCCTTTTCAGTAATTTATTTCTTGAAAATAGTCCTTGTCACTCACCATCCCACTTGGGATGACTGTCTGCAGCTTTTGGAGGTTCTCTTCACCACAGAAAAAGAGAAAAACAATCTAGACAGAGGTCAGGAAGCTGGTTCCTGGTCCACAGGGGAACTCACAGGAAACTCACAAAGCAGCTATTGATACTGGCTTTCTCTTAAATCCAGATTGGGACTTCATCACCACTAAAAGTAAGTGGAGACTCTTAAATCTTACTGACAGTCTCTGTTGGCAAGTCTCAAAGCACTTGTAAGACAGCCCACCAAATTGACCAAAGATAAATAAGATGATAGTCAGAAATATAAAGAAAGTTCTGCTAGTCAGAGATTAAAGAAAGTTCCCCTTCGTTCTTAGAAAGGGTTATAGAGAAGTTCCAAAGTAAGAACAGCAGTAGGTCTAGCTTTTATTAACCATGCAGCACCATATATTAAGAAAAACAGCAACAACAGCAACAAAACAAAACAACCAAACCAAACTTACCAACCAAACAATCAAAACAACTCCAGAGGGTTAAGAGGTTAAGAGAAAAGAGTATGAGAGACTTAATGATAATGACAAAAAAAATGTTTAATAAAAGAGAAAGTGCAGGAAAGACAGATGAAAGAGCAGAGACAACAGAGCTTCTCCACTAAAAAGCTCCTGTGGGTTAGCAGTGAGCTAAGCTCAAGCTTATACTTGTAAATAAAGACCCTAATGCAATTGCATCAGATGAACTCCTGATTGATCTTTTGGGGTTTAGGAGGGCTTTCTAGTACTACAATACCTCTAGAACCAGGCTTCACGAATTCTAATCACTCTTAGCAACAAAATCATCCTTATTCCTATTAGGGTATCACATTAAGCTCCACTTAAAGCAATCCATTGCTTTCCAAATCCAAAATCCCCAAATCCACATTTTTCTGAACAAAAGCATAGTCAGGCCTTATCATAACAATATCCCAGGCCCTGGTACCAACTTTTGTCTTAGAGTTTTAATTGCTGTGAAGAGACACCATGACCAAGGTAACTCTCAAAAAGAATAACATTTAATTGGGGCTGGTTTACATATTCAATATTCAGTCCAGTATCATCAAGGTAGGAAGCATGGCAGCATCCAGGCAGTCATGGTACTGGAGGAGCTAAGAGTTATTTGTTCTGAGACAAACAGAAGACTGGCTCTCACAAGACTAGGAGGACGGTCTCAGAGCCCATCCCCACAGTGACATACTTCCTCCTGCAAGGACACACCTGTTAGATGT
Source organism: Grammomys surdaster (assembly GCF_004785775.1). Classification (NCBI taxonomy): domain Eukaryota; kingdom Metazoa; phylum Chordata; class Mammalia; order Rodentia; family Muridae; genus Grammomys; species Grammomys surdaster. The sequence continues at coordinate 8,827,910 of NW_021621185.1, forward strand.
CTGAGAGCAGCTTAGAACAGACAATACCAGACCAAACTGTTCCGGGGGGCGGGGAGTGTTATTCAGGGCAGAGGGCAAAGGTGGGGGGAAGAGAAATTGGAGAAGATGGTGGAAAAAGAGAGCGAGGTCAGGGAGTTCTGCCTGTTTCATATGGGGAGTGACAAAGCCTCTCCCAGGTAAAGGTGAGGTGGATTCTGGGAGTGTATGGCGGTTGCCTTGGCAACGATGTTGGGGTGGCCTAAATTTTATGTCACTGGGTTTGAGCCTGATACCAATATACCTCCCTTGTTCTTATTATAAAGAGAAGAAAAAAAGGGGTGGAGGGGAGGCAAGAGGAGTCAGGGCACCATGTCTCTTAAACTACTTCCTGCTGTGTAGGGGCTTAGTCTGTTGTGGGGAGTAGCTGTCTTTCACCATCAGGGTCCACTAGGTAGATGTGTGTGTCAGGTTCCTCTGTGGACAGTGGCTGGTAATCCTGTAACAGGAACTGATTAATAAATTGGTTAGAAATAATAACACCAGGAGGATGACTAAAAAGGGTGTTACAAAAGAGAGTATCTGCTTTTATATGTTTTTTTTTTCTTTTGTTTTTTTAAATCTCAGAACTGGAGGTCTCACGTTCCCTAAAAAATGGCATTCTTCTTGGAGGAACTGGCAAAGACCATCTTCTTTAGCTGTCAGGACATCTGCTCCCCATCAGTTCTGAAGCACCACAGCTGGAATCCCATGGGTCTTGTATGTATAAACAAGTGTCTTGAGGTGTTGGTAGAGGAAATGGTTGGTCTGTGATCCTGGCGTATATATCTGACAAGACCAATATGGGCAGCCCCCGTAACTGTCTGGCAAGTTTCTACAATAGTTTTCTATCTGGTCAAAGAGAAAGCAAGTATAGAGAACATAATATTTAGATGGGATAACAGATATAGTGATGATAGCAATTTGGATTGGTTCTCGGCATCCGGCTATGAAGCAGTTTCTTGACCCTGTTTGGAAAGACTGTTTGTTATCTGTGGGGGTCACTTGAACCTTGAACCTCCAGATCTAAGGGCTGACCTGTATAGAAACAAACAGCAGGAGGAGGATGAGAAACCCATGCTAGTCCAGTGAGGTTGAGCTCTGCTGCCGGAGTGGAGTCTCATTTTCTGGGATTGAGGACAAGATGGGTGATTTCAATGTCCTCTGGAGCTTAATAGAGCACAGTCCTGTTAGGGTTGACATGTATGAAGAAGAATCAATTTTAGATGGAGGGATGAAAGGCTTGAGGTGAGACAAGTGGACCCAATGAGGGAGTCCCTCAAGTTTAGCAGTTGTAGGGGTCACAAGAATTACCTTAATAGGGCCCTGCCATTTGAGAGAGAGGGGTGAGAGCCAATGATCTGGAGGGGAGAGAAGCACTTGGTCTCCAATGTTGACAGGTAGTGGACAGGAGACAGTGTGTGATTGGGATAGATGGTGGTCAGCAAAGTTCCACAAGAGAGAATGGAGGTGGCAAAGTAATGGGGCTAGTAGATGGTCTGGGAGGGGAGAGCATTTAGGTGAAAGACCAGGAGTTAGAACTGGGCGTCCATACATGAGTTCAAAGGGTGAGATGAGGAGAGGCTGCTTGGGGAGAGCTTGTAGCCTGAAAAGCGTCAGAGGTAGGAGTTTTACCCAGTCAAGATGAAGTTCCTGTGACAGCTTGACAAGAGTGGTTTTAAAGAGTGGTTAGTTCTCTCTATCTTACCTGAAGATTGAGGGTGGTAGGGAATATGAAAATGCCAGGGGATGTCTAGGGCCTTAGATAGAATTTGAGAAACTTGGGTAGTAAATTCAGGGCCATTGTCTGACTGAAGGGAGGCTGGGACACCAAATCAGGAGATGATCTCTCTGAGGAGGAGATCAGAGACTGTCTGAGCCCTTTTGTTAGTTGTGGGGAAAGCCTCTACCCAGCCTGAGAAGGTGTCCACCAAGACCAGGAGGTACTTGGCATGCTTGACAGCAGGCATGTAGGTAAAGTCAAGTTGCCAGTCAGTTCCAGGAAGGGAACCTCTAGCCTGATGGGTAGGAAAAGGGGTGCTACGATACCTTGAGTTGGGGTCTGACATCTGACAGATTTTTCCAAGAAGCAGTGATATATTTTAAGAAACTTAAGTCCTCAGAAGTAGGCTGTAGGTGTGTCTTACCAAAATAAGACAATGCTGGGCTGTTAGAATGAAAGAGTTGGTAAAGATAGGACAGAGTTTGATGAGTGTCAGGGGGTGTAGGTAGGCATGTGGGTTGCAGTGTAAGAATCTCCTGGGGAGGGTGAGATGAGTCTAGGTCCTTAAGGGCTGCAGCTCTAGCTGCCTCATCAGCTCGGTTGTTTCCCTTGGAGAAAATAAAGTTATCTGTCTGGTGGGATCTGCAGTGAACAATCCCAATAGCTGTGGGGTGATAGGAGGCCTTCAGCATGGTCATAATTTGGTTTGCATTACTTACTCATCCTCCTTTTGTGGTAAGTAACCTGTGCTCCTTCCAGATAGCAGCATGAGACAGGAGGATATGGAAAGCATATTTGGAATCTGTGTAGATGTTGAGGGATTGTCCCTGTGCCAGCTGGAAGGCATGGGTAAGGGCTATTAGTTCAGACTGTTGGCCGGTGGTATTAGCAGGAAGGGCCTGTGCCTCCACCACCTTGATGTCTGACAGTATGGCATAGCCAGCTTTCCTGGCCCCTTCATGTAGAAAGGAGCTTCCATCTGTATACCAGGTAAAGATAGCTTGAGGCAATGTGCCCTCCTGTATGTGTGAAGGATGAGGTAATAGTTCCTCTAAGGTTTCAGTGCTGGAGTGAGAAAGGGAGTAGTCAGTATTAGGTTGAGGAAGAAGATTGTAAATATTAAGAGGTGGGCATGATTGAAAGGTGAGGGTGGAGTCTTCTATTAGAGCTATCTGAAAAAAAAAGAAGCCTGGATGGAGGTAGAGTCTGTAAGCCTTCATAAGTTAGGAGCTGTGACAGGTTGTGAGAAGAGAGGACAGTTATAGGTGATCCCAACGTTAGTTTCTTTGATTCTAGAATAAATAGTTCAGCAGCTGCCAAGGTACGAATATAAGGTGCCCATTCCTGGATAGTTAGATCTAGTCTTTTTGACAAGTATGCTCTGGGTGCAAAAGATGGTCCCAGTTGGTGACCTAAAACTCCAAGGGCAAATCCCTCCTTTTCAGTTATGTAGCGGGAAAAAGGATGAGTCAGGTCAGGGAGATGTATGGCTGGGGCCTTAAGGAGAACCTGTTGGAGCCTTTCAAAGGGCTTAGTAATGGGTTTGAGAATAGGTTCGTGGGTGGGGCCTAATGCTGCTTCATATAAGGGATGAGAAAGTAGGGAAAAGGAAGGAATCCAGGAACTCAAAAGCTAGCCATTTCTAGGAATGATAAAATTTCTTTCTTTGTAGAAGGAACAGTTAGAGACTGAATCAGATTTTTTCTAAGGTAAGAGCCTAGTGGGTTGGGGTAATTGTTAGTCCTAAATAGGTGACCTGAAGAGTGGACAGTTGGATTTTAGATGGTGAGACCCTGTAGCACCGACTGGAAAGGAAATTTAGAAGAGCAGCTGTGTCAGCTTGGCTAATTTCTAGAGAGGGACTACAGAGAAAGACATCATCTATGTAAAGTACAATCTTAGATATAGGGAGAGATAGAGAGATTAAGTCAGAAGCCAGGGCCTGTCCAAATAGGTGTGGGCTGTCCCGGAATCCCTGAGGTAGAACAGTCCAAGGAAGTTGGGTAGAAAAGTGGGTGTCAGGATCTGTCCAGGTAAAGGCAAATATGTCCTGTGACTGGGTGTCTAGAGGGATAGAGAAAAATGCATCCTTGAGATCTAGGACTGAAAAATGAGAAGTCCCTGAGGGGATGGTAGAAAGAAGTGTGTAAGGGTTAGCCACAACAGGATGGAGGGGAACCACTGCAGAGTTGATGCCTCTGAGGTCTTGAACCAGTCGATAGGTACCATTAGGTTTCTTAACTGCTAGTATAGGGGTATTAAAGGGGGAAGAGGTAGGACGAAGAAATTTTTTCCTTAAGAGGTCAGAAATGATAGGATTAAGTCCCCTGAGGTTCTGTAGAGAGAGAGGGGATTGAGCTTGGGTGAGGTACCTGGTAGAGTCCAGTAACTGCATGACAACAGGAAAATGATGTTTAGCAACAGAGGGGTTCTGGATGTCCCAAACTCGGGGGTCCACCTGAGAAGCTGTTAAGGGAAATAACATGCTAGTGTGAGTAGGTTGACTGGCTAAAAGGAGGAGCAGAGGAACTGCTGTTGAGCTTAAGCTTAAGTGAATTGGTGGAGAAAAGAAAATAGAGGCTCCCAACTTAGCTAAAATATCCCTTCCCAATAAGGGGACAAGACATGTAGGCACTATCAAAAAGGAATGGGTGAGAGGTGTACACCTAAAAATGCAACTAAGGGTGGGGGGGGGCTGGTGAGGAAGGTAAGGTTGTCCTCCTACCATGACAATAGGAAAACATGAAGGTGAGGTGGGTCCCCAAAACTCTGTCAGGACTAAGTAAGTGGCCCCAGTGTCCAAGAGGAAGGAGATGGGTCTTCTACATACCATAGTATCTATCTGGAGCTCCCTGCTATTGATAGATGTGGTCGGGTTGAGAGAGCTCAGGCCCTGTCAGTCCTCCATAGTCTATCCTAGAAGGTCAGCTGAAGGGTTTTTTGGGAGTGATATTCCTCTGTTCTGAGGACATGAGGGCAATCGACAGCCCAATGTCTCTTCTGATGGCACTTAGGACATGGTCCCCTTGGCTTGCTGGGGTTGGGACAAGCCTTCGTCCAATGACCATGTTGAACACATTTATAGCAGGGGCCAGGTGGTCCCTGAGCCTTCAATGACCAGGAGTCTGGGGTAGTGGCTGAGGCTGGACCAATAGCATTTGCCAGCATGTGGTATTTCTGTTTTCGGGCTTTCTCATTTCTCTCATGGTACACTTTGAAGGCCAGAGCCAAGACTTCCGCCTGTGGTGTTAGGGGCCCCCTCTCCAATCACCTAAGTTTAGCTTTTATGTCGGGGTAGCTCTGGGAAAAAAAGTAGGTCATCACGAGTTGCTTATCTTCTGGATTTTCAGGGTCCAAATTAGTATACTGCAATAAAGCCTTTGTAAGTTGTTCTAAAAACTGAGATGGGTTTTCCTGTTTGTCCTGGACAAACTCTTGAAGTTTCTAAAAGTTTGTTAGCTTTAAGGCTGCCTTTCTTAGGTCTGCCAAAAGACATGTTATAAATCTATCTCTGGCTAAGATACCACCTGCGGAATTATAATTCCATCGAGGATCCTGGTCAGGAGCTGCCTCAGATCCGATTGGATATGTTCTGTCTGTTTGATGAATCTGATCTGCATGCATTTTTGCCTCTTCCCAAATTCGCCTGCTTTCATCAGGAAGTAAATTATTAGTGAGAATCATATGAACATCATGGAAAGTCAAGCTATAAGACTGAGTGATGTACTCGAACTCCTTGATAAAGGTGGAGGAGTTAGAGGTATAGGAACCCAGTCTGCTCTGTATTTGAGAAATTTCACTCAGTGAGAAAGGGACATGTACTCTGACTAGGCCATTGATGCCAGTCACTTCCCTTAGAGGAAGGATAGATGCTGGTTTAGGTGTCCCTGGAGGAGAAGGAATTGGAGTTTTGGCTGTGGCTTTAGAGCGTGTGATAGGAGGGGTAAAGGATGGTACCAATGCAGGGAGATTAGCGTGGCCTGCAGCTGGCACAGAAGGGGGAGGGGCCTGGAGAGGTCGAGCTAGTAGATTCTGAGTATCTTGTTGAGAAGAAGAAACCGAGGCAGCAGTTTGGGTTTTTGGAGGCATGGAAGCAGGTCTGCGACGGAAGGGAGGAGGTTCGTCAGCTGGATCTAAGGGTGTCGTGTCATCTAATGCGGGTTGAGTAGGTTTCATGGCTAAGAGAACCTGGGGTGGGGAACAGGCAGAACACATAGAGGTTCAGTGGTAGAATTCTCGCCTGCCTCGAGGGAGGCCAGGCTTCAATTCCCGGCCAATGCATCAGTGCTAGATGCCTGTGTGCAGCTTAGAACAGACAACACTAGTCCAAACAGTTCCAAGTGGGGGAGGTTATTCAGGGCAGAGGGCAAATGGTGGGGGAGAGAAATAGGAGAAGATGGCAGAGGAAGAGACCGAGGTCAGGGAGTTCAGCCTGTTTTATATGATCGGTGACTTAGTCTCTCCCAGATAAAGGTGAAGTATCCAGGTGGATTCTGGGAGTGTATAGTGGTTGCCTTGGGAATGATGTGGGGGTCGCCTAGATGTGATGTCACTGGGTTCGAGTCTGATACCAACAACATTGGCCTCAAAAAGGCCACATCTCCTAAGAGTGTCACTTCCTGGGCCAAGCATATTCAAACCATCATAGGTACCTTGTTAAATTAGGGAAAAATGGATTGATATAAAATTTTTACTGCCTCTGTCTACTATTTAGGACATGTCTCTAGTATGCATTATCCAATCTTACTGGCATTGTGACATGATTTTTCCTTCCACAAAGTTCATGTTTAATATCTGCATGATTATATTACAAAAAGGAATAACGCAAAACAACTTGGAAAGGTTTAAGTAAGTTAATGCATTTGTGTATTTAGCCACATGTAACTACATGAGGCTAGTGGGCCATGAGTTGTGTACATTAGCATGAAAGATTTTGGTTCTTGAGTGGGATTACTTTGCCAGTGAACATATTATATCTTAAACTTTTGGTTATCATTATTTCAGTCATGTTAAGTGTCCCTTTTCACTAGACTGGTGTGCTAAACTCTCTTGATAATCAAGGAGAGGTAGAACTGTTTTATTCACACTGTGGTCAATGAAGAAATTACTAGAACCTAGATGATTTGCTGAAATGTTTGTATTATCAGTAAGTAGGCATAATCAGAAATAGTGTTCTGAAAATATGATCTGTAGGAATCCAGATCTCTCAGGGATAAAGAGTCTTGTCCATTTTACCAGGTGACCTACCTGTGCCAGCAGAAGTACTTGCTGTTCACATGGAATGGGTAGTGTAGGAGGGAAGTGGTGATTCCTAACCAGCCATAAAGCAGCTGAAGTTGTAGGGTCTGAAGTTCATTCCACTATCATTTTTCTTAGATAATGAGAAAAATGAACCCAGGAGGGGTTACACTTGGAGTAAATGTAACGTATGAAACAAGTGGATGCACAAGGGTCAAATGAGTACTACAGCTTACTAACTCATGGTCTATTTACCGAAATGAGGAATTGTTTTTTCCAAAGGGATGTTGTTCGCTGGGAAGCTTACACATGAATATTTCTTGAAATTGCCCCCAACCAGTAGAACTTCCTTTGGTTTGGTTAGAAGCCCTTACTAGGGCATTCCATGTCTGAATTCCATGTCTAACTTCTAGTCAATGTGTAAGTTTAGGCCCGTCTGTTAATTCAAGGCATCTCTGAAGTATCACCTTAGCTGTAGGGTGTTCTTAAGGAATGAGTAAGACTTACTGTATAAGAAGTGTGTCTCTTAACTAATTCTACTTCTCCCATCCCTCAGAGGTGTTGCTCCAGAGTAAAGTCCGTAAAAAGCATTTGCGCTTAGTTCTCTGAGTATGTTTACTAGACACCTTGTGTCAGTCTTAATTTCTCTTAAAAATAATGATATATTTACCTTTATTCTTTTGGGATGGAGAACAGAGTCTTTCTATTTAGCTCAAGCTGGCTATGAACTATCAATTTCCATGTTTCATAAAGTAAGGAGACACTAGATATAACACTAAGTAGAACATGGCACTAATTAAGAATAAACTCTCAATTTCCTTGTGTGATAAAGTAAGTATATATTAGGTATAACACTAGGTTGAATATAGTACTCATTAAGAATCTATAACTCTATTGTTTAATCTCCCAAGTACTGGGAATGCAGATATGTCATACCATGTCTCACTGATGGGTTTGCCTAGATTTTATCACCCAATATATACATGCATTGAATCCTTTTATATTCTATAAATATGTGTAATATTTTATGGCCATTGAAAAAATTACATGGCATGTTAAAACTGGCTCAGCTCTCAAAAGTAAATTGAGCAATTGATTTTCTGGTAAATGTAAGATTGTAAGCAATCAGAAAAGTTAATATAGTCCTACTCACCTTATTCTTCTCCTTTTGCCTAAGGAGGAGATTTATTAAATCTCCTTTCTTGATTTATTAAAGAACTGATTCAGTCTATAGCTATACCATTCGGAGCATGCTTGATCTTGTCTAAAAAAATTGTCTCAATTTTCTAATTCCTAATCCATTAAAGATTGCTCTTTCAGGGTAGATGACTGTTACCTATATTCAATGAATTTTATTTTGTTATTATAATTGACAAGCCACTAGGTAGAATATGAAATCATTAGTAAGGTAAAATATTACCAAAATTGTGCAAGATAAATCCATTTCATCAAGATTTCACACATAATTATGTGGCTAGTTGCTTCTTTGACAGAGTTATGGCTAGATCTGTTCGAAGGGACAAATCACTCCATGTTCATTAACTAGTCAGATAAGAAGTCATCTTGTAAAACACATTTAGCACTGTGTTAGAAAGTGCATATCACTGTTGGCCTCTACGTTAGGACTGTATTATTTTATTTGCTTACATGTAGGAGTTACTGTCTTCTTATATGCTTTTTGATTTAAGTACACTAAAATCATGTAATCTGGTAGTTTATTACTGTTAGTACAAGTACGAATCAATAATTACTGTACATTTTTAAAAAGCTGGAAGAACAAAGGGTTTTGAAAATGTTTGCCATAAAGGAAAGATAAAGCTTTTAGCTCATAAATATGCTCACTTACTTAAACATTAGGTAGTTGTATACTTATAACAATGTTTATTGATTTTATATTCTTATTGATAGATTAAAAGAAACAGAAAAATAAGAATAAATTAATATATAATTAAGAATCACAACTCGTACAACCTTGCGAAATAAAAATACTCACAGAGATTCCACACAGTCACATTATCTACCACACAGTTCATTATTTAAATGTAGTAACTGCAAAATAAACCAAATTTCCAATAGAAGATGATTCATAATTAACACTACTGCTTTGATGTAGGATGAATTCCTAAGGTCACAGAATGCAGAAGCAGACCACTTTACACATGTTCAGCTGATTTCTTAGAAACACTGAGAAACACCTTGCTTTGTGCACCCAGGAATTATTTATCTTTTCCTTAAATGGTGTTGTTTTACATAGTGTCTTAGTTTTATTTTTCTGTTGCTGTGATAAAACACTGACAAAAAAGAAACAAAAAAAGAAAAGGTTTATTGCAGCTTATAATTAAATGCTGGAGTCCTTCAGAGCAGGGAGGTCAAGGCAGCAAGAGCTTGAAGAAGCTGCTTGTATCACACCTACAATGAGGAAGCAGACAGTGGGGAACACTGCTGCTGCTCAGATCTCTTCCTCCATTCACAGCTTAAGTATTAAGCAGCTCAGGATCCTAGCCAGGATATGACCCCACCCACATGTGTTCCCACCTCAGGTAAGTCAAGATTATCCCTGAAGGCCCAGAAGCTCATCTCTCAGGTCAGTTTAGGTTCTATTAAGTTGGCAAGCAACTATCATAAAGGATCTTGACTCCATCCTCACACTGTACACCAGAAGTCAACTCAAGACAATTTGTAGATAGGATGGCTAAGATCAATTACAGTATGTGGAGCAAATACTCATCCATTGCTGGTAGGAGTGCAAACTTGCACAGTCACTATGGAAAGCAGTGTGATAGTTCCTCAGAAAATTGGAAACCCATCTATCACAAGATCCAGGTATACTACTCTTGGGGTATACCCAATTAATGCTCCATCCTACAACAAGGAAACTTGCTCAAACCATTGCTACACTATTAATAAAAGCCAGGAACTGGAAGAAACCTAGATGTCCCTAAACAGAAGAATTTATAAAGAAAATGAGGTACATTTACAGAATGGAGTATTGCTCAGCTGTTAAAAAAATGACATCATAAAATTTATAGGCAAATAGATGGAACTAGAATAAATCATCATGATTGTAGTAACTCAGACTCAGAAAGATAAATATGACATGTATTCACATATTATTGAATATTAGCTAACTAAATATTAGTAAAATAAATAATAATAAAGTTTAATTTGTATGTCTAAAGAGGTTGAGTATAGAGGAAGAGTCAAGAGAGGGACAGACACATGGATCGCTCTGGGAGGGGAAAATAAAATAGCTTTTACATGAGGATTGGGGGCAGCTGGGAACAGGAATGGGAGGATCAGGCGAGGAGACAGAAGGAAGATATGGTTGTGAAACAAAATGAGGAGGGAGACAGCTGGAATTGGGGTATTTGTGAGATGATATGGAAATCTAGTGCAGTAAAAACTTTCTAAAATTTATGAAGGTGATTCTAATGCAGTCTCCTAATTGTGGGGAATATGTTGTATCAATTGGCCATTTCTTGTCATCTAATAAGGCTTCCAGTAATGGCAGTAGGTTGCATTCAGTGGAGATGTGGATCCAAGGGGTCCCATAGAAATCCTTAATCAATGAAGGCTGGAGCTAAGGCAAAGGGATGCTCTTGGAATACTGACAGTGAGCCCTGTTGACATGGACAGCACACATACAACTGGTTGAACATGGAAGTGTTCAGCTTGTGCCGATATGGAGCCTTTCTACTTATATACTTGTGTCTGCGGTGCAGGAAGGTACTCTGTAGGGTACAGAAAAAGAAGCATATTCACCAACCCAGCCATAAAAACCTTTGCCCTAAAATCTGTCCTGTTTGCAAAATATTCAAGGACAATGATGGCACTTAACTTGTGGGAGTAGCCAACCAATCTTTGATTTGACCTAAGGTAAACAACTCTACGAGAAAGAACCCATTGTTGACATTGTGTGGTTGGCCAAGAATCAGAGAGTAGATATCCCAAAAACCAAGCATAAAACCAAACATTACTCGTCTAAAAAAAGTATCAATAACTCCTAAAGATATTCTGCTATATTCATAGATCAGTGCCTTATACATCATCAAAGAAGCTTCTTCCCATAGCAGATGGGAATAAACTTTAGTCCTTTTTAAAAATTATTATTATTATTAAATATATTTTACAGCCCAGTCATTTTCCCCCTCCTGATCCACCCTCCCAGAGTTCTTCATTCCATTTCTCCCCATCCCCCATCTCCAAGAGGATGTCCCCACCCCCTCCCACCCCACCAGACCTCCGCACTCCCTGGGGCCACAGGTCTCTCTAGGGTTAGGTGCATTTTCTCTCAGTGAGGCCAGACCAGGGAGTTCTTTGTTATATATGTCTCAGGGGCCCCATATCAGCTAGTGTATGCTGCCTGGTTGATGGCTCAGTGTCTCAGAGATCTTGGGGGTCCAGGTTAGTCGAGACTCCTGGTCTTCCTATGGGGTTGTCCTCCTCCTCAGCTTCTTCCAGCCTTTCCCTAATTAAACCACAGGGGTTCCTGGATACTGTCTGTTGGTTTTGTGTAAGTGTTTACATCTGACTCTTTCAGTTGCTTGTTGAGGCTCTCAGAGGGCAGCCATGCTAGGCTTCTGTCTGTAAGCACATCATAGCATCAGTAATAGTGGAGCCTCCCCTTGAGATTGATCCCAATTTGGGTCAGTCACTGAACATTCTTTCCCTCAGTCTTTTCTCCATTTTTGTCCCTGCAATTCTTTTAGACAAGAACAATTATGGGTCAGAGTGTTTGACTGTGGGGTGGCATCCCTCCACTTGAAGCCCTGGAGGTTGACTCTACTAGTTCCCTCTCCCCACTGTTGGGCATTTCTAGGGTCCCTCCCTTTGAGTTTTCAGTGTCACCTCCCAGGTCTCTGGTACATTCTAGAGGAACCCCCCTCCCACCTACCTCCTGAGGTTGCCTGTTTCCATTCTTTCTGCTGGCTCTCATGGTTTCACTTCTGTGTCACTCCTCCCACCAAAAACCTAATCATGTTTGCCTTTCCCCTCCCTGTCCCAAGTTTTAGATTCTTAAATTGAGAATATAAATATGATTTCTCTTTGGGTGTTTGCTGCATTAAGAAGAATAATAACGTTCTGTGCATGAGTGGGTGTGGCGGCCTAACTGGCTCAGCATCATGGCAGTTACTGGACCTGTTTCTTTTTTGCCCTCCACATTTTTAAAAGAAGAATCTGTCTCTGAATCTGAAGTGCCTTGATTCAACTAAGGTGGCTGAAAGCAAGCCTGAGGGGTCTGCTGTCCCCACCTCATCAGAACTGGAATTTAAAATATGGCTTTCCAAAGAGGGCAGCAACCATCAAGCATACCTAGCTATAATGCCTAAGAATGCCAGCAATTACTTGCTGGCACAGTAACCCTAAGGGCTCAGTAGTAGCATGCATATTCTGGTCTTCACTATCAGCTCTCAAATTGGATTTAAAACCCACTCAGCAAGAGTGAAATTCTATCTGACATTGGAAACCTAAGCAACTACCCAGGACTAGTAGAGTCATAGATCTTGGAGGAGAACATGCAATCATCACTTGATTAGCCAACATAATTGCTAACTACATTCTAAATATTTGTCCTTATACATGAAGATAAGAGTATTCACTGTTCATCAAGAAATATTCTTTTATCTAAGAAGGAGACCATTATACAACTGGAGCTCAGTCTCAGTGGATCTATCTAAAAAACAACTCCTGCATTTAAGGCTCAGGGAATTTTATGAAAGACAGGAAGAAAAATTGTAAGAGCCAGAGGCTCAGGGAGTTTGCTCTGAGACTGTGTTTCTTAGTAATATCAGCAGCTACACAAATATGACTACCTACACATGAGCTGAACAAGAATAGCTCCAATAGACGAGCCAAAGTGAATTTGGCCAATGCCCAGGGGACCTCAATCCTACAAAAAATCTATAGAAAACTAAGGAGTGGTGAGAGTGGAAGAAATAATCTTCTCCAGGGATGAACATAACAATCAATTATCCTAATACCAAGAATAAATGAAAAAGATGTAGGACAATAGGTGTCTCAGTAGAAAAATATTATAGATTAATCAGGGTAATCTTAAATACATTATTTATAAGAAAAAGGTAAATTAGTTACAGGATAGGATATGCTACTATTTTATACCCATTATTAAGAAAAGATGAAAAATAAATTTATTTTAGACGCAGAGAAACTATAAATTTCACATATTAAGGTAGAAGTTTGAACTGATTTCACAATATTGTGTCAACATGCAATTCAATTTTTAGTTTTAATTAATAAACATTTATATATATGTTACAAATTGCATATCCTAGAATGTTTATAGAAATATGCTATATATTTCTATTTCCTATTGAACTCACCTATTATTATTTAGTCTGAACTCCCACCTGAACTGTCACTTGGAGGTGAAATCTTTTGAGGATTTTGTTCTGTGTTTCATGAATAAAATAAACAAAGTAGCAAAGTTTGTTATTATTAATTTTTTAGAAGTTAGAAGAATAATTCCACCAATGGAATTCTGACTTGGAAAGTGATGAGGACTGTGAGTGATTGTTTATTGTTTTTGTCTAGCAGCTGGATTAGGCTTCTTCAGATATAATTTGTGTATGACTACAGTGGTCTTGGTAGCAGAAAGGTTAGGGATTATAATTTGCAAACATTAGCCAATTCACATTAGGGTGACCTAAATTACTCACTAATTAAACTCTTAATAATCACTTCTAAAGATGTAAGAATAAGGGTTAGTGAGATGACTCAGCTGGTAAAATATTTGCTATGCAAACACAGGGACCTGAGCTCAATGCCTATAACTAACATAAACAAAACCAACACCAAGCAGCAGGAATGATGTGTGTTTGTAATGCGAATACTGGGGAGACAAAGACAGACATATCCCTGAGGCTGACCACCAGCTACCACATCCACCCTCTACCTAGGGTGCATTTGTACACACACACACACACACACACACACACACACACACACAGAGAGAGAGACTGAGGGTGGTTGGGTGTCATGTCTAAATCAGTGGCTAAGGAGTATGCCACATGTATTGCAAATGTTAAATTCACAATGGCGCTAGGCAGTGGTGGTGTACACCTTTAATCCCAGCACTTGGGAGGCAGAGGTAGGTGGATTTCTGAGTTCGAGGCCAGCTTGGTCTACAGAGTGAGTTCCAGGACAGCCAGAGCTACACAGTGAAACTCTGTCTCGAACCCCCCCACTCCCCCAAAAACCTTCATGATGGCAGTTTTGTTCCATTTTTTGATTACTAGGGCTTATGTCCAGTCATTGCCTTTAATGTTGAAGCATTTCTTCTCCTGTTTTGCTTACTTTGTAAAAAGAAAGCTGTTAGTAACTGAAAAAGAACTTTCAACTGCAACCTATTCCTCTAATAATAATTTGAGTGAAAACCAAGACTGTCCAGTGACACATTGTTTTTCAAGTTTCCAAGACTAGGACTGTTCATACTGTAAACTGTTTAAATGACTTTGATATAATACAACTTATTAAATCCATAAACAGACTACTTTCCAACAGTGTGCTTCAAGTTGATCAATTTTTCATTTTGTTTTTGTAAATACAGTTTCTAAACTAGCTGGCATTATGGATTTGATCACTATATTTACATAGAGAACATTAGCAGGAGTCTTCTAAGGGGTGTTAGAATTACAACTGCATATCTCCTAAAACACCTAAGAATCAGATTGATCAAATTACATCGGACCTTTTTCTTTTTGGATGCATATTTGAAAAATAGTAGCATAACATTTGTGTTATGGAGTATTAGTAATTGGTGACATTTTAAACTTAGTTTTATTTCAGTCTCTGGTGGAAGTGGAATCCCTTCTTCCTGTTTGTTAAGCCATGTAAGGGAAATGCTTATGAGCATATGGCTTGTAGAGGGAGGTAGCATAAGATATCATGAATCAAATAATATAGGATACAGTTCTCAAAAGTGAAAGCCACTAAATTTCAAAGAGGAAAACAAATTCTAAGCTACAGTCCATAGAGACAGAAATAACATTACAGCTTCTATAGTTGTATTATTCTAGGAAACAAGGGTGTACTCCCTTTGTGAGATATCTTGTCATAGTAGATAAAATATTGGAAATGCATATGGGTGATAATACTATTTATCAAACACTCTAGTTAACCACTGAGAAAAAAAATTCATCTGTCATATTGCTTAATAGTATTTAATAACACCAGAACCATGCTATGTACTTGATAAAGAATGAACACAGTTAAGGAAGATCCTAATATAGATTTTGCTGCTCTGCGGTCCCTTTCATTCCCACATTATATTAGTTTTATCTAGGTTAACAACAGAGTAAGGTTTTTTATTGCTCCACTGTGCCACTTTAAAGAAAATAATTATATAAGCCACTTGGGAACATATTGCTCTTCTCATTTTAATAAACCAACACGACGAACACTTGAGGTCTTGACAAAAAAATGTCCAAGTCAGGAATTCTTGCCTTCGATGCTTGTATAGAAGCAAGGGTGAAGGTATTTTTCTCAGAGTCTTAAACAGGAAAGAGCATGGTGGGTGCCTGGGACTGAAGAGCAGATGCGGGCATTGGGAAGTGGCTTTGGACTCAGGAACCTGAGTTCTAATACAGTTTCTTCTGAGGTTTGATGAGAAAGATGAAATCACTTTGAGATTTTCTGTTCTTATCAAGAAGACATAATAATCTTTGAAGTTTTCTCAGCATTTTGCAATCAGCTTTACTGATGCCAATGGAAATAGGAATTGTTTTTGCTGTTGTTGTTTTTTAATCCTGATTTATTTGTGAAGAAAGATATAATGAATTGTTAAGGTGTGGTTACTTTCTTTGAGAGGTGTTTGCTAGCTGTTGGCATTATTTGTCAAATATACAAGGAAATTTTTCTGTGATCTTATTGCAAAAAGAATGTGAAGTTCATGAGATGCTAGGATAATTAAGTGCAGCTTGAGAGCAGAAGAGTAAAATGAATTTGGTTGACTGTGCCATAAATTTTTAAGACTAGTGAAGAAAAAAACCAATTGTTAGACATTTAGGTTATTTCCGGAGGATTTGTATATTACCTTGACACCATCTATAGTTATTTAGGGTGAATAATTGTTAAAGTTCATGACTATCTATCCTCCTTATATAAAATCAATGCAGTGAATTCCAGTTGAGCAGAGGTACTAAATAGTTTCTCTCAACAAGAAGTTTTGGCACTGTTGGGCTTTAAAAGGTGTAGGCAGAGAGCATGCTTTCAGTTGCAAAGTTACATTTTAAACACATAATATCCATGTTTCTGTCTAGTGTATAAAATTGCTACGAGTTCTTAAAAAATCATCTTTCTCCTTCTTCCTGTCTTTGGAGATACGATTTCAACATGTAGCACTGGGCAGCATCAAAATACAATTCTCCTGGAAAAATCCAGGAACTTGAGAATTATCTGTTTCATATTTAATGACTGACAACAAAAATTTTAGTAAGATTTGAATGGCTAATTGTTTTTTTCAACACTTTCAATGCTCAAGTAAAAAGAAAACATTATGATGAGAGACCTGCCTTTATGGACACCCTGAAGTAAAAAAATAAGGAAATGATTGGAGAATGGTTTAGATGGGATGCATACTTACATCTGAATCGTTTTGAGAAATCAGATTTTTTAACAATTTTGTTTTTAGGTTAAATTAGCTTGAAATGTGGAAAAATGTTCATGTATACCAAAATGTTAGAGGAGGAGGAGGAGTAGAAGGAGAGTGGAGTAGAGGAGGAGGAGGCAGAAAGAGAAGGGAGCACATTAAATGTAGACATGTTCAGAGAAAGAGGGAAATAAGAGAGCTCATGCTTCTGTTGGAAAGGAAAGCAACAAGCAATTTAGGCACACTTGGAAGCATTTTTTTTCTGAACTCTGCTCATTGAGCAGCAATTCAATTGAAGGGAGTCAGCCATCATGTGTGCTGTAAACTGAACTTACAGAAGCAAGAGGATGACCCAAGACCTGGAACTCATTCTCACCCATTCCTCTGTTGCTTTACCTGGTTTGAATAGTTTCTTTGGAACAAACTGCTTTACCACATTAGTGCTATAAGCAGTCATTTATTTATATGGCACTGTTTTAGTTTTTGCTAGCTGGTAATGTCTCAAAGTTTTGGTATTTTATTTTCTCCACAGTAGCTTTTTAGCTTTAAAACTCTTTCTATAAATGTCTCCATAAAATGTAGTATATTACTCCACTTTTATTAAGCACTCTATGTTATAAGTGCACAATTCCAGATCTATTCTATTCATTTTTATGCATTCATAGTCCTAAGAGATGCAGCTAATTTATTGGTATCTGTTTAAATTTCCTTATCACTCAATAGGAGTGATTTAAAATATTTAATAGGAGTGATTTAAAAGGAGTAATTTTCCATTTATAATGGAACTTTCTAAAATGTAGGAAATATGGGAAGGTTTGTGCTCCTTTATATGTAAAAATGTTTATAAACTTAATTTGAACTATTAATTTTTCCAATGAATTCAAAGAGGCCTACTTAAATATTTTTAAATGACAAATGTTGGAAAATTCATAGACCCAGTCATGGAAAATTTCAAGTCTGCTAAGTAAAAATTACAACAAATTTACAAGTTGGTATTCTTATTAAACTATTTCTTAGCTAGAATTGTTTACATAATGTTCTACTACCTCTGAATACTTATGGAAGAAAATCTCCATGCTGTCCTTTAAAATTTGGCATTTTAGTTTCTATAAAGCATGGTCCTATTAGAGCAGCTTTCTGTGGCTATGGGCTAGAAGACAGGACGTGAGTTTGACTGCTTTCTGTAGATGCTGTCCTTAGAGAAAAACTTCAGGACTACAGGTTCCTTTCTTCAGCTTGCTATCTGTCACCAAAGCCCTTCATCTGCACTTTACTCTTGTACATATTTGTTGATTGCTATCATAGTTTGCTAGATCACATGCTATGTTCTTCAAGAGGTGTCAAACTTAGCGCAATTGGTTATGTTTCTCTTAATAAACCCATGATAGAGCTTTCCATTTTCCTTTCTCTCACTTACTTACTTTACATATTTATGTTACACAATGGAAAAAGGAGTCAGATAATTTAATAAAAAATATATTAAGTAATCTAACAAAGAACTGACTCCAGACTCTTGTTTTAAATAAAAATAACTTTAGAACATATTATCAGGGCAAGAGAAATAGTCCAGTGGTTAAGTATCAGAATATAGTCCAAGCAGGGGATTGTGTGAGCTGAATTCTGAGTGCTTGTGAGAAAATCCCAAGAAAGCAAGGCTTGTGATCTCAGTTTCTAACTGAAAACAAACAAACAAACAAACAAACACCCCCCCACACACATACACACAAAAACCCCGCATAGAATTATTCTTGTATTATGCTTTTCTGTGCCTCCCAGTTGTAGCAAAGAAGAGTGGATTTATTTCTTCAGATTATTCATTAATACTTGCTATTACTATTTGTTTTGGTTTTTATTGGATATTTTCTTTATTTACATTTTAAATGATATCCCCTTTCCCAGTTCCTCCCTCCTATACCCCTTATCCTATCCCCCATCCCCTGATTCTAGGAGGATGTTCCCCCACCCATCTACCCACCTACCCACTTCTGCCTCCCTGACCTTGAATTCTCCTACACTGAGGCATTGAGCCTTCATAGGAACAAAGGTCTCTCCTCCCATTGATACCTGACAAAACCATCTACTGCTACATATGTGGCTGGAGCCATGGGTCCCTCCATGTGTACTCTTTGGTTGGTGGTTTAGTCCCTGGGAGCTCTGGGGGATCTGGTTGATTGATATTATTGTTCTTCCTATGGGGTTGCAAACCCCTTCAGCTCCTTCAGTCCTTTCTCTAACTCCTCCATTAGGGACCCCAATGCTTAGTTCAATGGTTGGCTACAAGCATCCTCCTCTGTATTTGTCATGCTCTGGCAGAACCTCTCAGGAGACAGCTTTATTAGGCTCCTGTCAGCATGTACCTCTTAGCATCTACAGTAGTGTCTGGGTTTGGTGACTGTATATGTGATTGATCCTGAGGTGGGGCAGTCTCTGGATGGCCTTTCCTTCAGTCTCTGCTCCACACTTTGTCTCCATATTTGCTCCCATGAGTATTTTGTTCCTTTTCCTAAGAAAGACTGAAGCACCCACACTTCAGTCTTACTTCTTGACCTTCCTGTGGTCTGTGAATTGTATCTTGGGTGAAGGAGGAACATTTCTCCATTGTTGGTAGAATTGCAAGCTGGTACAACCGCTTTGGAAATCAGTCTGGTAGTTCCTCAGAAAATTGGACATACTGTTATTTGTTTATATGCCCCATGGAAAAACATATTTTTTCTGTGTGCAGTTTAGTCACTATGTGAGATTGTAGGGTTATATTTTTCAAGACCTACTTTATTTTGGGTTTTTAGATGGTTCAACCTTCCTTCTAACCTACCAACCAGAGGTAGTACAAAAAGAAGGTTAATAGGAAAAGGGTGTTGTGGACCTGTTTAGTCCCTTGGGAGATTCCAGTCTTTGTTGTCAGGATACTAGCAGTCCAGTTCATTAGCAAACACTAAACAGGAATTAGTAGCTGGAGCAATATCCAGCAGAAACAGCAAGGCTCTGCTGAATCCAAATGAGTCAACAGAAGCATCCAGAATCTGCTGGAATACCACAAGAGGTTCTTTGGAGTGTTTCTCTTTATGAAGTGAAAACCAGCAAAGATCAGCGAAGAACTGAAACCAGCAAAGAAGCAAAGTGTTGCATGGTGTAGTCATGTAAGAGAATCTTCCCAGTGTTTATGGGGTTATATTTATATTCTTTCTAAACATCATGCACCCTCTCAAGTGTCTGTCTTTGGCAAACATTACATACCCTTTCACAAGACATCTCCCAGAAAAACATGTGATGTAACTGAGTTGTTAAAAAACAAACAAACAAACCAAACAAACCAACCAAACAAACAAAAAACAAAACCCCAGAAATTTCCACTTCAGTGGATTGTCTTCTACATGGGGGTTGCCTTTGTGTTTGCACACTTTACTCACATGATTAGTTTTAGTATTCAGAGAATAAACTATTTGCTCTGAATAGTTCGTGAGATTTAGTTTGCCTCATTTACTTGATCCATTAACCTGGGTCCCATTGATTGTAGAGTGAGTAGGTAAACAGTTAAGAGCCTTGGCAGCTCTTCCTAGCACCCACATGGTGGCTCAGAAACAATTTGTAGATTCAGCTACAAAGAATCTGATACCTTTGTCTAGCCTCTATGGGCACCAGGTATGATGTAGCACACAGATACATATGCAGGCAAAACACCGGTAATGTAAAATTGCTTAAGAAATTGAATCTTTAATCATTATTTGTTTTTGATGATCCATCCAGGTTCTATTTATGTGTGGGTCTGTGTTGACATTATTACAATTTTTTGTATATGCCATTTTGTTATAAGTATTTATTTTCCTTCTTCTGCAAAGTTTCCTCAGCCTTGAGGGGAGGTTTGACTGAGACACCCATTTATAGCTGTGTTTTCCAAGGACTCTCACTTTCTTCACAATGCCTAGTTGTGAATCTCTGCATTTATTTCCATCTGCCTCAGGAGAAGCTTCTACAATGATTGCTGAGTGAGGCACTGTTCTATGAGTATAGCAGAGTGTCATTAGGCATCATTTCATCAGTACATGGATGTGTAAATATATATGATGTATATATTATTATATTTTAGAAGAATGGTATACTTTTTTTTTTATTATGTCTCTGACCTATTCAGTCTCAGGTCCTTGGCCACCCAAGCTGCATTGGATATGCGTTCTATTTCATGGAGTAGGCTTTAATTCAAATAAGATATTGTTTGGTTATGGAATACAGGTTTTCAAAAATGTGTGTTTATGAATCTCTGAATTTCCTTGGTGTCTACGGTTATGCTTCCCATTTCATCTCTATTTAAGGGTTTTATCTCTGGCCAAGGGTTTATCAATATTTATTTTCTCAAATAATAAACTCTTAACTTTTGTTTGTTTGTTCTCAATTTATTTGATTCAGTCTTGAGCTTGATAATTTCTTGGTGTAATGTCTTTCTTTCTTTTGTGATAGAGCTTTCAGGTATGTTAAGTTACTAATATGAGATGTCTCCATTCTTTGTAGGAATTTAGTGCTACAAAATTGTCTCTTAGAACTGCTTTCATTATGTCTCGCAAGTTTGAATATTTTCCATCCATTTTCATTCAATTCTAAAAAGGTTTTAATTTTTCCTTAATTTCTGGCTTGATTTTTACGCAGTAGTGAATTTATCAGTTTTTAAAAATTGCAGTCTTTCTGTTGTTTCTCCTGTGGTTGATATCCACCTTTAACCCATGATGGTCTGATAGGATTCAGGGTGTTATTTTGATTTTCTTTTATTTTTTGAGATTTTCTATGCATGTGAGTATGTGTTCAATTTTGGGGAAAGTTTCATGAAATATTGAGAAGAAGGTACATTTTAGTGTGTGTTTGGGTGATATGGTCTGTAAATATCTCTTAGGTTAATTTGTTGTATGAAGTCAGTTAGCTCCAACACTTTTATGTTTAGTTTTTGTCTGATGGTCTGTCTGTCACTGAGAGTGGCTATTGAAGTCCTCCACTATCACTGTGTGAGGGTCAATATGTGCCTTAAGCTGTAGTAGTGTTTTTATTATGAACTGTATGCCCTTGTGTTTGGTACGTAAAAATTGCTGTCTTCTTAGTGGATTTTTCCTTTGATGAATATGCAGTGTTTTTCTCTATTTATTCTGATTTATTTTGGTTTGAAATCTATTTCATCAGATATTGAAATGAATATATTAGTTTGCTTCTTAGGGCCATTTGCTTAGAATATGTTTTTCTATCATTTTTCCCTGAGGTGATATCTGACCTTGATGTTAAGATATGTTTCTTGGATGCAACAGAAGAAAAATCTATTATGTTAGTCTGTGTCATTTTTGTTTTTGCTTTAGACTCAGCAAAACCATGCTTTATTTAATTTTGTTGAATAAAGGGTATTTTAAAATTTTTAAATTGTATATTTTTTCTGGTTTTCATATATATATATATATATATATATATATATATATATATATATATATATATATATATTTCACTTATTCACTTTACATCCCACTCACTGTGCCACTCCTGGTTATACTACCCTTCTACCATTCCTCCTCCCCTTCTTCTTTGAGCAGGTGGGGGCTCCCCAGGGTATTTCCCACCCTGGCATTTCAAGTCTCTTCAAGGCTAGGTGCTTTCTTTCCCCTGACGTCAGGCAAGGCAGCCCAGATAGAAGAACATATCCCACATACAGGCAACAGCTTTTGGCATAGCCCTTGCTCCAATTGTTAGGGACCCACATGGAGACCAAGCTGGACATCTGCTACAAATGTGCAGGGAGCCCTAGGTCTAGCACATGTATGCACTTTCATTGGTGTTTCAGTCTCTGAGAGCCTTGCTTAGTTGATTCTGTTGGTCTTTTTTTTGTGGAATTCCTATCTCCTTAGGGGCTTCGATCCTACCTTCTATCCTGTAAGAGTTCAAAGTTCCATCCACTGTTTGATTATGAGTATCTGTATCTGTCTGTGTCAGTTTGTGAGTAGAGTCTCTCAGAGGACAGCCATGCTAGATTCCTGTCTGCAATCATAACAGGGTATCATTAATAGTGTCAGGGATTAGTACTTGCCCATGGGAAGGGTTAGACCAGTTATTGTTTGAAAATTCCCTTAGTCTCTGCTCCATCCCCAACCCCTGCATTTCTTGTAGACAGGGTAGGACTCAGGTTAAAAGTTTTGTGGGTGCATTGGTGTCTCTATTGATGACCACAGGGATGTCTGCCTGGCACAGGGAGCAGCCTCCCCATGCTCCACATATCCAATGCTGTGAGTCATGACTAAGGACATCCCCATTGATTCTTGGGTGCCTTCCCGAGGCTAGTTCTCTGTCTCTTCCTGGAGATACCCATACCATGCCCCACCCCTAGTCAGTTGTAGATTTCCATTCATTCTCATGGCCATCTGGCCATCCTCCTTGCACCTCCCCACACCTCACCCTCCACTCCACTCCTGATCTCCTCTCCCACACAGATTCTTTCCTCTGCCTTCCATGACCATTCCATTCCCCCTTCCAAGTGAGGTTCAAGCATCCTTGCTTGTTCCGGCTCTGGTCAGCCTCCTTGGGCCTGTGGAGTGTAGTATGGGGCTCCTGTATTGTTAATATCCCTTTGTAAGTGAACACATGTCGTGCATGAACTTTTGGGACTGGGTTACTTCACTCAGGATGATATTCTCAAGTTCCATCCATTTGCCTGAAAAATTCATTGTTGGGCCCCTTTTTCGCCCTGGATTGGGCTGTGTAAAGAAACCTGAGCCTGGCTTGCGTTTCTTCGGCCTTTTGGCAAAGCCTAAGCCTGGCTCGAGTTTGAGACCTGTCTTAGTCACTTCCATACTGAGGTGACTCAACAGGACCTGTTTCGCACTGCCTCTGCTCAGCTGCTGCTGATGTAGAGCTTTGCAATTGGCCCTGTCAGTCACCCCAGATCCTCTGTAACTCTTCTGCCTCACCCCACCAAAACCTGCCCTCCCTTTGCGCAAAGTTTATATAAACAAGAGGTTGTTACATTAAAGTTGAGTTCCTGCCAGATGGGTGTGTTTCTTTGGGCCACTGACACTCACCATCCCCAGAGAGAGACCTGGCTGGATCAGGACCTCTCTCCTCTCACCTGGTCCTGCTGGCAAGGAACTGACAATTCATGATATCTTTTTTTTTTTTTTGAGCTGAATAGTATTTCATTGTATAGATGTACTACATTTCTTTATCCATTCTTCAGTTGAGGTACATCTAGGTTGTTTCTAGTCTCTGGATATTACATCTAAAGCTGTTATGAACATAGTTGAGCAAGTGTCTTTGTGGAATGGTGGAGCATCTTTTGAGTATATGCCTAGGAGTTGTATAGCTGGGTCTTCAGGTAACACTACTCCCAGTGTTCTGAGAAACCACCAAATTGATTTCCAAAATGGTTGTCCCAGTTTGCATTTCCATCAGCAATGGAGAAGTGTTCCCTTTGCTCCACATGCTTTCCAGCATGAGCTGTTTCTTGAGTTTTTTTATTATAGCCATTCTGACCAGTGTAAGATGAAATCTCAGAGATTTTTTGATTTGTATTTCCCTCATGACTAAGGACTTTGAACATTGCTTTAAATGCTTCTCAGCTATTCAAGATTCCTCTGTTGGGAATTCTGTGTTTAACTTTGTCCCCCAATTTTTACTTGGGTTATTTGAGTTGTTGGTGTTTAACTTCTTGAGTTCTTTATATATTTTGGATATTAGCCCTCTATCAGATGTAGGGTTGGTGAAGATCTTTTTCCAGTCTGAAGGCTGCTGGTTTGTCTCATTGACAATGTCCCTTGCTTTACAGAAGATCTGAAGTTTCTTGAGGTTCCATTTATCAATTGTTGATCTTAGAGCCTGAGCCATTAGAGTTCTATTCAGGAAATTATCTCCTGTAGTATTCTGTTCAAGGGTATTTCACACTTTCTTTTCTATGAGATTTGGTACATATGTTTTTATGTTGAGGTCCTTGATCTACTTGGACTTGAGTTTTGTGAAGTGTGATAAGTATGGATCTATTTTCATTCTTCTACATGTAGATATTCAGTCATACTTGCACCATTTGCTAAATATGCTTACCTATTCCATGGATATGGTATGGTTGTGGCTTATGAAAAGTCAAGCATCTATAGGTATATGGGTTTATTTCTGGGTCTTCAATTTGGTTCTATTGATCAACATGTCTGATTCTGTACTAATACCATGCAGTTGTTTCTTTGTTTTGTTTTTTGTTTTTTGTTTTGTTTGTTTTTTGTTTTGTTTTTTATCAAGCTTACTCTATAGTATAGCTTGAGGTTAGAGATGGTAATTTCTCCTAAAATTTTTTGTTGTTGTTCAGGAATGTTTTGGCCATCTTGTTTTTTTACTTTTTTCATATGAGGTTGAGAATTGCTCTTTTAATGTCTATAAAACATTTTGTTATAATTTTGTTGAGGATTGCATTAAATCTGTAGATTGCTTTTGGTAAGATGGCCATTTTCAATGGGTAAATCCTACCTATCCATGAGCATGGGAAATCTTTCCATCTTCTGATATCTTCTAACTTTTTTTTCTTCAGTGATGTCAAGTTCTTGTCATTTAGATCTTTCACTTGTTTTCTTAGAGTTACACCAAGATATTTTATACTACTTGTGGCTATTGTAAAGGGTGTTGCTTTCCTAATTTCTTTCTCTGACACGCTATCATTTGTATAAAGATGGGCTACTGATTTCCTTGAGTTAGTTTTGTAGCCAGCCTCTTTGCTGAAGTTGTTTATCAGCTGTAGGAATTCTCTGGTTTAACTTTTAGGGTCGCTTATATTTACTATCATTTCATCTGCAAATAATAATACTTTGACTTCTTCTTTTTTCCAATTCATATCCTTGATCTCCTTTAGTTGTCTTATTGCTCTGGCTAGAACTTCAATTACTATACTGAATAGATAGGGAGAGAGTGGGAAGAATTGTCTTGTCTGATTTTAGTGGAATTACTTTAAGTTTATCTCCATTTAGCTTGATGTTGGCTATTGGCTTGCTGTATCTTGCTTTGATTATGTTTAGGTATGTGCCTTGTATATCTAATCTCTCTAATACTTGTAACATGAAGGAGTGTTGGATATTGCCAAAGGCTTTTCAGCATCTATTAAGGTGATCATGATTTTTTTCTTTCATTTGTTTTTATGGTGTATTACATTGATAGAGTTTTGAACTGTCCCTGCATCCCATGATCCCTACTAGATCATGACCTATGATATTTTTGATGTATTTCTGGATTTGGTCTGCGAGTATTTTATTGAGTACTTTTGCATCAATGTTCATTAATACAAGTAAGTCTGAAGTTATTTCTTTGTTGTAGTTTTGTGTGGTTTAGGTATCAGGATGACAGTGACTTTGTAGAATGAGTTTGGCAGTATTGCTTATTATTTATTTATTTATTTATTTATTACATTTTTCTTTCTTTTTCATTACTTTCTTTTTAGAATATTACTTTTATTTTTAAATTTTTTTATTAATTTTATTGAATATTTTATTTATTTACATTTCAGATGCTATACCCTTTCCCTGTTTCCCCCATCCAGAAACCTCCATCTCATAACTCCTCCTCCTGTTTCTATGGAGGTGGGCCCCCATCAACCCATCCACTCCCACCTCTTGGGCCTTGAATTTCCCCACACTGGGGCATCCAGTCTTCACGGGACCAAGAAATCCCCCACCAATGTCTGACAAGACTATCCTCTGCTACATATACAGCTGGAGCCATGGGTCCCTCCTTATGTGCTCTTGGGCTGGTGGTTTAGAACCTGGGAGCTCTGGACGGTTGGGATTGTTGCTTTCCACATGGGGCTACAAGCCTCTTCAGCTTCTTCAGTCTTCTCTTTAACTCCTCCATTGGGAACCCATGATCAGTTCAATGGTTAGTTAAAAGCATCTGCTTCTATACATGTCAGGCTCTGGCAGAGACTCTAAGGAGACAGCTATATCAGGCTCCTGTCAGCATGTACTTCCTGACAACCACAAGAGCGTCTGCCTTTGGTGACTGAACAAGGGATAAATACCCAGGTAGGGCAGTCTCTGGACGACCCCTCCTTCAGTCTCTGCTCAACACTTTGTCTCCTCCCGTGGGTATTTTGTTACTTCTTCTAAGATGGAATGAAGCATCCCAACTTTGGTCTTTCTTCTTCATGATCTTCATATCGTCTGAAGGTTGTATCTTGGGTATTGTGAGCTTTTGGGCTAATATCCAATTATCAGTGAGTGCATACCATGTGTGTTCTTTTGTGATTGAATTATCTCACTCAGGATGATATTTTCTAGTTCCATCCATTTGCCCAAGAATTTCATGAATTCATTGTTTTTAATAGCTGAGTTATATTCCATTGTGTAAATGTACCACATTTTCTGTATCCATTCCTCTGTTGAAGGACATCTGGGTTCTTTCCAGCTTCTGGCTATTATAAATAAGGCTGCTATGAACATAGTGGAGCATGTGTCCTTGTTATATGTTGGAGCATCTTTTGGGTATATGTCAAGGAGTGGTATAGCTGGGTCTTTAAGTAATACTATGTCCAATTAGGAACCACTAGACTGATTTCCAGAGTGGTGGTATCAGCTTTCAATCCCACCAACAATGGAGGAGTGTTCCTCTTTGCCCACATCCTTGCCAGCATCTGCTATCACCTGAGTTTTTGATCTTAGCCATTCTGACTGGTATGAGGTATAATCTCAGGGTTGTTTTGATTTGCATTTCCTTGATGACTAAGGATGTTGAACATTTCTTTAGGTGCTTCTCAGCCATTTGAGTTTCCTCAATTGAGAATTCTTTGTTTAGCTCTGTACTCCATTTTTTAATAGGGTTATTTGATTGTCTGGAGTCTAATTTCTTAAATTCTTTGTATATATTGGATATTAGCCTTCTATCAGATGTAGGACTGGTAGAGATCTTTTCTCAATCTGTTGGTTGCAATTTTATGCTATTGACAGTGTCTTTTGCTTTACAGAAGCTTCACAATTTTATGAAGTCCCCTTTGTCAATTCTTGATCTTAGAGCATATGCCATTGGTGTTCTGTTCAGGAATTTTTCCCTTGTACGCAAGTATTTGAGGCTCTTCCCTACTTTCTCTTCTGTTAGTTTCAGTGTATCTGGTTTTATGTGAAGCTCCTATATCCACTTGGACTTGAGATTTGTACAAGGAGATTAGAATGGGCCTGGAGAGATGGCTCAGTGGTCAAGAGCACTGACTGCTCTTCCAGAGTTCCTGAGTTCAATTCTTAGCAACCACATAGTGGCTCACAACCATCTGTAATGGGGTCCAATGCACTCTTCTGTTGTGTGTCTGAACACAGCTACAATGTACTCATATAAATAAAAAAACTACATTTATGTATGTATGTATGTATGTATGTATGTATGTATGTATTTATTTATGTATTTATTTTACAGTCCAGTCTTTACTCCCCTAATGGTCTACCCTCCCATAGTTCCTCACCCAATTTCTCCTCCCTACTGTCTCTAAGAGGATGTCTCCACCCCTCTTCCCCAACTCTGCCAGGCCTCCCAACTCTCTGGGGCCACAAGTTTCTATTTGGTTAGGTGCATCTTCATTCATTGTGGCCACACCACACAGTCCTTTGCTTTGTTTGTGTTCAGAGCCTCATATCAGCTAGTGTATGCTGCCTGGTTGGTGGCTCAGTGTCTGAGAGATCTCAGGGGTCCAGATTAGTTGAGACTGCTGGTCTTCCTATGGGGTTGCCCTCCTCCTCAGCTTCTTCTAGCCTTTCCCTAATTCAGTCACAGGGGTCCCTGACTCCCTGACTTCAGTCCTGTTTGGTGTAAGTATCTGCATTTGACCATTTCAGCTGCTTGTTGAGCCTCTCAGAGGGCAGCCGTAGCATCAGTAATAATGATAGACCTTAGAGCCTCCCTTTGAGCTGGATCCCAATTTGGGCCTGTCACTGGACCTCCCTCAGTCTCTTTTCCATTTTTGACTCTGCAAGTCTTTTAGATAGGAACAGTTCTGGGCTAGAGTTTGTGAAATATGGGATGGCAACTTCATCCCTTGTTGGGAGACTTTTATTGACTGATTCTGTTTCTTTTGTGGTTATAGAGCTGTTTTAATTGTTTACCTGTTCTTGATTTAACTTTGGTAAGTGGTATCTGTCTACAAAATTGTTCATTTCGTTCTTGTTCAAGTTTCTAAATTTTTCATTCCTTATTTTACTATAGTTTGGTTTTCTTTATTCTATTTCCACTTATGTTTTATTTTCTCTTCATTTCCTTTTCATGTTTTTCTAGATTGCATTAACAAGTTTATTTATTTCCTTAAAAACCCTTAACATATTTATAAAGGCTATTTTGAAGTCCTTGTCTTGTGTGTAATATATGTTGCATTTCTCAAGGCCTAGTGTAGTAGGGGTGTTGGGCTATTGTTGGGACATATTGTTCTGGTTGTTCTTGATGGTGGCATCTAGGAATCTTAATTTGGGAAAATTGTAATTTTAGGTGCTAGTATCTGACCTTTTGTTTATTAGGTGAATAGTCTTTCTTGCCTTTTCTGTTTTTTAGAAGAATGTGGAGTGGGTTTCCTGGAAGGAAATGTTTCTGAGATCCTGTTAGGGTAGCTAAGGTTTTAGGGGTTCTAAGTACAATATGTTTCTATGTATTGGGACCTGACACTTAGGAATGGGAGTAGGGTAGAATGGGAGGAGATAGGTGCATGGTGGGTGAATCTTTGCAATATGGACCATAATATACTCTAAATTCTTCAAGCTAAAAATATCAACAACCTGGTTAATTACATTTATAAGGGCAAATAGTGACAATTGTGAGTGCTAGAACTGAAAATAGGAAAGTGTTATTAAAGAACAAAAATAACCTTTAAGGAAAAGGCATTGAAAAGCACTTTAAATGTAATTTGAAAAAATATTTTCCTTTAAGGAAAAGATAGGTTTATTTGTTAATGTAATTGCTTTCTCCCTCAAAGACGTATTTTCATTTCTTTCTAGAACTTTTCGATCAACTTTAGAGAGAATTTTAAATTATATTAAATGGTAACAAATGAATAATACTAGAGTTACCAGATAAAATTGGTTAATTACAATTCAGGGGTGTACCAGTGAACATCTAGCAGAAGTGAACTGTCGTAGGTGAGACTCCATAGGGGAGATGACTCAGCAGTTAAAAGCACTCATTGTGCTTCCAGAGGACTTAAGATGGTCTTAGGGGATCTAATATTTCTAGCTTTCTCAGCACATAACTAAATATAAAATACATATTTACAACAGAAGCATTTTATAAAAATGACCTAAAATCAACATATTGATAAAAGTTGAGCTTGTGATATGAAGAGCAGTATTACAATGATTTTGTGATCTCTCAATTTCTATTGTATGCCTCTATATTACCTAAATTTTTTTGTTTGGCTCCTGGACCTCTTAGACTCCTTTTGGAATTTAACTCATTTCCCAATGAGTTTATGTATTTGTTTATTTCTGATCAGTGTCAAACTTAATTTATAAAACTATAAAAATCATTTTATATCAGGTTACATATTAAGATAAAATATAATTGATCAAATAAAAAATGTTTTTCTCTGTCTCTGATCGAAAATTCTAGTTAGTTGTTTTAATGTTGATAGGGCAGATCGGCCATTATTAGGGACAGCATCTCCATCTCTCTCATTGTTTGAATGGTGTAACCAGTGTGAAAAGATGACTAACTGTTGCCATTTCCTCCTATGTGGTGGTTTAAATGAGAATGGCTCCTGTATAGTCATACGCTAAAAATTTAGTCCCTAGTTGTTGGAATCCTTTGAGAAAGATTCAGATGTGTGGCCTTGTTGGAAGATGTGTGTCACTTAGGGCACATTTTCAGGATTCAAAAACTTTTAACCATCCCATGTGTGCTCCCTGCTTCTTGATTGTGTTTGAGATGTGATCTCCCTGATGCACCTCCCACACTGCCTTTACTGTCACCGTGTACATTAACCTTCTGAAATCATAAGACAAATTAAATGCCTTCTTTTATAAGTTTCCTTGGTCACAGTGTTTTATCATAGCAAAAGAAAAGTAACTGATACACTCATATTCTAATCATGGCAAAAGAGGCAGGGTGAAGGAAACATAAATTTCTAATTTACATTAATTGTATGATTTGATAATTACACACATGATTTGAGCATATTAGTCACACAGTCACATTTAGCTACAGAAGAGGCTTAGACAAGTCGCCTGGATTATCATGTGTTTGGTAAGACTTTTACTATTCTGTAAGACCAGGAGAAATCAGAATACATGATTGAAGAGCACTTCTCAGACCTATTGATGGGTGTCACTATCCTGAAATCAGGCAGAAGCTTGAGCAGGCTCCATTCTGATTTTTCTTTGATCATGCCTGTCTCTGTGTGGTGGGGCATCCACAGGAATCATAGGACTTGTCTAAGCAGAGTCTATATCACCTTTAACCTGGCATCAAAAACTCAAGAAATCTTTCTGTACTTCCAGTGCCTAATATGAGTCCTTGTGAGGGAGAACTACCAGGCACTGGATTACAAACAGGGTTTGGATGAGCAAACAAGGCATTTTCAAAAACATGTTTTTGGCTCCAGGTAATACAGATAGTGGTTGCAGTAGAGTGGATGCTTTTAAAGCCAGAATGCTCATAACTGACAAACCTAACACAAAACTCAGAAGAATTCAAAACATATAAATGTGAATTTGGCTCTTCAGCTCATAATGGTAATATATTTACCAAAGTAGGGAGATAAGTGTCACTCATGTCACTCATGTGGATATATAATTAACATAAGTAAAAACACTATGGTTTAAAATAAATGAACACTTCATTTTTCAGTGGAAACAGTTATAACAAAGTATTGGCCATACAGGTGGACTCTGAGATGAATCACTCAACATTTTTGGAGCCTTAGTGATGACTGCTAACCAGAGTGCTTTCTTTTATGTATATTATATATGGCTTCTCCATGTTTTATTCCAATTATCAAAGAGTACTTTATGAGATTATTAATATGGCAGTTTATTTCCAAGTGAATAAAAATAAAAAGTTGCAAGGCCATTAGGGGTAGGACCAGAAGTTATATTTAGACTATATTCTAGTACTCAATGTAACAAAAACAAAAACAAAAATACACAAAAACCCTCACTCAGATAAAAGGGAAGGAAAATGAATTCAATAACTTAATGAAAAAAGTGGCAAAGTTACATGGCTAAAGTATGTCAGGTGGAAGGAATTATTATATTCATCTTAGGAATGATGACCATAAAATTTTAAAGTTTAATATCTTCTCTAAAGTGGTATGATGTTTTTATTTGTAATCTCCCACTGTCTCTACAGTGTTTGCTCATCTTAATATGTAATTACTCCTGAACATGAAATTTTTCTACATATTTATTTTTACTGGGTAAAGATCTCATAGTCTCATCAAGCCCCTGCAATAAAGTTTAAGTTCTCTTCAAAATGTTCAATCAAGTCCTCAGAGATGAATGGTAACTCACCATGGTTTAATGACCTGAAAATTAAAAGGCAAGAGATATTTCTCCCTTTACTTTTATTCTGTAAGGGCAGAGCATAGAGAATCAGCATCAAAAATGGAAATGTTCATGCAGAAAAATGAAAAGTGAAACACAAGCTGCAATTGTGTAAACAAAATGCCAGGGCAATCAGATTTCCTGTTAATCTCAATTAGCTCCAGATTCCCAGAAGAATGTATCTTTTGGAGGTCCTTCCCACCAGCCCTTCTCCTCCTTCTCCTTCTCCTTCTCCTTCTCCTTCTCCTTCTCCTTCTCCTTCTCGTTCCCCTTCCCCTTCCCCTCCCCCTCCCTCCTTCCCCTTTCCCTTTTCCCTTTTCCCTCCCCCTCCCTCTTCCCCTTCCCCCCCCTCCTCCTCCTCCTCCTCCTCCTTCTCTTATTTCCTTTTCAGGATGAGGCTAAATAACACATGTTCCTATTAATGTTCACTTAGTCTTCTACTCCATGTTGCTGGTTGCTGGTACCAGAAGTTTCGAGTGGCTGCTTTACGATTCAAAAAGTTAAAATTTTATTGCTGACTAGATCCAACTTGACTTCCACCTTTCTATTTCCTAAAACCTTCATCACCTCTTAAGTATTTGATTCTGATTAGTGCTGGCAAACATGGTAAAGATGTAAAAATGTTTTAGAAACCCAGAATGCATGGGCTCTGTACTCTACTCTTCTTGCTCCAATTTAAAGGTGGTCAACTTGATTATCAAGAGTCAGGAGAGTATTAAGAATATTAAGCTTCATCTAGTCTTTGCTATTGAAACATTCTATATGATTTGGACAAAAGTCTGTATGCCTTAGAAGAACTTAGCAAGGCTAATTTGGTTAATTGACTGGGTAAAGACTGCTTCAGAAATTTTCTCCTGAAACAGACCACTTGGATTATTGCTAGAACTGCAACAGAATACCAGCTACAACTTCCCCTAACCCTGTTCATGCCTCATGTGGACCACTTGGTCCTCATATGGTCCCCTCATACGACCTCTTGGCCTCTCCTTGAACTATCCTCTAACATCAGTAAGTACTCTTTATGAACACACCAGATGACCAGGTCAGTAAAAGAGAATACACAGAGCTGACATACTATCTGAAAATCCAATGAGGAAACAGAAACCAAAGAACAAAACACCCACCCAACAAACACAATCTCAAAAATCAGTATTTAGACCTATAATCACTCCAAACCCAGATGCCTAGATGCCATCATAAAAGCACACTAACAGCCAGGGCAATATGTCTTTATGAGAATCCATCTATCTTACTATAGCAGGCCCACAGCTGAAGCATAAGAAAAAGACCTTCAACAAACTATATGAAGATGATATACGTTGCTAAGGAGGAAACAAATAAATAGATTGAATCAGAAAAGGAAGTCTCCTTGCCACATAATCATGACACTAAAAATACAAAACAAAGTAAGAGTATTTAAAATCTGATAAAAGACCAAGTAACATATAAAAACAACCTATTAGAATTTCACTTGATTTTTTACTTGGGTCTTCAAAAGCCAAAATGGCTTGGGCAGATATACTACAGACTCTAGGAGACTACAGATGCCAGGCCATATCCTATACCCAGCAAAATTTCAAATCTTTAGATGGCAAAAACAAGATATTCCATGACAAAGTCAAATTTAAACAATATCTACCTGCAAATTTAGTCCTATAAAAGCTGCTGGAATGAACACTCCAACCTAATGATCTTAACTATACCCATGAAAACATAGGGAATCAATAATCTCATGCCAGCAAAATCAAAAGAAGAAAAGAACACACACATGCACACCACCACCACCACCACCACCACCAACAACAACAACAACAGAATAACAAGGATCAACAATCATTGGTCAATAGTTGTCAGAACTGAGACTGGGAAATAGGGGGAAAGTGGAGAAGGAGCCTGCAGAGATTTGAGAATCCAGAGACCAGCATCAGGGTACAGATCTACATTTTATTGTTCGGTACAAAAACTTATGTACAACTTTTCAGCCAGTAAGAGTGTGGTTATATAATCACAGGGCTGTTCAATCTAATTTACTTGCCCCTGATGCTGTAGGTAAAGGAGTGAATTTTCATGAAGACAGAGGAAGCAGCCACCGTCCTGGGCTTGGATCCTTTGTTCTGTCTCACTGGTATGACAGAAGCTATTTTAGATCTCCAGCTGTGTAAAACTGGATCAGGATTTCTCAAGAAGGCATGGAAGACCATGGCATGTTTCCACCACTAGGTCCACTCCCACACCCCTTCCAAAAATGGTCATAATATCTCTCATTTCCCCAATAAAAAAACCCAACCTAACAGAATGGATATGAAAACAGGATTGATTCTTCTATTGCATGCAAGAAACACACCACAACATCAAAGATAAACATTAGTTTAGGGTAAAGGGCTGGAAAAAGATATTCCAAGTAAATGAACCTAAGAAGTAAGCTGGTGTAGCCATTTTAATATCTAACAAAATAGACTTCAAACCAGAACTAATAAAAGGAGATGGGGAAGGACACTAAATGCTCATCAAAGGAAAAATCCACCAAGATGATATTACATTTCATTACAATTCTTAACATCTATGTACCAATTTGCAATTTGTAAAGAAAAAAAATCCTAAAGCTTAAATCACACATTGAATCTCACACATAAATAGTGGGATACTTCAACACCTCACTATTATCAATAGACAGGTCATTCAGACAGAAAATAAACAGAGAAATGATGGACTAGTAGATTAATAGCCATATTACTCAAATGGACCTAATGGATAGCTACAAAACAGTATATATAATATACAAAAGAATATAATATAGCTTCTCTTCAGAATCACATAGAGTCTTCTCAAAAACTGACCACATACTCTGCCTTAAATTAGTCTCAACACATACAAGAAAACTGAAACAAGCCTGCATCTTATCAGAACACTATGGAGTAAAGCTGTACGTAAACAACAGAGGCAACAGAAAGCTTATAAACTCATAGAAAATGAACAGCTCTCTAGTGAATGACCACTGGGTCATGACAAAAATAAAGAAAAAAAAACTTTTTGGAATTCAATGAAAATAAATGCACAACATACTCTTATGGGGAACGATGAAAATGATGTTAAGAAGAACGCTCATAGCATTAAACACCTTCAGAAAGAATTTAGGGAAATCTCATACGAGAAATAGCACATTTGAAAGTTCTAGAACAAAAAGAAGCAAACATCCAAGAGAAGTAGAGTGCAGGAAATAATCAAACTCAGAGCTGAAATCAATAAAATAGACACAACGAGAACAATGTAAAAAAAATCAACAAAACTGAGAGACGGTTCTTTTAGAAAAGCAGCAAAAAAGGCAAACTCTTATCCTAACTAAACTAACTAACTAAAAGGCAGAAAGACAAAATTCAAATTAACAAAATCTGGAACAAAAAGGAGAACATAACCATTGTTACACAGGAAATACAAAGAATCAGTCCATACTTGAAAAACCTATACTGCACAAAATTCAAAATTTTGAAGGAAATGGACAATAGATACCACTTAAAAAGTTAAATTAAGATCTGATAAACAATATAAATAGATTTATAACTCCAGAAGAAATAGAAGCAGTCATCATTAAAAGTCTCCCAATTAATACAAATGAACAAACAAACAAAACAAAACAGAACAAAACAAATACAAAGCCCAGGGCCATATATTTTTAGTGCAGAATTATACAAGACTTTCAAAGAGGAAGTAATACCAATGCTCCTCAAATTATTCCACAAAAATAGCAACAGAAGGAACATAGCCAAGTCATGTTATGAAGCCATATTCACCCCAATACCCAAACCATACAAAGACTCAACAAGGAAAAATAATAAATACTCAAATAAAACACTTGTAAACTGAATCTAAGAATACATCAACAATATCATCTACCAGGATCAAGTAAGCTTCATTTCAGAAACACATATGGTTTATCATACAAAAACCTGTCAATATAATTCACCATATAACCAAACAATAAACAACCACATAATCATCCCATTAGATGCTGAAAGCCTTTGACAAAATCCAAGACCTATTCATGATAAAAATCTTGGAGAGATCAGAGCTGCAAGGGAGATATCCAAATATAATAAAAACACTATACAATAAGCCAATAACCAATATCAAATTAAATGGAAAGAAGCAATTCTATTAAAATCAGGAATAAGACAAGGCTGCCCACTGTGTCCATATCTATTCAATATGCTACTTCAAGTTTTTTTTTTTTGCAGATAAAATTTATTACCAACTTTACTATTTCCCTCTATCCTTATAT
This sequence comes from Grammomys surdaster, assembly GCF_004785775.1. Lineage (NCBI taxonomy): Eukaryota > Metazoa > Chordata > Mammalia > Rodentia > Muridae > Grammomys > Grammomys surdaster. Next base: position 8,864,263 of record NW_021621185.1, read on the forward strand.
GACAATATATTCAAGTTTTAACTAGAGCAGTAAGACAACTAAAGTAGGTCAAGGGGATATAAACTGTAAGGGAAGAAATCAAAGTATTGCTATTCACATATGATATGTGGTATATATAAGTGACCACAAATATTGTACCACAGAACTCCTACGGCTGATGAACACCTTCAGCAAAGTGGCTGGATAAAAAATTTTCTAAAAAGAAAACAAAATTGAGCCCTCATTTAAATAAATGATAATCAGATTGGAGAGGATATCAGAAGACAGGAAGACGTCCCATGGTCATGAATCAGTAGGATTAACATAGTAACAATGGCCATCTTACCAAAAAGCAATCTACAGATTTAAAACAACCACCACCCAAAATTTTAACATAATTTTTTACAGACCTTGAAAGAACACATCTCAACTTCATATGGAAAAACAAAAACCCAAGACAGATAAAAACAATCCTGTATAATAAAAGGACTTCTGGAGTTATCACCATCCCCATTTTCAAACTGAAGTACAGAATTACAGTAATAAAAACTACATTGTATTGGCATAAAAAGAAACAGGTTGGTCAATGGAATTAAATTGAAGACACAGACATAAATCCAAATATCTATGGACAACTGATTTTGACAAAGAAGTCAAAGTTATACAATGGGGTGGGAGAGCATCTTCAACAAATTGTGCTAGTCTGCCTGGATATGAGTATGTATTCTACATAGAATACAAATAGATACAAATCTATTGCCCTACACTAAACTCAAATCTATGTGGATCAAAGACATTAACAACATAACATGACATGACATAAGATAAAGTGACATAACATAAAATGAAGACATTGGAACAGGAGAGAACTTCTTGAACAGAATACCAGTAGCATAGGTACTGAAATCAACAATTAAAAAGTGGGAACTCATGAATGTTTTCGGGTGTCGTGGTGGTGTGAATATGCTTGGCCCATTGGAAGTGGGAGGTTGGCATTATTGAGAAGGTATGGCTTTGTTGGAGGAAAAGTGTCACTGTGTGGGTAGGCTTTGAGATCCTGTGCTCAGGCTCTGCCCAGTAAGATAGAGAACCTTCTCCTGGCTACTTACAGCAGACAGTCTTTTCTTGTTGCCTTCAGATCAAGATGTAGAACTCTGAGCTTGTTGAGCACCATGTCTGCCTGCATTGATTCCATGCTTCCCGCTATGATTATGTGCATTGAACCTCTGAAAGTGTAATACAGTTCCAATTAAATGTCTTTGTTTATAAGAGCTGCCTTAGTCCTGCCGGTTCTTCATAGCAATGGAAAACCTAATTAAGACAGATGTTTACTGTAAGCTGTGCCCCTGTTGCCATAAATAATGACACTGAAGATTTAGTATATTTACAAATACCTTATCCATAAGCTTTGGCTCATTCTCTGACTAGCTCACAATTTAATATCCCATTTATTCTAATCTAAGTTCTTCCTTGTGGCTGGTTACCTCTGCTCAGCTTTTATCTGTCTGTTTTCCTTCATGTCTTGGAGTGAATTTTCCCATGCTTGGGTCTATCACAGAATCCATTCTGCCTACCCTTTCCTATAGGCCATAGTTTTTGGTTGACAGGTGATGTATCTAAACAGTACACAAGGGATTCTCTCTAAAATTCTCCCTTTTAGTCCTATAAAAGGCTCTTTCTCTTACATCAGTAAACTATATACAGTAATAACAAACATGAAAAACTACCAGGTAAGATTCACATTCACAATGGCCAGTCTATATGTGTTTGGCGATGTTGGATAAAGCATTCTACTATCTATCCTATCTTAGTGAGTTCAGACTTCTTTACTTAAACCATTCTTATCATAGCTTGCATAGACCTTAAAAGATTTCCTTAAATCCTAAACAACTTAAACTTATATGTGAGACTATAACTATCTTGTCTTCAACCCCATTAGTGACCTGAGAAACATAAATATTACCTGAATATGCAGGAAGTTCAGGAAAGCAGTTTCTAAAACTATAGTAATGACAGACAGATGACTGTCTGAAGAGTTACCCAAAGTTCTGTACTGTTGGAGAACCCACCTTCAGTCTTCTGGCACAGTATATCTGACAGACATTTTGTGAAGCAGGAATTATGGAATATTGCTTACCTTATCTTGGCAAAGCTTAGCATTGACTTCCCTGCATCCTGTTTGTCTATTTTAGATAGTATTCTTTCTGCAGTTAAAGCAAGGGAAGTTTTGCCCAGTGTCAGCCTGCCACATATAAAGTAAACTCCAAATGGAGCTTCTTCAATTCTCATCATCATCTTTGAAGTACAATAGGGTTGCAGTCAGGAGCAGACCTGTCTAATTATCAAAAAGTGTTAAACTAAACATCTTTAAGTGTTCTATTCTGTGAATCTCCAGAGTTTTTGAAGACTTTCTATCATCTATCTATCTATCTATCTATCTATCTATCTATCTATCTATCAATCATCTATCTATCTGAGTTGCTTCCTATCTGATTAATATTGAAAATATCTTCAGAAGACTAAATAAAGATTAAATTCATAAACAATTAAACTAGTATCTACAGGACTATATGTTTGATTGACTATACACTTGCATTTCTAATTATTTCAAACAGTTTGTAAAAGCAGCTTTCAAGGACTCAAATATTCCATTGCAATTTAAAATGAATTGTGTAGGTAAAATACATTAGTATGTTGTAGTAAAACATAATCCTAAATCCATATCAATATATAAAGATATAAACAAGAGTGATCCAATATATCCTTAATTTGTACCAATATACAAAGATCTACAGAAATGTAAGATTTTTTTGCTTGTTAATGCATTCTAGTTTAAGAATAGATTCAATAATATTCCATTTTATCTATATTATTCCTATATCCCCCATTTTATTTTCCACCGTTCTTCCATTCAGAAGAAAGAAATAAGGATATAAAAAAGAAAAAGAGAGAAGAATTCACTGAGTAAAGCTTCTATACCTTGTTTTTTTCCTGATCAAGACTATTTAACAACTTGTAAACAAAACCTTTTTAATGACCTGTAGAATGGCCAAAACCATTCATTCTACCTATTGGCAGTGTGAGCATAGCTCTTTTAAAATTGGTTCTTGCTGATTTGGGGGTATAGTCTTCTCCAAATTTGGAGATCAGTCAGTATTAAGACTCTGGATGTTAATAAAGTTTGGGGTTTAACTCAAGGCCTGACTGGAACAGTTTGTGATGTCAGGCCAATTGGAGTCAATTGAGGTCAGCAGCTTTCTTTGAAGCTGTCCTGGAAGCCTGTTTCGATGAAACAGCTATGTCCCCACTGCCAATCCAGATTATATTCTTCTGTAGGTTTCTTATTTTGACCTAAGGCATCTTCTAACCTCTGTTCTATGGCATCCAGTCTAGTATTTAATTTCTCAGTCTCTTCTTTCTCCAAATCTGTCTTATTCTGATTTCTCCTAAAGAGGATATAAAAAATTGTAATCATTATTGGAAAAAAACAACCATTAATATGCTGACAAGTAAAACAAAATTATATGAAATCCAGATGCATAGTGTCATTGCATTTCTATCCATTTTTAACACAGAAAATATTTTTCCTTTTATCTTAAATTCTTTCCTTCCTTTGGAGACTTTCTCCCATTGAGTTACTTTATTCACTATCTTTCCCTTTGTAGTGGTCTGCTTCACTCTGTGGCTGGCTTCAGCCAAGTCTCTATGTCTCAGTGGAAGTCCAACCTTTCCCCCACTCTGGGAAGTTGTTGTGCCCATGCAGTAGCAGGACGTGTTCCTGTGGACTGGAGTGTGTATGCTCCTTTCACCTTGATCATGGTTCCTGGCTGCTAGCTGCTGGGCTACCTGGACCTGCCTGAAAGATTTGAGTTTTTGTCTCTTTCCCAAGAGTCCAGGCCTGCCTGAGAGACTGTGTGCAGCTCTGTAAAGTTTTCTTTGCATGTGCTTTTATTGGCCAGAGCATGTGCCTGGGGAAAACTACAGTGGCTGTTCACTGAGGCTCTGTTCTGCTCTCTATTAAAGGTACCATGCTGCTGCCTGAATTTTATCTCTGCCTGATGATGTTGTTTAATGCCCTGGAGTGTACTTGCCCTTAAGGCTTATGGATGAGGTGGCCCAGAATCAATGGTGGCTCAGACTCCAGGAGCAGGTGAGAATGCCACTGCAAGCTCTTTTATTAATTCTTGGGGGAGAGTTCTTTATATCCTCCTACTTCCCATTGATCCCAAGCAAGCATGTTTTCCAAGTGGCAGTTCTTGATTGGCTGTCACTGTCTGTGTCACCAATCTTTAGGCTCTCAGTCAGTCTTCAGTTTGGTTCTCAAGTGGAAGTTGCCTCTGTGACTGTATTGCCCCCAATATTTATGTGGAGGTGGTCACTATATTGTCAGTGAAGCCTGAAATTCCTTTCACATTTCTACCCTTTTGTTTTTAGATTTTGACAGCCTAGTGGGAGCCAGGGTCCCATTGCCTCAATATTGTTGACCCCACCTGAGAGAATTTCCAGTGTACTTTGCATGTCTTAGGTTGTCCTGTCTTTTGAGATATTACCTGTCATTGACTACTAGCCCTCAAAGAGATATCATTCTGGAGGCATGTCATGCAAGGGAGAGGGTAAAGAACGGCATTCAGTGGTGTTATATATCTGGTCAAGAGTTAGGCAGAATGAGTGAAACCAGAGATTTCAGACCAATAGAGACATGTCCCTAACAAGGGCCAGCTCCTCCACCAGTAGGTTAATCTGTTGTTGAAAAATGTGGATGTTTGTTTAGTACCTCTTATACCTGTAGCACCTTAACTGACCTAGAGACTGAAAGAGGAGATACTGAAATTAAAGTCTTTTCCCTAATTGGTTCTTGATTTGTCAATAAAGAAAGCCAAGAGCCAATTTTTGGGTGGAAGGCACAGGTGGGTTCCAGGTCCCAGGAGTAAAGGAAGGAAAGGGGCTTTTCTTGCATACTTTGGAGTGAGAAGAATGCAGCAATCATGTAAGGCCTCGGGGACAGCTAGGACCTGAGGCCTCCACTACAGATGGGTGGCCAAAGATGTTTGACAGGGACTAGGTGGAACAAGCCACTAAGTTTAGGGCAAAAAGAAACAGAGATAAAAAATTGATAAGGGCATGTCTTTCCAGGTGGGAGGTATCTGTGCCTAGCAATTGTACTTAGTAGGGAAATTATAAGGTAACAGAGCTGTGTGTGTGTGTCTTTTATCCACAGATTCAAGAGTTTCAGGTTAGGGCTGCCAGCAGCTGCTCCTGGAGTAAAGGCAGGTACAACCCTGGAGCAAAGGTGGGAACAAAAAGGAGCCAGGAGGGGCTGGTATGTGGGCAAAGGCAATAACGGTTTCTAGAACTACCCACAGTAAGAGACTACTACCATATTGACAGTCTCCACCATAGTAGAGTTGTCTGAGTCAAGGCAACAGTAGCTGTTGTTGCCCTGGCAATGCCTGCAATGATGGCAGCCAGAATACCAAAACTCCTCCTTCCTGGGTGTAGGGGTTGTGAGTCTGGACCATCAGAGTGACCTCATGAAAGTGAGTGGTGTGGATTGCTGTGCATATGCAGGTGAGGGCAGACACAAGATAAGGCTAAAGCCTGTTATTAGGCAGTGGAAAAAGAAGGCAACCTGAAAGTTTTAAAGACAAGACAGAGATAGAGGGAGACAGAGAGACAGAGAGACAGAGAGGGAGATGGAGATTAGGAGACAAGATGCAATCTATAGGAGAGGAAGAGGAACCAGAACTACACATCCTAGGAGCCATAAGCATTTAGGATTTCTTAGACAGATGATTAAATAATAAGTTGGGTGTGTTTGCCCTATCTAGGTGTACAGTTTGTGTTTATATCAATTGAGTTGTAAGTTTTTTTGTTTTTTTGTGTGTGGGCATTTTATGGGTTGAGAATTTACTGATATAAATTTGACTGTTAAATTTCAAGCCTATAGAGTTTTGATTTTACTGGATTACAGGGGGCAGATGGCTGACAATGCGAGCCGAATTGGCAGCAAGAAAACTAGTTGGGCTGCGGCTACATGGAGACCATGGAGACCCTGGTGGCAGAAAAACTGCATTACAAGAACATAGCTGGTGCTAACATGGGTACCATGTTACTTATATTCCATGCTATTCCATGGTATTTACCATGGGTGCCCAAGTGGGTGGCTGGTTCCCTCATCAGGAGGGTCATTGTTGAATACCCCATTCAGCAGGCAGTCACTGTACATTTTTCATTAAAGCAGTTAAGGCTGCCTCTGATAATGGAGGTACTGGTGATTTCAAAAAAGGAAGAAGAAGGATGGATACAGAAGGACACATAGATCCCAATTGCTCATAATGGGGTCATATTGAAATCTAATGGGATTCTTGTTAACATACAGAATAATATTGGAAGCATCATGTGAGGTGAATGTCCACATGCCAAGTGTTAGGTTAGATGATAATATTGGGTAGTCCCCATTGAATCTTATACCTAGAGCAGGCTGACTGTGCTTCCAAGGATAAGGAGTCACACGAAAATGTGCATTTGAGAGACCCTTGGACAGTGAGGCAAGGGTGGATGTGATTTCCTTGGGGGATCTTCTGGGGATTTATATTCAGAAAGGGGACTGTGAAGTTCTATACCTAACATGGTTAGATCACCATGAATGTCTTTTGTGACCATATTGTATAGTTTGATACAAGGGCTGACGGAGGAGGCATTGTTAGTAAAGCAGAGAATTTCCTTCATGGGCCAGGTGTCTTCCAATCATTGGGTAGTAAGTCCATGAAGGGCAAACCCAAACTCACATTAGAAGAGAAATGAACAGGGTAGGTTGAGGAGTTAACTGCCACAGGCAAAAAAATTGAGAGGTGGGGAGGGTAGTGGCACCAAAGCCCAGAGCTCACCAGACCTCCCAGGTTGAAGAAAAATTAATAAAAACATTATGTACATTACCTCTCCTGACTCTTTCATTGCCCTCTGGTCTGTGGCCAGGCTTGCATCTCTTGAGGGCACCCATATTGGCATGACTGAGTCTTGAGGGAAAACAGAAGCATAATCTCATCCCTTGTTAGAAGTAGAGTGGGCAGTTGCCATTGAGGGGTTATTGGGTTCCTCCATCTGACCAATGGGAGGGGAATGTCCCTCAGAAAAATTGCCCAATGTTTGTATAGCCCTTTCTTGTAGAAGGAGAGAAAGTTCACATGGAATAGGACCTCTACCAATGCCAATTGTGGATCTCTTTTGGATTCTGGGTAGATGATCCAAGCAAGTGCTTCCTTCAAGGAGCAATTTTCGATTTGTTTGTTCCATGATTAGTTGACCTTGATGATTATAGGGTAACCCAAAGGAGTGACAGATCCTCCATGAGGATAAGAAGGCACTGAAATGCTGAGATGAGTAAGCAGCTCCATTGTCAGTCTTGAGTCCACAAGGCACTCCCATTACCAGCACTGCTGACTTCATGGATAAATAGCATGGAAGGCCTTTTCACCTGCCATGACCACAGCATATACAAAGGCCAAGCAAATATCTACTACAGCATGTACATACCTAAGATTACCAAAGGATGGGTAAAGGGTGACATCAATTTGCCAGATTGTATTGGGGACTAGGCCTTGGATCTGGGAAGGGGCCCCAACAGTGCAAAAGGTGTACACATTATGGAAGACCTTGCAGGATGTTTGCATTGTGACATAGACTATTCAGGAAGGAACTTAGGTAAATTCTGAAGGTAAAGGTGAAATTGTTAGTGCAACATTCTAGCCTGTTCTAGCAATTCCTTGTCTACAGCCATGATGAGGGCATCAGTTCCCTTATTTCTTTCTGCGAAAGTGTCAGGTGAACCTGAGATGTGTCTTATTCTCAAGAGCCTTCTGGAGAGATCACAGGCAGACATTTATAGGACTATTTTTCTCTTTAATATAGGAGAAGGACAGAGTGCATGTGGACAGCCTGTAATGTGTATTGGCTGTCTGATAAAATATTGATTGGCTCCTGTTGGAAACACTCAAAAATTTTCAATGAGTCCAAATAATTCACCTAGTTGTGCTGAATCAGGATTAGGGAGAATGTGAGTCACAACTCACATTCACAAATGCATACCCTTTTCTCACAGTCTTTGGATAAGCATCAGGAAGGCCATAGTTGCCTTGGGAATGGAGGAAGAGCTAGATATGCTATGGTGTTTAACTATAATTGGTAGCTGGAGGAGAACAAAAAGACACTTCTGGTGGCAGCCGATAGCTGACAAATGGTCAGATTCTTCTTTATGTCCTGAGCCAAGATTGTCCACTGATATCTTTTGGCTGGTTTGACTATGTATTTAGATGGTATACCTGTTAAAAGGTTGGTTAACACAGGGGCAAGTATCACTATAATAACAAAACTGAATGATTGAGTTTCTTCCATTGGAGATTTTGACCTGGTCCCTCCAGTAAGGGAGTTGGAGCCCAACAGCTACCAAAATGATTACCTGGCCTGTACATTGGCAGACTTGGATGACAATCAGGGATCTCCAAAATATATAAAGAATCATAGAAGCTAAACACCAACAAATGACATAATCCAATTTACAAAATGGTATACAGACCTAAGCATAGGAGTCTCAATGAAGGAATCTCAAATGGCCTAGAAACACTTAAAGAAACATTCAATATTCGTAGCCATTGGGAAAATGCAAATAAAAACAACTCTTGAGACTTTAACTTATACTTGTTAGAATGGTAAAGTTCAAAAACACAAGTTTTTGACTAGTGTTTGACTCATGGTGGCTAGGATATAAAGCAAGAGGCAAGTCCTCTATTGCTGGTGGGAGTGCAAACTTGTACAGCCACTTTGGAAGTCAATATGGCAGTTTCCCAGAAATTGTGAAATGATCTACCTCAAGATGCAGCTACACTACTCCTGGGCGTATACCCAAAGGACACTCCATTATACCAAAAGGATACTTGTTCAACTATGTTCATAGCAGCTTTATTCGTAATAGCCAGAAATATGGAAACAACTTAGATATCTCTCAACTGAAGAATAGATAAAAAATGTGGTAAATTTACATAAGGAGTATTGCTCAGCTGTTAAAAAATGACATCATGAAATATGCAAGCAAATGAAGGGGAATAGAAAAAATAATTAATTTGTGTCATGGTTTAAATGTCATGTATATAATGATTATTTTTTACATAATTTTATCTTAACTCACTCTCAGATTCAGTACCACTCTTGCCTTCTATATGCAATTAAATATTTCATCATTTCCAAATGTGGGCAGAGTTAGATTTGTGTCTGTTTGAGTAAAACTTCCAGCATTATTAATTTTTAAATATGATTTCTCATGTTAAAGCCTCATCAGTTTCACTGTCTAAAACCAATTCAAAAATTTTAACACGATACATAACTCTGTGACTCCTTTATATTATTCCTGTCCTTTCTGCCTCTAATAAAACTCTGGACCCATCATCATTAAAGCCATGCCTGAGGTTATGCAAGATTTCTAGCCCTTACTTCTTAGGTACATTCTTTTTCCTTCCTCATAAAGCCACACCTGTTTTTGTCCATTAATTCCATAATTAAAGTCAAATTACATAATAAAAATTAATGGTAAAATCATTATTATCATCATTGATTACGTCAAAGCCCCCATATATGTAAAATGATTAGTACATTATTTACAATAAGACTTGAAACAAGATAAATATCTTAACTTATGGATGCTTTGCCTTATTTTAATCATGATGATATTAAATACCACTAACGATAATATTTTAAGGATAAATTAATAATAAATAAAGTGAGAAAATCTGTAGGAAGAGCTAATGTGGGAGGAGTTAGGAGAGGAAGAGGAGGAGTAAGGAGGAGGGGAGGAAAAGGAAGAAGAGGAGCTAGGAGAGGAGAGAGAGAGAAAGAGAGAGAGGGAGGGAGAGGGAGAGAGAGAGAGAGAGAGAGAGAGAGAGAGAGAGAGAGAGATGGAGGTGGATGTTCATGTGTCTGTAGCAGTCAAAGGTAGTTGGTATATCTAGGGTGGGTATTGGGTTATACTTCTGATTGTATGGGTATCTTGTTACTGATCATTACCAAATATATAAGCATTTGATTAATTAATCTTTAAGCATTAGAGTCTCATATTTCTACTGGGCCCGCGTGGATGGTGGGATGGTCTGGGCAATGCCCAGCCTTGTGGAGACAGTGTGGAAGATTGGCAGAGCCATCTCCCACGCTGGCATCTTGTGGGTGGCAGGGCTGGTGTTTCTTTCTGGCTATTTCTAGCTGTGGCATGCATGTGGCCTCTGGCCGAGAAACATGGTGGCTGAGCTAGGCAGAGCCACTGCAGCTTAGATAATAGGCTTGACCAGAAGCCAAGTTTAAATAATTATAACAACAAAAATCCAAAACTAATGAGCACAATCCCACTGGTTAAAATATATGAGCATGTATGACACAATAAAAATATTAAGAACACTGGTCTCTTCTGATTTATAGAGATAAATACTGTTCTTTTCTGATTCATGCATAGAATTGTCAGTCTCTTCTCACTTTTGTGCATGTAAACATTAGTCTCTTCTGATTTGTCCATGTAAATGCTAGTTTCTTGTGCTTGGTCTATTTAAATACTAGAGTCTTCTGATTGGTTACACTGGGATGAAGGTTATTACTGGAAGGATGTTTCAAAGCAGGGTAAGTGCCATGTTCTTAGAGTAGTTACAAGGCCCCTTCATTAGTAAAACAACAACAACAACAACAACAACAACAAAAGTAAAAAGAAACTTGTACAGCTACCACAAGGCTTATAACTGATGTTAGAGGCTGTCTCCCTCATTCATCTTTCAATGGTTTTCAGAATTTGCACATGCTAATTTGAAACCAAAGACTTTTTTGTAAGCTTTCCATTTTTTTTAAAAAATTGCCTTAATGATATTGTTCTTCCATTTATTGGCAAAATTTACCACCCAATTAAAAACCGTTAAGTTCTAAATCTCTCTGCAGCTTAAGGGAGTCCATTGTTAAGAATGACAGCATGGTATTGAGAAGGGAAAGTTTGAAATGTGAGAATTATAGCTTATATCAAGGAAGATAGCCCTTCAGTAATAACACATAGACAACAGAAGTGATCATAGCCATTTATTAATCTATTCAATGAGTAATAAATCCATACCTCTATGTACTAGCATCTAACCTAAAAGGTGATAATAAAGATATGAAAAGGATTGACGCTTGGTCCTTTTGGACTACATAAACTACATCAGAGAAATTGAGTTGTTTGATTTTTGGCTGAAGCATTTTCTGAGGCTCAAATGGGGAAGCAAATCAGTAGCTGAAAGGCTTGTAGTGAGGTATGTCAAGATGATGTCCCCAAAAGCTAATTCTAAGCTTCTTTAGAAGTAAAAACTTTTGAGCCCAGTGATAGTATCACTCACTATTCAAATCCAAACAGAAAATAATTAGAGAAGCATAGGGCAAAACATCATTGACTCACAAAAACCACATTACTCCAGATTGATAGAGGTATTTATTTTTTTTTAGTAGAAGAATATATATATATATTCTTACTTGATTACGATTTCTGTTAAGGTGGCAATATTTGCTAAGAAGCATTTCTGAGGGTCAGCATACTGATTTGTAGTTATACATGAATAATTCTTACCATATAGCTACAATAATGAGTTTCTTTAATGACAGGGATATGTTCTGAGAAATACAGTAGGCAAGTGAATCAATGAAAAATTATTTTCAAGTGTTACTTATACAAATAAAGGAAATGATAATATTCCTTAGAAATATGTCACAGAGTACTGCTACTCTTTTTGGTAGTCAATGACCAAAGCGATAGAATACAGGGCATCCCTAGGCTATATTACTTATTGTGTGCATGTTAAACTGTGAAACACTGATATAACACAAAATACATCATGCTGTTGAGAATTAAATCTTTTTTTTTTAGGTTTTTTTTTATAATTTGTTTTTTTGATACTCTAAATTCCCCCCTCCACCCTCTGACTGTTCCACATCCCATACCTTCTAATCACCCCTCTGTCTCCACAAAGCTGTCCCACCCCTAACCCTCACCCCACCTGACTTCTAAACTCTCTGGGGCCTCCAGTCTCTTGAGAGTTAGGTGCATCATCTCTGATTGAACATGGACCCAGCAGTCCTCTGCTGTATATGTGTTGGGGGCCTTATATTAGCTGGTGTATGTTTCCTGGTTGGTGGTCAAGTGTTTGAGAGATCTCGGAAGTCCAGATTAATTGAAACTGCTGGTCCTTCTATAGGGTCGCCCTCCTCCTCAGCTTCTTTCAGCTTTTCCCTGATTCAATCACAGGGGTCGGCAGCTTCTGTCCATTGGTTGGGTGCAAATATCTGCATCTGACTCTTTCAGCTGCTTGTTGAGTCTTCCAGAGTACAGTCATGATAGGTCCATTTTTGGGAGTGCTCCATAGCCTCAGTAATAGTGTCAGGCCTTGGGACCTCCCTTTGAGTTGGATCCCACTTTGAGCCTGTCAGTGGACCTTTTTTTCCTCAGGCTCCTCTCCATTTCTATCTCTGCAGTTCTTTCAAAGAGGAACAATTATGGGTCAGAGTTTTGACTGTGGGATGGCAGCCTCCTCCCTCATTTGATGTTCTATCTCCCTGCTGGAGGTGGGCTCTATAATTTCCCTCTCCCTACTGTTGGTCATTTCGTCTAAAGTCCTTCCCTTTGAGTCAGGAGAGGGAGAGTCTTTCACCTCCCAGGTCTCTGTTGCATTCTGGAGGGTCTCCCCTACCTTCTACCTCCATAGTTTGCCTGTTTTCATTCTATCTGCTGGCCCTCAAGGATTCAGTCCTTTTCCCTCACTCAATACCAGATCAGGTTTCTCTTTACCCCTGATACTCATCCATTTTCCCTTCCAGTTCCAGCCTTCCCTCCTAACTTGTGGTTGCTTTCTTTTCCCTCCCCAGTGGAACAGAGGTGTCCTCATTTGGGCCTTTCATCTTTTTGACCTTTTTGAGTTCTGTGGACTATGTCTTGAGTATTCTGTACTTTTTTTTTTTTTTTTTTTTTTTTGCTAATATCCACTTTTTAGTGAGTATATACCATGCATGTCCTTTTGGGTCTGAATTAACTCACTTAGGATGGTGTTTTTCTAGTTCCACCCATTTGCCTGCAAAACTCAGGATGTCCTTGTTCTTAATAGCTGAGTAGTTGTAGGAAGCGGGTGTGGGGGCCATTCCAAAATGACGCCTGAGGCTAACACCTGACTTCCTCATACGCCCCTGAAGAAGCCATGCTCACAGGCAATATTGTGCAGGCTCACTGCTATGCATAATCAGGACATCAGCTACATAGGGCAACGTCAGATCTTGCCATACCCACTGTCCTATCACATGCACCGACGTGGCAGGTTCTGATTGGAGAAGGCAGAGGGATTTAAGGGTGGTGGAGGAGAGGCTGGAGGCTTTTTGAAGAATGTAAGGGTTCCTGAATAAACTGCGTTGGGAAGAACTCCGTGTCCATCATTCTCTGTCTGCTGGTCAGATCAGGGAGCGACAAGTAGTATTCCATTGTGTAAACGAACCACATTTTCTGAATCCATTTTTCTGTCGTGGGGCATCTGGGTTGCTTCCAGCTTCTGGCTATCACAAATAAGGCTGCTATGAACATAGTGGAACACATGTTTCTGTGGCATGATGGGGCATCTTTTGGGTATATTCCCAAGAGTGATACTGCTGGGTTTTCAGGCAGATGGGCTTAAAGTTAAACTAGACATTGGTTGGACACTCCCACCAGTTTTACATAGCCATTGACCCAGCACATCTTACAGGTAGGGCATATTGTAGAGTGAAGGTTTTGTAGCTAGGTTAGTCTTCAGGTTTTTCTCTCAGTAGCCTGCAAAGTTTCATCTTGCACTAACAGGCATTAAGCTGAAGTACCCATGCAGGCACCAGCTTGTCCTCTCTACATTCAAAAAAATATATGGATATTGTCTTTGGCAATAGGGCCCCACTGTCAGTATTCTGAGAGTGACCCTCTGTCCTCACAACAACCAGGGTTGTTAGGGATCAACATGGGACAACCTCCAACAAATGGAAACCTGGACTTACCTGTCTACAAAACATGGCCAGTTCTGATTCTGTACACTCCATTACTAGGAATCCTCACTAGTGTTACCCTCATAGATCCAAGAAGATTCTATTGCCCTAGGTTTCCACACTGCCTCCCCCAAATTCCAGCAATCTCTCCTCACACTCTCTCCCTCTATCTCTTCCCCAAATCTGATCCATTCTTCTCCAGTATCCACCAACCTCAAATCTACGCCTAAAATCTATCCTATTTAAACATCCCTGGGAGATCCATGAGCATCCTCCCAGCACTGCCACCAAGAGAACTTCTCATTAGTCTGTGGATTATGGCTTAATTATCATTTGCTTAACAGCCAATATCTAATTATAAGTGTTTAAATCACGTATTTTTCTTTTGGAGTCAATGGCTGTGTAAAGCTGGTAAGAGTGTCTAACCAATGTCTGGTTTAACTTTAAGCCCATTGTGTGAGTGGCAACATATTTCAGACCTTTTCTGAATGGCCAGGAATTAGAATTTGGATAGTTCAGAGTCCTAGGGCAGGTGCCTTGTCCTGTTGTCATTAGAGAGGCTTCCTCAAGCAGCAGATGAGACTGCATACAGTGATCCACAGCCAGATATTATGATAAAAGAGTATCTACGTGGGAGGTCTCCATCAGGTCTCTTCCTGCAAAGATCAGAGAATCCTACAGAAAAAGGGGAGGAAAGATTGTAGGAATCAGAGGGGATGGAGGATACTGGGGAAACATGACCCACCCAAACCAGGAGCTATGTTAAAAAAGAAACTCAAAGAAAAACTGTACACAGTAACACATGACTGTAATCTTAGTGCTTTCGATAGCAAATCACAAAAGTGGCAGGTTCCAGTTGCTAGTTGACTAGTCAGCCCTGCAAAAATGGTGAGTACCATATTCAGTGAAGGAATCTGTCTTAAGAATTAATAGAGAATGCTTAGTGGACCAAAGCCATTTGCTCATATGGACTAGAAAGATACTTTTCTCTAGAAATTCTTCCTCTTCCATTTGTTGCCAACATACTTATTGGAACCTATTAAGTTTAGCTTACCTATCGCTGAAGTTGGCTTCTTGATATAATCAGTGCTCATTCTGCCTGTCCTGGCAAGAAGGGCTCTTTCCTATACTAGGGGCTCTATATGTTAGTCTTGGAAATGAAAACCACCCTAAGCTTGGCCGAGTCTGTAATGGCTGCTGCCTACCCTAAGTATTAGGCAATGCTAGAGTTTTTTAGTTTTAAGTACCATTGGTCCCTAGCTTCTTTCTCTTTCTTAGTTTGCTTTCCATAGATTCACTGAAGGCTTTAAATAGGCTTAGTCAAACACTATTTATATTCATTTTGTCCCAAACTTGTATCAGAAGAGTGGGATTCTGGGTACAGGCCCACAGGCCTATAATTGGAAGGCAAAATGTCACCTGCTTCCACTTTCTTAAATGGTGAAATCCTCAAATCAGCTTTTTCTGACTTATCCATTTACTGACCCATGTTTAAGATGATGCTAACTTTGCCCCTCTGAAAATTTTTCTACTGATCTCTGACATTTTTCTTACTTCTGTCTTATGAATCACTCTCATTAACTCAGAGAAGTTGCCTATTTACCCTTAATATTAAAGATGGATTCTACTGTAAGTAGATCTAATATTGACTTCTTCCAACTAAGTCTAAGTTGCTTTGCTTTAATGAACAATTGTCTCTATAATATGTTCTTGAATTTTAACTATTGCACTTTTTCCATGAATATTTCTTAATATATATTATGTGATGATATAATTTTAGGTGCTAGATATGTAGCAGTGGAAAAACCCGCACTGATCCAGGCTCTGATGAAATATGTACTCAGTTTATAAAAATATAGAAAATAAACATGTAACACATTAGAAATTATAAGTTCAATTCCTTCATTTGCTGATTGTGTTTTCTTGTACTTGTTTAAGGGATTTATGTGTTCCTTTTAAGGGCTTCTGCTTGTTTACTTTTGTTCTGCTGTATTTCTTTAAAGGAGTTATTTATTTCCTCCTTAGGGTCATCTTCATGAGATGAGATTTTAGGTCAGAATCTTGCTTTTCAGATAGATGTATTAGGGTATCCAGGGCTCCCTGTGGTGTGAGGACTGGCTTCTAATGGTGCCAACTGACATTAGTTTCTGTTGCTCATGTTCTTGTGCTTGCCTCTTGTCTTTGGGCTAAACCAGGGGATCCAAACTAAAGAGTTTGGGGAAAGAATGAAGGAGCTGAAGGGGATAGCAACCCCATAGGACAAACAACAATATCAACTAACCAGAAGCCTCAGAGCTCCCATAGACTAAACCATCAACCAAAGGGTATACATGGGTGTTTCCATGGTTCCAGTTACATATGTAGAAGAGGACTGCCTTATCTGGCATCAATGGGAGGAGAGGTGCTTGATCTTGTGGAGGTTTGCCCCAGCAAAGGGGAAGCTAGATAGGTAAGGCAGGAGTGGGTGGGGAAGCACCCTCTTAGAGGCAAAGGGGAGGGGGAGGTGTGTGGGATTTGTGGAGGGGAGACCAAGAAAGGGGATAACATTTGAAATGTTAATAAAATAATAAATTAGAAAAAGAAATTGTAAGTCCCATAACAAAGTAACCCAGGAGGAAACTGGGCAGTAGGTTGGGGAAAGTAATGTAAGGCCAGTTAGTATTTTCCATAATCAAGCAGGAGCTGCTTGGGCGACAGAGAATCAGAGCTTGCTTAAAGGAGATACATGATGGAGAAAGCAGGAAGAGATAGCAGCAGAACCTTGATAAGCACAAGTCAGCATGTGGGCTGTGTTGTGGACAGTAAGACACTGACACTGGTAATCAGGTTGAGGCCCAGACTACATACTGTCTCTCGGATATGTGTACTTTGACTTTCTTTGAGTGAAGTGAGAAAGAGTTGGTAAGTTGGAGGCAGGAGAATTGTCCAGAGGGAGGTGAAAACCCTTCTTTGTGATGCATGTCTGAAACCTGAACAGAAGAGTTGAAGCTATTCTGTCAGTTGGTCAAGGTCTGTTCCAATGCTGGAACCATGTGCAGAGGAACGTGAGCACCACTGAGAACAGGCCTGGGGATTTCCAGTTTTCTTGCATCCATAAATAATACTGGAGTCACATTTATAAACTTTCAGATGAGTCACCAATTTCCGGACAAAGTAATGGAAGGATGGTGCAACAACCAGTGATAGATTAGAAACATTGTTCAAGGAAAATAACCTAAACCCCAGTTAAAAGATGCCAAACCTAAGAAGAAAATTCTATAAGTTATGTAAGAATGAGGATGCCTGTTCCCAACCACTTCTCAAAACGTGGGCAGACCGCTTGTAATTAATTCCTGTTAAGCCAGCCGGCATTTGTCCATACAGCCTCTTGTCATTACTGCCCCCACCCACAGCAGCCTCCACACAGCTGTGGGTCATCACGCTGATCACCATTTTTCCAGGAGTATTAAGCAATTTGTCAGAGAGCAGACATCTGCAAACATGTCTATGTTAGCTAGAATCCATCTTTAGTCCTACAGAGCATACTGCCTCTCTCCAGACCTTGTCATGACTGCTTACTTCCTACATCATTTGAAGCAAAGCAGCACCAGCAGGAAGAATTGTAGTTTCAAGTACGACAAGGTGCAGTGAATCAAAAGCATTTTAAGCCACATTACTCAAGAACAGCAATATTACATTTTTGCACATATTGACAATAAAATAGAAGTGACAAACTATTTGCTCTTTACAAAGGGAGCAATAAAGTTTTAAATTTTTTATAAATTAAATTTCCATATGTATAGTATGTATTTAGTTGATTGGTTCAGTCATCATTTTAGACTGACAAATCAGTCTTCCCTGACATAGTGGTATATTTTTTGTATAATATACTTTGTCTTGGCGTTTACCTTTCATAATATTAAAACATATTTATAACTTATATTGCACATGATTTCATTTTGCTATTTTATTTAAAATGATGTCAAACATCATCTTTGCTCCTTCTTAAACTACAGTTGTACATTTAAGCTTATAAACTATCACATGATGATGCACTCCATTGCTAAATTCTTCAATAGCTCTCTGCTATTCTCAAAATAAACGTATGAATTGTATAGTAGACAGTTTTGACCCTCTAGATTTTTTGGTACAATTTCTCAAACATTTGTTATGGCTTACATATGAAATTCCTCCGTCCCTCCAGTGCTCATTAAGAAGTGAGTTTAATTATGAAGGTGCTGGTCTAATTGACTCATCAGTCTAAAAACTTAATAACCAAAGAGAATATTGAGAGGCAATAGAAACTGTGAAAAGTGGGGCCTGGCTAAAGGAACCAGTAGTGGTGTGCCTTTGGTAGGTGTATCTTGTCCCTGGTTTTTTAATTTCTCTCTCTTCAGTTGTAGATAAACAACTTTCTTATGACACATGCTTTTGCCATGTAACACCTCACCATAGGTGCAAGTACTGTGGATTGAAACCTCAGAAACTATTAACCAATATAAATATTTTCTTCATTATTATTACTATTACTATTATTGTTACTATTACTATTATTATTACTTTTATTTTTAGAGAGAGTCTTAGTACATAGCCCTGACTGTCCTGGAACTCACTACATAGGCCGGGCTGGTCTTGGTCCATGAGATCCACCTGCCTCTGCTTCCTGAGGGCTGGAATCAAAGGCATGTGCCACCACATCAGGATCTTTTCTCACTTTAAATAGTTTGTGTCACACATTTTATCAAAGTGACAAGAAAATTGTCTAACACAGCAATACCATAACCTCTATCAATCTGGAGTGATGAGGTTTTTGTGAGTCCATGATTCTGTGTCCTGTTTCTCTAACAATTTTCTGTTTGGATTTGAAGATTTGTACTGTCTTCACTGGGCTCAGTACTCTTACTTGTTTCTAAAGAAGCTTAGAATTAGCTTTTTGTGTCATCTCATCTTCATACTTCACAAGCAACTCAATTTCTCTGATGTAGCCCAGGTAGTCATTGAGAACCAGGATATTATTCTTTCCATATCTCGATGATCAGCTTTTAGCATAGATTCATACATAGAGATATGAATTTATTATACATTGAATAAATTAATAAGTGGTTATGATCACTTCTGTTGTCTGTGTGTTATTGGTGAGGGACTATTTTTTTTTTGATATAAGATTTATCTCCCACAGTTCCAAACATTCCCTTCTGTGCTGTCATTCTTAACAATGGACTCACTTAAGCTTCAGAGAGATTTAGGACTTACTGTTTTTAGTACTTTGATTAGCAAATTTTGCCAATAAAATGGAAGAGAAATATTAAGGTAATTGAAAACAACAGGAAAGCTTAAAATTGTCTCTCTAACTTCTTTATGAAGGCACTTAGTGCATGAACTTTCCACTTAGCACTGCTTTCATTGTGCCCCATAAATTTAGATATGCTGTGCATTCATTTTCATTGAATTCTAGGAAGTCTTTAATTTCTTTCTTTGTTTCCTTCTTGACACAGTTGTCATGCAACAAAGAATTGTTCAGTTCTAGGATATTGTAGGCTTTCTTCTGCTTCTGTTGCTTTTGCTATCCTGCAGGGAATTATTTCAATTTTCATGTATCTCTTGAGACCTGATTTGTGACTGAATATATGGTCAGTTTTGTAGAAGGTTCTGTTAGATGCTGAGAAGAAGGTATTTTTTTGTGCTTGGGTGAAATGTTCTATAGTTATATTTTAGGTCCATTTGAGTCATAATGCCTGTCAGTACATTACTTCTCTTATTTTCCATCTGGATGATCTGTCCATTGGGGATAGTGGGATGTTCTTAATTCTTATTGTACACTCCCACTTAGTTCTTATTAATAATATCCCACTATTCATGTGTGGGGTTCAATGTGTAGTTTAAGCTTTAGTAATGTTTCTTTTAAAAATTTGGGCATACTTGTGTTTGGGGCACAGTAGTTCAAAATTGAGATGGTAACTTGGTGGACTTTTCCTTTGATGAGAATAGTTAGTGCTGTTTCTCATCTCTTTTGATTAATTTTGGTTGGACATTGATTTTGTTAAATATTAGAATAGCTGCACCAGCTTGCTTCTTGGGTCTATTTACTTAGAAAATCTTTTTTAACCCTTTACTCTCAGGTAGTATCTTAGTTTCTGAAGTGCAATTTTTTTGTATGCAACAGAAGAATAAATCCTGTTTTCACACCCATTCTGATAGCCTGTGTCTTTTATTTGGGGAAAATGAGTTCACTGATATTTAGATATATTAATGAGAAATTATTATTAGTTCCTGTTATTTTGTTGTTGTTATTGGTTATGATTGTATGTGTTTGTGTTTCCCTTCTTTTAATTTTGTTGTTATGAAATTATTTTCTGTGTCTTCAAGGGTGTGATTAACCTTTTGTGGTTGTGGTTTTCATTATGGTACCTTCTGTAGAACCATATTTGTGGATAGATATTGTTTAAATTTGACTTTGTCATGAAACATTATGTTTTCTACATCTTTGGTGATGGAAAGCTTTGCTGGGTAGAGTAGTCTGGACTTGCATCTTTGGTCTGTTAGAGTCTGCAGGAAATCTGTCTAGGTTCCTCTGGCTTTTAGAATCTCCATTGAGAAATCAGATTTAATTCTAATAGGTCTGTCTTTATATACTTCTTGTTCTTTTTCTCTTATATCCTTTAATAGTCTTTCTTCGTTTTATATGTTTAGTCTTTTGATTATTATGTGCTTGAGAGACATTCCTTTCTGGCCCAATCTATTTGGTGTTCTCCAAGCCTCTTGTACATTATTAGGAATCTCCTTCTTTATGTTAAAAACATTCTTCTTCTGTGATTTTATCAAAAATATATTTTGGGCCTTTGAGGTGGAAATCTCATTCTTCTGTTTCTATTATTTTTAGGTTTGGTATTTTCAGAGTGTTCCAGATTTTCCTGGATGTTTTGTGTCAGGAAATTTTTAGATTTAACATTTTTTAACCATTATATTAATTTGTTTTATAGTATCACCTCTTGCATTCTGTTTGTGATGCCTGTTCACTTACCTAGATTTTCATCTTTAGGATTCCTTCAATTAGTGTTTCCTTTCTTTCTTCTATTTATATTTTCATTTCTCGAACAGGTTCATTCATTTTCTTCTTCTATTTGTGTTTTCCTGGCCTTCTTTAAGGGGTATATTTATTTCTTCGTTAAAGACTTCTATTTTCTTCATAAGATGGGTTTTAAGGTACCTTCTTTGTGCTTCAGCTGTGTTAGTGGGATAGCTGAGCTCTAGTGATGCTATATTTCCCTGGCTGTTGTTAATTGTGTTATCGAGCTTGCCTCTAGTCATCTGAGTCTGGAGTTATTATAGGTTTAGGTGCTGATTTCTGAGCTTATTTTGTTGTATATGTGTTTTTTTTTAAAATTCTCCACCCCGTTGGTTTCTATCTTCTCTTTGGTGTTCTTGCCTGAATGGTCTGTGATTGTGGTGAGCAACAAGTCTTCAGACCTGGTATGGTGTCTCCACTGAGGTTTTGGTAACTTATGTGACCTCTAGGATTTTAGGTGCCTGCATTGCCTCTGGGACCCTAGGGTTCTGGGAATTAGCACGGTTTCTGGAGTTCTGGTGACTAGTGCGTGTGGTCTCTGCTATTTCAGTTACTTGTGTTGACAATGGTGATCTTGGCCTCTGGGTTTCCTTGTACTCTCGTGGCCTCCGTTAGAGCAGAAGTCTGCTAGAGTTGTGGGCCGGTTTATGGAGCCAAAGGGATTGCAGTGCTTTGGAAGAGTGGTGAGCAGGATCTAAGGAGTGTTAGAGGCTGTGGGTGGTGTCTTACCTGGGTTTTGTCTTACTCCTGTGTCCCCCAATAGAGCAGGAGTAACTAAGAATTTTTAACATCTGTAATAGAAAAACAAATACAAAAACCAGATTAGCCATCAGGTGGCGATGTTCAACAAGACATGAAAGCCCTCAGCAGCCGCAGTGGCGTTTCATTTGGCTAGCAACTTAGGAAAGGCACATTGAAACTGTTAAGTCATAAGGAAACAAACGCTGGAGATGCAGAGGGATGAATTACTGAAACGGCTCCATCTACCTCATTTCCTTAGGCCATTTGAGTTTTTGAAACATCTTGCAAGTAAATGAATGTGTGGTTTTTCTAAAATTGGAAAGATGGCAAGGCTTGAATACACATAGACTACAAGCTTCCTGCTGTGTTAAGAATCCAGTGTGCAGGCAAAACTGCACAGCCCTCCATCAGAAGAACATGAGGACAGAGGTTTCTCTCTTTTTACAGTTTGTGTCTGTCAGCTTCTCCAGTGGGCAAAGCACCTCCAAGGGTTTGGCAGAAAATAACTTTGGACTGAGAGAGGCATTGACTGATCTGTGTAAATGCAGAATCAAAAGTTTAAAAAACAGGAGCATAGTGATGCTCTAAAAGAGAATAGTTCTATGTTGGTAACTGAGAATGTTTGCAGTAATATCGAGCCATTTGGAAACAAATGTAAAATGTATATATTAAAATATTATTTTAAATTACTTTTATAAACCATAGATCATATAGTTAATGACTATAAAGTTCCTTTGAAGCCTGTTGGATTAAATCAACTTTGTCCTTCAAAAGAAATAATCCTTGAAAATGGTATTGCAGAGGTCTCACACATACTCCCTGTTCCATTAAAACACACAATATCAACTGGGATTTTCAAAATGCTTTTGGATATACCTAAGAGGAAGGGAGATCAGAAAATCCAGTTTGAGGTAAAGGAAGCTCTCTGGAGACTACACAACAGCAGCAACAGAAAGAAGAAACATGAAAGAAGTTTAGTTTGGGGCATGTTTGGGGAAAGAGCTCTGTGAAATTTAGTGATGCTATTGAATTGGACAGAGATCTTGCTATTTAGATAAAATGGGATAACACAACTTTCTTAACAGTGGGCAATCTGTACCACCTTTAACATCAAACCCTCACATGCATTCTGGCCTCTGGGCCTTCTATATTAATTTTTAGCCCTTTTGTCTGGTTCTCTAAAGGGAAGTAAAGGAAGATGTGAAAAGCAGCTTGTATGAGAACAGTCAGGATCCAAAAAGAGGAATGAGAAAGGGAGGGGATTATTATTATCAAGACAAGTTTGACCCTCCTGGGTCCTTGAGTAGGGCACAGAAGGTAGAACGTATGCTAAGTGTGTTCTGATTCTGGTGCCTCCTTGAGCTGTGAACTTCCTTTTATTCTTTTCATCGAAACTACTAGAAATGTACCTGTTTTTTTGTGTCACTGATTGTACCAGATGCTTCTGTTGTTGTTATAAAATACTCTAACAAAAACAACTTAAGGGAAAAAAGGATTTTTGCTTCCCAGTTTAGGGTACAGTCTGCCATGGCAGAGAATCCTGAGAAGAGGGAGTGGGAGGAGATGTCACATTGTGTCCAGAGTCTGGAAGCAAAAAGTGATGAACGTTTTAGTCAGCTCCCTCTCCCTCCCCCTCTTCCCCTCCCTCCTCCCTCTCCCTCTCCTCCCTCTCCTCCCTCTCCTCCCTCTCCTCCTTCTCCTCCCTCTCCTCCCTCTCCTCCTTCTCTTCCCTCTCCCCCACTCCCTCTCCCTCTCCCTCCCCCTCTCCCTCTCCCTCCCCCTCTCCCTCTCCTCCCTCTCCCTCTCCTCCCTCTCCCTCTCCTCCCTCTCCTCCCTCTCCCTCTCCCTCTCTCCCTCTCCTCCCTCTCCCTCTCTCCCTCTCCTCCCTCTCCCTCTCCTCCCTCTCCCTCTCCTCCCT
>NW_021621185.1:8888388-9001499 GCF_004785775.1 Grammomys surdaster
CTCCCTCTCCCTCTCCCTCTCCCTCTCCCTCTCCCTCTCCCTCTCTCACATACACACACACACTGTCATTATTTTAATCATTATTTTATTATTTACTGAACATCAGATCTTATTACAGATGGTTGTGTGCTACTATGCAGTTGTTGGGGATTGAGTTAAGGACCTCTGGAAGAGGGGCCAGTACTCTTAACCACTGAGCCATCTTCTCAGATCCTTTAAAAAGAAATGCATTCCAGGACCCATGCCCACAACACTGTGCTATCCACATCTAAGGATTGGTCTTTCCTCACAGGAATAACCAGAGATGAATATAATCTAGAAGACCCCTGACTTGCATGCTCTGAGGCTTTTTTTCATGGTGATGGTAGTTTCTGTTTATTTGATAATCCCACACAGACACAGACTCGGACGAGGATGCAGACGCAGACGCATTCTAGTTATCTTGATACCTGACTTAATTTCCTTTAGACATTTGGCTTTCCGAGATCTCCTTGTGTCTCCTCCTGATGTTTTGAACATCTCTGATTCATCTTCAACTTTTGCTCCACGATTGCTCACATGGGTAGAATGCGGTAGGTTGCCTTTTCCATCTCTACCTGCATTTACAAAATAATTATCTTTTGGGCTCATCTCTTCGTTTTCTGATAACCCTCAAATCCATGTTTAGCACCAGTCTTCCCAGAGGTATAGAGCTAGAGATGTCCTATGTCTTCATGAGGACCCCTGTGGGCAGTGTATACTTGTCAAGTCTCCTCTTGCTAGCTGGATTTTCTCATGAAACCTTCTTTCTTCAATTATCCTCTACACAGAGAGCATACACTCTGTTGTTAGGTAGAAAACCTGGGCTTAGCTTGATTCCTCCCCCCCCCAACTCTAACTCATCGTTGTCTGTTAGTCCAAGCAATTATGTCTGCACACGGTTCACATTGTGTTTCATCAAGTCTGTTCAAGCTTTTTTATTACTGTTTGAAAATATTACAGTAGCTTCATAATTGGGTTTTCTCTTGTTCATTTTTGACTCTTCATTCAAATTAGCACCATGGTCAACTTTCTAAAAGACTATTTTGATTTCATGTCACACTTGTTTTCCTGAAAATTTTAATCCATGTTTTAAAATCAGAAGTGGGCCATTGAGATGGTTCAGTGGTAAGGGCGTTCAGGGCATGTGCTAGATTAAATTTTTTCACTAAGACTCCATTTTTTAATTTTTACTTTTTGCCATATGCTCCAGGGTTTGCAGGGCTGAGTGTTTCCTTTCTAGTGCCACTGAGGTTTTAGCATCATTTGATATGCTTGGGCCTTCTTTTTTTTGTATACATAGTGACAAACAGACACTTTCAGGATGAGGGTTTCACTACTGTGTGATCACAGCTTTGAGAGAAACAGTGAAGAACAGAAATGATGCTCAGAAGTTTCAAGAGAACCTTTTCCACTTATTTAATATCCAATGTCCTCTACCATTCTGTCTCCAAAGCAACAGTGGAATTTTCCCCCTTTGTGCTTTTATTCCAGAAAGAGAGCTCACTGGGTGTACCTCTTTCTACTTCCATTGATGGACTTGCTGACATCCTTCTCTTCAGGTGTCTGTTTTCAAGGACAGAGGAGAGTAAGACCCTACAAGTTAATGAGGTGACTCACTTCTTAGATCATAGGAAACAAAGACATGAGAGTCAATTTGACCCTGCATCACAACACCACACTGGAAGCTTTGCCATTCATCTCTGCCTTACAGAGGCGCCATGGAAATGTTCAGTTAGCTGCTTTGCTACTAGAACTCTCTCTTATAGACTTCTTGAAACTGACATAAGTTTCCCTCAGTCCATCCCTCCTTTCCTTGCTTTACTCAAGTATAGTTTAAATGTGCAACCTGTTAGTTGGAAAATATGGAGGAATGCATCTGTGAAAAGATCACAGAATTAAGGCAATTGATGGGTCCATCACACTCTAAAGAATGTCTGTGCTTCTTTTGTTGTGGCTGAAGAGCACTCAACATGAGATCTATTCTCTCGAATTTTTAAGTGCACACAACTACATTGTCAATGAGGGGCAGTGTGTTCTGCCGCTCATTTCTAGAACTACTCATCTTTCATAAATGAAACAAGAAATTCATCAAACAACTCATTTTTACCCTCCCACGGCATCAGTAACTGCAATTCTAAGTTCTGCATTTACATGTTCATGTATTTTCCAGACTTTTGGAATGAACTGGAATTAGGAAATTTCTGTCTCATAACTGTCTTAATTCACTTGACGTACTGTTTGCCACACTCATTTGTGTCGCTGCAAATGCATGATTTCCTTCACTTTTTTTAGGCAGAATTCTATTCTGTTGTATGACTTTCTCACATCTCCTTTTACCATTCATCTGTTGGTGGATACTTGGATTGTCTGTTGGTTATAGTGAAGAGTGCTGCAAAGAACATAGTATGGGTTTACTGGTCTCTGAGTTACTGATCGTATTTCCTTTGGATACATATCCAGTAGTGGCATCACCACTTCAGATTATTCTAAGTTTATGAGTCACCATATTGTTCTCTGTGACAGCTGCAGCATTTTATAATCTCACCAAATGGGGGGGAATAAAAGTATTATGGTTTAGCATGTGTAACTGCAGTAATCTGAATAGAGTTAAAAAGAAAAGTGAATTTAATAAGTATTTTACAATTAAAAAAGCCCTATTAAAAATACTATGAATTTTCTACTTGTAGTTAAAGAAAAGTCATTATCTACAACTTCAACTATTTCAGTGCAGAAAAAAGGATCAAACATTTTCTTAATGTTTTTACTAATAGTCATTTTGTAATAATGATTTAAGTATCATGTTTCTATATCACATTAAATTAAGCTTTTGCATTCCTGTTGTTTGTGTTGGGGGTCAGGGTGTGCCATGGTACATATGTGATCAAAGGAAACCTTTCAGAAATCAGTTATTTTTTCCTCCATGTGAGTTCCAGGGTCTTGAACTCAGTTTCAAGCTGGTCAAGCACACTTACCCACAGAATCATTTACCAGCCTCTTAAAATAATTTTTATAGCAAAACTTACCTAATGATCTTGTGTGTGCAAGCTAATATTGTTGTAACTGAAAGAAGCATTAGTTGTTTTTGAGTACTCAGAATTTTTTATTCTAGAAGATGTTTGCCGTTAGCTGATTAGTGTCACAAACTCAGAGGCAGAAAGCAAACAGTAGAGACAAAGCTGATGCCATTACTTCATGCTGTTTCCTGTCTCTTAGGAAGTATGTAATCAAACATGAATGCTTGTTAGAATTAGGGGAGTTGGTCAAACTTGAGCATGGAGAAATGAATCCGAGTTTTAACAAGCATGCTGGTGATTTGGTATGAGTGCGTGGAAATGACTTGCATGCTTTTCTATGTCTTTGATGTTACTATAACGTAGCTATTGTCTTTATGAAAGACTAAGTTAAATTTCAAACATTGATAACTTTATTTTCATATTTTGTAAGTAGATATATAATTATGCTTAATACTCAGTTTGGTTAATCCTAGACTAGCATATATTGTCATTAGATAGTTTTGTATCTAAACTGCATAAATTCAAATTCTTATTTTATACTACGTAGCTTTGTAAATTTAGAAAAATCTGTCTTTCCAGATCATAAAATTACCATCATAAATGAAAACAAGAATAAATCACAATTCCTAAAGTTTTTAACTAGGATTCAGTGCATAAACAAGATATTGTACATTCTGGTCATGATTATTCAGATTACTGATGTGTTGTATGTGGCTACAAACTCACTTTCTACGTTTTTTTAAATTACGTGCAGAGATCTTAGAGTGCATTCCCAAGGCTTGTCTACGATTTCTTCATTCATGCCTGTTGTGCAGGGGTGTGATTTGGTATAGTATCTGCCATGAACATGTGATTAAAATGATCAAGCCCATCATCTAATGCTGTAATCATATATTTTGAGAGCAATAATTTCTTTAATCAATATTAGCCAATTACACATACATAGTTTTTCATTTTCATGAGGAAAACTATTTATTTCTTCTTTTTTTCAACATGAGAATTGAAACTTTGGTAGTCGAGGTTGGTTTTGTTTTGCTTTACGTTTGTTTGAGTTTTTTATTTTTGTTTTGTTTTGATTATTTATTTTAGAGTGTAAGACAGTTTGCATCTGTAAAGTACTCAACATTGTTTTGTGTGGGACATAAAACTATGCCAGGAAGTTTGGTAAGGTAGAGCAGTTTGAGACCTGGAGACTCAGTGGGCACACATCTGAGGTTTAGGCGACTCCCAGCTCCCTGCCAGACTCCTGACATGGAACATGTGCCATGCTCCTCACATAAAAGAAACATGTCTTATTGTCCCCTAGGCCCAAAACCGAGTTCTCCCTGCTAATGAGGTACATAGAGGCCCAGAGGGCTCAGCCAATCAGCTTCCCTTCCAAGACCTTCCTCCCTGAAAAAGGTATCTAATCTCAGGCCCACCCTGAGAATTGGGAACACTACACTATGCATCCACTTCTCACCATGAACAACCAATAAACTGTTTAGAACCATGGACTGTCTCTTTCATCACGATCCATGGTGAGGAGTCATGTAAGCATTGCCTACAGAGCCACAGCTTAATTCTCCTGTAGAAGGCCTTTCTGTCCTTCTAAGCACAACCACCAAGTTGGCTTCTGCTAAGCTAAGGACAATCACCCATGCGAAAGCTGGAGCTCTCCTTTCCCCCCAGCTCCAGGCTAGACACTGTCCCCAGCCTGTGGGCCTCCACTCCATTCTCTGCTCTTCTGCAACTCCCAGTGACGCCTGGATGTCCAAGAGTCTGAGAACCCCAAGGCCACAGCCTCATAGCAGGCCTGGAGACACCGGAAACAACTGCTCAGGCTTTCCCACCCCAGTTGCAGAGTAGGGTAAGTGCAGTCAAAGTCCCTATAGTCTGTCTCCCTAAGAGGCCATACCCAGCGGCGAAGCACACATGGACCCACAGTTTTACCCTCATCATCTGTATGAACATTGTAGAATATTTTCTTATAGGAAGAAAGCACAATTATAATATGTATTACGTGTTATGTATATGTAATATTATGTATAATATATGCATATGTGTAATATTATGTATAATATATGTATTTTCTAGGAGAACAAAACAATGGTGTAAGGAGAGTGCTTTTATGTGCTTAACAAAGATGAATGTGATCCCAGAGCACAAACACTAGCTTCAGAAATCCCCCAGTTTCCACTTTATTTGAGCAAAATTATATTTCAAATAAAGGTATATCAGGGTTTTGTTGCTTTTTCAGAAGACCTTTTGTGGTACAGGAAAATTTGAAATTCTGGTAAGTGTGGAGAGCCGCAGTGAGCAGAGATGGCGCTGGCATCAGGTGCTCTCCCAAGTTTATAAATTTACTGCCTTTGTGCTAGTGGAAAATGCGCGCCAAGTCACGGCCCATCCCAGGGTGTATATGCGCTTCTGGGCAAGCAGCCAACCAGAAATGTACACGCCGCTCCAGGGGGTATTTAAGCGGCGCCTTTTCGGGGCCCGGGGTCTTCCTCTACACATCGCAATAAAAGTTTTGCTGCAGAAGGACCCTGGTGTCTGCGTGCATTCTTGCTGGTGAGATTATTGCGCAGGACATTTGGCGCCGAAACCCGGGACACTCACCATCACCGCGCTGCCCGAGGAAGATCCCCCGTTCGCGGGGTGGGTTCAGAACTGCAGAACGAAAGAAAGCTCTGAGAGGTATGTTTGGTCTTGATTTATCCCGTCTCACTCCCCAATTACAAGGTGCCATGGAGGCTCTCATTCTGGTTGTGCCAGCGCTCATTGTCTTTCTTTTGATTTTGTTTTGTTTCCACCAATTTTCTTGTTAAATTCCGCCGCCGCCTGAGCCAGTACTGCCCCCCTCCCAGCCGCTTCAGGCCAGCAGTTTTGGCAGGCAGGTGGAGGTTTGGCACGGTTAGTCGGACGTAGATTAGCCGCGGTGCCCCCCCCGTGTCAGATTCTCTCGTAGATAAGAGAGCACCATGGGAGCTTCGCATTCAATTATTACGGTGCTACAGACGCTCTTGGGACAGCATAAATTGAAAGCTACAGACGCTCTTGGGACAGCATAAATTGAAAGTCTCTACAAAAACGTTAGAGGGGTTTGTGAAGGAGATTGATCACGTAGCGCCCTGGTATGTATGCTTGGGATCGCTGACGCTCGCCTCCTGGGACAAACTAGAGGGCGTTTTAATTAGGGAACAACAGAATGGGAAACTGAAGCCTGGGACGCGGCCACTTTGGTAACTGGTAAGATCGTGCTTACAGGATGAGAAGTGCAGCCTGGCTATCGTGGCAGGCCAGGGAGTGTTAGACGAATTACAGGACAGCATGTCAGAAACAGAGCTTAGTAAGCGCTTAGGAGCTCAGAAAAAAAAGGGAGCTCAGAAAGAAAAAAGGATAGGCATGCCTAAGAAGCAAGACCCTCCCAAGGACGCTCGATCCGAGGGAAAGGGAATCTCCCTGGGAGAGGAACGTACGAAGGAGAATAAGCCTCTATATCCGGTAAAGGATTTGGAGACTTGGAAATTAGATAGCTCTGAGTCAGAGGAGTTAAGTCCTTCCGAGGAGGAAGAGGGCTTAGGTGAAAAAATAGTCCGCTATGAGGCGGAAGAACACCATCTAGATGAGCGGCCACTGCCACGGAATCGAGAACAAAAGGAGGCGGGGATTAGAAACCATGCAAGCGCGGCTCCCCCGGCTCCCCCGCCCTCGGTGATCTCCCAGCCAGCACTCTCGGCCGCAGTTCCCAGCGCTCCTCCGCCCTACGTGGACAGATGCTGCACGGACTCCTTCCTTTCAAAGGAAGACAAAAGAAGGATGTTACAAGCCTTTCCGGTATTTGAGGACGTGGAGGGAGGCGTCAGCCTCAGGCCCAAAATTCACAACAGCTTATGGGCCAGGAGTTGTTATTATATTGGAGGAATTAAAATTATGCTTGCTTCCCTCCATGACATTGTAACTACCTGCTGACAAAGGAATTCCTCAACTTGTTTTGGGTCCTTCCTTCCAAATTTGTTGAGAGTGATAGAAGACAAGATGGCTTTGACTCCTCTGATGTGTATTAGATCCTATCAGTAATAAGAGACCTAATCATAAGTTAATAATTGAAAGAAAAAGGTTTTGAAGGATTAATAGATACTGGGAATATTTAACAGATACTGTGACTATTTAAGATTTATTAGAGGACAAGATTGCCTTTAGCGTGGTTTTATCTGATACCCTCACTCAGCTAAAAGGAGTTGGTTATTCAATTAATCCAAAAACAAAGTTCAAATTTAAGATTTATGAAACTAATGGGACATTACAGCCTGTCTTGCCTACGTCGGTTACCATTCTAGTAAATACATAGAATTATTATAGATTTAAAAGATTGTTTTTATTGTTCCTTTACATCCTAGTAAAGGTGATGAGGTTTAAATTCAATGAATTTACTAGTGATTCTTGAGAGCCCATGAAGCAATATCATTAAAAAGGTTGACTCAAAGAATGATTAATAGTCTTATATAAGAATTTGTTGTTGCTTTAATACAGAAGTTAAGTATTTAAATCTCTCAGTGTATATTATTCATTTTGTTAGCTGATCTCTCTAAAGGAGTTTTTCTGTATGCCTTTGCTCTAATACAATGAGCTTTAAAATTTTAGATTGCTTGTCTTTCCAGAAAAGATTCAAAGACAGTATCTTTTCAATATTTGAGAACTCAGTTATATCTTAAACAGATTGTGACACAGAAAATTCCAATAAGAATGGATAATTGGGGCTAGAGAGTTGGTTCCGTCATTAAAGGCTAGACGCACAACTAAAAATATTAAGAGTTCAATTCCCAGCAACCACATGGTGGCTCACAACCATTTGTAGTGGTATCTAGTGCCCTCTTCTGGCTTGCAGGCATACATACAAAAATTGATTTACTTTTAATGATTCTTAAAAGTTGTTAACAGATATTAATTGGCTAAAACCTCATCTTAAACTTACCATAGGAGGACTTGAACCTCTGTTTGATGTTTTCAAGGGGGATACAAATCCTAATTCCCCTTGACAGTTAACTGATGAGGGATAGATAGCTTTGTAAAAGTATAGAGTAAGCTGTTAGTTATCAAAAGAGAAATTATATATAGAGACTATGATAAATTGTTGGCTGTTTGCATTATTGCTACTCATGTGCTCACAACAGCCCTTTGGCCAAAGAAACCATTAATGTGATTTCATCCTTCTTCATGTACAAGTAAAGTTTGAACATCTTATTATGAAACTATTACAGTGTTAATACAGGATTGTAAGATAGAATCCTGAAAGTATTTTGGATGAAATGTTAATTCTTTATTCCAAATAGAAATTAAGTTGGTTATTGGAGAATAATGATATTTGGCCTATTACATGGCAAAGTTTTTAGGCAAAATTGGTAATCATTATCCATAAGAC
This sequence comes from Grammomys surdaster, assembly GCF_004785775.1. NCBI lineage: Eukaryota > Metazoa > Chordata > Mammalia > Rodentia > Muridae > Grammomys > Grammomys surdaster. The sequence goes on from NW_021621185.1 coordinate 8,896,828, forward strand.
AAGTTGTTAACAGTTGTTCTCTATGCATGCTTTGTATTTCCTATAAATTTGCATTCAGCCCATAGAAAAAATATTTACTATATTTACAGATGCCTCATCAATTTATTAGGCAGTATATGTAATTATATCACATGTTCATTTTCTTGAATTTTCCCCTGCTTCAGCACAAATAATTAAATTATGTGCTGTAGACACTGTTTGAAATGCTGAAAAATCAAGCTTTCAATTGGTACACTCATAGCCAGTATATGGCTCATGGTTTGTAACTACTTAAAATTGTTGCCTTTTTAGATATTACTAATTCTCAAATTTTACAGTTATTTATAGAAATACAGCTTAATTTAAGAAATATGTACTGTTTCTTTAAAAGACATTTAAGGGCTCATTGGATTGCCTAGAACCCAGGGCAATGCCAGAGCAGATATGTATACCAGTCAAATTATAGACCATATAGAAACAATTGGCCATACAATCTTATTCTTTATATCATCAAAATAATAATAGCTTGAGACAATAATTTGATATTTCTAGAAAGTGTACAAGTTAAATAACAAAAACTTGTTCTCAGTGTCCTCAATTTTCATAATGGTGTTAAGCCTTGAGGACTTATATGTGATCAATTATGGCAAATTAATGTTACTCACATCCCATCCTTTGGCAAATTGCAATATTTACATGTTTCCATTGATACTTGTTCCGGAATTATATTTGCTTCTCCATTGGCCGGAGAAAAGGCAGCAAATGTTATCCAACATTGCCTTGAGCCCTGGAGTGCCTGGGGAAAGCCTAAAATTCTCAAGACTGATCCTCAAGGACAAGGCATCATAGAACGGGCTCATCGCACTCTAAAATCTTATCTAATAAAACAAAAAGGGGGAGTTGAGGAGGCTCTACACTTAGTGCCACGAGTAACCGTTTCTATAGCACTCTTTACTCTTAATTTTTAAAATTTGGACAGTCAGGGCCATTCGGCTGCTGTCCGTCATTGCTTAGAGCCTGATAGGCCAAGGGAGATGGTCAAGTGGAAGGATGTCTTGACTGGCCAATGAAAAGGCCCGGATCCTATTTTAATAAGATCCAGGGGAGCAGTTTGTGTTTTTCCGCAGGAAGAAGACAATCCGTTTTGGCTACCAGAGCGACTGACGCGAAGGCTCGTGGCAACTGAAGATGACCCCCAGAAGGATTCATCTGCAGACGTTTCCAGTCCTAATTTGGATCCTCCAGATTTGGGTTCCTAGTATATGGGGGGAACAACGATGGGCTATATTATCTGCTTTTCCTAAACCCATACCTGTTAGACATGATGCTGTGGTGTTTCCAAGATTTCTTACAACTAATAAAACCATGGGGTTGCCTTATCTTCCCTATGATAAAACCCACGCCCCCCTGGGGGAAAATCGCTCCTTGCCTAAACGGGGCTCCCTCTGCTTTCAGATTACTGAGACAGGAAACTGTATAACTCTCTCAAAGAGAGCCTTTGGGTGGTTTTATGACAAGAGAAGATGGGTTAAATTAACAACTAAAAAGAATAATAATGAAAAGGATAATAGTTATGTCAATGAGTTCTCACAGTCCTTTTTGCAACTGGCCATTTGGATAAATGGAACATTTTTATCACCCAACCTTACTGATGGGAAGCATCCCCATCAACCTAAGGTCTCCCCCTTTTGTAGTCAAGAAGATGAGGGAGTTGTTCTGCCCTTGTCTGATTGTCAATCCAGAGTAACATGATGGGCAGATACCAATGAAACCTTTTCCTTTTCACCCAATATGTTGGTGGATCCTGGAGCTAACGCAGTGATGAGAGAGGGCCCTTTTCTACAGGGCATTAGTATGAATCCCTTCCACAAATGGCTACTTTGTGGGATTAATGGCAGTTGTACTGACCTCAACTCTCTAGCCTTTCTCCAGGGTGGAGCGGCAGGAAGGGCATCCTTTACGGGAGTTATTAATGGAACTATGGTGAAACAGAGTTCAGATCAGGCCCCTTGGTTGACAAATGCTACTCAGTTAATTACTGGAGTTAGCAAGATTATTGTAAATCAACCGGTATTTTCACCTACCCCAGTGTGTGTCTTTCCCCCCTTCCTGTTTATTCTTTCAAATTCCTCATTTGAAAACTGCACTAATGATTCATGCATGATGTCTCAGTGTTGGACTGTTGAACATGCTAAGCTTGCCATGGTTGCCAGGGTGCCACGATGGGTCCCTGTTCCTGTTGAAACCCCTTCTACCCTATCATTATTCAGACAAAAAAGAGACTTTGGTATAACTGCAGCCATAGTGACAGCGATATCAGTTAGTGCCATTGCAGCTACGGCTGCTGGGATTGCTATGGCAACCAAAGTCCAAACAGATGCAGCTTTAAATCAGCTATCCACTACAGTGGCAGAGGCGGTCAACATCCATACTTCTATGAGTGCTGAATTGAAAGGCGGATTGATGATTGTTAATCAGCGCCTAGACTTGGTAGAAGAAAGGTTAGATATTCTCTTTCAACTGGCACAATTGGGATGTGAAAGAAATCTGGGAGCCCTCTGTATTATTAGTGTTCAATATGAAAACTTTACTTGAGCAGCTAATTTGTCCAGACAACTGTCTCATTACCTAGCAGGAGAATGGTCAGAAGGATTTGATGAACTTCTCGAGAAGTTGCGAGCAGCAGTGGCAGCCATCAACTCAACGCGTGTGGACCTTTCACTGACTGAAGGACTCTCCTCCTGGATTTCTTTGGTCTTCTCCTTCTTTAAAGAGTGGGTGGGAGTAGGCCTGTTTGGTGCAGCCCTGTGTTGCGGATTAGTGTTCATGCTTTGGTTGGTTTGCAAGCTCAGAGCTCAACAGAAACGTGACAAGGTCATTATTGCCCAAGCACTTGCAGCCCTAGAACAAGGTTCATCTCCCGAAATCTGGTTGTCTATGTTAAGGAAATAGCCAGCAAACAGATCCCTCAGCCGTTGCACCCCAAGGGTTCAGCCCATTGCACTGGGTCGGTGAGGAGTCTTGGCCTGGCTGGTCCTTGTCTGTGTAGCTCTGGTACCTGAATATTGAGGCAAAGAGCCCTTGCACCCCTGGGAGATGGCTCCATTGCACAGGGATGGGTGTTTGCATCTCTTTCTGTTTCCCCTAGCCCTTGCACCCAGAGGACTTGTTTCCATTGCACCTGGTAGGGTAGGGGATACTGTATCAAACTATCAGTCCTTGATCGCTTATTCCCTCAAGATGGAGTTTGCTTGATCGGGCTTGAGTTTGAGTCATGATTGGTACCATGCCAGACAGGCCAAGGGCAGCTCTGTCTTTTCTTCACTGGGCCAGCTGCCATTGGTCCCAATGACGGGAATAGGTTGATGCCATAAGCCAGAAGCACACCACTAGCTGTGAGTCCACCCCATGACGGGCCTTGCGAGTGGCCACAACCTGGGGCGGACATTCAGAGAATGCCAGGTGTGGGTGCGCAACCCTTGCTGCCTAAGACAGGGAACTCACCTTTCATTGGTGCTGGTTATGGATTCATGTCAGCTAGCCTAAGACATGGGACACTGGCCAGTGCCTGTGATTCTTATTAAAACAAAAAGGGGGAGATGTGGAGAGCCGCGGTGAGCAGAGATGGCGCTGGCATCAGGTGCTCTCCCAAGTTTATAAATTTACTGCCTTTGTGCTAGTGGACAATGCGCGCCAAGTCATGGCCCATCCCTGGGCGTATATGCGCTTCTGGGCAAGCAGCCAACCAGAAATGTACACGCCACTCCAGGGGGTATTTAAGCGGTGCCTTTTCGGGCCTGGGGTCTTCCTCTACACATCGCAATAAAAGTTTTGCTGCAGAAGGACCCTGGTGTCTGCGTGCATTCTTGCTGGCGAGATTATTGCGCGGGACAGGTAAGCAACAAATTTCAGCAAGCACATTTCCAGGTAGAGTTGAGAATAAACTGTAGGATTGACAATTTTGTTAGTGCATTAAAATGTACGTGCAAGAGTGTGTAGGCTGATGTACCTGCACTGGATCTAGAAGCTTGAAATACAAAAGTAATGAATTTGCAAACATGGTTTAATTTTTAAAAATGGAATCATTTCAGATTTGTAATCTTGGATATCTAATTTTAAAGCATATATATGTACATCCCAGAAATTGCATAGGCTATAATATAGTTAAAAAAAAATCTTTTTTCTGAAATTCAACCTTAAAAGGGTCTTTTGTATTTTTTTTAATAAATCTGATACATCCATCCTAAGTCTGCTTTTTAACTGCATCCTTAAACTTTAGAAAAGGAATTAATTATTGTTTAGCACATTCAGCATCATTTGATAGAAAAGTTTATTTGCCTGATAAAGACCCATGAGCCCTGTTGTTTCTTTTTTTTTAAACATAAAATAATGAAATTCAATATTTAAAATAAAAAAGAATGAACAAGTCTTTTAGATCACCATAGTAAGGTTTGGGAAGTACTAGAGTATGGATAAACATGAAAGCTGGCAGACTATGAACAGACTATATCCAATGAAAGTTTCACAGTCTAGCCATACATTAGGGAGTTTGATATTGATATGCGTGATGTGGGTCGTCAAATTGAAACTATATTCACTAAATATATTTTTGTCATTAGGGTAATAAAACCTACTTCCCACCAAAATTTCTTTTTTTATTTAAAATTACTATTTTTGATTTGTATTTTCAATGTTAAAAATTATATTTATATTTATTTTTAAAGATGAAACCTCAGTTCAGGAACTATTTGATAAGCCTAGGCTGTGGGCATGTCTGTTGAACATTTTTTAAATTGAAAACAGATAATTTTAATACAATATATTTTGATTATAGTTCTCTCCCCTCCAACTACTCCCAGATTCTCTTCACTGTCCCACACAAAATCTTCTTTCTTTCTCTCTCTCTTTCTCTCTTTTTCTTTCTTTCTTTCTTTCTTTCTTTCTTTCTTTCTTTCTTTCTTTCTTTCTTTCTTTCTTCTTTCTCCTTTCTTTCTTTCTTTCTTTCTTTCTTTCTTTCTTCCTCTTTCTTTCTTTCCTTTCTTTTTAATTACTTCCTTTTTTCCTCCCTCTCTTTCTTTCATTAGAATAGAAATATCATAAAAACTATAAGATTAAATAAAATAAAAATGAACAAACTAAAATAGAGCAATACAAACAAACAGAAGAAAAAGAACCAGATGTTTTAGATTACACTATACTTATGTTTCTCCCTTCTGTTTCCTTCTGTCAAACTTCCATATGGATGGAATAGGTTATATTTAAGAATGTATTAAATACATTTTATAATATATATTTAATACATTCTTAAATGTAACCTGTTCCATCCATCTAAGTTGTATGTATATTTTCAGGACTGATTCTTTGATACTCGGTGACTAATTGGTGTGCTCTTTCCTGGGAAGAAGTGCGTATTCCAAGCCCAGCCAGTTGCTTGTAGCATTTTCATGTTTAGTCTTGAGGCTTTGTTATGTAGTCTTTGACTCTTGGAGGGAGCAACATCAACCCAGATAAACAAAGTTCACTAAATACACACACACACACACACACACACACACACACACACACTTGCAGTTATGTATGAAACCACACACATTATGTTTTTAAAGATATATGGTAATAATATGATTCTTTGTGGCCTTTTTCAGACATTCTTACTCATATATCTCCTTGTTATTTTACTAACCTTACTCCTTATATCCTGCTAGTCCCTTTTATCTTCTCCCTCCCTTTTCTCTATTTAACTCCCCTTTTCTTCTTCAAAATTTATTTTCATGATCAGAGCACTCCTCGTGTCTCCATTGCATCCAAAGCTCCCTGTTTTGGCAATGATCTCATTTTCTTTCTGAGTTTTTTTTCAATTACTCTATGCTATGCATTCACATTTGAAGATGTAGAGCTAGGAACCTGTAATAAATGAGAACATGTATTTGTAGGAGTCTCTGTGATCATCACAGCCAACAGAGTAATGATCTGCTGGGGACAAGAAGGTGTTCAGGGCAACATGACTCAGTAGTTAGTGCTTCTTCAAATATCAGAAGTCTGACCCCAAGAGGTTTATTTTAGACATATTTAAACACAGCTCAATTTGATGACATTTCTTTCTTGTGATAATTAACTCAGCCACATATGCACAATAAAACTTCAGACATGGCAAGATTGAAACTCTTTGTAAGCTACATGTGACAATTTCCATAAAGATGGATTCTATAGATCACCAAGTTCATGATAAGGGTCCCAGGGAGGACCCAGTGTGGTATCAGACACATGTAGTACAAAGGCTACCAGACTATCAACCATGTATGCTTCCAATCTTCTGGGTTAAAAACAGATTATACATCTCTTCTTTTGAAGAGACAACACTTTGTGTTTGTTTAACATTCCTGGTTCCCTTAGTCCTTATCTATGAGCACATGGACGTCTAAAGGTAATGGAGTAGTGCGTTTGTCTTTTACCCCCTGATTCAAGGGTCTCAGGAATGGGCTGGTAATGTGACCCCTCTAGGAGTGAAGGTGAGTTAGAAAGAAAAGCCAGGTCAGTGCTGGCCACACTGATCCAGGAGCTAAGCTGGGAATAACAAAGGGAAGCGAGGAGGAGCTGAGGAGGAGCTCGTAACAAGGTTGCAGATCCTGGGCTAAGGCAGTAGAGTGATTTTTAAAATTACAAGTAACATGCATATAATTCAAAGATTTCTTTTTCATGGTACTCCTTATTTCATGTGTGTTTCTTTCCTGTGTGTTAAATTTCCTATATTTCTTGCTTATTTGGCCTAGATCCTCTTTTATTTTTAAGTTCTGATATTCTACCTTCTTCTTGATTCATTCCACTTGTAAGACTTCCTTTAGAGTTTTCTAGTTGAGTTACTGGGTTTTTCAACTATTGGGTTTTCCAAGTATTTGTTATAGGTTTCATCTAGATAATTCTCACTGGCAAACATTTCTACAATACTTGTGAGTTTTGGATAGAATTTTCATAATGTTACTATTTTTTGCAATGAGACATGAACATGTAGACTTTTTTTTGTTAGTTCAGAATTTTTATGGATCAAGCAGGTAGTGGCAGAAGAGAGGCTGTGTAGGCAACTTGGTTATGGAGGTTAGAAATAACATGTGAAAATAAAATCATGTGAATATTGGGTTTGGGCTGGTTTACAGGATGTACTTCTTGTTCCAAGTCTGGAGATTGTGGGAGTAGATCCACCGGGGTGGAAAGGGTGAATATGACACAGGAAGATCATGTGGATTGGGTTAATTGGTCTTCACCAAAGCCTAGAGCTTCTTAGCAGTGCAGTTGGGAGAGTCCATTTTATTCCAAGGCACTGTATATGGATCTCAGATTGACCTGGCAGGTGGGGAGAATGCGTGGATAGGTAGTGAGGGTGACTATCCTAGATACACCTTGGAGGAGGACATGGGCAGTCTGAGTAGTGAATAGGGTAGCTGGATGCAGTAGAGAAGGAAATTGTGTTTGATTGCTGGTAGAATGGATCCTAGCAGAAGCCTAGAGGTTGACTGAGGTGCAGGCATTGGTGGTCTGAGTATGCTGGGGCATGGGTTACTAAATTTCTTTTTTAATCATCTTTACCCCAACCCTTTCCTCTAAAAAACTTAATTATAAAGAATACTAAAATGCCCATTTTGTTTTACATGAGTACAAGTTAACTGGCCAAATAAAAAACATCCCTTGACACAAAATAAAAAATATAATAAAAGAAATACTATGTTAGAAAGTTAGAATGGATTTCTTTAGGCTGGATTTGAAGAAGTATCAAAATAACTGAAAACACCCTTGCTGAATAAAGGACTCTTTAGTAGATGGGTTTTATGAGTGATTGAGTACAGAAGCACTTTATGTTTAGTTATATGCATCTGTGTTTCTTCTTGAGTAAAAGAAAAAATACAATTAAGTCAGAATTGTTATACATTCTAAGAGTTTAAAAATTATATCAAATGTCAATAATATTATTATACAACTGGTAACTGTAGTTTGTGAAAATTACAGGAGGAAATACATGAGTCAGAATCTGGATGAAGCATTCAGCAGGATGAAAGTTAATTTGAAAGATTTTAATATATTTATGAGGATTACAAGATTAGCTTGAATATTGACAAAAATTTTTTCAAGAATAGAAATAAATGTTCAACAAATGCTTTTTAAAATGAGCATGAAATATATTTAAAATGGAATATAATATTTATAATTCTAACCACAAAGATTTCAACTGACACACATTTACATATCAAATCCGTGCTGTAGAAAGGTTACTACCCTTATAAATGTCCTTAGGCTAAATATAGATCTGAAATTTTATAAATACTGTATTTCTTTAAAATCTCTTAAGGAGTTTTTTCAGCTTATCTATTAGATTAATTTGGTAAATTAGAAATGAGTTGCATTTTAATATCGACAATAGTACCATTTTCTCTAGTCTAGGTAACTTGAATGGAAATAGTTGGTCAACTAGTTCTCCTTATTCTATGACCTTTGAAAAACTTACTTGACCTCTATTAGTCTTTATTTCCTACGATGTGAAGCAGAAATAGAGGTATTGTGAAAATAATCAATGAAATTAAATATATAAATTATGGAATATAGCATCTATTTAGAAGAGGCATTTAAGAAATAGAGATTCTTTCCTTGTTCAAACTTAAGAGTTTGAAGCTGAAGAAAGAAGGCAGGTGAAAGGATGCTATGAGGCAGATGATTCCATACTCCAATATCTTCTGATTGTCTTACATACAAACAGCCTAGGTAGGAACATTAAAGGGTGAGTAAAAAATAGAAATGGCATGTGAAGAACATGTGGCACAATAATTGATAACGAAACCTAGTACTTCAGATCCACCAGGAAGAACCTTGGGTGAAAGAAAGGATAGGTATATATGATGCCACCTAAAAGAGGCCTTAAGTGCTGCATCAGAACTCCAGTGTTGTTTACAAAATATGAAAAGTACTAAGGCTTCTGATTTCTAGAATCACAGTAATCAATTTAGGTACTGAATTCTAAGTGTGTTTTGCATATTATCATTAACTTGATTAAAATGTCTTGAACTGTAAACTTAGGTGACTAAAGGGGGTTATTTTTATGGAGGCTTATTGAACCATGTCCTTTTTCTCATTAGAGAGGGATAGAATGAAGGAATTGGGGAACACTTCGACAGCTAGAATTTGTGATAGATTGTGATATAAGAAGCCACAAATCTGTGGCATGCCATTGTTCTGACTTTAATAAACAATTTCACTAATTAGATGGGGGCGGATTTTTGGGCTGGAAAGCCAAAGAGAATGATTTTTCTTTAAATAAACACTGTCTCCTGTAACTCCAGTAAGTTCTTGAGCTGTCACTTAATCCATTTAAAAATAAATTCTGGTAATGCTTCTGAGATTGAAGAAAGCATCATAGATTTCTATGGCAACTGTGCAAAGGAAAACAGAAGCAAATAAAAATGATGCAATTTGCTGTCTCAATTTTGATAAGCGAAAGAAAAAAGATAGCAAGACATGTCATTTTATATAACCCAATTCAATCATTGTCTAACATATCTTGAAATCCCTGTCAATTTTTATAACAAAAGACTACTCTCTCAGTCAATATTTTCTTTTTTCCAACATATCAAACGTCCGACTCATATCACTTTATAACATTTTGAACAGTCCCTGTTCTTTTGAATAAGGTGTCACTGAAGATTTGCTGGCAGAAGTTTCACCCCATGAAATATTTGTTCTAGTCTGAAATACCTCTGATCCACTATGGATTACCTAGTGTGCTTCGCAAACACTGATTATCAATGCCATTCATTTTCATGACTCACCTTCAGTTCCTAACACTGAAGGGATGGATCATTAACTCATCCAACAAATTTCCCCCAAAGGTTGGTTCTACCCACTTGTCCTTCACTTAATTGCCAGGAAGAAACAAATACCATACTAAATGACATCTTGGACTAGAAAAAAAGAACTAGGTTTCCAGCAGCGCATATTTAAAATAATGATTAATCTTTCTGAATTTGATAGTCAAAACATTTTGACACTAACTGGCAGTTTTAATGATGACTGTAATTTAGCTGATGGGTTCATTAATAAAGCTCCAGGATGGCTTTCTCATGTTGAATGCTGTGATCCCTGCAGGTAAGGGTACAGAGAACAAGGAAGGCATTCCTTAGAACCTGTTGTCCATGCTGTCAGCGATCAGACAGAGCAGAGGCCCACGTGCAGTGATTTTATGATAAGCAATCAGAGAGGTTCTTATCTGCAGGTAGTGCTGGGTCCTATCTTACAGCTGGAACATCATGTAACTCTTCAAAGTGGCTCACTTGCCACTTATAGACTACTGTAAAAATTTGAATTCCTTGGAATAAAGGAGACGAAACTTCAAGTGTTATCAAGTTAGCAAAGTATGAAACTTCTAAACCCCATTATAAAAATGGGTACTCAGTACTGCTGATGTTTGTGTACTAATGTAGGATGGTGCAGTGTATTATTTGGGAAGTAAATAGCAAGAAGCTTCTGTAACATGCAAATTTCATCTCTCTTAAGTAAAAACCAAGAATATAATGCCAAATGACATTTAATCAGGTCTACCTCATAACTCTATGGTGGTGTTAGACTGATACCTGGAGAGAATCAGTTGGTCTTCAAGAACTTAGTCATTATCAACCTAAGGGTACAGTTCAAGTAGCATTTAGGGACTGATAGAGGCTTACACTTAATAACTTAGTATGCAGCTAAAGACTATCCTGTTTTTCAGGATGGCGAGAACTAGAAACTGATATATGAGTGAATACTCATAATAATATTATTTCAAACTATTTACTGATTGTGGTGCTAAAAGCCATGTATATTCATATTCATGTATAATGACTTAAATGGGCCTAACACAAAAAGGCAAGTAAATAACCTTTCAGCTCATATCCATTCTGCAATACTTCTACAGCACAAGAAATTTATGGAAACCTCACATCCATGGATACAAGGTCTGTGTCCTAAGATTGTGCCACAGTTTAACTCCGAAGCTGAGTTTGTGTCATACTTTTATGTGCCCAGGACTTAGCAGGCAGAGACAGACAGATCTCTGTGGATTTGGGCTAAAATGATCCACTTAGGGAGTTCCTGCACAACAGTTTAAGATTTCATAGTGGGATCCTGTCTCAGAAAAAAATATTACCTAAAATCTCATGAGTTGAATACATAGTTTCAACTGTTTGGTAGGTGACACAAATTTTAAGAAGTAGAATGTATCTGGAAGAAGTAGGTTGTTGGAGATAGGACTGGTCTATCTCTGGTCCCCAGACCTTTTTATTTCTCTGTTTCCTGTTAACACGACCAAATGGTCTCCTGTTACCATGATATTCTGCTTCTACATGGGGCCAGAATTAGTCAAGCCAATTACTATGGACTACATTCACTGGAACCATGAGCTAAAATAACATTTCCACTTTAATTTATATTTGATGTTCTATTATAGTGGTGCTCTGTCAGGCTTACAGCCCCCTCTTCCACATATTAGTCATAGAGCCAGGATACAAAGGCAAATGGTAGTTATATAAGATCTTCTGGGAGGGAGCTCTCAAAGGGACATTCACATTATTTTTGAACGTGCTTCTTCATTGTTTTTCTATTTGGCGTCTCAGTTTGGACAATGAGGCTAAGGTTGTGACAGAGAAATATCACAGGTCATGTTATATCCCACAAATTTAGGATTGCCTACATGGACTTTAATAAGAAAACAGAATGAACAGGTTTTTACAGAGCTATGTTTCTTAATTAAAACAAATCTAATTTTAAATCATATCAAAAACATAGGAAACAATTCCAAGCTTGTCATTAATAATCCCCCTTACTGTCTAACTCACCACCAGTAAATATCAAGTACAATGAAAGAGTTCTACTTTTTACTTCTGATTTGTAGTCTGTTCACTGCTTTCCATTTTTCACCCACTTCCTCACCACCTATTTGCAATGTTTAGTGTCAGTTGTCAACCTGACATAATCTAGAATTTCCAGAGAGACAGGATTCTGGCCAAACTTGTGGTGAATTATTATGATTAGGTTAGGTAATGTAGGTAAATCCAGCCATAACTTGGGCAGTACTATTCCCTGAGGTTCAGTTACGGACTGCTTAAAAGGAGAAAATCATCTGAGCAAAAGTATTCATTGCTTTTTTTTCCTTCCAAATATGGATGAACTGTGATGCTACTGCCTTAATTCCTCTGCCTGAAATGGTGGGTTATACCTTAATGTAGGTGTTTGAATAAATGCTTTCTCTCTTAAGTTAGCTTTTGTCAGAGTATCTTTTCAGAGGAAAAGAAACTATGTAAAGAATGAGTGAGTCCATCTACCTTCTAAAGTATGCGGCACACGCACACACACATCCACATATGCATGAACACACATATATCCACATATGCATGCACACATATTCATGTGCATACAGATACACACATGCACATTCACGCACACACACATCCACAATATATACATACACATTCACACATGGGAATATGCATATCTACACATATGCACACACACATACACACACACCCACAAATCCATATATATGCAAACATGCATGCACACACATCTGTACACACATACACATAAACATACACACATATGCACACAGACAAGAAATTAGACAATAGTTAATAACAATTTTATTTTTTGACAGATGATACTGAGATTATTGAGTTACAGAACACTTTGAAATTCAGAATGTATCTCAATAGATGCTTTAATAGAAGTCTGTCATTGGCACAATAGCCTCATGGACAGAACCATAACTAATTCCATCTCATAGTCTTAGGCAAGGAGGTTCCAAGTATACAATGAAGAGACCCTATTGAATGGAGTCATAAAGCATAAGTAGAAAAGGCAGAATAGCCAGAAGGAAGAAAAAGCTATATGAGAGCAGGCAATGTATTCCTAGAAATTAAGTTCAACATGGGGGCAGTAGTCCTCTGATCATACCACTGGAGGACCACATGGTGTGGAATGGAATGCATAATTTTGCTTTCTATAGAAATGTTTCAAACAAGCAATGAGAACTAATTCAAGGAGCAAGACAACTAGGTGTCATTGGAATGTGCATTCAGTGGAAGCACAGTTAGCTACAAGAGAGGGTGCAAGGTTTGAATTAGTTCCAGATTCATTTGGATTGGGCCACAGGGAAAGGCGTGATCTGGAAGGATAGAAAACTGCACTTTTCATATAGTAAGAGTAAAAGTCATGAAGTTTCTCTTCACATTGTTAAGATAGAAGTTAGGAAACTGTTTAATCCACAAACTCAATTGAAGAAACATAAAACTGCAGCCGTACTAAAAATCTGAGAAAAATCAAAATATCATATCTGGCTAGCAAACCAAGGGAGTTACATTTTACATTTTAGAAAATTAGACTTATGACCCTGGGTCTTATACCTCCCCCCAAACATCAGTATAAAGAACAGGAAGAATTCAGAAGTAAAATGTAGCATGACTTCACACAGGGACAGCATTGAATGTCCTCCTTCAAGCCTAACCCCAAGCAAACAAATAAACAAACAAGCAAACAAAGTCCAAAAAGCAATCCAAACAAAAACAATAGCAAATTGAGACTGTAGATATTAAATTTACTGTTACTGGAATCTTTGTTAGAATGCACATCCTAAGCTACACTGTCAGATAATAGCTGAGCATAGCCAGAGAAAGGACTGAAACATTAACTTGCTGGGAAAAATATTGAATGTGTTCATTTGATCTTTAATTTCTCTCACATAGGTGGTCTCAGCTCTAGAGAGTTTGCAGTAAACAGCACAATGAATGGTTATTAGAGTCTGACAGGTTTTTTTCCTTCTCACTCAGCTTTATTGCCATTTTGATTTGCTTAATCTCAGGGAGGCAACAAAACAATGTTTAACTTGACCCTTTCTGCTTATTTTCATAAAAGCATAACATTTTAATATAAAGCTTTTATAGAAAACCTGTTATGTTTACTGTCTAACTGGGACAAAATTCATCAGTCTCCAGTTTTATTCAATGACTGATGTCATACACAACCACTTTTTCACAATCACTGCTTGCCATGGCTAGTTACATGGCCCTCATGCGTGTCCTTTCAAGCAGGGACTGTGTCATCATTAGTTTTGTACAAATGTTTAACTAGATCATTGTTCTCTGATATTTGCTTAAATATAATTATAATTGTATTTCTGAGAGTGTATTAGATCATAGTAATTTCTGAACAACTTAAGAGAGTAACACAAAATACCTTCACTGACTTCCATGGTCTTAAGTGAAACTTGGGGGTTGGGGATGGCATTCTTAAGTACAACAAAAAGATAGAGAAAGGTAGAATTTAACCATTTCCCTTATTTTCTTTGAGCTGAGACATTTGGATTTAGTGTTAGACTAGAATTTACATCACTCGTTCTCCTGCTCCTCTTATATTTGGATTTAGACATCATCAGCTCTCTCGGGTGCTTACATATTATCTTGTAATCTTGGGGATTATCTATCTTCCAAACCATTTAAGACAGTTCCTTATAATGATTCTTGTTTTATTTCTATCTTTCTGATTAGCCCTGCCACTCTAAAGGATCTAGACTGACATAATTGGGTACTAAAAATTTAGATGCTGCTCTAGTGATTATCAACAAGTACAAGAAATTTTGCGTGAAGGAGTGAGCAGAGTTTGAGTGAGTTTTGAGGAATCAGATGTCAAGGAGGAATACTGCTGAAAACAGCTGAAAAGTTAATTCTGACTACATAGTAACAACAAAGAATATTTGTCTGAATATTTTTCTACTGTTTTTCAGATGTAGAATTGAATGACAAAGTTAAATATTTGAGGAGCCTTCCAGAGAAAGTGAATGTTTTTCCTGAATATTCACAGTGAGTTATAAGAAAAGGATGAATTTAAGGAGGAATAATTAAGCAAAGAAGATTCAGAAATTTGAAATCAGGACAGCGTTCAGCCTATTTCATGAAGTTGTGAAAGTAAGAAAGCTAATCTTCAAGAGTATGTGGCTGAATGATCATTTGATAGTGAGCTCTTGGACAGGACTCACAGACTCAGCCATTTCAAAAGAAGATAAGGGTAGAGAAAATAGTCAGCAACCCTGAATACTGCCATTTTGAAATGAAAGAAACAGAAATATCAAGAAGTGAAGTACGTGAATGCAACTCATTGTGTTTGATAAGGCTGGATGATGGAGCTACTTTGGAGAAAATATGTATTATTCTTAGAAAACATGGAAAAGCCCTGACAGTTATTCACATTTTACTGGGTTACTTTCTAGAATTCATCAGGCCATACGATTTTGGTCTTAGATTTTATAATCTCTAATAGTGAGTTATAGAGACAGAACTGGCACCTCAGTAGATCCAAAACACAGAGAAGCTAGCTATACAATCAAGCCTTATGAACTAATGAAATCAATCTTTCTAGGATTCAGGTTTGCCTGTGACCCATTATTCCTTCTGTCTTAATTTTCCTTATGGAATGGGAGTGTCTTCACTGGTGCATAATAGCACAGTTCAGGGGAAAAGCATACTTTGTCTGGTTTCATAAGTTCATAGTTAAAAGTAATTTTGTCTTCCAAAGAAGTATCTTAAATCTTAACTGTGTTTTAGGCAATATTTAGGAGAAAATTCAAACTTAAGAGTTCATGCTGGAATGGGTTAAGGAATTAAGTCATTTGAAGACTTTGGGATATAATTATTTTGTATGCAAAAGGGACATACATTTTAGAGGCTAGAGGAAATGGTTATGGACAGACAGTTCCCTATATGTAGCCTGAAGCTCTAATTTCCCCAAATACATATTTAGGAGATAACTCAATTCAAGTGAGTGCGTGAGAGCAGGAGCCTCATGATGGTTATGTCCTTAAGAGAGATTCTGCAGAGCGAGGTCTCTATGATATTTGAGGATAGAGGAAAGTGGCTATAACCCAAGATGACTGCTGTCAGTAGGAACTGAATCAACTGGTTCCTTAGCCTCAATCTTCCTAGTGTTGTGCCTGTTCAGGAAGTGTTCTCAAACCCTCAAAGACCACCAAGGAGCTGATTCTGATGCAATCACACTAGGATTTATTGAAGCTTCACCTTGGGCTTACTGCTGTCACTGACAGAGCAGGATGGGAGGGTGAAGCCCTGAGCCCTCAGTGGAACAAGGTTTTATAGAAAATGGCAAGCAAGCAAGCAAGCAAGCAAGCAAGCAAGCAAGCAAGCAAACAAGCAAGCAAGGGAGTTTCTAGCCTGGCAAGCATCTAATTGAATGACTATTGTAAGCCAACAGGTGGGTTCTCTTAAGCAAAACTGTGCACAATGACACAGAATTTGAAACTACATCTAGAATGACAAGGACAATACTAATTGGCTATTGTTAGGGAGCAGTTAGGGAATAATTCTGGAGTATGGCCAGAGACAAACTATGTGGTTCTCCTGGAACTTGAGTGCAGCTTGGGTTCATCTGTAGGTCAAGTTTTCAGGCCCTTTTTGTTTTTAAAATGGAGGCCAATCCCAAGATGGAGTAGCTTTGGCCTCTCACTAGCTTTCAACACTTTGATGATATCTAAGCCTGTTGTTTAACCTTTCTGCTCTTATGTGTTGTTGCTGTTGTTGTTAAAAATGATGAGTCTCTATTATATTTTATTATGAACACACACCACAACAAGTACAGCCAAGTATATTCTTGGGACATTGCTGGAGATGTTTCAGTTATAATTTTTATCTATAGATGGAAGTCTATGCCATCACCATAGACCTGTTTAGACGAGTAGTTTGCATACATTCGTTGCTGTTGCTAAAAGTGGTGGACAGGGTTTTTGTTGTTGTTGTTTGTTTGTTTTTTTTGTTTTCATAGCAGCTTAGCATGGTAGTGCATGCACCAAATCTCTTCATGAAGGAGACAGATAAAAGCGGAACTTTGAGACCAGTCTGGTTTGGATAGTGAATTTGATGCCAGCCAGAACTATACAGTGAGACCTTGTTACAAGCAAGCAAGCAAGCAAACAAACAAACAAACAAATAAACAATCATTTTACCTAATCAAAGAGGAAAAAACCAATCAACCAACCAACCAACCAACCAACCAAACAAACAAACAACCAGACAATCAAAAAATCCCAAAGAAACACACAATGATTGACCCTCTGTGTCTGTTTCTTCAATTTCCTCTACCTAGACTTACTGTGTGAGCCTTTCTACTTCCTCTTTCTCATCTCTTTCTGTTATCCTTCTTAGTGAAAATAAACCTATATCTCCTCTCCCTCTTCCTTTTCCTCTCCCTCTCTCTGAATGTGAAGTGGCCTATTTTTCTCTTATTTGATATATTAATACAATTTATAGAATTAACTCTATGGTGTCTTATATGCAGCCCTCTTTCCTACATGTCTAGTTAGATCTCTTTTCTTCCACATGTTTAAAAAACTCCTAGTTGGAGACAATATGAATACATCTGATTCACTGGTGGAGAGATGTACAAACAGATAGAGAACACTCAAACCTAAATGTAAGAATTTCTAAGTAGCTCACTGCAAAAATAACCTTAATGCTCTTGGTATTTTACAAACCAACAAGCTTCAGTAGGGTTGTATAGAAGTTGAGCATGAGAAGTTAGTACTGTATATAACCTCTTTCCTCTCTCCTATGCATTGTTATGTATCTGCATATAGTTACATGTGTTATCAGTCTTCATTTACTGCATTCAACCTTTTTTGAAAGAGAATCTTACTAACATCTGGTTTTCATCCAAAGTATAGAAGTTATAGTCTCTTGTCAGATATGGAAATCTTCTTGGATAAGATTCTATTCTTGTTCAGTTTAGTAAAGTGACATAGTATAAATGCATGGTAACTTTAAAAGAACCTGTGCGTTTGTCAATGAGTGATGCCTTTAATACAAGATCTCTTAAATTTACACATATACTTTTATTCTGACTCCACATATGAGTGTAAAACTTCATCTCCTTCTTGATTATTATCATATGTTAACTGGGCTGTTTTTAGTCATACTCAGATTCTGTTTATCTGAAGTAGAAATTTCTGGTTTCTTTGGAGACTCAATGGTGTCATGTGGTCTTCTTTTTTTTTTCTTTTTTTCTGGAAACAATCTTATGAGAAGATGTTTTTGCTGACACAGACATGTGAAAGGATGTTTTCTGAGATCAGATATATTGTGTTTTTTCTGGAAGCATCCTGGAAAAAAGGGCATGTGATGTTTTGCTAAGACAGGTGCTTGTGAGAACCTGTAATGTTTGGAAAGGCTATAAATATAACCCAACAGACAGTGAACAACTTTGCTGTTAATCCGTGAGCTTTACTGGCACTGGTTGTTGGGACACTTTGTGATATTGGTTGCTATGCTTACTGCTCTTTGCTGGTCATCACTTGTCATGGCTTCATAGAGAGAAACACCACCAAAGAACTTCTGGTTATATTCTGGCAGCTTCTTGCCACTTCTGTGGACTCAAACTGATTGGCAGAGCCTTGAGGTTCTTCTAGATCAAGTTGCCACTGCTGATTCATGTGAAATGAACTGCTGATATCCTGACAATGCAGATTGGTTGGCTCCAAAGAATTATTTCTAAACAGGTTTACATTCTCCTTTGCCCTATTAACCTTTCCTTTTCACTACCTCTGGTGGGTGGTGGGATAGAAGGGAGGTTAAAGCATTTAGGAACCCTTATTAAAAGTAGGTTTTAAAAAATACAAGCCACCACTTATCTATCTAATTGGTTTGTGGTTTTGTCTTTCTACAGCATGGTTTATTGTATTTTGCAGCCAGAATACTTAGTACAGGATGCAAATTGGGATTTATACATTCAAAAAGCATTCTGTGTTTAAGTAAGATAAACATTGCTTTAACTAGGTCTCATTGAATTTATTATCCGAGAAATTTCTACAGTAATAGTATATTAACATGTGTTATGACTTTTCAAAAGAAAATGGCTTAATAATCTATAGCACAAGAATCATATGGCTTCTCTGTACATCTCTTGTTTTTCTTGTGTGATTTTTCTTTAGGTCTTGTTCATAATAATTATCTTAGAATGAGTAATCCATAAACAACACAAATTCATTGTTCATATTTTCAGAGGGTGGGATGTCTGTTTACAATGCCAACAGACTTGCTGACTGACAAGAAGGGTTGATTCTGTCCTCACATGGTGGGGAGGAACAAGAAAGCTGCTTAGCCTGCTGTGTAAAGCTGAAAATCCCATTTGCTACACAACAATCCTGTCAGCATCTTAACCTTACACTTAGCTGGGAGAAATATAATTTTGTTCTTTATAAACTAACCAACTGATTGAGACACTGCACAAATGTTCTACATTCTGGTTGTAGCACAAAAAAGAAAAAAAACTGTCATTCAGAATACAATAACCAAAAAATAAAACATATAAAGGTGGAAACTGAAACATATAAAACTTGATGTAGTTAAAAATTGATTTATTCATTGTTTTACTTATAATCCTTTAAAAAGGATCTAAATTTAAATAATCTACAAAATAAAAATAGAAAATACTTGAACTGTTAAAAGATTACTAAGCAATACTGATTTAGAAAGATCAGTTAGATATATTATTTGATAAGTTTATCAATACTTCCATAATTATGATTAATTAGTAAATAAGAATTATTCTTTATTTTTTACTTATTATATATTTGCAAGTCTGGTAACTGAAACCAAGTACTAATGCTCTATACAAGACCCCAATCTAGAATATTCCTTAAATTAACTGTTTGCATTAACAGAAAAAAATAATTTATTGAAATATAAAGATTAAAAAGATCTATCCCTGTAAGTCAGCACACCATAGATACTTGCATATTGCCATTTACTGCATTGTTCACAGTAAATAAGATATGCCCATCAATAAGCAAAATGTGGTATGTCTATATAGTGGAGTTTTAGTTAACCATTAAGATGATCAAAATGGATTGATGTTACCATATATATCAGTTGCTTTTCTCAACATTGTAGTGAAATACCTGACAAAAAGCAACTTAGGGAGGAAGAGTTGACTTTGTCTCACATTTCACAGCAATGAGGCCAGAAATGGTGGGGAGGCACCACTGTGACAGGACAGGTTTGATCTGTCTGACTGATCTGGAAACAAGAAACCAACCCCGGTGTTTCTGGCTGGCTTCTTCATTCTTTTCTTTTTGTCTGGTCTGGGATTCAAGCACATAGGATGGTGCTATTAACATTCAGGGTGGGTTTTCACTCTATAACTAAACCTCTCTGGAAACACTCACATAGACACTAGAGATGTGTCTCTTAGGTGATTCCAAATCTAATCAATTTAACAGTGATGATAAAAATTCATCAAGTTAAGCTAAAGCTGTGTGCTTTCTCTCATATTCAGTATCTATACTTAAGATATATTCGTAATTTCAAAATGAACTTTGAAGCTAAAATAAATCATTGGGTAGTTGAAATAATAGTCTAAGTTAATTAATTCTGTTAGAGCAAAGACAAATTTTCAATCAATAGGTAATTTTATACAATTTTAAATAGATTAATTAGAAGAAACAAATGTCACAAAATGTTCATTACTTATTAAAGCTGTGGCATCACATTTTTAATTTGAATTTGAAGTGCAGAAAGCACGACAACTGTTAGCTTAATTGGCTAAAGTTGATGCATTACATCCTAAAAAGAAAGTATATACCGCCAGAATGAATCCTTTCACTTAAGTTTAAATTTATTAGTAAGTGAAGCATTCACACATTAATTATAAAATTTGTTAGGTTATTAATATAAAATGAATGCATCTTTTCAAAGGCTTTTTTGGTTTCAGTATCTGAAGCAAATGAAAAAGCCACAAAAGTTCAGAATGAGGGTACTTACCAGTATTCTTTTCTTTTGTGTTTTATCCACTGAACTTGTAAAGTTGTCTTCTATTTTGCCCTTGAATGTGGATGGAAGTTTTGATTAAAACTTTAGGCTTTTCTTTAGTGCTATGTGTCAAGTGCAGTGTTGATTTAGTATTAATTCAAAGGCAAAATCTTTTAGGAAGAAAAAAGAAAAATCTCACTAATTTTTATATTTCTGAAATGTTATTATACATAGGATATTATTTTGATAATTATAGATTATCATGTTCAAACACAAAAGTAAAGGATGTTTTGCAACAATAAACATTTTAAACTTGATTGGAGAAGATGAGGTTCTTAAAATTTATCACGTTTTAAAATTAATTGATTTAATGACGTCATTCTAATAAAAAGGTATGGAACTGGTATACCACTGAAAATATTTAATTTTTTCTTTCTTCTTTATTCCTTTTTCTTTTCTTTTCCTTCCTTCTTCCCTCCCTCCCTCCCTCCCTCTGTCTCTTTCTTTCTTTCTTTCTTTCTTTCTTTCTTTCTTTCTTTCTTTCTTTCTTTCTTTCTTTTTTTGGCACTAGGAACTAAACCTGGGGCCTTGTACATGGTAGGCTACACACATATTTACTACCAAGGTGTATAGTCAGTCCTCAAGTTCCTTTTTATTTTGTTTTTAAATATTATGTCCATATGTAGCCCAGGCTGACCTTGACCTTGGACTCTCTTGACTTAATCTTCTGAGAACTCACTGTCTTTTTTGACATTTAAAATGTGAACAGTTAGAAACCCTCCATCATGATAAATGAGTGTCTTGTTTGATATATGCACATTTCTAGGCAAATTACTTTTTAAAAAATGCAGGAATATTGTTAGTGATGAAGTCTTTGAGAAAAGACATCTAGTTTGGAATGTTTGTATGTTATGATTTCTGGTTTTGTGAATTTATGGGTTTTATTTGTGTGTGTGTCTCTGTATGTATGTGTTTCTTCTGCTTTTTATTTTATTTGGTTTTTTTTGTTTTCAGTTTGTTTGTTTTCTAAAGAGATAGAAAATGAAAGCATGGGTTTGGGAAGGTGGAGAGTCTCTGGTAGGAAATGAGAGAGGTTAAATTGTGACTAGAACAAATTTTATAAAAATTATTTTCAGAAAAAAGATATCTTAATAAATAAAGTAAATATGTATGAAACGAAAAAGTATAATCTTTTGTTTCATTTCATAGGTGTGTGTGTTGTTTCACATTATTTACTTTTTTAAAAAAATCCTTTTTTACCAACATCTTTAGTTTAAGAATTACTTTTAGTTATCTTAACAGAGTTAAATAAAGCTAAATGTGGAACAAATGTTACTTTATTATTTATTTATTTATTTATTTATTTATTTATTTATTACACTCCAGATTTTATTCTTCCTCCTTGTCTACTTTCAGACTGTTCCACATCCCATGCCTCCTCTAAAGCCCCTGTCTCCATGAGGATGTCCCTACTCTCTAGCCCCCACCCTACCTCTAAACTCCCTGGGGCCTCCAGTCTCTTGACAGTTAGGTGCATCATCTCTGATTGAACACAGACCCAGAAGTCCTCTGCTGTATATGTGTTGGGGGCTTCATATCAGCTGATATATGTTGCCTTTTCGGTGGTCCAGTGTTTGAGAAATCACTGGGGTCCAGATTAAATGAGATTGCCTGTCTTCCTACACGGTTCACCTCCTCCTCAGCTTCTTTCAGCCTTTCCTTAATTCAATCTCAAGGGCCAGCAGCTTCTGATCATTGGTTTGGTGCAAATATCTGCATCTGACTCTTTCAGCTGCTTGTTATGTCTTCAAGAGGGCAGTCACAGTAGGTCCCTTTTTGGGAGTGCTCCATAGCCTCAGTAATAGTGTCAGGCCTTGGGACCTCCCTTTGAGCTGGATCCCAGTTTGGGCCTGTCACTGAACATTCTTTTCCTCAGGCTCCTCTCCATTTCCATCCCTGTATTTCTTTCAAACAGGAACAATTATGGGTCAGAGTTTTGAGTGTGAGATGGCAACCCCTTCCCTCATTTGATGCCCTGTCTTCCTGCTGGAAGTGGGCTCTATAAGTTCCCTCTTCCTACTGTCTGGCATTTCATCCAATGTCCTTCCCTTTGAATCTGGAGAATCTCTCACCTCCCAGGTCTCTGGTACATTCTGGAGGGTCCCCCCAACCTCCTACCTCCCTAGGTTTCCCGTTTTCATTCTTTCTGCGAGCCCTCAGGGCTTCCGTCCTTTTTCCTCACACAATACCAGATCAGGTTCCCATCTTCCCCACCCCCCCCATCCCACCCTGTCCACTTTCCTTCCCAAGTCTCTTCCTCCCTCTCTGCTTGTGACTGCTTTCTTCTCCCTTCCAAGTGGAACTGATATGTCCTTATTTGGGCCCTTCAGCTTGTTGACCTTCTTGAGGTCTGTAGTCTGTATCTTCGGTATTCTGTACTTTTTTTTTTTTGCGAATATCCACTTATTAGTAAGTACATACCATACATGTCCTCTTGAATCTGAGTTACCTCATTCAGGATGCTATTTTCTAGTTCCATCTATTTGCTTGCAAAACTCAGGATGTTGTCGTTCTTAACAGCTGAGTAGTATTCCATTGTGTAAATGAACCACATTTTCTGTATCCATTTTTCTGTTTTGGAACATCTGGGTTGTTTTCAGCTTCTGGCTATCACAAACAAGAGCACTATGAACATAGTGGAATACGTGTCCCTGCAGCATGGTGGGGCATGTTTTGGGCATATTCCCAAGAGTGGTATTGCTGGGTCTTCAGGGAGATCTATTTCCAATTTTGTGAGGAACCTCTAGATTGATTTCCAAAGTGGTTGTATCAGTTTTCAATCCCACCAGCAATGGAGGAGCATTCCTCTTTCTCCATATCCTCATCAACATGTGTTGTCACCTGAGGTTTTGATCTTAGTCATTCTGATTGATGTAAGCTGGAATCTCAGGGTCATTTTGGTTTGTATTTCTCTGAACACTAAAGACTTTGAACAATTCTTCAGGTGCTTCTCAGCCAATTGAGAGTCTTCTGTTGTGAATTCTTGGTTTAGTCCTATACCACATTTTTTGATTGGGTTGTTTGGTTATTTTGGTGGTTAGCTTCTTGAGTTGTTTATGTGTTTTGGCCCTTTATTATATTTATATTATATAACTAGCCCTTTATTGGATATGGGGTTAGTGAAGATTATTTTCAAATCTGTAACTTGTCAGTTTGTTTTATTGACTATATCTTTTGCCTTACAGAAGCTTTCCAGTTTCATTAGGTCCCATTTATCAATTCTTGATCTTAGTTCATGAGCCGTTGGAGTTCTATTTAGGAAATTTCCCCCTGTGTCAATGAGTTCAAGGCTCTTTCCCACTTTCTTTTCTATCATGGCTTGGTGTGGTGGTATATAATTTCAATCCTAGCACTTGGGGTGCAGAGGCAAGTAGATCTTTGTGAGTTTGAGGTCAGCCTAGGCTACATAGTAAGATCTTGTCTTAAAATAACATGAAGCAACAATCATTTTTCCTTAATATCTCTTAAGATCAATGGACTTAACTCCCTAATAAAAAGACACAGACTATCAGATTGGATACATAAACAGGACCTAGAATTTTGCTGTATACAGGAAATGCACCTCAGTGACAAGACAGATACTATCTCAGAGTAAAAGAATGGAAAACAATTTTCCATGCAAATGGTCCCAAGAAACAAGCTGGAGTAGCCATTCTAATATCAAATAAAATCGACTTTCAAACAAAAGTAATAAAAAAGATAAGGAAGGATACTTATGAAAGGAAAAATCTACCAAGATGAACTCTCAATTCAAACATGTACGCTCCAGATGCAAGGGCACCCAAGAAACCTGGAAAAAAACTACTAAAACTCAAAGCACACCGTGGGAAAAATCCGCGGAGGGGTGGGCAGCAGAGTGCTGGGGCTTTCCCGCCGGCAGGTCCCACATACAGGATAAAATCTAAGGTTCCAGAGGCTGGAAGCTTGTAGGTGGCAGGCTCCAAAAGACACATGGACTGGGTTTCCAAAGAGTAGTTTATTGTTCATGATGTGATAGTTGGATTTGGATATGTGTGTGCCCCCCCAAATGTCATGGGGAGCTCAATTAAATAGGGAGTGGTAAAGAGGAGGGATTGGGAAAGAATAACTTAACTAGCTATGCCCCCTGGCCCTTAGATCTCATGAATATGTAAATATGGTAGTCATGCCCTCAAACCTCTCTGAAAGGAGTTACTCTGAGGCCAAAGGTGTCTGCAAGATTCAGGCTAATGGGGATGTATGTAGGCTGCAAGTGGGGGTCGTCTGGAATCAGGGAGCTTGGGGAGATAAGTGCCATTCCTGACAGGCTATGTCTGTTGGGTCCCCAGCTATCTCAGACCTAGTGTTCTACCGGGGAGACCAAACCACCTTTTTGCGGCCCCACAGCACGCATTGCAACTCACACAATAGTAGTGGGGGATTTAAACACTCAACTCTCAGCAATGAACAGATCATGGAAACAGAAACTAAACAGAGACACAATGAAATTAACAAAAGTTACGAACCAAATGGATTTAACAGATATCTATAGAACATTTCATCCTAAATGAAAAGAATATACCTTTTTCACAGCACCTCATGGTACCTTCTCCAAAATTGACCATATAATTGGTCACAAAACAGGTTTCAATAGATACAAAATGATTGAAATAATTCCTTGCATTCTATCAGATCGCCAAGGACTAAGGGTGGTCTTCAATAACGATAATAACAATGGAAAGCCTACATACAAGTGTAAACTCAACAGTGCTATACTCAATGATGACCTAGTCAAGGAAGAAATAAAGAAAGAAATTAATGACTTTTTAGAATTTAATGAAAATGAGGACATATCATACCAAAACTTGTGGGACTCCATGAAAGCAGTGTTAAGAGGAAAACTGATAGATGTAAGTGCCTACAAAAAGAAGCTGGAGAGAGCATACACTAACAACTTGACAGCACACCTGAAAGCTCTAGAACAAAAAAAGGCAAATACACCCAAAAGGAGTAGATGGCAAGAAATAATCAAAGTCAAGGCTGAAATCAACCAAGTAGAAGCAAAAAGAACTATACAAAGAATCAATAAAACCAGGAGCTGGTTCTTTAAGAAAATCAATAAGATAGATAAACCCTTAGCCAGACTAACCAGAGGGCACAGAGACAGTATCCAAATTAATAAAATTAGAACTGAAAAAGGAGACATAACAACAGAAACCGAGGAAATTCAAAAAATTATCAGATCCTACTACAAAGGCCTATACTCAACAAAACTGGAAAGTCTGGATGAAATGAACAACTTTCTAGACGAATACCAGGTATCAAAGTTAAATTAGGAGTAGATAAACCATCTAAACAGTCCCATAACCCCTAAAGAAATAGCAGCAGTCGTTAAAAGTCTCCCCACCACAA
This sequence comes from Grammomys surdaster, assembly GCF_004785775.1. Classification (NCBI taxonomy): domain Eukaryota; kingdom Metazoa; phylum Chordata; class Mammalia; order Rodentia; family Muridae; genus Grammomys; species Grammomys surdaster. Next base: position 8,923,053 of record NW_021621185.1, read on the forward strand.
AAAGCCCAGACCAGATGGTTTTAGTGCAGAATTCTATCAGACCTTCAAGGAAGACCTAACACCAATTCTCTTCAAACTATTCTACAAAATAGAAACAGAAGGAACACTACCCAATTCGTTCTATGAAGCCACAATTACGCTCATACCTAAGCTTCACAAAGACCCAACAAAGAAAGAAATCTTCAGAACAGTCTCCCTTATGAATATTGATACAAAAATACTCAATAAAATTCTGGCAAACTGAATCCAAGAACACATCAAAACAATCATCTATCATGATCAAGTAGGCTTTATCCATGGAATTCGAGAATGGTTCAATATATGGAAATCCATCAATGTAATCCACTAAATAAGCAAACTCAAAGAAAAAGACCACATTATCATCTCACTAGATGCTGAGAGAGCATTTGACAAAATTCAACATCCCTTCATGGTAAAAGTCTTGGAAAGATCAGGAATTCAAGGACTATCCCTAAACATAGTAAAAACAATATATAGCAAGCCAGTAGCCAACATCAAACTAAACGGAGAGAAACTTGAAGCATTCCCACTAAAATTAGGTACCAGACAAGACTGTCCACTCTCTCCCTACCTATTCAATATAGTACTGGAAGTCCTAGCCAGAGCAATTAGAAAACTAAAGGAAGTCAAAGGGATACAAATAGGAAAGGAAGAAGTAAAAATTTCACTATTTGCAGATGATATGATAGTATAAATAAGTGACTCTAAAACTTCCACCAGAGAACTCCTAAACATGATAAACAACTTCAGCAAAGTGGCTGGATATAAAATTAACTGAAACATATCAGTAGCCTTCCTCTACTCAAAGGATAAACAGGCTGAGAAAGAAATTAGAGAAATAACACCCTTCACAATAGTCACAAATAATATAAAATCCCTTGGTGTGAATCTAACCAAGCAAGTGAAAGAGCTGTATGACAAGAACTTCAAGTATCTGAAGAAGGAAATCAAAGATCTCAGAAAATTGAAAGATCTCCCATGCTCCTGGATTGGGAAGATTAACACAGTAAAAATGGCCATCTTGCCATAAGCAATCTACAGATTCAATGCAATCTCCATCAAAATTTCAAATCAATTCTTTGTAGAGATTAAAAGAGCAATTTGGAAATTCTTTTGGAATAGCAAAAAACCCAGAATAGCAAAAACTATTCTCAACAATAAAAGAACATGTGGGGGAATCACCATCCCTGATCTCAAGCTGTACTACAGAGCAATAGTGATAAAAACTGCATGTTATTGGTACAGAGACAGTCAGGAAGATCAATGAAACAGAACTGAAGACCTAAAAATGAACCCACACACCTATGGTCACTTGATCTTTGACAAAGAAGCTAAAACCATCCAGTGGAAAAAGGACAGCATTTTCAATAAATGGTGTTGGTTCAACTGGAGGTCAGCATGTAGAAGAATGCAAGTTGATCCATTCTTATCTCCTCGTACAAAGCTCAAGTCCAAGTGGATAACGGACCTTCACATAAAACCAGATACACTGAAACTAATAGAAGAAAAGGTGGAGAAGACCCTGGAGTACCTAGGCACAGGGGAAAAATTCCTGAACAGAACACCAATGGCTTATGCTCTAAGATCAAGAATTGACAAATGGGACCTCATAAAATTGCAAAGTTTCTGTAAGGCAAAAGACACTATCAATAGTACAAAGCAGCACCCAACAAATTGAGAAAATCACCAATCCTACATCCAATAGAATGCTAATATCCAATATATACAAAGAACTCAAGAAGTTAGACTCCACACAACCAAATAACCCTATTAAAAAAATGGAATACAGAGCTAAATGAAGAATTCTCAACTGAGGAAATTCAAATGGCCAGGAAACACCTAAAGAAATGTTCAATATCCTTAGTTAGTCATCAGGGAAATGCAAATCAATACAAGCCTGAGATTCCACCTCACACCAGTCAGAATGGCTAAGATCAAAAACTCAGGTGATAGCAGATGCTGGCAAGGGTGTGGAGAAAGAACACTCCTCCATTGTTCATGGGATTACAAGCTGGTACAATCAATCTGGAAATCAGTTTGGTGGTTCCTCAGAAAAATGGACATCGAATTACCTGAGAACCCAGCTACACCTCTCCTGGGCATATACTGAGAAGATGCTCCAACATATAACAAGGACACATGCTCCACTATGTTCATAGCAGCCTTATTTATAATAGCCAGAAGCTGGAAAGAACCCAGATGTCCTTCAACAGAGGAATGCTTACAGAAAATGTGGTACATTTACACATGGAGTATTACTCAACTATTAAAAACAATGAATTTGAGAAATTCTTAGGCAAATAAATGGAACTAGAAAATATCATCCTGAGTGAGGTAATCCAATCACAAAAGAACACATATGACATATACTCACTGATAATTGGATATTAGCCCAAAAGCTTCAATAGCCAAGATACAACTCACAGACCACATGAAGCTCATGAAGAAGGAAGACCAAAGTGTGAGTGCTTTGGCTCTTCTTAGAAGGGTGAACAAAATACTCATGGGCACAAATATGGATACAAAGCATGGGACAGACTGAAGGAGGGGGCATCCAGAGACTGCTCCACCTGGGTATCCATCCCTTGTGCATTCACCAAAGGTAGACACTAATGTGGAGGCCAGGAAGTGCATGCTGACAGTAGCCTGATATAGCTGTCTCCTCAGAGGTCTGTCAGAGCCTAAATATACAGAGGTGGAAGCTGACAGCTAACCATTGAGCTTATCATGGGATTCCCAATGGGGAAAGAGAGAGAAGACTGAAAGAGCTGAAAGGATTTGTGGCCCCATGAGGAGAGCAACAATACCAACCAACTAGAGCTCCCAGGGCCTAAACCACCAACCTGGGATCACATAGGGAGGGGACCATGGCTCCAGCTGTATATGTAGGGAAGGATGACAATGTCAGGCATAGGTGGGTGAGGAAGTCCTTGGTCCAGTGAAGGCTGGATGCCCCAGTGTGGTAGGGGAGATGCGAATGGGAGGGTGGGTGGGGGCATATCCTCATAGAAGCAGGAGGAGGGATTGGATAGGGGGATCCTGGGTTGATGGGAAAGGGGATTACATAGGAAATGTAAATGAAGTATCTAATTAAAAACAACAAACAACCAAAAGTTAATTGTATGAATGCTAGTTCCTTGCTAATGTTATATAACAGGCCAGGAGCTTAGAGCCCAAAGCTATTTCAGCTCTTCCAATGTGACTAGAAATTGATTACTAAGTCATGAAATTCAATATAATTTACATAGAGTGAACTGTCCTTTTGGAGATAGATCTAATCAGACCAATGACACCAAAGGGGGCTTTTTCTGGTTTATTTGTGGTAAGTTTGAAATAATTATTTTTTATTTGAAAAGGCATTTTAACAAAGCATTAATGAGAAACACTGGGGAAATCTCATTAAAGTAGAAATCTTAAAGCTGAAAAAGCCTCAGTGAACTTTTGGTGGAAGAAGGGGATTAAACCAAGTTGCATTTTCTAGAACTTTAAAAAAATATATTTTTAGTACTTTTAAAATGTCACTAGGAACTCTTCAAAGTCATTCAGAATCTAATATTCTGGGGCTGAAGAAATAGATTAGTGATGCAGTTCACAAGTTATTCTCTCAGAGGACCTGAATCTGGTTTCCAGTATTCTTATCAGACAGTTCTCAATTACTTGTAATTACAACTCCAGGAGACTGGATTTTTTTATTATGGGCTATGTGGGCATCTGTATAATGCGACATTCACATAGATGCCTACATAGAAAAATTTTAAATATCAAAAATTCTCTTTTAACAATCACTCCTACTATACAATATTTGGCATCTACATAGGTAAAAATAAATAATAAAGAATGATAATCCAGCACTCAGAAAGCAGAGGTGGAGGCAGAGGTGGAGGCAGAGGTGGAGGTAGAGTAAGAGGCAGCCAGATCTCTGTGAGTTTAAGGCCAACCTGGTTTACAAAGTGAGTTCCAGGACAGCCAAGACTCCAAGACTACACATAGAACCCCTGTCTTGATAAACCGAAATAAATAAATAAATAAATAAATAAATAAATAAATAAATAAATAAGGGAGGGAGGGAGGGAGGGAGGGAGGGAGAGAGAGAGAGAGAGAGAGAGAGAGAGAGAGAGAGAGAGAGAGAGAGAGAGAGAGAGAAACAAAGGAGGAAATTCCTCAAAGCCTCATTGAAATCATCCTGACTTTTGTGCTTCAGGGAGAACCAACCTATTGTCCACATTCTGCCCTGTGACTTGTTCATGCTATTTGGAGATTTGATGGATGAGTTTAATAAGTAAAGAAAAACCAGTTATTAAGAGTTTTAACTATTAATAGACCCATTGGAATGTTCACAGTTGAATGTCTCTTTACTTAGCAGTTATTAAAGAAACTGTAGTTAAGTTATATGAAAAGAACGATGTCATTATTTTCTGTTTAGAAACATCAGCTAACAGAGGCCAATATTTTTCTTCATTATACATACTTTCTTCTTTATTTATGTTAATTATGTGATTTTTACAAACTCCTTCTGCAAAACAAAAGACAGTTTTAAAGGTACAAACAAATAAAGTACTGGTTTAATCAAAGGAAAGCAATAGAAAATCTCTCTCTTGCCTCTCTTCTTCTTATCTACCGCTAGAGCATAGCAGAAGTCTAAGATTCTTGAGAGAAATATAACATATTGATACTTCTTTGAGAGCTAGGTCAAAATCAGCTGAAAATGTCCAGTCTTCATATCTGACAGGGGTCAGTAGAAAGCATCATTATTTGTTTTATCAACATTAATGAAGCTTTCTCGATGGCAAAATTCTAGTCATGCAACCCTCAAGTTTATTCTCCAACTTTCAGACTTTTGTGTTCATCTCTGCATTGCCAACTCTTAGCCAAACTCCAAGACATCAATTTGGTCAGAATCCTCTCCCCTAAATTCTAAGGAGCCCTACTCTCAGCTCTGATTTCTCACTTTTTCCCATCATCCAAATGGTGTTTGATCATCTTGGCTTTAAACAGTTTAACTCAAATTTTTGTTACCCAGGTGGTTCATTCCCAGTAACGTTCGTGCATTCACCCTACCCTACTTCTGGTCTATAAATTTTCACATTTTCTCTATATTCGAGGATGATCCTGATTCTTTTTTCTTTATATAAAACTCATTGTAGTAACCAGCTTGTATTGGCCCTCCATTGTCATGCCTGGAATAAAATCTTAAAAAAAATAAATAATATCCAATAAAAAAGAAACAAAATCAGCCAACCAAACACCCCCAGACCCCAATTACTTGTGTCTTTTGTATGTATCCTGAATATATTTTTACTTGCCACTTTAAAATACAGTAAAAAGAAAGTCATTTTCTGGGAATACCTTGATTCTTTGCCTCTCATAGGAATCTCAGTATGGCAATTTCAATATATTTTCAAGATAGTGCTTAAATAAAAAGATTTGATCTTTAATGGCACACAAAATTTGCAATGCTTACTACTGGAGAGGGAAGTATTCTTTTTAAAGTTGAATCCTTGCATCTTATCTGGCTCAGCAGATCTCCTCCTGAGCCAAGGGAATTCAGCTAGTCTTATTGGTAGCAATGGAAAGTCAAGCACCTGATCTAAAAAGTTGCATGTGGAGATGTCCCTGGTCAAGTTTGTACATAAAGTTTGTGACTGTAGGGAGATAACCCAGGAAGGGATGATGCCATAGTCATGGCCCTGACCTTTAGTGAGACACACTTTCCCTGATAAAACCTCCCAGTGATAATTGTATGGAGTTTTGAGCCATCATGTAAACCTCCCACAAGGCCACATAACTTTTGGGAGCCTACAGCCACTGCCTTTGTGATTTGAACTATTTATCATTCAGCAGGAAGAGAAATAAGACTATGCCATGCTATCCACACAGCAGGAGTTACACATAAGGATTCTTGCTAAAGCATGGGTTTCTGTCTCCTTACAGATGGCAATGTTAGAAAAGGAAATTATGTTCAGAACTCTTCCATTTGAAAAGATTTCTAAGCAAAGCAAAGGTGGCCAATTAATTCTATGGAACTAATATTAAGAAAACCAACACCTCTTCCCAAAGCAAAATTGAAATGAAAAAATAAGAAAAAATTGGGTTGAATTTAGCGTATCATTTTTCTGCTAATGCTTTCTTCAATGTATTCCCAACTCTATTGTCAGTCAGAATGGTTGTTAACATGAAGCTAGATGTGGGAAGGTAACTCATGTGACATTTGGATTCCATTTAAAACCAAAAATGGATGAATAAATTTTATATATATGTTGCATGTGTATGTATGTATGTGTGTGTCTCTCTCTGTGTATGTGTGTGTTGCTTTTGCTCATGTTTTCTGAGGCATTCTATAAATTTAGTTTTTAGAATCTCCTGAACCATTTTCAAACTCTAACAAATTGTGATCTGAGAATTATGTCATACTGGGTTTAGATATAGATCCTGGCATTCATCCTGTAGTTTAAGATGTAATTCATTGCATAGTAGGCAATTAGAAAATGGAGGTGGCTTTTCTCATTTCTCCTGTGTTGCCTTGAAGACTACTTAATTGTTGTAGATATGCCTGCTTTGCATTATAAAGCACAATATATCATACATATAAGATACTTTACCTGCTATAATGCTAAGAATATAGTACATAAGATAATTATACAAAGGTAATATAATTTTTTATTCATTATAGCCAAATTTGTATCATATTTAAGAAACAGCTGACAAACAAAAGCAGACTTGTGTATGTGTGTGTGCATGTATGTGGCATATGTATGTATGCATCTGTGAGTCAATGTATATGTGAGTGTCTTTGCTTGTGTGTTTATTTGTGTGTGCACATGGGTGTGTTTCCCATTGCCAGATCTATATTTCCATATTATTTGTACAATTTCTAAACAAAGTGGCAGTATTGCTTCCTTGGACATATTGACAATCTTGGGTTTATTTCTGGCATTTGGTAGGTGGAACCCAAGGTGCATGGCACCCTCTCTGTGGAATAGTCCTTCATGTTGAATAACTGTTCTGTTAATGACAAAACATTGTTTTGACAATAATTACTACACAGATGAGTCTAGAAAGAAAGCTACTGGTAAATAATATTTAAATTTCTTCTAGCTATCATCACTTTCTACAAAAGATTCCATAAAGATGAGAATTAATCATAAAATGCTCCGTTCTCTGCCCCTCCTTTCCTTCTTTTTCTCACTTTCTTTCTAACCATAATTTTTTTTTTCCTGACAGCCACAATGACTTTGTCTTTCATTTCCTTTGCTAGCTTACCAACTAATTTGTAACTCACTTCCATTTAGGCTGTCTGATTTCTTAAATTTTCAGCTTCCTCTAAGGGGCATTGAGAAGGAGCTTGTTTAAGAAGAACCTTCTAATTCAAATGAGCTCTGCAAGAGACAGAGGTGCTTCAGAGCCCATCTCTTGATATTTCTTCTTCCTTGTCATCTACATATGACATTGCTGCTGCTGCTTGGACCTCACATTCTAAGAAGTAAAACAGAGACAATGGGAAGGGATAGGAGCAAAACACCATTCTAGGCCTGTCAGCACCCTCATGTGCATGTTCCCTAAAATAGAAGGACATAAACATGGATGATAACAATTTCCTGAAACTGACTTTTTCAGTATATACTTGAGTTGTATGATCATATATTTGAGTTTCTATTTTCCAAGTTGGTATTATATACTGCCCAATAGGGATATAACGTATCAATGTTTTCATGGTTGAAAAGATTTTATTTAAATAGGTAATACATTTATGCTAATAAAGTTTCCCACTGATTAGGGGGAAAGTGTTATAAACAGCAACAAAAGAATTTTTATTGCATAAAAAGAAGTCAATCAAATAGGAAAAGGAAGTACTCATGCTATAATGTCATTCTAATTGGTAACAGGGAGATTCAACATGCTATATCTCAACATGAGTCTCTGAAGTACATAATTACCAGACTAGGATTTATATTTCTATAGAGTTGCAAAAAATGCAAATACCCTAATTCCTATTCTTTCTTCCTTTACTGTGGTTTTATTTTATCATGCATAGGAAATAAGCACCATATATATGAGGGCAAGTGTGAAATTAAGGACTCCACACCACTATATATTGGCTCAAAGGAAGCTTTCACAGTCCATAGTCATAGCTAGCATTTAGAAATGTAATGAAATTTTTATTTCAATTATAAAGAATTTCTGTCATAAGAAATGCTTTAAATATATCAAATTCTTATTTTTGTTCCTTATACTTCCTTACAGGCATTGCTCAAATAAGATGTGAATGGAAATGATATTCATTGTAGCAGAGAATCCCTGGGGAATGAAGTAGCTCTACTAAATATTGGAAAAACTGTATAATGTCACAGGTTTTAAATTTATTACTTTACCAAACAATGTTTTTGAGGTGGGAAGAATGCTTTCAGTTTTCAAAAGCCCATATTGAGTTTACACTTTAAAGCAAATATTTGGGAGGGTCTATAGGGAGATTGCTGTACAGGAATGACCAATGTTCATATAAAGCTCTTTGTTAAAGGAGAGCAGCAGAAGTACTGTAGGAATTCACTATATACAGGCATGCATCATACACAGTTCAATACATTAGAAACTGTAGGAGGAACTAAAAGTATTTCTTTGGGAAAGCAGCTCTGGAGAGCATTTATTTATCCAGCAATCATGTCTTCACTGATTGTATTCTTAAGGATACAGTGGTTATAAAATATTCTGTAATCCTATTTCTTTGGAAGAACTTTGTGCATGAGAGGAAGTAAACATGCATTCTATGAAGATGAATTCACAATGTTATTTCAGCATTACACATGACAGTTTTATGGCTTCCTTTATCATTAACTACAATACAAAAATAGTACTGCAGCCTCTTGACATTGCAAAATGTCAACTTAAAAATGGAAGAAAATGGGCCTGAAGTGATGACTCAGTGAGTAAGAGCTCTTGTTACTCTTGCAGAGGAATTGACTTTAGTCCTCAACACTACATGGCAGCTCATAAGCATGTATAACTCTAGCTTCAGGGAATTCAACATGTACTTCTGATCTCTGTTGGGAGGAGGCCTACATGTTGTGAACATATATGCATATAGGTAAAGCACTTATACACATGATATAAAAATGGACACATCTTTAAAACATTAAAAATGGGAGGAAAGTGGCTGTGTAGACCTTCATAGCAAGGTCTAAGACAGTCAGGACTAAAGAATTATACTGCCTCAAAAAAAAAAAGCTATTGCTATGACGAAGTGATGAGTATTTGAAGAGCTCTGCACATCATATAGTGTGTACATGTGCTGAAGCAGGAAATGTAATCCACTAATGTCCACAAATGGCATGTTTATATGGCTATGAAATAAAGATTAATATATTAGAATAAAGAAAACTGGAGGAAGTATGGGTCATATAGAGTAAGTTGAGACCTTGATCACCTGGGAAACAGCACCAATTTCATAGAGACATTTGATTTTAGAACTTTAAGTTCTGTGACTCGTCACTGGACTTCTTTACTTCAAAGCTGTGAAAAATATGTCACCCTCTAGACAGCTTTGAAAGGTGGTTATGAGAAGCAGTTTTCCTTCAAAACTCAATGTAAATATTTCTTGCACTGGGGTGCATGCATGCCTTGATGTCATTGTACCTGAACTTTAAAGGGTACCAGTTTATATGTCAATTCTTTATTAATCCATTAAGTTCTAGAGACAAATGACCTGATCATATTGATCTTTTATCTCCAGCACTCAGTATAAAGGCTGGTACACTATGCACAGTTAGAAAAATGCATTTACTGCATTAGTAAATCATGTTCAATCTATAAAAGTCTACAGATTGGAGCTCAAAATTAATATTTCTTATTGTTATGACAGTCCTTCCTATTGTATGGTGTTTTCTCATTGTCTACAATATTTCTTGATTGCAAACTTATTAGATTTATTAAAATCTAATTTAATATTAATGGGAATCTTTATATGTGGGATAGAAAAGAAGTGAATTAATTAAGTAAATTTTACTGTTTTCAATTCTGTGAGCATAGGTCAAACTTCAATATTACTTTATAATAAGTAACAAACTATTAAAATGACTTACATGCAGATTACAAAAGTAGGTGTTTTGTTTCTGGTGATTCATAAAGCATATGAGTGTCACAATATGTCATTTTGCTATAGAGAGGCAAGAAGGAAGAATGAAAAGAATACAACACAAAAAACCCAATGTCTATTTTCTATCGAACATGTACCGAGTGATATTTTCTGTATGTTATATGAAAACACTGTGACTCAGTAAGATTAAGTGTCTCTTTTAAATTCACATATTTGATTGGTTACAGAGCTTTCCAAATAATACTGCAAGCATATCATCAAACTATTTATACCATTCCAAATACATGTCAATTTGATATAAGACAATTTCAATTTTTCTAAAAGAATTCTTGTAATCCCTAACTGTATATTCTACAATAGCATATATTTTAGCAAAAACTTACTGTAGACAGCACCATTGAAATGGGCATTTCATCTGTTCATCATCAGATTGGGTCCAATCTCATGTATTTGATATAAAACTCTTTATTCTTTGTGTTTTTGTTGTTCAGTCTTTTATTTTGCTTGTAGAAGAACAACATACAGTTACACATATATCAGTACTCCATACTACTGACAAATAAAGTACTCTATTTTGAATATATATATATAATATTTTATAGTTAAATAACGTAGTTATAATAAAATCTTTTCTATTTCTTTAAGATCATAAAATATTTGAAATGTAAATAGTAATTATAGCAATCTTAATCAAAACACATTAATTACTGAACACCGGTTGATTGTCAACTTAGCTTGTTTTACTAAACACAAAATATTATAGTACGTAGTTTAGAAGTTATGAGTAAAACCATGACACTATATAGACAGAATATGAACATTTACAAATACATACAATGAAAGGTCAAAATATAAGTGTCCAATAGGTAGAGAACTAGGAAATAGTGCCAAAAATGAAGAAGAAAGTGATAAAACAACAAAAAAAGTGGTTCTTCTTTAGGAAGAACAGGATTAGAATAAAATAATTATAAGTTAATACCTTACTAAGTAATTTAACTCACATGCCTACTACTTCATTTTTCAAAGAGCAGACAATGGAAAAGGGTTAAAATCTTTCTTAGTACTAGAATCAAATCCACAGCTCTATCCATTCAAGGTAGGCACCCTGCCACTGAGTTTCCTACTGGACCTGAGAAGAGATACTTATGTGGAAAACTTGGTTCATGGAAAACCTAGAAAAGTCTGTCATTGATAACATTTGGCCATATTTCCCTTTGTACTTGGAATGAAGGAAATAGCCAAGGTGGATTTTTTATATCCCTACTGTAATTCTTCCGAAGACCCACCACAGGCAGGGCCATTATTAAATGGATGGAACAAATAATAAATGCCAGGGATTCTACCTTCCAAATCTGTAATTCTTCCATCTGAAAACAGAGAAAATTATTTTCATGTAAGTATAGAACTACTTGCTACTTGCTACAATTTTGAGTTCAAATATGTGGCAATTTATGTTTAAAACAAACAAACAAACGAACAAACAAACACATCTCCTGATGTAGCCTCTATCATGCACAGCTATTTACCAAAACCTTTAGAAGAATGATGGATGTGAAATATCTATTTTATTCAATAAAATATACAATAAAGTTATTGCTGATCTCACTTTAACTTTGATTTCCAGTCAGCTGTACTATAGTATATTCAACTAGACAGTATAACTTGATCAATTAATGCTTTGTTCATACATATATGCAACGATAATAATGATAGAAAAAGAGGCATTGGTCTTAAGAGGGATTAGAGAGAGGGGTTTGTAGGAGAAGCTGAAGAGAAGAAAGGGATGGTATAAAATGACATAATTTTATTTTAATTAAAATGCATAAAATGAAAAATAAAGGTAAAATAAAAGTATTATAAAATGTCAAGCAAAACATATATGTAACAGAAAATTAAATATTTTGTAATATTTTAATACTAACTAATGTCTAGTATAACTTAGTATTGTACTGGACTTCAAAAGCTACCTAGACATGTGACTTCTGTATTTGTCTAAAGAAGGTGTATCAAACAGAATGATTATACTCTCTCTCATATGCATAGAGATGAGCATAATGAATAACTGTAATAAATGATTATAAAACAGAAAAGACACTGTGGAAAGTCACAGGACAAAGTGATCAATGAAGGGCAACCAAGCCTCAGAGGCAAAAGGGAGGCTTGTTTTGTATTCTGTAATCTAAGTAGTGGTACTTACTACACAGCTCAATTTTAACTTCAGAAGTAAGTTAGCAATTAATGGTGCCAAATAATTCCTAGTATATTTGTAGGGTATATAATACTCATGAGTTCTGTCCTTAAACTGGTCTATAATTAAAATAAGCAAATTATAATTTTAGGTTGTTACAGGTATTAACAATTGATAATAAGCTTTTCTCCTCAAGATAATAAATGCATGTTTTTTAGAATGAATCACAGAAATATCAAAAGCATGTTTGATACCAAGGTACAGATAAAGCACAATTTCACTAGAGATACCATTGCTATTAATTTTCAAGTAATTTTCCATCAAAGAACTCACAATAGGACTGGACATTTTAATGTAGATTTTGGGTTCACTTTACACTTTGGGTGTTTGTCTTTCCCTGCAATATCTGAAATTTATTTTTTATTTCCTTATTCAGGATATCATCATTTTGTATTCATGTGTATCTGTTTTAATTGTGGGATATTATATACCTCCCTTTTTCTATTTATACTTTCTCTGAATTAGGGAATTCAGTGCTTACAACCTGTTTCCAAATCTAAATCTGAGGAACACATCATATATGATCACTTATTTTTACAATTGGTACAGTATTTCTCTCTATTTTGCATGATGTTTAGAGATGAAGTGAGTTTCCTTGGTTGTGGGGCATGGTTCCAGCTGTGGGGTATGGTTCCAGTTGTGGGGCATGGTTCCAGTTGTGGGGCATGGTTCCAGTTGTGGGGCATGGTTCCATAAATGCACCAACCAATGGTACACAAGATCTACTCTTTTTCAGAATGTTCCTGAAGCAGCGATTTATCATGTAATAATTATGTTCTCAGTAGGAGGCAGTTCTGAGAAGTCACTGCCAGATGATTTCTATGACAGGAAGCTCTTAAAAATGTTAAGCACAAAATGATTACTTCTGTAAAGTATATCTGTGACTTTATGTTCACACATACTTACTTCTCTGGAAGTTTGTGAGTAATGCTGAGAGAGTTCTTTTTATTGTGTCAAGAAGTCACAATATAGACTATGAAAATTCTTGCCAGCATTTGACATTTTCTCTCTTTGTGAGTGAAACTGATTTGTTTATTAAGTTTTAGAGACAGGAACTACAAAGCAATGACACATCACAGGAAAAATTTCCTGGCCCAGATTCATAAAGGTTTTCTATATCTAATAATATAAAGTGGTTGGATTATATTGCTTATTCCTTCAAACATTACTTTTGAAAATGTATGTTTAGGGTATTCAGGGGTGAGAAAATAGTTCTGTGGATAAAGTATTTATATAGGAAACAAAAAGGCCTGAGTTTGGCCCTCAGAATTCTCAGAAAAAGGCTGGGTGTGGTAATATGTGGGTTTTTTATCCAGTTCAGGAAAAGGAGAGATAGGAAGATCCCTGGGGCTACTGGTCAGTTAGCTCAGCCTAGTTGCTAAGTTTCAAGCAAGCACACACACACACACATACATACACACACACACACACACATGCACGCACATGCTCACGTGCACACGCATATGCACACCCACATGTGAGAAATGTATGTACATGTTAGCATATATAATAAAATTACAACAAATTTCATAGGATTTCTTCTATAATTAATGAATTTCTGGTTGATCCTGGAGAGTTTATATTTTGTGCATATACAAGATAGTGTGTGCACATACAAGCATAGTTAGAGTTTTCTGTAAGTTGAAACACTCTATTCACATTATGTTCTCAGGGCTCTTTTACCTTTCATATTTAAAACTTTGGACCTGGGGGAGCTCCCAGAGACTAAGCCATCAACCAAAGAGTATACATGGTCTGGTCCTAGGGACCTGGAACATACATAGCAGAGGATTGACTTCTTTGTCTGGCCTCAGTGGGAGAGGGTGTGTCAAATCCTGTAGAAACTTGATGGCTCAGAGAAGGGGTAATGTTTGGGGGTGTTGGGAACTCTCAGATGTGAACAGGGATGAGGAAAAAAAAAACCTCTGGGAAGGGACTGAAAGGGGGGCAGCATTTGGGATTTAAATACATAAAATAAGTATTTTTAGAAAAGAAAATATCCTACTCAAAATAAAAAGAAAGGAAGAAACTAAGAGATGGGAGGAAGAAGGAAAAAAGGAAAGAAGGAGAAAGGGAGGAAGGAAGGATGGAAGGAAGGATGGAAGGAAGGAAGAAAATAGCAGTGTACACATGCAGTCATGTAGACATCTAAAGCCAAGGGGGCACTGTACATAGAAGTTCTGTATTTTCCTGTCGTGAGAATAAAGGAAAACCCAAGAAAATAAAAATAAAACTTAACTTTGACTGAATATTTTGAAGTTAATATGGTTTGCTTTAATTGTCAACCTAATAAATCCAGGATCACCTGTAAAGAGAGTCTCAATGAGGGACTGTGTACATCAAATTAGCTTTTGTTCATGTCAGTGGGGGATTGTGTAATTAAGCTAATTTATAGACCAAAATCTTGCCCACTCAAGGTTGCACTATGGACTAGGCACAATGTTTTAAACTGTATGAGTGGAGAATCTGGGATGAGTACAAGGAAGTGAATAACTGAGGATTAACTCTTTTAGTTAGGGTTTCTATTGCTGTGAAGAGTTACAGACCATGGTAACTCTTACAAAGAAATACATTTAATTGGGGCTGGCTTACAGTTTCAGAGATTTAGTCCATTATTATAAGGTGAAGAAACATAGCAGTGTGCAGGCAGACATGGAGATAGCTGGTGAAGGAGCTGAGAATTATATATCTTGAATGCAGGCAGCAGGAGGAAGACTGTGCTCCACACCAACCATAGCTTGAGTGTATAAAATGACAAAGTCTGCCTCCACAGTGACATACTTCTTCCCACAAGGCCACACCTCATAAAACTATCACTCCCTATAAACAAGCATTCAAACATTAATATATATAGGCCATTAATATTCAACCTACCACACAAATATTCACTGCATTGTATAATTGACTGTGGATGTGATGTAATTAATTGTTGGAAGTTTTTATTTAACTTCTGCACAACAATGGACTGTAGTATGGAATTGTTAGCTGAAATAAATCCCTTTCTCCGTAATCTAATTTCTGTCAGAGGATTTTGTCACAGAAATGAAAGTAGGAATAGTGCTATGAGTGGTTGTGTATGTTCTGATGATATATATATAATATATAATGTATAATGTATAATGTATAATGTATAATGTATAATATATAATATATAATAAATATAATATATAATATAATTCAAAACTTGTAATTAACTTATAGATTGATATGTACTTTCCTGAGCTTTCGATAATACAAGCAACTTTTAAATCAATACCCTATACTAGACAAGATAAATAAAATATCTTTATGTTTTCAGGCATATAAAGTAAGACTTCTAAGATGTAAATTCTAATGTGAATATAGTATTTCAATTTTTGTTCTGGAGAGAATGAAAGCCACAAGGCGAATTCATGATTCTAATTTGATGCCAAGTTGAAAGTCTTTAATGGATAATCCACAGACCTCATAAAAAACTGATAACAACTTAAATGATCAGAAGAAATTTGCTTAAACAGAAAGGTAGCTAATGTTCAAGAGCTTTTAGAAGCTATCCAGCATACTAATGAACTGTTGTCTATCCCTATAGGACAGAAGCCTCGAATTTGAGATTTTTATGTGTGTTCTGCATGGACTCTAGTCTTTAAGATTTTTAAACATACTACTGAAACTGGTTATTATGAGCCAATGTCTTAAGGGCCTACTTTTCCCGTCTGCTACAACCAAATTTGTTTGCCTTTGTCGTTGTCTTAGACATATTTATCTGTGACCTACCCTTTCTACTTGATGTTAGGATTTTAAGAGAAATACTTAAAAAATGAAGCAGTAATGTACTTTCTTGTGGAAATGGTCTTACATAATATATATCATTATAAATATATGAATAACATCAAATATACTTCTCTACTAGCAGATTTATATATATATACATAATATGTATTATATATATAATACAGGAAATAAAAAAGAGGGGAAGATATGGAGAACTTTTGCAGCTACTTGGCAGGAATCTGACATTAGGCTAGAACAAAGAAGTAATTTCAGGCTGGAATCTAAATCTTAGGCTAGAACAACGAACAAAGATGTAGGCTTCAGACATGAAAATGATTTGGGGCTAGGACAGGGAAGTAAGCTGTATGATATATGTTTCAAATGATGGAAGCATTGAATGATTATAAAGTGGCAATGACATTCAGCATTGAGAAAATGTAGCTAAACAAGGAACAGGCTTGCAAAGCATGATGCGAATTAATTTTAAAAGCACATTGAGATAAATGGAAATTATCAGTAAGAGAAAGTGGGACCATCTGGAAAAAGCAACTGAGAAATATTAGCCTGACACTAGAAGGCTGTCTATAGAGTGAACAGCGAATGGAGCAGAAACGTAGACAACAGAATCTAAGATTGAAAACTGATATGAGAGCAGCCATAGTTCCACAGAAAGGTTTAAAACAGTAGTTTAACTAGCTCAGCTTTTGGTTGGTAGCTAGAAAACAGCCTCAGATAATAGCAGGCCCGACAAGCATGACGCTATAATGAATGTCTATTCACAGACTATTTGGGACTCACTGATGCAGCTATTTCACAAGAGATTTAAAGGAACATTTGAGGAGAAATTGAGTATTGTACACATAGGATTTTTTATGGTTTTTCATGATATTTACTCATAGCCATAACATATAAAACTGTTGTAAACTATAGTCAAGATCTTTCAAAATTGTTTAAGTTGTTCTTCTTTTATATATATAAAATTTCACATCAGATCAGAATTATGTGGAAAAGATATTTCTCAGCATTCAGTTTTATTTCCCTGAAGCCAACTCTACTTGCATGCCAAGTAGATGTTGGAAATTTTCCATTGACTATTACACAAATTTCAAAAAGCCAACACATTGAATCAGAAGATAGTTTATGGCCCATTAACAATACATTCGCTTCTCAGAACTGTAAACATGGCCTTATGGATCTTAATGTAATTGTTTAGGATGAGTGTGTTGGCAAGCACTGTTGGAGTCTGTTAACACAGTCTGGAAAGCAACATGTTTTAAGCAAATCTGCAAAATGTTACCAACTCATTAAGCTAAGAGCTTTATGGCTCAGTGTTCTAAAGCAATTTTGTGAGACATTTCTGAACAAAGCTGTACATTCATTTCTGATCTGCCATGATTGATGTATATATAGGAGGAGTTGCTGTCCTTGTGACATTATGCTGGCATGTCATTATATTATTGATTTTTGCCTATGAATTCTTATTTTATCCTGTATACAAGTAAATAGTGATGACAGGAATCCCATGAATATCCTGTGGAATATATATATTTAAACACAGTATGGAAAAATACAAAGATACTTCAAATGTCACATTTCATATATGCAATATCAATATTACTAGATTCCCAATCTCCTACACAGGCTTTTAAATTTAGCTTGTCATTGGGATTACTTAGACAGTTATGAGAGATTATGCAGTCTAACCCTGTACTCAGTGAGGCAACACATTCTATAGCCACTGCAGTGAACAGACTGAAGTTCTGTATCTGTAATGTGATCTTTCACCATTCAATTGCGCTATTCTAAGTTGCAAAAGACTAAGAGAAGAAAACACAGTTCAAGCAGGAATAGAATTAATATTAAAGGCTGAAAATTTCAGTAATTTTTCATTTGCATCCTTAGTGGTTCAGTCTCCTGTTCTTAATTTTTCCTCTTTCCTACCAACATTTTTTCTTCTAGCTCTGCGGATTCAACACAGGGACTAGTGTCTCGCTGGCTGGCATGTACTCTACCAGCAAATTATGTCTCCCACCTCTCTCGTTATTTTACCTTAATCTTCACCAATGCCTTGACTTTCCACCTTCAAGATGGCCTTTTATTCTCTGTAGTGTCACTCAGGGACCTAGTCCTACATCATCATGTTTCCATGACCAGGTTAGAGGGCAGTTGTATTCCCAATGGTTCAAGCTAAAGTTCTGGATCTGAGAAATTTACCCTTAATTGCATCACAGCTTTGTTTCTAAACAAGAATGAAGAGATGATGAATGCTCATTTCCATATAGTGTCTAAATTAGGCTGACTCAGCAACATAGCAGGCCTGACAGGAAATTTTTTTTTATTATTTTGATTATTTTCATCTTTGATAATATACTGAGGAATAGTCATTTTCTTACCCAGTCAGCTGATACTCTCTTTGTAAATGATACTAAACAGTACAGCATTTATTAAAATTGCCATTAAGGCTTTCTTTTAAACGGTCACTAGAGATGTCTCATTGTTCCTAGTTTTCACGTTTTAAAATCACTTCCCATATTTTTATTAGTGTAATCATCTTTAAATATATATTTCAGGTTATTCCATTCACATGTTCCTTTTACTATCTATGTACTGTGCTTCACCTCAAAGTTTACCTCTATTGTTTATATCATTTAATACTTATTGTTATTCTATAATTCTTCTGCCTTTATTATAGTTTGTTTTATGCCAAGTCTGACATGCCTATATTTTCTATTAAGTAGTGAATATCTAAAGTATACAGGACATATATTATCCATTTTTGGTAGTGTAACAATAGTGAGCATAACATGTTGTGCCATATAAAATATTAATAAATATTAGCCAAATATAACTACTGACATGCCGAATAATCTGATATTGATAATGAATGTTTTAGTGGTGTAATGTCGGTAAACTGCTCCAAGAAAGGCAAATATATGTCTATTTAAAATGTTCTACCCATAGCAGGGTCTCATCTGGAAAATATCAGGAAGCAATTCTCTATTTTTTTTGATAAATTTCCTAATTTTATTCTGATCTGTCTTTCAAAGAGGTTTATACTGAAAGAGATAACCATGTAATACAAGGACAATACTTGCCCTTGCAAAAATGTTTAATTCCTTATGGTATATTATAAATGGCCCAGCTTCCTGAGCTCCAATATTCTTGTCTACACTGTATGTGCAAATAATAAAGAACTTTGTCCATTTCATAGGTCTACAGGAATCTGAGACATGGCACAAACCCTGTGAGGAGACAGTAATTTTCTGGATGCTGCTCTTGTTGCAAGCAGAAACTTTTTTTTTCAGACTCAAGTATGTGTGTCTATAGTACATGCAAGTATGGTAAAATTAGATACTTCAGAGTCCTTAGCCTGTGCCACAAATAGAGTCTACAAAGCTGACATTTAGGTCTCGAACTTAAACTTTTGCAATGGCCTGATCCATGTCAAGAAGAACCTCACAGAGTTCCTGTTTTAATTTTGAATGACCTCATTAGCAATGTTTAAATTATCTTATATAGATGTACTATTTGTTTATAAAATCTATAAAGTTTAGTAATAATCAACATAACAAAGAAAATTGACGTGTGCCTTGGATAAATTAGCACATTAAATTTTGTGCTTGTTTATCTATAATACCATGTAGCAGGGTACAAGAAGGACTCCCAGGTCTTTCTCTGCCTTGTCATTTTTACTTTCTACTCTACCTAAATACAGTTCTATGTATAGAGAACCATTATGTGCTAAGCTCTCTTTCTTCTATCTGAACTGCTTCTGGCATCACATTACCACACAATTGATGATGCAATATAGACCTCTCCTACTCTTATTTTATGACCGCTTAATTAATTTGGTATACCAGTTGAAGGAAGAGTTAAAAATGGAAATTTGATGAAATTATTTTGGAAACAACTATTATTAACTTCCACTGGTCTCTAGATAAATTCTCTGTTTTAATTCAACAGCTGTATTTAATAAGAGTTTTAAGCCAATCATTGTTTTAAATATGAAAGACACATATTACTTTCTTGGACATAATTGTGTATGAAAACTGAAGTGATAGCTACTGAGGAAGCCATATTCCTCATACTCTGTTGCTTCATTAAGACTGTCTAGAGTCCACAATGCCCAGATCTTCTGTACCCTGTTTGCGTTCCATGAAACAATGAGAATGAAGTGGAAAGATATGCTGTCTTTCTTTTAAAATCTACCAATATAAATTTGTCCAGATATATTTTGATTTTGAGGAAGAAGACTTCTGAGATGCCTTGGAAGGTTCTCAGACTGTAGAAAAGAAAATCAGGAGAAATTGTAGTTAAGAAAACAATAATGTTTTATTATAAAATTCTTCTCAAGGGGCTGGGCACATTTGTTTCTTTGAATCTTTTAACAAATTTTTCAACTAACAATTTTATGCTGACTTTAATACTTGATCCTTTTTACATTATAGAAGCTGGAAGGCTAAGAATAAGACTGTGCAGCTGAGTTTTACAATAATCTCTCAGCAATACTTTTCAAAGCCATTTTCACCTGGGTGGATAGAAGAGGAGCTTTTCTGAATCTTTCTTGATATTTTACCTTCCATAGTCGACCTTGATATAGTTTTAAAAATTATTGTGTGTTAGTTATAATTTTTTTACAGTTAGAAAATAACACTTAATATAAAAATTAACAAAAAATGATAGCAGAGATAAAATGGATCCTTGGATACAAGAGGAATCCTAATATGTTCGTGACTTAATCTTATTTCAAAGATATTTAGTTTTATATACCCACAATCCATTTGCTTTTTTTCTCATATCTAGAGACTCATTGCATCAAACAAGTGATATCCTTGGGTTTAACACACACACATACACACACACACACACACACACACACACACACACACACAATTGGGTAATTGGGTGTATGAAACAATGAGATGGGAGGATGATGGAATTTACATCCCCCGAAAAGAATTTTGAAAATTTGGATGTTTCAAAGAGATTGTTTTGTATGAAGAGGGGTAGTTGTTTACACTGAGCTGGAGGTTGTGGACAAAAGCATAATGCACACACACACACACACACACAGTTGTCATTATGTAGAAATGCCCTATGACAGATAGCGTATTGACTTCAACAGCTTGTACGTACCTGATTTTGCCAATATAGTTATTTAGAATTATATTGAATGTCTTTGGAATGTTGAATTGGAATCTTTAAATTGATCAGGAGCCTCAAACACTGCTAATTTCTTTTCTCCAATAAAAAATTTGGCCACAGACCTCTAAATATTAACTACTTTACTGGCTAAACCTCCAAGTGCTAAAAGATTGTGAATGGATTTGATGCCAGACAGTTACACATTTACAAAAATATTTACATGAAGCAATATTACATAAGCATCACAGATTTCCATGGGGTTTAATTCAGGACTCTTGTCATGGTTAATTAGTCTTATTATTTACTTTTGGTTCAAACAACTTTTTGTTCCCTAAAGATTTTGAAATCTGGATGTGCTCATGGTAAGGGTGCTGATACACATTAGAGGAAAGAGCTCTGCTGACCACAAGTTTAAGTTGAAATTGAGAGATGTTTTCAATTCTCTCATCTCTAGACACTCATCTAAGTGAACTGATTGGTCATCTGTTATAGTCCACACAAGATGTTGAATGCTGCATTACTGACTGCTAACATATTTGCATGTATACTAAATATGGATAGAAGTAGAATAGCTTTTACACACAAAATTTATGATGAAAGAAATCAGTATATATTCTCTTTTAAAATTTTATTATTTTTGTATGTATGAGTTTTTTCCTTATATGTATATGTGTACTACATGCTGTTTGGTACCAGTGAATGCCAGAAGAACTGGTTGGATCCCTTGTAACTAGAGTTACAGACATGTGCTAGTTTTCATGTAGATTCTAGGAATCAAATTTGACTCTACCAGCAAGAACTGAAAGTGTTTTTAACTATGAGCCAGAATAGCAAATGCTTTTAACTATGAATCATTTCTCTAGATCCATACAATGTATATCCCCCCTCGCACACATACACACACACACACACACACAAACACATACCAAATAACACCAAAGAAAACTTTGCCCAAGCAACAGGTAAGTAGTGGGTTGTTAATTATTCCTGTGATAAGTAAGATTTTTGTCCCACTGTCAAAGAAAAAAATGAAACAAATTTTCATTTTATTGTCAATTTCCATCCATTGAAGGGGATCCTGTAAAATAAGCTATGAGATAAAGAGAAGCAAGATGTATGAGAAGCAGACCTTTTTGGCTAGTTCATCACTTAATACATAGAAAGCATAATCTCCATACATTTATGTTATTTTTTATTTCTCATTCACAAATTAGCTTAATTCTTCAATTATTATGAAATAAAATTAACAAATTAATTTCAAATATTAAACAAAGACCCTGAGGCTTTCTTTCTAGCTCCAGCTCTTTCTTTCTTATTTACCATCCTACTTGTTTGTCTTGAATATTCTTTGATATAACCAAATAGAAATACACATATGTAGGTCTGTTTCTGTATCTTTGAAAAACTCCATTATTTTAGAAAATCCCTCTAGATTTCAAGAAAGAAAATGTAAATACCTTTACATATTCTAAGTATCTTCTTTGATCAATTTCTAAAATGAGTAATGATTTCCATAAAGAGAGCAATAACATGAGTTAAGTTTGTGAAAATAAACAAACAAAAAACCAATATTCTTCCTATTGTGTGGAGATTTTCTAAGTAAAAGTAGGTGAAAACAAGCACATAATCATGAACTGAGCAAGAACAACAGCAGAAATGACAATGTGGATAAGAAAGCCCAGGAAGCCCCAACCTCAAAGAAAGAACAGCATAAAACTAAGGAATGTGGAGGGCAGAAGAAATAGTCTTCTCCAGAGAAAAGCACACCAATTTGTTATTCAACACCAAATGGTCATCCCTTAGAATACATGTGCAAGTAACAGTATATACACTGAGTGGGTCGTGGGTTGTACTTATGTATGCAGGAATTACTATACATGCATATACATATATCTATGTAACAGCAATTAATGAAAACTGAAGGAATGAATTTTCAAAAGTGGTAAGCGGGAAGGTTTGAATGGAGGAAACAGAAGAATGATATAATTGTAATCTCAAAATATAAAAGAAATAATCTGAAGAGTGTAAGTGTGGGAATAATGAGAGAAAGAACTCTGGCCAGCTCCAATGTTTACAGCATGACTCTGGCAGACCTTGCCCTTCTTCCTAATTCCTTCTGCCTTGCTAAATATCATTAGATTACATTCCTAAATCTAGCTCCTAAGCACTAGTCCTTTTTTGACCAATCCTTTCTCCTGAAGCTGACTACCAAGGTCCAGCTATCAAAACATTGAAGTCCAATAATGAAAAGCTTCCTTTGGCTCACTTAACATGTCCAATTAAAATGAAACAATTCATCCTAACATGGGGTTTCCCTTTAAACCTTCATAAACAACCATTTTTCTAAGGGCCACATCTGTCTGTTCTCTACCCAGGGTCAGTCCTTTGCCCCTCAGAACAAATATCCCTTACCCTTCTCCCTTGCTCCCTTTGTCCCCTCTCCCTTGTTCCCTCCCCCTTCTCCCTCTTCCTCTATCGCCTGTCTTTTTCTCTTATCCCTGCCCCCGTCTCTCTGGGGCAAATGCATTTCCTTTGTACTGAGAACTTGGTCATAGGGTCCTGAGCCAATACTTTTCCTTTCAATGAGGCTGTTTTATATTTTAAGAGATGATAAACTGTGGCCGCAGGCGGCCACGGATCAACTGAGTTCACCTGAAAGGGGGACTGGAAATGAAGAGCGGGATGGAAGGCAAGAAGAAATGAAGCCAAGATAAAGTTCTGGGATCAAGGCTCGAAGTTTAATGTTCAGCTATTAATTTAAAGGGAAAGCCCCACCACCAAATCCCTTCTTGCTTCAGCCGGAGGTGGGTGGGGGAATCCATCTTTGGTCACTGCTGGAGATGGGTGGGGTAACCCATCTGTGCCACTGCTGGAGATGGGTGAAGGAACTCATCTTTTGTCACAGCCAGAGATGTCTCAAGACAAGCTCAGGGGGAGTTATTCTTCTAAGTTCCTGTAGCAGGCTGTATGTGCAGCCAAGGTGGGTAACTCCACCTATGTCCTATTATTTTTGGTCTATTGTGGTAAACAAGGTCTTTCAGGCCTACTCAAGGCTAGGGAGAGGGCATAATTAACTGGATGAGGATAAAACCAGTTTATAAAGCAAAGGCAGAGGTGAAACTTTATGTGTACTTTGGAAGTGAATCTATTGATCTTATGCATAAATAATATGAGTATGAATAAACAAGAGAATCCATTTGAGAATATTTCAGCCAAATGAAGATGGTTTAAAAAAACACATTTTTCTAGGATTACTCAAGACCATTCTAGGCCATTGTAAATATGAAAACCCTGTTAAAGCTGTAAGACTGATGTATAGGGAAACAATGAACTATGAATTTAAAGCTTAGAAAAGCTAGTAAGACACAAATGATTTAATAAGCATGAAAATAGATGCATTGAATGAGGGCTTCAGGTGAGCCAGTAATGTAAAGGACAATGAGACAAGGGTTTGGTTTTGGAGAAGGAGGAAGAACTGCTAAATGGTTTCTAATGTTGCTCAGAATCTAAGAAACTCTCAAAAAGTATTCTCCAAGTTTTGCAAAATGGAAATCAACTGGACCTTTGATAAAATCATTGATCAGAGGGTTTTTGAAATGAAAGCAACTTCATTATGGGTAGAGTTATGAATTAAAAGTATAAATGGAAAAATTTCAAGTTTATAGAAAAAACATGAATGAATTGCATAGAAGTTAGTAGACAACGTGTTGGAATTTAGTCTAGGCTTCCCATCACAATTACTTGGAAACAGCCAAGTGTGCCTGACTCACTATAAAGGGGCTACTTGCCCCTTCCTCTCTCTCTTGCTCTTGTTCTGTCCTCTTACTCCTACTCCCTCTCTCTCCCCATTTTCCCATCTCCCCTCTCTCTCTCCATGTGCTCATGGCTAGCCTCTATTCCTCTCCTCTCCTCTCCCCTCCCCTCCCTTCCCCTCCCCTCCCCTCCCCTCCTCCCCTCCCCTCCCCTCCCCTTCTCTAATAAAAAGGAAGGGAAATAGTTATTGAAATGGTCCAGTGGAGACTGCTCCAAGTAGAAGCTGAATTTTTCTCAAGAAAAATTTTAGGAATACAAATTTTAGTGGAATTCTGACAGACTTCAAAGTATTATCATCTTGTAATAAATACTTGCCTTTTAATCAGATTAAATACTCATTTATTTATGTTGGATGAGTCAAACGATGACAAATAGTGACATTGAAGCCAGCATCTAATACTGAATGAATACAATTACTTACAAATTCAAGATTCACAATGTAGGAATCTATTACTTCCATTGGAGTTCAGAAAGTAGTATCAGCAGGCTAAAAAACAAAAACAAAGCAAAGCAAAACAAAACAAAACAAAACAAACAAACAAAACAGATCAAGAAGAAGACAAAACAAGACTATGTGGAAAGTGTGAGGCGCTCGTGTAGTCGTCTCGCCGGCAAGAACACACACACACACACACACACACACACACACACACACCAGAATCCTTCCATATGAACACGTTTATTCCCAAAAACCAAAATGGTGGAAGAAGACGAAGACGACTTGGGAAAACACTGCTATATACCCTAGAGCGGTGTATTCACCTCTGATTGGCTGCTTACTCGTTGCGCGCCAAACGCCGTGGGATGGGCTTTAACTTTGGCGGGCTTTTACCATGGCACATGCGCAATTTACTTGTTTACTAGGAAGAATTATGGCTGATAGCGCCACCTAGCGATGGCGGACTTTGCCAGCACCCACCGCGGCTCTCTACAGGAAAGAAGTAAGAAAGATAAACTGGGGTGCTTTCTATCTCAAGTGGATGGAGGAGTCAATGGAGAGTGTCAACAGAGGAGTAATGCAACTTACTATATTTCTTCTACATTTTGGATAATGGATTAGATGAGAACCAAAGTGAAAGCAAAGCTCTATGTAACTATTGTACAACTGTGAGTGGAAAATGATTGTAATTTACATATATGCATCAGGAGTGGTGGAGGATACAAGAATGGAAGTTGATACAATAGGCACTTGAAAGAAGAATAGATGAGATTCACTCAAAATTTCTAATGGGGACAATGATAAGGAACTGACTTTTTTTTTTTTTGGTTTTGGTTTTTCGAGACAGGGTCTCTCTGTGTAGTCTTGGCTGTCCGGGAACTCACTCTGTAGACCAGGCTAGCCTTGAACTCTCGAACTCAGAGATCCGCCTGCCTCTGCCTCCCAAGTGCTAGGATTAAAGGTGTGTGCCACCACCGCCCAGCAGGAACTGACTTCTTAATTGAAATCAATTAGAAAAATCTTGAGTATAATTGTTGAATTCATATTTTAATACTACTGTGTATATATATATAGCTAAATTCACACTATTAAATTATACCGTTTCTCAGTTATAAAATTTAAGTATGAAGGAAGTACTTCTATTGAATCATTAGTACTTAAATTTGAAAAATCAATATTGTTGAACATTAAGAGAAAAAATGTTCTAAAATTTATTAAAATAGTTTCTAATTGCTTTATTTTTCACGAGTGTTAATAATGACCTTGTGATCTTAAACTGTTTAAAATTATATTTATTATTTATTTTGGGTGTTTGTGAATGGGCAAATATGTCACAGCGTGTGTGGAGAGGTGAAAGAGTAACCTTGTTCTGGGTCCTGGAAATCTAACTAATGTCTTCATACTTTGCGTTAAGCACCTTTATTTGCTGATCTAGCTCATCAGCTAGCTCATCAGCTAGATATTATGCTTTAGCAACATAATTCTGAGAAATGCTGACAGTTTTTAAAACTTTGATGTTCTAAATAAAATAAGCATCATATACATAAATCTCTTAAAATAGTGCTAGCAGTTTGTACTATACTTATTTTTCAGTTGTGTTTCAGTTGAGGGAAATATCTAATCCATTGAGAATCCTGAGATTTAGGATAAAAGACTAGCTCAAAATTGAGTCAAAAAGGCATAGAATCTTATTTTGAGCCCATAACTTCCAGTTCCAAGTTAAAGTTATCTTTTCAATGTTAGAATTAAGCACACATATGCACATATACAAATACTAAAAAAATGATTTATTTCATAATCCATTATATTTCATAGAACATCAATACTTCCAGTAATGCCATTGAATGAATGTGATTTCCTAAGAAATACAGATCTAACAAAATGTTTGATGGAATAATTGAAATAATTTGAAGAGTTCTCTAGAAAAGGAAACTGGCACTATAGGACTCCTAGTACTTTGTAGGCAAAACAGAGGTAAATGTAGGTAAAAATAAAAAGATATCATGTTGAATGCTGTGATGGTACAGAGGAATGATTACCAACTTACTCCATGTTCGTTCTCTAGTCTCTAGACTGTCACAAAGATAGGCTGAGAACAACCTGATGAAGGGTCCAGAATCACATTGATGTTGGTAAATTCTTCCTATGAACAGTATTTTTTTCCCTCAGCAGACTGCTAACATGCTTTTAACATAGACTTTAAATAGTGCCTTGCTGTATGATGTGAGGAAAACTGAAAGACAGGTCTCAGTTCCCAAAAGAATGATGTTTCATATATTGAATACTCTTTACTGCAAGTTAGTCTTAATCGTCTCTCATTTATATTAAATAAAACTTAATCTGCTCCTACTGTGTCCCCAAACAAATAAATAAACAGGTATAGAGAAAATGTTGACTGTAATATGTTTAGTGAATAAAAAAATCTTAAGTAGAAAATTATCTTAAGAAAACTCCATGAACAGGAGTGCTGACACACCTGTGAGTGCAGGTAAGACTACCACTTCTGCTTAGAGCGACCTGGCTGGAGCCCTCAAGATACAGGATCCAAGGAATGCCTGAGGACAGGATCCTTCCAGTTTCTGTCTGCACTCTGGAGCTGACCCTGTGCCATAGCTCTCCATACCCAAATTCCTCCCAGAGAAAACTGGTCTTCCAGGAGTGCAGACACACAGGCTTGTAGAAGGGACAAGCTAATGTCAGAGACAGCAACACCAGCTAACACCAGAGATAACCCGACAGTGAGAGGCAAGGGCAAGAACATAAGCAACAGAAACCAAGGCTATTTGGCATCATCATAACCCAGTTCTCCCATCATAACAAGCCCTGGATACCATAACAAACTGGAAAGGCAAGACTCTGACTTAAAAATCACATCACATGATGATGTTAGAGGACTTTAAGAAGGACATAAATAACTTACTTAAAGCAATACAGGAGAACACAAGTAAACAGATAGAAGACCTTAAAGAGGAAACACAAAAATCCCTTAAAGAATTACAGGAAAATACAACCAAACAGGTGAAGGAATTAAACAAAACCATACAGGATCTAAAAATGAAAATAGTATCAATAAAGAAACAACAAAGGGAGGCAATCCTGGAAGAATTATCCTAGGTAGAAGACCTAGGATAGAGATCAGGAGTTATAGATGCAAACATCACCAACAGATTACAAGAGATAGAAGAGAGAATCTCAGGTACAGAAGTACCATAGAAAATATTGACACACCAGTCAAAGAAAATGCAAAATGCAAAAAGCTCCTAACCTAAAACATTCAGAAAATTCAGGACACAATGAGAAGACCAAACCTAAGGATAATAGGTATAGAAGAGAGTAAAGATTCCCAACTTAAAGGGCCAATAAATATCTTCAACAAAATTAAAGAAGAAAGTTTCCCTAACCTAAAGAAAGAGATGGCCATAAACATACAAAAAGCCTACAGAACTCCAAATAGAGTGGGCCAGAATAGAAATTCATCCCATCACATAATAGTCAAAATATCAAGTGCACAAAACAAAAAAAGAATATTAAAAGCAGTAAGGGAAAAATGTCAAGTAACATATAAATCCAGGCCTGTCAGAATTACACCAGACTTTTCACCAGAGTCAATGAAGCTAGAAGATCCTGGACTGATATCATACAGACCCTAAGAGAATACATATGCCAGCCCAGGCTACTATACCCAACAAAACTCTCAATCTCCATAGATGGAGAAACCAAGATATTCCATGACAAAACCAAATTTACACAATATCTTATCACAAATCCAACCCTACAAAGGATAATAGATGGAAAAAACGTCAACACAAGGAGGTAAACTACACCCTAGAAAAAGCAAGAAAGTAGTCTTCTTCCAACAAACCCAAAAGAAGATAGCCACACAGTCATAACTCTAGCTCTAACAACAAAAATAACAGGAAGCAACAATCACTAGTCCTTAATATCTCTTAACATCAATGGACTCAGTTCCTCAATAAAAAGACATAGACTAACAGACTGTATATGCAAACAGGACCTGGCATTTTTCTGTATACAGGAAACACTCCTCAGTGACAGAGTCAGACACTACCTTGGAGTTAAGGGCTAGAAAACAATTTTCCAAGCAAATGGCCCCAAGAAATAAGCTGGAGTAGCCATTATAATATCGAATAAAATTGACGTTCAACCAAAAGTTATCAAAAAAGGTAAGGACACATCATACTCATCAAAGGAAAAATCTACTGAGAACAACTCTCAATTTTGAACATCTATGCTCCAAATGTAAGAGTACCTACATTCATAAAAGAAACTTTACTAAAGCTCAAAGCACACATTGCACCCCACACAATAATAGTGGGGAATTAACACCCTTCTTTCATCAATTGACAGATGAGGGAAGCAGAAACTAAATACTGACACAGTGAAACTAACAGAAGATATGAGCCAAATGTATTTAACTGATATCTATAGAGTTTTTCATCCAAAACAAAAAAAAGGAATATACCTTCTTCTCAGCACCTTATGGTACCTACTCCAAAACTGACTGTATAATCAGTCACAAGACTGGCCTCAATAGATACTAGAAGACTAAAATAATCCCATGCATCATTTCAGATCACCACAGAGTAATGCTGGTCTTCTATAACAACAAAAACAACAGAAAGCCCTCATACATACACATGGAAGCTGACCAATGCCCTACTCAATGATAACTTTGTTAAGAAAGAAAAGAAAGACTTCTAAAAATTTAATTAAAATGAAGGCACAACATACCCAAACTTATGGGACAGTATGAAAGCAGTGTTAACAGGAAAACTCATAGTTCTGAGTGCCTTCCAAAAGAAACTGGAGATAGCATATACTAGCAGCTTAACAGCACACCCAAAAGACCTAGAACAAAAAAGCAACAAATACACCCAAGAGGAGTTTATGGCAGAAAATGATCAAACTCAAGGCTGGTATCAACAAAGTAGAAAGAAAAAATAACTATAAAAAGAATCAACAAGACCATGAGAAAAATCAACAAGACAGATAAACCCTTAGCCAGACTAATCAGAAGGCACAGAGACAGTATCCAAATTAACAAAATCAGAAATGAAAAGGGACACATAACAACAGAAACCTAGGAAATCCAAAAAATGATCAGATCCTACTACAAAAGCCTATTCTCAAGAAAACTGGAAAATCTGAAGGAACTGGACAATTTCCTAGACAGATACCAGGTACCAAAGTTAAATCAGGATCAGACAAACCATCTAAATAGTTCCCTAAGCCTTTAAGAAATAAAAGCAGTCATTAAGAGCCTCCAACCCCCTCCCCTCCAAAAAAAGAAAAATTCCCAGGGCCAGATGGATTTAGTGCAGAATTCTACCAGATCTCCAAAGAAGACCTATTATCAATATCCTTCAAGCTATTCCATAAAATAGAAACAGAAGAAACACTACCCAATTTGTCCTATGAAGCCACAGTTATGCCTATACCAAAACCACACAAAGACACCCACCCCCCAAAAAGAAAAAGAACTTCAGACCAATTTTCCTTATGAATATCAATGCAAAAATACTCAATAAAATTCTCCCAAACCTAATCCAAGTACACATCAAAACAATCATTCCCTAAGACCAAGTAGGCTTCATCCCAGGGATGCAGGGATGCAGGGATGCAGGGATGGTTCAATATGTGGAAATTCACCAGCATAATTCCCTACATAAACAAACTGCAAGAAAAGAAAAACACATGATCAATTCACTAGATGCTGAAAAAGTATTTAACAACATTCATCATCCCTTCATTTTAAAAGTCTTGGAAAGATCAGGAATTCAAGGTCCATATCTAAACATAGTAAAAAAAAAAAAACAGTATGCAGCAAACCAATAGCCAACATCAAACTAAATGAAGAGAAACTTGAAGCAATTCCACTAAAATCAGGGACTAGACAAGGCTGACCCATCTCTTCCTATCTATTTAGTACAGGGCTTGAAGTTCTAGCAAGAGCAATTGGACAACAAAAGGAGGTCAAAGGGATATAAATTGGAAAGGAAGAAGTCAAAATATCAATATTTGCAGATGATATGATAGCATACTTAAGTGATGTCAAAAATTCCACCAGAGAACTTCTATACCTGATAAACAACTTCAGCAAATTGGCTGGATATAAAATTAACTCAAAAAAATCAATAGTCTTCCTATATTCAAAGGATAAACAGGCTGAGAGAGAGAGATTAGGCAAACAATACCATTCCCAATAGTCACAAGCAATATAAAATACCTTGGTATGACTCTAACCAAATAAGTGACAGATCTGTATGACAAGAACTTCAAGTCTCTTCAGAAAGAAATAGAAGAAGACCTTAGAAGATGGAAAGATCTCCTATGCTCATGGATTTGCAAGATTAATATAGTAAAAGTGGCCATCTTGCCAAAAGCAATCTACAGATTCAATGCAATCCCCATCAAAATTCCAAATCAATTCATCATAGAGTTAGAAAGAGCAATTTCAAATTCATTTGAAATAACAAAACACACAGGATAGCAAAAACTATTCCTAACAATAAAAGAGAATCTGGGGGAAATCACCATCCGGATCTCAAGCTGTACTACAGAGCAATAGTGAAAAAAAAAATACCTTCATGGTATCGGTACAGAAACAGAGAAACAGGTAAGTAGATAAATGGAATAGAATTGAAGACCCAAAAAATGAACCCACACACCTATGGTCCCTTGATCTTTGACAAAGGAGCTAAAACCATCCAGTGGAAAAAAGACAGCATTTTCAACAAATGGTGCTGATTCAACTGGAGGTCAGCATGTAGAAGAATGCAAATTGATCCATTCTTATCTTCCTATAAAAAGCTCAAGTCCAAGTGATTAAAGGACCTCTACATAAGACCAGATATTCTGAATTTTATAGAAGAGAAAGTGGGGAAAAGCCTCAAACATAGCTGTGAATTTAAAGTGTAACCAGGCTAGAATCCCACCAGAGCCTACTGTTCTATCTTCATTGTACTGAGTTCTGTACCACTTTGAATTAAACCAACTCATTTAAAAGCCAAAAACCCCCAAACAAACCAAAACCAAAAACAAACAAACAAAAACCCAAGAAGTTAGACTCCAGAGAAACAAATAACTCTATTAAAGAATCAGGAACAGAGCTAAACAGAGAATTCTCAACCAAGGAAACTCGAATGGCTGAAGAACCTAAAGAAATGTTCCACATCCTTAGTCGTTAAGGAAATGCAAATCAAACGGAACCTGAGATTTCCCCTCACACCAATCAGAATGGCTAAGGTCAAAAACTCAGGTAACAGCATATGCTGGTGAGGATGTGGAAAAGAAGAACAGTCCTCCATTGCTGATGGGATTGCAATCTGGTAAAACCACTGTAGAAATCAGTTCCTCAGAAAATTGGACATAGTACTACCTGATGACCCAGCTATACCATTCCTAGGAATATACCCAGAAGATGCTTCAACATGTAATAAGGACACATTTACCACTATATTCATAGCAGTCATATTTATAATAGCCAGAAGCTGGAAAGAACCCAGAAACAGAGTAATGGATACAGAAAATGTGGTACATTTACACAATGGGATACTAGTCAGATATTAAAAACAATGACTTCATGAAGTTCGCAGGCAAATGGACGGAACTTGAAAATATCATCCTGAGTGAGGTAACCTATTCACAAAGAAACACAGATGGTATGCAGTCGCTGATACTTGGATATTAGTCCAAAAGCTCTGAAGACACAAGACCATATAAAGCTCAAGAAGAAGGAAGACCGAAGTGTGGATATGTCACTTCTTCTTAGAAGGGGGAACAGAATACTCACCAGAGGAAATATGGAGACAATGTGTGGAGCAGAGACTGAAGGAAAGACCTTTCAGCGATTGCTCAACCTGGGGATTTATCCCATATACAATTACGAAACATGAACTCTATTGTGGATGAGTGGAAGTGCTTGCTGACAGGAGCCTGGTAAGGATGTCTCCTGAGGCTCTCCTAGAGCTTGACAATATTGATTGTCAGAGGTAGATGCTCTCAGTCAACCATTGGACTGAGCTAGGGGTCCCTGATGGAGGATTTAGGGAAGGGTCAGTAGGAGCAGAGGGGTTTTGCAGCCCTGTGGGGGAAGCAACAGTGCCAACTGCCAGACCTCTGGAATTCACCGGGACTGGACCACCAACCAAAGAGTACACATGGAGGGACCCATGGCTCTGGCCAAGTATGTGGCAGAGAATGGCCTTGTTGTACATCAGTGGGAGGAGTAGCCCTTGGTCATGTCGGGGTTAGATGTCCCAGTGTAGTGGAATGTCAGGCATGGAAATCAGGAGTGGGTGGAAAGGTGGGAAAGCACCTCATAGAGACAGGGGGTGGGATGGGATAAGGGTTTTCCTGAATGGAGATATGGAGAGGGGATAACATTTGAAATATAAATAAAGAAAATATACAATAAAAATAAAAATCAGATCAGAGACTGTAACAAAACACAAACTTGTTAAAATATCCCTCGAAAAACTTGGAAAGCTACAACTAATAGTTGAAAATAGAATTATGTCAATATCAGACTGAGAATATTAAAACTCTGATCTCACAGAGTCTGGTCTAACACTCAATTCACAATGTATTTATTCATTTCATTTACTTTATATGTTTGTAGAAATTGTCATCACCTATGAACACGTATGCCCTCTGTAACTGCAAATTCCTTCAGGGAATCACAGCACTGGAAACAGTCTACACAATGGATGGATAGCGCCTGTTTAAAACCTTTGCTCAGTCACTTACCAATTGCATGACCTTGTGTGAATTATTTGATCTCTCTTGATTGCTAGTTTCCTCATTTGTAAAAAGGTATTAATTGTTAAAAAATAATAATAGCTAATGTTTATAAATGTTTAAATATCAGGTAGGAGGAACTGAGCTTAATATGCATTGCATGTAACATCTCAGTCTGTTCTCATAAGAACCTTTGAGAGGATACCAATATATTTACTCCTATTTTGTGTATGAAGTAGATTGAGAAAAAAAAAAGAAAACTCCATGGAAATAAATGTTTGTCAAAGAAGAAACTGATTCATTTTGTCAAATTTCCTTTCAGAATAGTTAAAGTAGAAGTTTTCAGTTTATTTCTGACCAAAGCCTGAACTTGAGTAAGTGTGGTAGTAATTTACATTTACTCATTTCTTTTGTCTAGATTTATTATTTTATAAAGCACAAGTAAAACGTCCCATTTTTTTAAAAAAAAAGGTGACTTAACAAAATTTTTATTTGGGACAATAAGTGGAAAGGAACTAGAATGTGATATTTTGCGTACTGGAATGCAAAGGTATATTAACATCTTAACTTCAATTGCTTATTCTTTGTTTGAATTGAGAACATAACAGAGGATGGAAGAGAAGAATAATCTTCAGTTGTCTCAGCAGGTACTCATTTACTTCCTTAGACTAGCTAAACTTAAGTTTCTCCGGAAAGCTTGCAACTACAAAGCCGTTTGTTTCCTTGTGTGTTAACTCACAATGAGGTTCATTAATAGTACTTACTACCCCCATTTACAAATCAATGAGAACTGCACAGTTTGTGTAACCTTAGTACTTTCTGTTTACACTGGGAGGATGGAACATTTACAGAGTACTTTAGTCCCTCTGGGGAGAAAAAGTGCTCAGCATGAGACATTCCAGAGATTTAACTGTCTGCTTCCACTCATTGCCACATCCATCTTTAAATGTTCTGTAATGGACTTTCCTCTGATATTTTCAGGCATAACTGATATTTAGAAGTAAATTTAATTGTCAGTTCTTTATTGCAGTTTCCAAGGAGTTTCTCCACAAAAGATTTGGCTTAAACTTTACATATTCCTTGTGCAGAGCACTCTTAATTGATGGAAAACTATGTATTGTGTAGGTATTTCATTTAAGGAGGGGGTAAGAACTTGAGGTTGTGAGTGAAGTCTGTTGAACTGCAGTTAAAAGTCTTCATACATACCTCTGAACTGTATGTGTCAGTCTGATCTATGAGAATATAACTAGGACCATATTCTTTCTGCCAGATAAAGGTCACAGGTGTTCCCAGAGTAAGGTCACAGGTTCTCCAGAGAAGACCCTTGTGAAGTCCTCCATGGCCTAAGGCAATGCTTTTCCCAACTTTCATCCTTCGGAAGGTGTTAGTCCTAGAATGGATAAAACACTCCAATTAAGAACTATTAGCTTCCTGCTTTGTAATGGCAGGTCAAAATCAAAACTTAATTTCTGTAAAAGTCTTCTCTGACTACTACCTGGAAAGTCCATAAACTACTGGCCTTTATTTCTCATTATACTGGAAGCTGAAAAATTCAAAATGAAGGCATTAGCAGATTCAATATCTGTTGAGAGCCCATTTCTCTTCCCAGAAAGTGATACTATCTTGTTGCATCTTCACATTGTACAAGGCACTGAGGGGAATCTTTGAAGTCTCTTTAAAGGTCAAATCAAACTCAAAATTCCACCCACATGACCTTAAGACTGTAGGACTGCTTAAGGGTATTCTGGTTCATGGATGGGCATGGGCCTAGAACCCTGAGACTCTACCCTAGAACCAGCAGGAGTTCGGCCACTCCCCCAGAACCCAGAGTCCTGACTCTGGTCTCCATAGACATACATTGTTCAGTCACGTAGGCCATTACAGACTTTCCCAAAGTGCACAGGTAGAGGGCTTGATACTAGGCCTCAGGCCTTAGGGATTTACATACTAATGAAGATCGTAGGGCAGAGCAAATTAAGCATGCCTCCCCAGAACCTCCCCCAATCCTCCCCTGATCCTCCCCCTTCCTCCCTCCCTATTTAACTCAGAACTGCCATGAGTTTCATGAGGCATTCTTCCAGATCCATCCACCATCTGCCATGACAATAAATCCTTTTGGAATCAAGGACTTCCTTGTGTCATTGGGACCGCTGCCAGAGTCTCCAGGCCACTGGAACCTTAGACCTTCTCCTGCATGTGGGACCCACCGTGTGGAAAGCCTCTGAGACTCCCTGACTACCACCGCTCGGCCTATTTTTCCCACATAAGACCTTTTCAAAATCCTACCTACCAAACCCATCAATTTGGCTAGATATCAAAATGTAAATTTTGAGGGAATGCAGATACACAGCCCTTTTTTTTTTTGTCTCTTCATTAAAAGGGAACAAGAAATGAGATTTTTCTCTTGACTGTTAACTTGTGTAAATTGGTAAAACATGAAACTTTCCAGGGTAACAAAGACAATCTGTTATTTTTAGAATTACTGGTGAAACAGAAAGAAGAATGCAATAGAAAGGGCATTTCTTAAAAAAAAATTCAGATCCATGGAAAGTTTAATATGTGAATGGCCTACTCAAACTTCATTCCATTTACCTATATATTGTTATAATAGCCATAACATTGGCCAGACTCTATACTGAAAGAGGCTTGCAGACAGAGCCTCATCTAATTTGTATCCATGTGAGCCTGTGTCTGTGAGTTCTGGGACTATTCTCTCAACAGAAAGATTGGGTTTAATTTATAATAATGATTGTACTTATAGGTGCTGGTGAGATGGCTCAGTGGGTAAAAGCCCTTGTTGATAAGCTTCATGACTAGAATTCCATTCCTGGCACCCATACAGTAAAATCCAACTGACTTCTTTAAGTTACACTCTGACCTCCACAGGCAAGCTATGGCACATGGTACTGGAAGGCACAAAAATACAAATAAAGTAGTTAAAATTTTAAAATAAAGACATTCCCTAGGAATGTGCTAGCCATGATGACCAGGAAAACAGTTATGATAACAACAGACTTACACTTCTCCTTCCTCTCCTCCAAATCCAACTCCTCAGTCTCCTGGCTTTCTTATCTACTCCTATCTCCAGGGGATCCCGGAGATCTTCTCCAGCCTTCCTCTGAATAATCTTTGTGTTTCATTCTCCAACTCCAAAAGGCATTCCTTGGGAAACTGCCAGACCAAGCCTATCAGAGAAGCCAATAGGCCAGGGTAACAGGTAGGCAAGCTTCAGGTCTTCACTTTCCCACATCTCCTTCTAATCCATTCATCAGTTCCATCCCAAGATCTGTGGAAGATTATGTGCTATGACCTCTCTCCTAAGTTCCAGCGTCATGCTCAGGGGATTAAGCAGATCCTGATTAAATACCCTAATTTTCTCACTCCGGTAAAACCCCCTGAGAACCTCTTTGCCTCTCTTCTGCTGCACCCTCTTTTTTAAGAGTATGCTTCCAATACCTGAAACTCATTGTACTCAGATGCTCCAGTGGCTAAATCTAGCAGAATCTCAGAAATATTCCCTACTAGGAAACATCCTAAGAACCAGAGAAGGTAATAGAAAACAAGGAACAGAATATCCACCTAACACCAAAGACATTTACAATCTTTCCAAATCCATATGCCTAGATAGTAGCAAAAAACCAAAATCTATAACAGTAATGGCAATGTATCTCCACAAGAGCTCAACAAATTTATTATAATAGCCCTCAGCAATGCAACATAAGTGAACCACAAGCCAAGGCACTTTGTGAATATGATATAGTTCTTAAATAGAAAGGTATCTGTGTAAGTGTGCACATGGTAACTCCCCCCCTCACACACATACACACACACACACACACCCCACACACACACCTACAAGAATAATACAGAACACCAAAAAGCATGTTTTCCTTAGCACATCGTATAATTATCACAAAACACTAAAAACTACAGGATAAAAAGATCAAATCTTACCCAGGACAACAGGTGAGATACCCCCTCCATTTCCTGATCTACTACTGCATGCTGCCTGCACCCCATCCTAGCAAGCCCAGCAGATCTGAAATCTTTCCAGTCCTTTCTGTGCTCCAATTTCTGGTTCACGCCACTACCTACAATCTTGTATTTCTAATCTACTTCCTGGCCTACAGGTTTGCCTGCCTCATGGGAGGTCTGCTGACATCCAGAAGAACCAGTTTCAGAGGTTTGCTACTACCAGGGATTACCAGTACAGCCAACACAGAGACACTAAAGGACCATCAAATGACTAAAGGCAAGCACAACAACACAATCAACAAATGCCCATGTAATATGGCACGACCAGAACCCAGCTCTAGTATTATAGAATTCTTTGAGCATCCTAACACATTTAAAGAGCATGAAAATGACCTTAAATGATCTTAAGTCTCATCTTGTGAAGATGAGAGTAGGCCTTAAAGTGGCCTTTAAAAAAGGTAATAAAGAAATCCCCTAAAGAAATACAGGAGAATACAATCAAAATAGTGAAGAAAATTAATAAAACTGTTCAAGACCTGAAAATGAAAATAGAAGCAAACACAAACGGAAGTCACCCTGGCAATAGAAGCCTAGGAAAGAGATCAGGAATTACAGATGCAAGCATCATCAGCAATATAAGAGATAGAAGAATC
The DNA here is from genome assembly GCF_004785775.1 of Grammomys surdaster. NCBI lineage: Eukaryota > Metazoa > Chordata > Mammalia > Rodentia > Muridae > Grammomys > Grammomys surdaster. The sequence continues at coordinate 8,961,944 of NW_021621185.1, forward strand.
TCAGACATAGAGCATACAATATAAGAAATTGATGCACCCATCAAAGAAAATGCCAAATCTAAAAAAGTTTCTAAGACAAAACATCGAGGAAATTTGTGACACTATGAAAAGAACAAATCAAAGAATAGTAGAAATAGAAGAGGAAGAAGAAGGAGGAGGAGGAGAAGGAGGAGGGAGAGGAGGAGGAGGAGGAGGAGGAGGAGGAGGGGGGGAGGAGGGGGGAGGAGGGGGGGAGGAGGGGGAGGATTCCCAGATCAAAGGCCCAGAAAATATCTTCCACAAAATCAAAAAATAAGACTTTCTTAGCTTAAAAAAAGAGATGACTATAAATGTACAAGAAGCTTATATAACACCAGATAGATTGGATTAGAAAAGTTCTTCCTGCCACATAATAAATCACTAAATGTACAGAACAAAGAATACGAAAAGCTGCAAGAGAAAAAGGCCAAACAACATATAAAATCTGACCTATCAGAATGATACCTAACTTCTTAACAGAGACTCTAGAAGCTAGAAGATCTTGTACGGATGTTTTGCAGAGCCCAGGGGACCACAGATTCCAGTCCAGTTTACTATATCCACCAAAACATTCAATCAACATGGTCAGAAAACAAGACATTCCATGACAAAACCAAATTTAAGCAATATCTTTCTACTAGTATAGCCCTACAGAATATACTAGAAGGGAAACTCCAGTACAGGAGGGAAACTACACCAGAGAAAACACAAGAAATTAATTAGCAATAGAAGAGAAACAGATGCATGGACACACACACACACACATGCACACACACACACACACACACACAATCATCTCCATAAAAATAACAAAAACTAACAATCATTGGTCATTCATATCTCTCAATATCAATGGGCTTAATACACCAATAAAAGGGCACAGGTTAACAAAGTGGATGTGTAAAGAGAATCCATCACTTTGATGCATACAAGAAACACACTTCAGTAACAAAGAGAAACACTACCTCAGAGGAAAGGGCTAGAAAAACGTATTCCAAGAAAATTGACACAAGACAGAACCTGGAGTAGCTATTCAAATATCTAATAAAATATACTTTCAACCAAAAGTGATCAAAAGAGATGGTAAAGGACACTTAATACTCATCAAGGGAAAAATTCACCAACATGATGTCTCAATTCTGAACACCTATATCCCAAATGAAAGGAATCCCACATTTGAAAAAGAAACATTACTAAAGTTTAAATCACACATTGCACCCTACACAATAATAATGGGTTACTTCAAGACCCTACTCTTACCAATGGAGAGGCAATTGAGACAGAAACAAAACAGAAATAATTAAACCAACAGAGGTTATGAGCCAAATTGAACTAACATCTACAGAACCTTTCACTCAAATGCTTCAAACATATTCTTCTCAGCATATCACAGAACCTTCTCGAAAAATTGACCAAACACTCACTCACAAATCAAGTCTCAACAGATACAAGAAGATTGCAATCACCCCTTGCATTTTATTATATCACTATGGATTAAAGTTGGACTTCAACAACATCAGAAACAGCAGAAAAGCCTACAGTCTCATAGAAACTCAATGATAACTGTTCAAAAAAGAAATAAAAAAAAGAAATAAAAATTTTTCTAGAATTCAAGGAAAATGAAAGTACAATGTACCCATTGAGCAAGAACACTTGTTCAACTGTGATCATTGCTAGTCTATTTATAATAGCCAGAAATTGGAAACAACCTAGATGTCTGGCAACTGACAATTATATGAAGATAATGTAGTACATTTACACAATGGGGTATCTCTCATTCTTTAACAATAAAATCATTAAATAGTAAGGTATATGGATGGAACTGAGGTAATTCAGACTGAGAAAGACAAATATAACCAGTGCTTTGCTCAAGCAACAACAGAGAAGCTTCCTATTGCAGTAAACGGGAAAAAACATAGAGCTCCACAGACAGACATTATTCAGAGAGTGAGAAACCTTGAAATAGTCAGCCATAATTAGGACGTTTCCACCAAATCCCTCCCTCTAGGGCTAAGGGGACCTTGGAGAAAAGGTGATGGAAAGAATATTAAGAGCCAGAGGGGATGGAGGAGACCATAGTAACAGGATCTTCATAACACAGCAGGGCCTTTATACACATGAACTTACAGAGACTCAGGCAGCATGTACAAGGCCTGTGAAATTCTGTACCAGATGGTGTCCTAGAGCTGAAAGAAGTGGATACATGGCTCATCCACAACCTAGAAGCTATCTCCAATTGATAACCACTTGTAAATAAAAGTTTAAGTCTTCTCCCAGGAGAGCTCACTGGGGAAACTACTCTTAAGATCAGGCTGCAGGCTCAGAAGTAGATGGAAAAAAAATCAACTTAATGACATCCTTGAGGTTCCTTGTCTCATAATAATGGCAGAGCTCTTGATTTTGTATCTGTTTTTCTTTTTGAATTTTTATTTTCTTCTTTCTATGCTAGGTCTTTTAAGTATATATTATGGCTTCAGGTTATGTGTTTTTCTAGGATTCCTCAATTTGAGAATGAGTGAGTCTCTGCATCTACATTTGTCTCTTGTGTCTTTTTATTGACTCTTTTCCTTTTGCTTGTTTGCTTTATTCTATTCTGATTTTTTGTTGGTGTTTTATCTTATTTTATCACTATTTTTTAGATCCCTATTTGTTTTCTAATGAGAGAGAGATTTAGATGTGAGGGGAAGTAGAGGAACTGATTGGAGTAGAAGGAGGGGAGGCCATAATCAGGTTATATTGTATAAAACACTATATTTTCAATAAAAACATGTACAAGATAACTAGACTGATATTATCTTTACTATTTTAACTATCTAATCTGCAAAGTAACCTTTTTTACTATGTTCTTTGGAATTTTTGAAAATTGAAAAAAAGAAAAAGTTATTCCTAACATGTTTCCACTACTTACCTCGTCTCCTGCATTTGAAATTTTTCACTAGTACAAGTGAAAATGGAAAGATTTTCACAGCCCTCCTAAATTCCAGAAAGATTCATGGTAGAGTGCTTTAAGAAGGGATGGATACCTACATGAGAATCTCTAGGAAACATTTTATCAATGGCCATTTGCCTCTAAACATTTTTCCTTTTTTTTTTTTAATCTCAGTCATCATCTTCTTTTAACTTTTCTCCTTTTCAGTTTTGCTTATAACTTGATAACTTAATCTGGATCTTGCTCTTCTTCACTCTGTAGCAGTCACTCTAAAAAGTGGAGGATGTTTTACTTAAAATCCATGGAAGTTTTCAACTGTCCTAAATCCTTGGGAAATTTATATATCTGGGAATGTCCTTCATATACTTAAGGAAGTAATAGAGATACTTTTTAAAACTTGATTCTCATGAATATAGATATAATTAGCAATGATTTCATTCTTAAATGCTTCAATGGTAGAAATGATCTATGTATGGTTAGTATTTATATATTTATATTGAAGTCCATTCAATTTTTCTTCTGAGAGATATTGTTTAACTGATTCACATTTTCCATAAAAGTTGGCTGATTATACTATAGAATTTGTGATCACAACTTGGTTTAAGTCTTAAATTTTATGTTGATGAAGTATTTATATAAAATAATAAGTTATACATCATGCAAATAAGTCACGAAATACATAATAATGTACGTTATTTTCAGATGACATATTTCCTAAGTTTCTCTTATGCTTCACCGAACAATAGCATTTCAGATCATATCATGAAGGATTTAACAAAAATATTTTGTCAATAAGCAGAGAATTTAAAATGTCAGTCAATTTCCACACTAATTTAATGTGATGTTATAAATATTCATATAATGTGTCTAATATAACAATCCAGTAATCTTTGTACTCTGAAATTTTATTAGATTTACCATTCCTTCTGAATGAAACTAAAAAACAAAAAACCAGCTTTGTCTCTCATACCTGTTTTCATCATATGCAGATGCACTACAGAAACATGCATATATTTGAATCCTATAATTTTTCATATATGATGAAGAACTTAGTAAGTGCTTATTTGATACATAAAAAATGCTGATTAATTTTTTAAAAAAGATCCATGATGGAAAGAGTATCTTAAGTGATGATGTCATATTTACTCTGAATTAATTAATAAATATGCACAATAGAATGGGTGTATCCATCTGTTACCCCAGAGTTTAGAAGGCTTGTGTGTTCAAGGCCAGTCTAGGATAGGAGTGCATGGAGAAAGGACTAAAACAAAATCAGTACAGAGGAACAAGTAGCCTAGGTTACTAGATCATACATTGTAACATAAAAGCTCATGATCTCACAGATTTAAACAGAAAATTACTATTTTTTGTTAATGTTATCAGTCTACCATAGAGTGTTCTTTATGTCTTCATTATTTTTATTACACTTTGGACATAGTATTCACATGACAGAAGGAATGTACTATGAAGATTTCTGCATTGGCATTAAATGTGCTGATACAGAAATGATTGTTGTTTATATTATTGTATCGAATGTTTATATTATCTTAATCATGTTTCTTGATGTTAAATATGTAAAAGGCAACAAGTCATGTTTTCTTTTTGCTTTGATGAGCAAAATATGGGTTTTTTGGGGAAGTTAGACTTTGAAAGAAGACCATGAAGAATTGGCAAAATAAAGATAAGAACAAAGGGAATTCTAGGCAAAGGTACAGCTATCTAAGACTCTGATCGAAATGTTTACATGAAGGCAAGAGTGAGCGAAGCATGCTGAGTGAGGAGAAGAATATGGGAGACAGGGGGAAAGGAAATCAAAGAAAGGCTTGTAGCTTCCTTCTGTTTCATGGGAAGCTAAAACTCAAAACACTGAAATAAAAATTACTTAGTATTTTGAAAGATTCTTCTAAGTACAGAGAATGGCCAAATTTGGAATGTGTTTTAGGGAAGGGCTATACGACTTGGCAAAGTCTTGTTAGGGTGTTAAGATAAAAATGAATTAAGACTAGTTTCTCTTGGATGGTAATTTTGTTTCAAGGTTTGGAATTGTAAGCATAGATATCACGAGTTCTGTCATGATAATATTAACTTTTAATGCCTACTAAGCACACATAGGCGTTAGATAAATGACTCTCTAAAACAGGTTAGCTGATATGGAGCATCTTGTTAATCAGGGAATATTTATAACCATGGTATTGGATTAAAAGACCCTCTGGTTATAATGTGTATAGTGGGAAAAAATGCATGTCATAGAGTCCCAGCTTACTTTAAAATTTACAAGTAGAACTAAGAAAGAGAAGAAAGTAATAGACTATAAGACACTGACAAAAAAAAAACTCAGAAGAGAAAGAACTTCAAGATTCAATCAGTTATTATTAATATTATTGAGAGGTCAAGAAAAATAGGAACAAAGAAATGGTCACTGGTATGACAATATAGGGATTAATGTTTGTATAATCATGAGCATTTTCTTTGGAGAAGAAAAGAGAGGATAATTGCAGGGTGGTAAAAAAGGAACAGGAACAGGTAGATTCAACATGTTGTTATGAATGCAACAAAAACTATGGAAGCTTCAGGGTGATGTGGAGGTCCATGAAAATGTTTTCAAAAAGAAATAATAGAGGACTGGAGAAGCAACTCCATGGTATAGGACTTGCATGGCAAGCACGAGGTTTTGTGTCTAGTAGCACAGGAGAAAAGAAAAGAAAGAGAAGTGAAAGGAAATGAAGACAAAGAGAAAAGAAAGGTAAAAATGAAAGAGAAAAGAAAAGAAAAAGAAAAGGAAAGGTAAGAAAATGCTGAAAATTTGGGAGAGTATGTTAAGAAAGTCAAAATTATCAGAAGTAGGAGCAAGGAAACATAGTGCACAGGAAAAGAAGAGCAGGTTCAGAAATACACACTTTGAGAATATCGAAGTATCTGAAATCCAGAACATAGCTGGATTAGATGAATAGAATTATATCAAAACTATGAAGAATTTGATGTAATATGAGGAAAGGGGAGATGTTTGAGAGACTGTGTAGAAAAGAAGAGAGACTGGGAATTGGTTGCTCCTTCTTCATTTAAAGTATAAAATATGATGATTAGGTGTGTGGATAAGAAAAGTGACACGTGGAGTTTGGGAGGGTTTAGTGTGTACCTAGTCAAGGTGAGGAATGATGAAAGGAAAGGAGATGCTAGAAAAAAATGAGAAGGCTGCTCCTTTGTGTTAAACATTTTTTATTCGTGTTAATTCATTAATAATTAAAGCTGGTAGGCTCAATTTAATTATTCTCCAGCGTTGTATGGTTACTTGGGGATGACTGGAAGAGGATGGTAGGTAATCTTAATTAGAAATGGGGTTCTGCCAGAAAGTATGAGAGAGTAAGAAATTTGTGAAAGAAGTAATTTCAGTAGAGTGATAGTTGCTGAACTTTATTCACAGTTGGTCCATAGAATAATGAAGGCTCAGCAAGGAGAGCCTAATGTAGAGGAACTGTCTCTGTGTTGGTTAAATTGCATATACTTTGGGCATAATAATGGGCATAAACATTTAACTATAAACATGGTAATATATCCTATCTTTAGGCAAGATTAGAGGTTAGGGGCTTAATTAATTTTATCTGAGAGTAGGGGTTAGGGAATATATCTAATATACTTATTACTTTGCAAAAATTATACCAAAGTCTCTTCACAGAGGTGGTTCTTTTACTAAACAGACTATAAACAACCACAGAATTTGAAGAGCTAGGTACATATTATTGGGAACTTAAGCTTATCATTATTTTTACCACTTTATTCGTAACTCAAGCAGATACTATTGCAGTTTGGGCACCTAGAGATGCTCCTAAACCTTCTCAAAAGCTAACTGAGGTGACAAAATGGGCCCACTGGACATGAGACCTAGGGAACAAAAGCTGGAAAATGATGTCATTTGGAAGTCTGAAAGAAATTGGAATGTCTTTCTTAAGACAGTCTGTCTGGAAGAAAAATAGTTGCCATTGGGGAATGAAGTTTTGAGATGATTGTAAAGCACACTGTGAGGCTGAGTGTGAATATAGAGTGATGTGCCTGGACTAGAAATGTAGGCTGTGCAACAGCAGGAAATGACTCATAGCTGGATGCCTCATTCATAAAGATGCTTTTTGGTCCGAGAATCTGAAATGCTCAACTGTACTGTGGACTTTAAATTACCACTCTCACTTCGATTCTGGGCTCAAGCTTTTCCCTTCACTGTGCAGCCATCTTGACAGATGCATACTTTAGACTAAAGTTAGGAATGTGATAGACATCAACTTTTTCTAGGTGGGGTCAGTACTTAAAATTATGTTCCTTTTAAATGTTCCTATGACTCACTGTTTATTGTACAGTATGCTCCGATTGTCACCATGAGCTTGTGAGAACTTCTGTCCTGTGAGAGATGGAAAATTAACTGGCATTGCTGATAGTTGTAGAGGTCCATTAAGTGATGATGGGTTTTTACACTTCTTTGTGTTTGCTTGTTTTGTGTGGTTTGTGTGTTGAGGATCAGCAGTGGTTCCACACCCCCTGTTTCCTCCCTCAGGGTATCCAGGCCCTAATGCACAGCAGGCAGGAAGGATGAAGCAGAATCTGGATGGACAGAGGCTCCAGAATCCCAGTCTCGCCTTCTCTGAGGATTTTAGTGTTATAGATTTTTAGATGACTTGCAATGAAACAGCACTTTTAGATCTTGAGTGAAATAGCTGGTGCACATATACTTTATTGGGGCGATCAAAGGCTAAATATAAACCTTGTAGAGTAGGAAGGAATTTTCAGGGAGAATGTAAAATCATTGGGTGGAGCTTAATGTACTGTGACTGACTCACTTGTCTGGTGAGAGATTCTAGGAATCCCAGGAACTTACTGGGTGAGTTCTTATCAGGAAAAAGAAAGTTGAACTTGCAGGATTGTCAAGGACTATGTAATACTCCTCAGGTAGAAAATTGGGAGTCAGGCTCCCCAAATTAGTCAGAGAAGAGGAAGCGCTGTTGAAAAAGGGAGTCCTTCATTTTGTGCAGAGCTCAGAGAAGCTATCGATAGAGCTTAATAGCAAGGTGCAAATGTATTATGTCACTGCTAATTTCATGCTTAAGAAATTTGTTTTATGTTGTTGTAATTAACACATGACCACAGTCAATTTGAGAAGGAAAGATTTTGTTGTTGTTTTTACCATCTTATAGCTATTAATCAATTAAAAAAGAATACCAAGCCAGGAGAAGCTAGGAAAATAGAGGTAGTCACTTACGAAATCATAAAGTCATGCAAGCTTGCCTTCAGCATCCTCTTCAGCTACAATTCTTACGAAACTCAGACTTTTCTGAGTAGGTATAGTACTGCCCATAGTAGATTGGACATTTATACCAATGAGGAAAGTGACTCATAGATACGTGACAGGGCGATCTGATGGAGCTGGGCTGGGCTGATAGGAAGCTGGCTAGCTGGCAAGGAAGCAGCTTGGTGCCCCAGGAAAGTTCCAGGAGAGCAGATCTCCCCCCAAGTGTTACAGCTCTAGTATTACAGCTCTTGAGACAGAAACTCTCGAATACCAGAATGATTCTCGAACACATCTTTACTTCTCCAGAATAGAGCCCTTATATACAGTTTCAGGGTGGGTTAGGGTCTGGCAGCAGATAACGCCTATTGGCTTGGTCTGAGAGCTTGGAGATACCTCATCTAAATGTGGGAGAGCCTGAGGCACTGTTCCTAGTGATTGATGGTCATAGGCTTCTCTTTGGGAGGGACTGTGGAGGGTCGAAGCTGAATGAAAAGAACCAGGGCCTGGGGGCAAAAGCCAAACACCTGGGGTCCAGATAAAGGTCCAGGGTTCAAGACTTGCTCAACCAGGTACCCAGCTGCTTCTCCCAACCCAGCACCCCCCCACACACACACAAGATCTCATCTTTTGTTTTAGATTATCAAGTTTCCATATCCAAGTCACAAATATAAAGGTTCCTTAATTTTTCCTTCTATGTGCTTTCCTGTCTTTCTTCAATGTTCTGCTGTCATTTTAAATTTATTCTTAAAGTTATACATTGTGAAATAATTAGGTGTTAGATGCCATTGTTTTTATTATGACTCTTGTAACAAAATATTAGATTAATTTTTATTTTAGTGTTGTGTCAATTGATTTATGTATGGTGTAGACCAATGTAGTTACTTGTACAGCATTCTATCACATGGAGATGGATACTGGTATCCATCTAGGAAAAGTATAAAAGAGAACACATTTTCATTAACTGAGCTAAAATCCATAACACAGTGTTCCAGTTCTGTTTCAAAACTGAAGTCAAATTGGCAACTGTTTTACAGAATCATTTATCATATCAACTGTATCAACTTTTTTTTTTTGTTTCCTTTGGTAAGTTTGGTAAGCTTGTTGGTATAATGAAAGTATTAGGGATGTACTATAAAGGTCGGATAATAGTCTATTAATAACTAATGTCCAACACTACTACATATTCCATGATGTGACCGATAGGATCTTGGATATTTTATAAGTAGATTTGACTCCAGTCAGTCCTCACAAAAGTTTTTAATCTAGGTGAAACGTATCCCCTTAATAGACGAGTAAATGGAAGCGATTGTAGCTTATGTATGCTACATGAGGCCAGGGGTGGAATGAGTTTAGAACCTAGACATAAAAATTTCATAGAAGGTTCTTCAAACAAATACATTTTTTTAAAAGAAATGACTTCTTTTATTTTTAATTATGTGTATGAGTCTTTGTATGAGTATGTGCACATAAATTCAAGTAACCATGAAGGACAAAAGAGTATATTAGATTTATTGGACCTAGAGTTATAGTTTTAAGTCAATGAGTGTGGATACTGGTGCTTGGAACCGAATTCTGCTCCTCTGCAAAATCGATATTTGGTCTTAACCACTGAGCTATCTTGCTAGCCTCTAACTAATAGAACCTAACCATTATTTATTATTGGATTTTGTTATAATTGATGTATGCTTAATTTTGGCTTCTATGTATGTGTTTCACTTTCTTTGGAAGGATAAACAAGAATTGCCAGAACAGTTTCTAAAAATTTTTATTTATGAATCATGCATGAATGTTGCTTACCTAATCTCCCCCCTTCTTTCTTTCCCCTTCCTCTCTTCTCTCCTCTCCTCTTCTTCCTACTACTTCTTCCCATGGTCATTCCTTTCTTTTACCATTCACAATATTTCAGCTTCTCACCCCTAGCTCCTCAACAATGAGGGCCATTTGACTCTATAAACAGTGGGTTCCAGGTTTAGACAAACTTTAAATGTTCTTAGAGTTATAAGAGTAGTTTATGTTTAAAAGAAAAAAAACAATGATATGGCTTTATGTGGATCAACTTTCTTTTGACTATTAAATGTGTATCATAAACCAAGGGTTCTGTAAAGTATGATAAAAATCTATAAAATGTGTTTAAACATAAACAATAATTACAAACTAGAACATAGTGATATAAAAAATAGTGCTAGTTTCATTTTTTCTAATGGATTCCATGTTTTCAGTTCCAGTGATACTGAACTTGAAAACAAAATTCCATATAACTTAAAATGAGTTGCAATACTATTTAAATGGTATTTGAATTGATCTCCTTTCTCTTATTCCTTGGAGATTAATTATCTGTCATTTTCTTTGAGCAGCTTCTGTTCTTCTGACATTCCCAACAGAAGGAACAATAAGGGCAAAAATTCTTCCATGATGGCACTATAGACTCTACTTTAAACTTTATGAATGTTTGAAATACTGAAGTACTCTATGTTTTTTTCCAAAGAATGAGAGAGATGAGGAACAGTAACCTGATGGCATGCATCTGGTTCTTATAAAAGAGTGAGCAGCCTGGAAATTAAAGTTTTTGAAATTCTTTGTTAAGTAAGAAACTTCAGTGTAGACTGTGAGAGGAAGCAAAGCTTATCCCCAGGAGCTCTATTCTGCAGCCAGTTTGGTGCAGTGGACCCATACAATACTCAGCTGTGCTGAACAATGTGCTGGGTGCTTGATTATGTTTTGAGCTTTGTTTTCTTATGTCTGGAAGAAAAGAGACTTTTATTTGCACTCTCTGTTATTTTTCTTCTTATATTGGCTGTTTCAGCAGCAAGTATTGCCTATTAACTGTAAAACATATGGAATGAAAATGTGAAGGTAAAGGTGTAGAGGAAAGATAAAGAAAATTTATTTTCAAAGCACAATTATAATATTTTGAATCTCATTTGGTAGGTTCCACATGTTCAGTGTTATGGCATAGCTTTCTTAGATAGTTCTTTAAAATGTTTCTGATTTCATCTCATAGGAAAAATAGTAGGGAAGGATGTACTCATCTGTTAAAAGATGAAAATAAATAGTCAGATGTCTTGGAGAAGAACTAAACAAAATAAACCCAAGATTTTTGATGCTTAGAAAGTACAGCTAATGATCTATTCATTTGTTTGCCTATTTTCATATTGTAATATTTTGTAGTACTTAGGAACTCCTGGTCCTATGCAGTCTAACTCTGAGTTCTAAAGTCCTGTCCAAATGACTTCCACAGTACGATCTTTATCCATTCCTTAGCTGAAACCAAACCATCTTCAACATAACCCCACAAGATCCTACTTTGTGGCAAGTAGTCTTATTTGCTGCTAAAAGTGCAAATGAATTTTAGCATCTCTTGAGTCTTATTGCTTTCATCATGGGCTTATGAGTACACTTACCACTCTCTCATGTTTATACCTGCTTGTTATAGATACCTAGTTTGAGTGAGAACTTTACATTTTGCATGTTTTCTCATTCTTGACCTTTCACTGATTGTTTTCTGTATTCAGGACAGAATGTTAAAGGGCAGAGTAAGTATCTGTATGGAAGTGAAACTGTTTGAAACTATTACTTGACTAGGCTAGTTTCTTCAGAATCTATCCTCTTCTTAAAAGGATGATAAATTTCTAGAAGTATATTTACTGTTTTTACTGATATTGTTACTAAATTTCTTACTTTTAGGAACTGATGTAATTTTAGCAATAATAAAATTATTATAAATTGAATGTTATTTTAATGTAATTTAATTTATATATTCAAAAATATGTACATGTATATATTTAAATGTCAAATTTATCATTTTCTTATTCCAAATGCTATAGTATAAAATAATTTCAGATACATATGTATTATTTAATCCGTTCAAAGGTAGAAATTGTAAATTCTATTTTGGATACTCAGGATTTCCATGATGTGTAGCTAACCTATTTTTTGCAATAAATGCTAATGATGCAGAGGTAACAACTGATATTTTATTGTGTCCTAGTATATTTACATTTGTGTATAGCCAGATTTTTTTTCTATCAATTGAAGGGTTATGGAGTTACAGAAAAATAAAATCCAAATAGAAATGCTTAAAATTACTATGATGTACATTAGAAGTGTTGATCAGTCTCTACTGGGTTTGATGAATGGATACATTTTCCAACTAATGGCTTTGATAAAAATTCCTTGATAAAGAAATAAATTTTAAAAGTGCTACTTGTGTATAAGGACAGATGTTTATAGACTGTGATTAGGGATTATGCTTGTAAATTAGTGTTTGTAGATTCTCCTCACCCCTCATCAAGGAAAATTTTCTTTGTAACAGACTGAGATAGTCTACAGAAAAACACAACCAGACAAAATGCAAATTGTGGAGGTCAGTCAAAATGAATACAAGAGGGGTAAAAAGAGTGTAAGAACCAGAGTATCAAGAAGTTTGCTGTGAAATTATATCTTTGAGTAACATCAGAAGCTGTCCCCATAAAGTCTCAACATGACCACCCAAATATGAACTGAATAAGGAAGATACTAATGAACATGCCAATCTGGATTGGGAAAAGATCACACAGACTCCAAGAACTATAAGCAACTGAGTAAAATTGGGAATAGGAGAGATGGGACATAGCAAGGAGGACCACATGAATTGATTGTTCAATGCTAAAGAGATAGCCATAAAAACACACAGAGAATATATATATATATATATATATATATATATATATATATATATATACAAATATAAATATATATATATATAAATATATATATATATATATATTCATGCAATGACAACTGATGTAAAAGGAGGGCATTGATTTGAAAGAGAGTGGGGAAGTACATGGGAGGGTTTGAAGAGATGTTGTAGATATAATAAGTAAATTACAGTTGAAAAAATAAAAATGCTACTGGGCTACTGAGAGAAGGTTAATTAGACATTCTCAAGGTTGAGCCCCTAATTAGTTATCTAATATCAAATGGGGATTCCTAAACACATATACATATATGTAACACTAAATGGCTTTGGTGGGTTGTAGTTATGTATTTATATGTGTGTGGGGGTGGGTGGTGTGTGTGCCTGTGTTTTATAACAATGATTAAAGGAGAGAGTGTGTGAGAGTCAACTAAAAATCCTTACATGATGACATGGAGAGATTATATTTTATCGGATGGTAATAGCTGAAGTTTTGAGGAGATTTATTTCTGTATAAATTTTCCTTCTTAAAGGCCTTGTTTGAAAGAAAATAAACACAAGACAACTTTAAGTCACAAAATGAAGTGTCTGAAGTACTTCCTCATTGTTGTTTATGTGTTATCTCACTCACCTGCTGTGTACCACCCACTGGCCAATCAATTACAGGCAATCAGCAAAAAGTAGCACAAAAAACGAACAGGCAAGATGGCAAAGAGTTTAAACTGCCAAACTGTGAGGTGCTTATAAAAGGTGCAGCCCCTAGAATAACACAGACTGCATTTCCATTTGGAGTCTGCTAAATTGTGTGTACCACAAAACATTGAATAAAGGGCAAGATTCATTTAGGGACAGATTATATTTTTACAATTTTCTTTTGGAAATATATGTAAATGTTATTAAATTCTAGAATATGATTTAGTTTTTTTTCATTCATTTTATTTTATTTTACTTTTTTACAATTCAGATGTCATCCCCTTTCCCCATTCCCCCCCCCCGAAACCTCCTATTCCATCCCCCCTCCTCCTTTTTGCTTTTATACCATTTTAATTATATGCAAATATTAAGGTCAGTTCTAGGTTGAGGAACTAGCAATACAATACATGCAAATAGTCAAGGAATAAGCAAGACAATAAACACAAATAGTCAAAGAACAAGCAAGGTAATGAACAAAGTTCTGTGATCACTATTTCTAAGGGTTTATCAGGATGACCAAAAAATCTTAGCCTACTTCCCTGTCCTAGCTCAAAGTCATTTTCATGCCTGAAGCCTACTTCTTTGTTTTAGCCTAAGATTTAGATTCCTGACTGAAATTACTTCTTTGTTCAAGCCTAATATCAGTTTCCTGCCTGAAGCCCATTTCATGGTCCTTGGCCAATTTCAGATTCCTGCCAAGCATCCTCCAAAAACTGTCCGTATCTCCCTCTTTTTTATTTCATAAACAAGATTGAGCCTATCTTAGGTCATTCTGACAAAAATACCTTCCTTACCCATAGTAGAATATGCATTATCAAAAGCAATACATTTCTATCTTAGGTTGGTAAGGCTCTGTACGAATCTTACCCATCCTTGGCTTGTGATCCTGTTAAATGAATAACTCTGTCTGGGGGTTCATTTTCAGTTCAGGCCATGTACTTTGGCTGCCAACATGCTGATATTGTTAACAACAAACTTTAACATAATGGGCAGGAATAAAAGAATTCCCAGGACAAAAAGGGCTAGCATGATCAAGCTATATATGTCATTCTTGAAGCCTGACCAAAATAGAAATACTGACATCAGGCCACAGATAATTTTATTAGCAGTATCTACAGCATCAATACTCAGCAGAGGAGCATTCTTTAAACTTATAATCTGACTATGCAAAGTTAAAACATCCAGAGAGGTATTAGAATTCTGCCAAATACACTGCAAGTGTCTTTTTCCTAATTATAATGACTTTTTCCTAATTATAATGACTACCATTGTAAATTTTAGAAGTAACACAAATCCAATGGTGTTCGGTATGCACTAGAGATGGCTCCTTATTGTTAAACTCTGAACCTCCTTCCAATAATTTGAATAGGATAAAGAGCATCAATCCATTTTTCCAAATGCATTGGGGTCATTTGCATCCAAAGTAGAGGCAATCCCCAGGCAGCACATTTGGTGAGTTTTTACAGTTTCCAAGGGCAGAATGGAGCAATTGCAACTAGGCACAATATGATTGGTGGAATAGTGTGACTTTTAAACTGATGGGTCCTTAGAGAATGAAGTAGTAACGTCTTTCCATATCTGAAGGTGGCCAAAGGTCCCTTGGCCCTGTGGGTTTCCTGAGGAATGTAATCAGTCTCTTCTTCCCAGGAAGGGAGGGGTGCCTATGTGCTCCATGACCTCTCACTTCTGGGAAGGGAGGGGGCCTGGTGGAATTTTCCAAAGGTCCTGAGCTGACCTCTTCAGCTGAGCTCTTCTAAGCCTTCCTCAGCTATCGTGCCCTTGTTTTTCACTCCCAGCTCACCACCTCTGAATCTTCCCTCAACTTTAACTGCTCAGTTATCTTTAGTCCCAGCTCAGCACCCTAAATCTGTCCTCTACTTAGTTGCATTTATAACCTCCCACCTGCTATCCCAGGCCCAGCTGGGAAAGTGGCCAATAGTCAGTACACCCTAGATCTCACAAAGCTGGTGGCTCTTTCTCCCTCTGAAGCACAAAGAATCTCTTCTCTTGAGCATCTGCTAGCCTGTCTGAGGGAAAACTGAAAGTCCCACCTATTCTGCCCAGCTCAATGGCTATTAGCATCTTTATTAATTGATCAAGAACCAATCGAGGTACAAGACCTTCAGTGTTCACAGGCATATTCCTGATCAAAGCATCAGAACCACTCCTTGCAACGGCCTGAAGTATCTGTGATGTCAAGTTATTGCTGTTGACTGATTTAGCAAGTGTCTTCACAGAAAAGGCTATTTTTCACTAGTCAAATTACAACCAGGTGAAATAAATCCAGCCTTGTGAGTGGATTCTTCCCACTAGCCATCAGATGTGGGAAATAATGACAATTCTCTGGGCATGTGGTTTAAAGACCCTTGGCCTCAGAGGATTGTCCCAGTTTTTGAAAGTCAGCTAAACTCCCTTTGGCTGTGTCATCAGAATTTGAAATATCCTGCCTTATAGATGGGGTGCTGATAAGAAGGTAAATTGAATAGGTCTAAAAGTTCACTGTTTGTGTGTGTGTTTTGTTTTCGTTTCCTTACCAAGATCCAGACATCTTTGTTTACTCTAAAGCTTTGTATAATTTTCAGAATTCTGGAAAGCCTTCTCTGACAATTTCAACATTGCTCTCACAGTTTGTGTAGAGAAGAAAAAAAATAGAGATCCTTATTTTGCCATATTCACTGACATTGTGTACTTATCTTACACGTTACAGTACTTTAACTTGTTTCTATTAAAACAACAACACTATCAAATAAATTAATTTCATAGAACTTATGTGGCATTCCACATATTTTAAAGTCATGGCTCCTTTTTTTTTTTTAATGGAAGAATGATTACTTAAGTTCAGTACTAAGTAGCCTGAGCCATGTAAAGCACAAGTGTGGGTGTAATATAATATCTAAGGCTGAAAATAATTTAGTTGTGTATGAAGAAGGAAAAAGAAGAGAGCATGCTGGAAACTTCAGAATAACTTATGTTCCCACCTAGCATGTTTACCAGGATTACTATAAAGTAGTAACCAAAGTAAATTGTATCTAAGTTATTTACATAAGCCACCTACCTGAAGTTTCTTCTCAAACATAAGTATTTACCATGTATTTATCTATTTATGCCATAGTTATAGCCAATCACATCAGTAAATGTCAATTCCAAAACAACAGTTCACACTTGCATAATACAAATGTTATAAATCAGTGTTTAAAGTTTTAGTGTATTTAGAGCTTAATAGTTTTCTGACATGCTTACTTCTAATTTCTTTGTGCAGCTGACTTTCAGAATATCAGAACACACATGCAACTTTATAACTATTATGGACTAAATTTTGTGATACCCTCAAATTCATATATTAAAATTGTAACCCACAGTACTTTATTTTGTCTTTTTTTTTTTTTTCAGAGCTGAGGACCGAACCCAGGGCCTTGCGCTTGCTAGGCAAGCGCTCTACCACTGAGCTAAATCCCCAACCCCCCCACAGTACTTTAAAGTATGATTATGCTTAGAGATTTGATCTTGGCTATAAGGATGAACTTTCTTTTAATATAATTCGTGTTCTTTAAAGAAGAAAGGGGAAGGGAACAGATAGAACATAGAGAAGAGATATGTGGAGATAAGGGGATGCCACCTGCTAAGCCAGAGGAGGGACATCAGAAAACGAAACCTGTGGATGCTGTCGTTATTGACTTAGCCCTTATAAGATAAGTATATTTTATAAGAAAAGTATATTTTTATTGTTTAAACCACTCAGTCTCTGACATTTTACTACACAAATTCTAATAGACAAATTCATTTGTGTCTATGTAAAATTTGCTCATGCCAGTTTTTCATTTGTTTTTGCCATTTAGTCAGAATGACATCTGTTTCATTCAAATTATTATAAAGTATAATATAAAACTATAACAATTCACCTTCCCTCTATTTCTCCACCACTCCTAGCATCCACATTTCGATAATAATTTCTGCAGTTTTCATAAGTGACTGGTTTTATCTCTTCATTGGAATTTTCTTGTGGGCTTTGATTTCTTTGTAAATCTTGAGCAAAATGTTATCACAAGATTAGTTGAGGTAAATTCATCCCCCTTGTTTTTCTTTCCATGTCCTCTGAGATGTAGCACTCTCCATTCTTTTGGCTTAGGCTAGGCTGAAGGCTTCATTGTGGAAGCATGTTCGTATAGAAATGTGAGTTCCTTCTTCTGCTTGGTCAGATCCTTTGAGCTGCTGAACCTTAGTGCCTCCAATTCCAAGCCAACTTATGTACTAAGAGAGTATCTCTGTCTAGGCTGGATCTGCTCATGAGGTTTTAACCCTGTTTGAGTAGTGAGGCTGCTCAAATCATGTGGTCTGTGCATATATAAGACAATGTAGGTGGAGGTTTACCCACTTGTGTCTTTGTCTCTAATCTGCCATACTGAGTCTCTTACACTCATTAGTTTTGAGCCTGGAAAGTCTATAAATCTCAACCCCACTATAAAGAATTGTGTCTTTGCCCAATCATTCTCATTTTATGCAGAGATTGCTATTAGTTAAAATTATTTTAACTAAATGGAAATACTTGAACCATTATATCTTTTTCTTTTTGATTTTTTTCTTTCTTAATCTTATCTTTTCTTGTGATTAATCTCCACTTTATGTGAAGATTGTTTTTAAATTATTTTAAAACAGAAATACTTGAACAATAATTTTATCTTTTCAAGCTGTTTCTTCTGCTCTTTTTTTTTTCATTTTTGTGGGGAAGACAAATCACTTTCCTGTGGCATTAAGCTGATCTCCCTCCCTAGCTCTTTGTGTCATCTTGATTTAAAGGGATTGTTTTGTCCTCAATGGCTCAGGCAAGTTATAAACAGTGGATATAAAGAGTTGGCCATATTTAAAGGGCATCACTTCCACATGTGCTCAGATCCTCTGGAAGTTAATTGTGCCAGGAAATAAGAGTGCAAAACTATTAAGCTTTTATTAAACACACTAAAACTTTAAGCATTAATTTATACTATTTGTATTGAGCAAGTGTGAGCTGTCGGTTTAAGAACTGGAATTTATTGTTGTGTTGCTATGACTATGAACTAAACAGATAAATGTCTGGGTTTGAAATATTTCCTATGTAAATAAATTTTGATTAAAACTATTTTAAGAGGTAATACAAACAAACCACTACCAAACAGATTATTTCACAATGTAGCATCTTAGATTTGGAGAGTGTTTCCTTTTTTTTTTATCACAGCACCAATTATACATAATATAGATATAATGGAGTATGAATGACTTTGTCCTTTTTTGTTTTTTTAAATAGGATTCTGGTATAATGAGTCATTTAGAATTGAAAATCTGTAGGCACCTGGGAGAGAGCTCTGGAAAGATCTTTTGTTTCATGTATGTACATTTGATATCAATTTCCCCAGAGATGCCTAGTGGGCTTCATTCCCTTTGAAACCCATTGGGTAACAAGGACCTCTCAATGTTATTTCTGCTTTGCATGAGCCTTCCCAGGGGCAAAGCGATCTGCCTGCTGGGAAACCTGATACTGCCTGCACATCCCATTCTTAAAATCCATAAGACATAGGATTCACTCCTAGCAGCAGTGACATGGTACCATCCTGTGCAGCCACCCCCCGCCCCCGACAGATTCAATTTTACCAGTCAAAGGAACTCTCTATTTTGACCATGTGTACTTACTTCAAAGACAATAAGAGACTAAAAATTCAAATTTGGGAACGGAAAAAAATTAGAAAATGAATGTGTAAATCTTCAGATAACTTAGCATCAGGTTTCTTGGGGCAGTGAAACTATTTAGTTTTAAAAGTGTCAATGGGCTCAGTTTGGAGTTTTTTTCTTTTTTTTCTTTTTTATGTTGGATATTTTATTTATTTACATTTCAGAAGTCATCCTCTTTCCCCATTTCCTCTCCCTACAAACCCCTATCCTAGCCCCTTCTCCTCCTTTTTGCTTTTATACCATTTTAATTACATGCATGTATTAAGGTCAGTTCTAGATTGAGGAACTAGCAATGCAATAGATGCAAATAGTCAAGGAACAAACAACACAATAAACACAGATAGTAAAGGAACAAGCAAGGCAATAAACAAAGTTCCAAGAACACTCCCATGACCACTGTTTCTAAGGACTTATCAGGATGAGCAAAATATCTGAGCCTACTTCCCTGTCCTAGCCTTTTTTTCTACAGGGTGCTGGCTGCTGAGAAGCATATTAAAGAGGCAATAGGAGCGCTAGAGAAGCATTCACTTTTACTGCAATGCAAGTACGGCAAGCCTAACATAACATACATAAAGTGTACGATTGCACAGAGTGGACTCTTGAACTTAGTTTAATTTGAGAGGATGCAGTTTATGCATTTCTTTGGGAAGATCCCTAAGAAATTGCAATGCCATTTGGCAATTTCTTCTAGCTTTTGCATTGTAATTCAGTTGATACCAGCAGTGTAGGTATTAAGGAAAGGATAAAAGTAGTAAGTGGCTAATTATGAACCTTTTGTTAATGTGCTAGAAGGATATAATTTGAATCTTAAGGAAATAGCATAAGGAGAGTAAAGATGTAGAAATACACCTAGGTAGCAGAAAAGAGACTGAGAGGAGATAGTGGCTGTTAAATGGAAAATTAGTACATCTTCATATATGGAGGAGACTAGAAGTGCCAGACGAACAATTTGAATCAATTTTTCAAGAAGCCAGGTTCTATGGCATACAGTTTGCATCAGAAAAGGGAGGCAGCACAGAGAGGCAGTTTGAAAAATTATGCAGAATTGGTAAAATAAAAGTTAGCAGAGTGGAAACACAGAAGTCATCCAGGAGGCGTCTGCCGAAGTGAGACATGGATGAGCAAGATCCAGGTTCAAGGCAGTGGAGATGGAAACCAACAGAAAGGATGAATCATCTTATTAAATATGATGCTGACAATCATGATGCAGAGGCCTGAGGAGATTGAACTCTGCCCAAGCTGCTCAATGCTTTGGTGCTGAGAACCATAGAAAGTTCCCTTTGCTCTGTTTCCTGAGGAATTTTATGTTCAACTTACGTAGTATTTTTAATTTGTATAATGAACAACTGATCCTGAATGTCAGGTGGAAGAGAACTCTCACAGATACCTGGTACTATGAAGAATCTAAGCAATCTAAAAGCAGGGGCCTGATCACACTAACACCAATGAAGCCATTTTCTTTCTTCAAGGAATGATTTGTTCACATCTCATATTTTCCCTTGACAAGCTCATATGCTTGTTTAGTTTCAGTTTTTAAGCCTAAGAATAGTATACCTTTCAAGGAAGGCCAGTCTCTTTTATCCCCAATAGACATTAACATATAATAATTAATATTCTGATTAGGTCTGTGTAAAGGCTGTGATGAGAAAATGGAAACCATTCAAGGGGATACAAACTTGCTCCACTAGCTGACTTACCTAGTGTACTTTCCTCTGGCTGGCAGCTAGTGACAAGAAATGGGTCCAATTTGTACTTTGTAATTTATGAGCTCAAAACTATACTCACAAAAGAGCCTTGTTCCTTCTGGTCTGGGATCACTCTGTGGCCCACAAATTTCAAGGGGGAGAGTAGGAGGTAACTCTATCATTTCCTTTATATTAAAGAGTTTGCTATTAAAAAAAAACACAACAAAGTTGATTCAGCATCTTCCTATCTTTGCTTCTTGGTGCTGCTTCTCACCTTAGTCACAGGTACATGTATCCATTTATCTAATATCCTTAATTACTTAAATTACTTAAAGATATCTCTATAATAGTGTATTCAAAGCTAAGGTTTATTGCTTGACTAGCTGTTACCAAATTCATACCACACACACACACACACCACACACTCACATGCACAGACATTCACATGCACACATGCTTGCAAGTGCACACACACCTATACACACACTCACATGCACATACACTCACAGGCACTCATGGGCGTGTTTGCACAATGCTTGCAAGTGTACACACACAAATCACACACACATGCACACACACAGGCATGCTTGCACGCATGCTTACACACACACACACACACACACACATACACACCTTCTTTCACCTGTGGTTTGTATTTCAAGGAATAAATTACTGTTCACAATACTTTAGTGTAAGCAGCAGTCTCAATTATCTGTTTCCTTCTCTAATTCCACTAAGCATTCAAGTAATTAACCCTTGGAATTTTCTTTCTAGCATTCTTTTTCTTTTCTCAGACCACCACTATTTTATATCTAGATAACTATAACTGTCCTTTATCTAGGGAACTTTTCTTCCCTTTCTATGATTTTTGTATGAGTTACAGACTGTGGTTTTACTTTTCTTTATAGTTTTATTTCATTAGAATAAAGTTAAACTCTCTACCTTAGTAGGAAGATTTATTTCAGGCTTTCGGGTGGCCTCCTGGCTTCATTGCTCCTTTTGCCCTCATCAAACTCTGTTCTAGCCTCTTTGAACTAGTATGATCTCATGATCTCATTGTTTTCTGAAACTTTTTTTTTTTAGAGGTTATCCCATTAGCAAAGATATCTGCTTCCCAGCTATTACCTGGACAATGCCTCCTTATTCTTTATTATTCAATTTAGAGTTCATTCCCTCTAACAACCTCATCTAGAACCTTTTCTCCATTTTAGTAAATTTAAGCTAGGTGACTCTTTTGTCCTATTATAAAAGTTGCTATATTCTGACAGCCAAATAATGTTCTTACCTCTAACTTACCTGTGTGTCTTTTAACTCTCATCATTTGTAGCTGCAAAGCTTTACAATAGGAAAAAGCGTGTGTGTGTGTGTGCTTGTCGTTTTGGTCTTCAGTTCAAAAATATATTCCAATGTGGTGGTATGGAAGGTGAGGAAGTCATGCCAGCAGGATTTGAGGCGGAATTTAGATCCTAACAGCATGCAGGATACATTGAGATGAATGCAATGCTTTGCTTCCTTCTCTTCTTTATTCAGTTCAGGAACAAAGCCCATAGAATAGCACTGCCCATTTACTAGGGTCTTGCTACCTCAGTTAACATAATCTAGGTAATCCTTCATTGATATTTCAAAGTCTTATCTCCTAGATGATTCTAGGCCCAGGGTAGCATTATTAGCATTGTTAGTGTTCTCTGTCTTTGTTTCTCTCTGTCTCTGTTCCTCTGTCTCTCTCTCCATCTTGCTTTCTCAGCAAATGTCTTGTAAAGAATAAAGACCATAGAATGTAGCAGAGCAGTTATGTCAAACATGTTAGTTATTATCATTAATTCTAAGATATGCTATCCTACTGTGTGGGTATAGAGATATCCTTTTTCAGAAAATAATATAAGATTTGGTAGATGGTAGAAAGAATAAATTTAAAATAGTAAGTTGAGGTTGGGTAGAGCGTTTGTTACTTTTGCATTGCTTTTAAGATATACCATGACCAAGGCAAGTTATAAAAGAAAGCATTTAATTGAGAGCTTCCTTATAGTTTCAGAGAGTGAACCAATGATAAGTACTGCAGCAGGCATGGCACTAGAGTAGAAGCTAAGACCTTACATTGTTCCATAGATATGAGGTAGAGAAAGAGATTGGGTTGGACATGGGCTTTTGAAACCTCAAAGCTCACCCTCCTACTCCTTCTCAAAACAGATTCACCAAACAGAGGCCAAGAATTCAAGTATACCAGCCTAGAGGGACCATTCTCATTTAAACAACTGTATTCCACTGTGCTGGTTTGAATATACTTAGCCTACAGAGAGGCATCATTAGGCGGTGTGGCCTTGTTGGAGTAGGTATGACCTTGTCGGAGTAGGTGTGGCCTTGTTCGAGGAAGTGTGTCACTGTGGAGATGGGATTTGAGACTCTCCTCCTAGCTACTTAAAAATAGTCTCCTCCTGGCTACCTTGGGCTGAAGATGCAGACCTCTCTCTTCCTCTCACACCATACCTGCCTGGGTGCTACCAATGCTCTAGCTTTGATGATGATAGTATGAACCTCTGAACCTCTATGCCAGCCCCAATTAAATGTTGTCCTTTATAACAGTAGCTTTGGTCATGGTGTCTTTTCACAGCAATGGAAACCCTAAGTAAAACATCCATTCCTTGGTCTCCAAAGGCTTATCATAAAGCAAAATGCATTTAATCCAACTTTAAAAGTTCCCATAGTTTTCCATAATCTCAACAAAGTTTAATAACACCAAGTTCAAAGTCTCTTCTGAGATTCAAGGGATTTTCTTTTTAACTCTAACACCTGTAAAATAAATAAGCAAGTTATATACCTCCAACATACAATAGCACAAAATATACCATTCCTAAAGGCAGATAGGAGACATAATGAGAAAATATAAGACTAAAGCAAGATTTAGTGGACAATGTGGAAAAGTCCAAATCCTATAAGTCTATGTTTGACAACAAAGGACTTAGATGGTTCTTTGGACTTCCAACTTCTTCTGTCTTTGATTACTCCAACATACTTCTCCATTGGGTTGTTTCCACTTTATGCTCATAGCTGTCCTCTGAAGTTATTCCTCAACTCCGGCATCTTCAACAACTTGAGAATATCCAACATAATTGAGATTTTTTTAACGACTTCACATAATCCCCTCCCGAGCCTTTGTGAAGGACCCCCCTGCTACATGTCTGACATAGAAAGTTTTCCTTAAATGTGTAGGAAGAGTACACAAGTCCTTACTCTTGTATCTTTTATGACTAAATCAAAAAACGTGGGTAGTTAGTTCTGCCACGTTCTGCTTGTCTGAAGATTGGCCCCATACTTAAATTTGCACAAGCTTACTGTTGTAGTGTCTTTTTAGGTGGAGGAAATCTATTGGGACTTTTCTTTTATAGAGTTCAGGATTAGCCTGGATGGGTTTATCTTTGAAGTCTATAGTTTTTTTAGTCTATGTTTTTCTGACCTCTTTCAGCACAAACTAAATCTACCATTAAATTTCCTGATGCTTTTTCTTCTCAAATGGCTAATTTTGTATTTATTTTTGCCCTGATCACTGTTTTTCATGGTATAGCTACATAAGAGTGATCACTAAAAACCTCAATAACAGAGTGAATATTAGGTTGTCTTGAAATCTTCTCTGCCAGTGATATTAGTCCAAACTCTTCAGTTTAGTCTCATGAAAATTCTTATGTCATGACTTTAAAGTTACTAATATTATTGCGCTGTGAAACCTTTTTATCTGAGCCTCCATAGTCCATATTGTTCGCAGCATTATAATCTTCCAAGCTCCTACTTGGATGGCCAACTAGGCCTGGCTTACACAATTCAATCATGTTCCTACTTCAAAGTCCAAAATTCCTCCAAAGCAGCTTAGGCCAACAGAAATAGCTAAACTCCTGGTACCAACTTCTGTCTTATTTTTTTTATTGTTGTGAAGAGATAGTATGACCAAAGCAACTTAGAAAATAAGACATTTAGTTAATGCTTGGTTTATAGTTTTAGTGAGCACATCACTAAAAGAGGGAGGGAGGGGGAGAGAGAGAAAGAGAGAGAGACACAGAGAGACAGAGAGACAGAGAGAGACTCTGGGTCTTACTTGTGCTTTGGACAGTTTAGAGACCAACCCTAGTGACGTAACCCCTCCAACAAAGCCATATCTCCTAATTTCCCAAAAGAATTTCACCAACCAGAGACCTTTTATTCAAATAAGGGAGAATATATGGGCCATTCTCATTCAGATAAGCTTTCTTAAATTGTTTCTTTGATATAATTTGTTTCATTATTATAGAAGTCAGTGCATTAAAATCCTAGTTGCCACTACTAGACACCATTGGGATGGAATGAGGTACTTCATTTGGAGATGTGGGTTTTCCAGATTAGCCTGATACTGTTGTCTTACTCTTTTATCAATACCTGTTTGGAAATAAGTTGCTACACACATTTTTCAGCTCTCTAATCCCCTATCAGAAGAAATGATAAATGTGGCTTTGTCACAGCCCTCATGCTGTCACAAAAAGGAAGGCTGGGTAACACTATAAGAAGAAATTGAAAACAATCCCACACCCATGGAAACTGCCTCTTGCCTCCTGCCACCCTGGCCTCATTATCCTGGCACTCCTGCTTTTTGGGATTCTGGCTGCTCCTTCTGCCAGCTCACTTTGGCTGTCATTGGTACACTGCACATTTGGCAGTCTTTGTCCCCATTACTGAACTCCTGTGTGGAGCTGCCAGACTTTGGTCACAGGCTACAGGAACCTCTTTGAAGCCCATCCAAACATTTGGGCCTGTGGTTTAGATGTTGGTTTGGATGTTTGCTACAGTGGATGCTTTATCCACTTCCTGCTTACATGATGTACACGAGCTGATTTGTAGTTTTATTTTAGAAGAGGTAGAGAGATTAGGAAGCATTTTGGTCAGCCAGACAGAAAGATGACACATCTAGTTCTATATCACACATTCATGCAATCCCCCAAAGGAGTAAGTTAGTTAGAATATACATAATTTTAACCTGAGATACTTATTGAAATATCAAGGTAGAGATGATTGAAACCAAACAGAAACATATCCTGTAGACCATGACATTTCCTAGCCAGCTTGTTTACAAAAGTATATGTTGTTTTCAGGTTGCTTTCCATAAAACTTTAGTTGCTTAGAAGATAAACTGGTAACATGTCTCTATAATAATATATTCTCCTCATATCTATATGGTTGAATTCAGATCAAATACAAACTCCTATGAACAAATAAAAGGAGAATATTGTTCCATGCTACCACTCTTGGAATTTTACTCAGAAATATGAACTTCCAGACTCTACAGAATCCAGCACAGAGTTTAATGTGTGGCAAAACAAAAAGTCAAAGCACTCACTGCTTTTCTGATGTTCATTTCCCTCATGTAATTTAAGAACTGAGTATGCAGCCTTATATTCTCAAAGCAGCAAGCCTTTAGAGGGCCTTAAGAGGCCAACACTGTCAAGCTCTGTCCTGGACGACACTGACAACTACACAATTGACAGACATGAGCAGAGAATGAGAACACATGGACTAGGTATTGGGCAATGTTTTAACCATAACTAACTCTCTGAACTCTGCACCAACACGTTTATTTTGTTGAGAGACGTCATCTGGGTGTCATTGTGTACCTAGTCATCAGTAAAATGACCCCTACCTCCTCCCCATTCTTATGTGCTCAATTGTAAAAACTGGAAATAAGATGGGTTCTTTTATAAGTGAAGCACTTTGAAATATCTTATTTCTATATGAGGGATGAGTTGGAAGTGAGATGAACTTAATTCTCCTCACATCCATAGTCTGTAGCTTCGTCCTGATTTCACTGGTGTAGTGTGAACGTGATGTGTTTTACAATATTCTTTGAAACTGTATCTTTTTTAACAATAGAAGAGGATATACAGCAAATATTTTTAACACATTATAATTCTCTGTTACTCTAGGACTCTGAGTATATCTCTTCTCTATTTTAAAAAATATATTTTTAATTTAATTGTTTCCTGTTACAAATAGAGTTATGAGCACTTTGAGAACAGTATCTATTTCATTTCTATTTCCAAAATAGAAAACATGGCACATAGTAGATACATAATAAATTCTCAGGAAAAAAATTTAACATGTGAAAACTATAAACACTCAGCCGCAATAGATATCTAAGTGACATGACACAATAAGTCCTTTAGAATTAAAACTAGAACCATCAGTAGCTCTCTGATGTCCTCATTACAGAAGAATATTACACAGCACTGCCGTTCTCCAAATTTTACTATAATTTCACTTCCTGCTTTCAAGAGATTTTATTACTTACAAGAAGCTATCTTTTAATTTGCAGCACACCAAGTCCTATATTTTGTTTGTTTGATTCTTTGGCATCTGCAAAGATACCCTTCTAAAGAATAATTTACTTCAATCCTAAACCAGGAAGTGAATTTGGAAAAAATGACTGGATTAGATAGTAATATACAATATGGCTGATTACAGAATTCACTGTGAGGGGGGGAAATGCTTAAAATTTGGGATACTGACTTAATTATACTCTGTTCCAAAATTTATCAAGCTAACAAATAGCATTATTACAGCCTAGTGTTGGCATGAAGCTCTATTCACCTTTTAGAGCTGGCTGCATGAAAAAAGTATACAGATGAATTTATCCTAAGAACAGCATCTGGCCCAGGCAGAAATCTCTCTTTAACAGCACTTGGCATGTATCTGGGGATTGGGCAGCAGATGCTGCTTTGTAGTTTAGGGAATCTGCTCTAAAAATCTGCTGGAAACATGACCTTGTTATGATGGCTGGACTTTAGTACCTAGCCAACTCAAATAGAATTGAGAGCTCTAGTCCTCTTTTAGGGCCAGCCCTGCATCTCTAACAAGACAGGAGTCTGTGGGAATGTGTTGCTCTTGGCTTCAAATCTGTCAACAAAACAGAATTGACAAATATTTCCTCTGTGTAGTGAAATTTGGGAGATTGTACCTCATTACTTCTGAGTGAAAAAGATTAAGATCAGGTGGAAATGTTCTTCAGATTCTCTACACACTGACAGTTGTCTTCTTCTATCCAGGATACCAGCAGAGTAGCAGTAATCCTATTCTCCAGGAACTTCTGCTTTGCTTGTGGGGGGTGCGGGGGGGCCCCGGGGCCAGCACTGTGAGGATCTCTGAAGTGCTAAACTCACACTGGGAGAGCTAGGAGATTACTAGGAAAAGTTAGAACCATAAAGGTTTCCATGCAAGGTTAATACTAATGCTGGCAAACCTACACATGCCTACAGCTGCAGGATACAGAGAGGGGTTGTCGAAAGGGCTAGCTAGAAATTATGCTTTTCCCATCAGAAAAGTGACATCATTGGTATTCTTTTTCCCAAATTCAATATGTTTTCTCTTGGACAATAATACCTAATTGGTTAAACATTGATATAATTGAAAAGCAAACAAACCTTGACTAGTGTACACAACGTTTCCAATTTATGTACCCAGCACTTCTACCTACTTGCCTCCCATGTCTTCTACTTAAAAATTTTCTCTTAAATGTTTCTAAAGTCTTTCCATTTCTCTCTTTTTTTCAGCATCTTCTGAACTGTTACAATCCTTATATATAAAGCTAGTTCTACAGACCAGAGAGGTTAGGCAACCACTTTAAGACCACTTAACCAGAGATAGAGTCATAAAAGTGTCCAGCCTTCTCTAATAATCAAATTTCTCACCTCTGGAATACTACAAATACTACATCTTATTTTATATGCATGACAAAATTCTCACTTTCCATGAGATGACATTTTAACTTAGCAACAAACAACTTTAAGATTTCTAGGATTAACTGTTTACTTTACAGCTCTTTTAATTATGTATCCCTCCTTCCAGTCTGCTCTTTGCTTGAAAATTATGATTACCTTTTACAGGCTTTCTGATCAGCAGTGCCTAACTTCTTCCTGTTTAGTACCAATAAGAGAGGGGTTTTTACAATAGGCAGGAAGGATCTTTGAGTTGTAAAACGACTAATATACCATTAGGCACAACAGGATCCATCCTCTGTAGAGAGACAGTCCTTATTGCAGTGAGAGATAAGACAGCCACTGAACACAGCCAGAAGATATAATGGCTACATTCCCATGATGTTGTGTACTGTGATATTCTGACTCCCTCCACTCTTTCACTTCAAAGAAAATTAGTTAGGTTATACTATAAGTGAGAGTGAAGGACATCTGGAATGACAATGCGAAATTACACAGTAGCCTTCTGAGGATAAGGACTTTAGAATTAACATTAATTATTTGATTCTTATTCACATAGGTATGCTAAACATTCTCTACTATGTGTCAATATGATAGCCTTCCTGTCTCTGTAGCTTTTTCATGCTCACGTGCTAGTATTCTAACTCCTGTCTTAAGTACAACTAGGTAATGTCTCTCATGTCTGATGACAAGACTAAGTCTGAATGCTACTTAACCTACCATTCAACATTTGTTCTATAGAGGAGTACTTGTTCAATAGAGTTGCACCTGATCACTGGAAAGTACCATAGTGCCTGTACTCTTACATTGTAAGTGACCCTTGTGGGTAAATGGTTTGGAGAAGAGTGAATTTTAAAAATAAAGCATAACTACAGTTACCATAGTAACTATAACTACATGCCTATCGTTTGATGCCTGATGAACTGTCAGAATCCAACACAGTGATTAAAATCTGAGAAGGCAAAGGCACTATTTCTGTTGTTCTCTATTTAATCCCTGCTACAGAGCTAAATGCTCAGCAGTAAGAGTGAGGAGAATAAATGATTCAATGAATGGCCAAGGAAAATAACAAATGGAATGTTCTGAGAGGCTCTACAAAGACGTGGGTCATTCATTTATTAATTTATTCGAAACTACATTTTCCTTTCTACACAGATCATAATTTTATGACAAAGCATTGGCTTTCATCATGTATATGGAAAAGTTTCTTCCTCCAAACGACCGAAGGCCAATCTTGCATAAACAACAATCCGTCAACTTGCTTTTGATCAGTTCCAGCTACACCACTGGGCTTCTTATTTCTATAAAATATGCCTTTACTAAATCATTGTGACAAGCCCACAGTGAGGGTATTTGCTGCTAACAAAGGACCAGACTCCAAGACAAAGAAGAATTGTACAGCGCAGAGGAGAACATTTGCATCCCTGGATCAAAGCCAATGGACTGTAACCATGCAATCATCTAATCCACTGGGCAGGACAGAGGTCACCTCCAGAGAGGAAATTTTCTGTCTCTGCCAACTACAGGATGGAGGAGTTGCTAAAGTGTTGGAGAATAAGATTCTAGGAGTAAAGCCTTTCTGGAGATTGGGCAATAGCTCTGGAATACTGATGACTATGTCCCAAATTCAACTGACCAGAATTGTTCATTTGATTTGTGTAATTTTTCTGACTTTTACAGAAAATACTCAAAATGAGTTTTCCACAAGATATTTATATGATGAGTTTAAAACCAAATATGTTAGTTTAGGAGAACACAATTGAGTCCTGTTTAAAATGATCATGATTAGGGTTTTTAAATACTTTTTCATTTTTGCTTAAATTCTGACTCATTTCTCAGTTTAGGAATTTAAAACACTTCACAGTTCTGTGATGAAAACTTAATGTCTTCTGATCAGAATTCTTTCTAACTCCTTTATACTTTATACCTTTTATATGTATGGAAAGTAATAGCTCCAAATTAGTCATGAGTTTTAATATCTTGGGTATTGAAAGTAGAGTTTTTTATTAAAAAGAACATTTTCTAAAATGAAAAAAAAGATGATGGATTATGTGCAACTGCTTAGCAAATGCTGAAAAATATTTTAAAATAACAGTTTAATTTATGGAACTGGTAAATGTTTACTATGATTTCACTCTATCTGCCTTTCTTGAGTTTATTTAATAGGCACTGGAGATGAAGAAGCTGCAAATGACAGATTGTAAAATGAATGTCATAAGACACAAAAAATCCTCTTGTTTATTTATCAAATGAAAAATCCACATCTCTTTACCATAGCAGCAACAAAAATCTCACTAGAAAAACTCAATTGTTTTTCATATTATTTTACTTGTTTTTTTCTGTTTGTATACTTAATACAATTATTAATAAATCTGTGCTATTCTCTAAGTTTATTAAAATTTCTCTATATAATGATTCTCCAATGTTATGTGAATTTAAATATTTCAGAGTAAAACAATTTAAAATAAAAGCAATAGTTCCTTTACTAAAATAAAAATTATTGAATTTGCATTATGAAGTCTCATTTATTTGAAAACACTCTAGAATTTATTTTAAAGGCACTATTTAATAAGCAACAGTGTCAGTTTTTATTCTTTTTGAGATTATCATATATAATATAATTATATAATGTTCTTCTTCACTTTTTTCTTTCTCAAACCTCCTATATTTGTCCCTCTTATTCTTTTAATTTATGACTTTTCCCATAATTTTCGTTACACATAAAATAGGAATATGTATATACATGTATATTCAATAATACAATGTGCATCTTCTGTAGAATGTTAAATGTATGTACTGACCATTTGTTACTGTATAGATAATTGGTATGGTCTTCCTGGGGAAGGCTATTTCTCTCACTGTGATCTTTCCTTAGTTGCCTGCAGTTCTTTGTTTAGGCCTGAGGCATGTCTATTGCTGTCTTTGTTTAGCTCATGTTGGTGAGATTTTATGGGTATAGCTTCTGACATTACTAAGAGGCATAGTCTCACCTAAAACTTCCTGATCTTCTGGCTCTTACAGTCTTTTATCCCTCTTCTCAGTGTTCCCTAAGCCCTAGATGTAGGACTTCTTTTGTAGTTGCATCCATTGGGACTGGGCTCTATAACTCTGCATCTTGATCGATTGTGTATTTCTGTAGTAGTTTCTGTCTATTGCAAGTAGAGATTTGCTTGATAAAAGGTAATCAATATACTTATCTATGGGCAAAAGGACAAGTATTTAAAATTTGGTTATGGATTATGCTGGTTTAGTAAGGTGGTGGCTAATGGTTCTCCTCTGAAACACACGATATCAGTAGCTGTGGGTAGTTGGCCACATTTTCAGTACCAGGCATGATTTCCATCTTGTCGGATAGATCTTAAGTCCAATTAGAACGATGTTGATTCCTGCCAAAGTATGTGTGCCACTACTGACTAGGCAGGATAATTCATTGCTTCTCACATTTGGAAACTTTTTGAAAAAAAGCTCAGACACTGGGCCACCAGCCAGGGAGCATACACCAGGTTCTATGAGGCCCCCTCAATATATATACAGTAGAGGACTGCCAGGTCTGGATTCAGTCAGAGAAGATGCACCTATCTTGCAAGAGACTTGAAGCCCCAGAAAGTGGGGAGTTCTAATGGGATGGAGGTGGAGGATGGGGACATCCTCTTGGAGATGGGTGGAGGAAGTATGAGATATGGAACAGTCAGAGGGTAGACTGAGAGGGGAATAGAGTCTGGGCTATAAAAAAAGATTAAAGAATAAACAAAAAATAATTTTAAAAGGAAAAAATTTAGCTAATTAATTGTTTCTTTTATTATTATCTAGATTATTTCCCCATTCTCTCCTTTTCCTTTCAGATAAAGATATGGTAGTTTACTATGAATATTTTGGTATGGTTTTTCTTTAAATTATGAATATAAAGGAACCTGAAACACTCTCTTTAAGTCCTACCTCTCTGTCTACTTTGGTTTTGGCATTGTGCTTCTAAGGGAATCATAAGTAATTTTAATAAAACTTAGTTTAGAGATATTAAGAATTTAGGCCTTCAGTGTATAAGCAGGGCTGCCCCTGACATCTTTTCCCTTCTCTAAGTATAGACAGGCTGTGGCAATTCTAATCTTGCAAAGGCGGGGATAGAGGCCTGACCTCCAGTATTTGAAGGGGACCTTGTAATTGCTCCGGTCCCCCTGTTGTTGTCCAGTGAGGCATGAGGGCCATATCCATCCCAATGTATTTTTCCTGGAGAGGGGATACTTTTGACATCAACCCCTATGCAGTCAGGCTTGTCCCTCAGGGAACCCAGAGAGATATAAAGTCAGCAATAGGCCTGTCATACATGTATACTAACACCAAGTCTTGGATCTCAGTGGAAAAACATTGAAACAGATGGCTATAAGCTAATGTAAACAGGCAGCTTTTGTGGAAATTTACAAGCCTGAGAAGTCATAGACCTTGTAAATAAGTAGCCTGGGCAGACAATACCAACTTAGATAAGGACAAGTGAGTCATAGGCAGAGTCACAGTGACTTGTCCCCTGAACCTTCACCCAGCCGATACTCAGTTCTGAAAGATATCTGTATTCCCCCTGAACACCCACACTCCAGTGTCATTCCCTTCCCCACATCCTGCCTTTCTGTGTTTATAATACTTGTGTGAATGAATTGCAATTTGAGATAAAATAAATTATTTAAAAAAATAAAACAAAAAATAAAAATAAAAAGTGACCAAAAAAAAAGAAATATTAAGAAACCACAAATCCGGGTCAAGATTCACAAAACACAATTTGTTTATATATTACATGTGTCTTTTGTAGTAGACATAAATGTAAATGCCAGCTTTGGCTATGTATCCTAACACAGAAACGCTGCCAAAATTGACAGGAATCATTCAAATCAGCCAAAGAGCTCATGAAGATAATCCAGTAGAAACATCAATAAATGTTGATACAAAAGATAGTGACTCTGAGGAGATTGCTCAATAGGCTCAAGCACTTACTACACAATATGAGGACCTGAGTTAAATCACAAGTGTCCATGTTAAAAAGACAAACAATAAACAACGACGACGATAACAAAAAGCATTACTGGAACTTCAGTGTAGTGGCAGGGATGCCAGACCTCCTCTGGCATCTGAATGTGGGAACACATTTGTACACAGCACACAATTTTCTTTAAAATCAGTATATTAGTTTTGACTTCCAAAACTTTAATGTACTGGGGAAACTTTTGTTACTACTTCACTGTGGATTTCGGAGCCATGGAAAATACTTTCCTTATTCCAACATGGATAAAAATCATTAGAAACCTGTAATCTTATATATGTGTGTGTTGCATGCACATTAGAGTGTGGGTGTATGCACCTGTTCACATGCATGGGGAGGCCAGAGCAGGACTTTGGGTATTTTCCTGCATTGTTCTCCACATAATTACCTTGAGTCAGGTTCTTTCATTAAACAAGTAGCTCAATATTTTGTCTAAACAGACTGGCTAGGGCACCAAGGATCTGTCTGCCTCCACCCAGACATGATGGAGTTACAGGCATGCTCAGTCATGCTTGGCTTTTTACCTGAGTGCTGGGGATTTGAACTCAGGTTCTTATATTTGCAGAGCAAAGTGTTCTTACCACTGGGATACCTCCTAAGCTTTTCTCTCTCTTTTTTTTTATAACTCTTCATTTATCAACTATTTTTAGGCTACAAAATGAAAGAAACAGTGTGTCCTTGCTGTTGAAGTTCAGGTATCATGATATCTACTTTCTATAATAAAGAAATGTGAACTTGTCTAACGTACTAATTATTTCAATGGTTTGGCCATAACTACTGTTGACTTTTAGCATTCTTCACAATCTCATTAAGTATTTTGTCTAATAAAATAAAGTCTATCTTATAAGGATTCTAAATAGTCTACATTATTTGTTCTTAAGTAGCTTTCTGACAATGATAGAACATGTCACAGTGAAGCAGTACCTATAGAATGTTATAAGCAGCTAAGCTCTAAGATTCTCACTTAGTGTCTGACTTAAGAGTCCCATCTTCACAGTTCCACATGGCCAGGAACTATGTCTGAATAGTGCACTTGGCATAGCTTCTGACTTTTATTTTTACTCTTTTTATTTCTTTCCTGGTCCTGGCTTCCTGTTCTTTCTCTGTAGTCATTTCCACCCACAGTCTAGACACAGAGCACTTGAAGTTCTAATTAGTTCTGAGATTACACATTTGTGATAACTCTGGAGAAGACAGAGGAGAAGCATGTGGCTTACATGAAAGTTAAGGTCTGGATCTAGTTCATTGCTGTAAAAATTTTTGGGAGAACCATCTTTGTAAAATTGTGAGAGAGAAATAAGAAAACACTTACAAGTTTTAAATAAAAAGGCTATATAATAATCCACAGTCTTAAGACCTGGGTAAAACAGCTGAAAATGAACAAGAAAGTTTCAGAATTAAGAAATCCATGTTCATCTACTTGCATAAACAGAAAATGATACATAGCTTTATTTTAAGGGCTTAGGTTTTTGCAGACCATTTTTAGCATAAAAAAATCATGAAGATTTCTCCCTATTCCTGAAAAGAGTCACAGCTTATATCTATTTTTTCAATTAGATTTTTCTTACCTTCTAAACTTCTTTCTTCAGTTCTTTTTATGATATATTTTGAAGAGAAAAAAATAAAATGAATCTGTGAGATGAATGCACTAATTTGCTATGAGACACATTGTTGTAATTTTTCTTCCATTGCTATGATGAGACACTTCCTCAAGCAACTTAGATGAGGAAGTGCTTTATTCCTCTTATAGGTTACAGTCCTTAGTTGAAATAAATCCAGATAGGAACTTAAGCAGAAACTTGAAGGAAGGGCTAATTGCTATTTCATACAGAGTTCCATCTAACTAGACACAGGCACAGAAATATAGCAGAGATCATTATCATACTACTTTTGTAGCTGATTGCTCTGTATCTTCAGCAGGCTTTCTCCTCCTCCTCCTCCTACTCCTCCTCCTCCTCCTCCTCTTCCTCCTCCTTCTTCTTCTTCTTCTTCTTCTTCTTCTTCTTCTTCTTCTTCTTCTTCTTCTTCTTCTTCTTCAATTATTTTATTTCCTGGTCCCCCCTTCTCAAATTCTTCACCCTATCCCTCTTTCTTATTTTACCTGAGAGTTCTCCTATACCCATCAATCTACCCTCACCTCATCCCTTTCAGTGTCCCCCTTCCCTGAGTCATCAATTTTCTACAAGATTAAGGGCATTTTCTCCCATTGAGGCCAGACAGGGCAGTCCTCTGTTACATATGTGCTAGAGGCCATGGATCAGTCCATGGTCCACAGTCTTTGGTTTGTGACTTAGGCTCTGGGACCTCTCAGGCTCCAGGTGAGTTGATACTGTTATTGTTCCTATGGGATTGCAATACCCTTCAGCTCCTTCAGTCTTTCCCCCTAAATCTTCCATAGGGGTCCCCGACCTCAGTCCAATGGTTGGCTGTAAGTACCTGTATCCATTTCAGTCAGCTGCTGGTAGAACTGCTAGGCTCCTGTTTGTAAGCACAGTGTGACATCAGTAAGAGTGTCAGGGTTTGGTGCCTGTGTATGGGATGGATCCCAGTTGGGACAGTTCCTGGATGGCTAGTCTTTGCTCCACTTTTGTCCCTGCATTTCCTTTAGATGAGAAAAATTCTGGATCAAAAATTTTAAGATAGGTGGGAGGTCCCATGTCTCAAACAGGCCATGTCTATCTACTGGAAGTAGGCTCCTTCTCCCTACTGTAGGGCATTTCAGTTAAAGTCATCACTATTGAGTTTGGAGCCTCTCCCATCTTAGGTCTTTGGGACTTTCTAGAGATTTCTCCCACCCGCACTCCCAGCAGCTTCATATTTTCATTTATTTTCCTGCCTTCCTGGGGTTCTCTCCTGTCTCCCCTTATACCTAATCCTGCTTCTTTTCCCCTGTTCCTCCCCTCTCCAACCCAGGACCTTCCCTCTGTGTCCCATAATTATTTTCTTCCTTCTTCTAAGCGGGATTGAAGTATCCACACTTGAGCCTTCCTTCTTGTTTAGCTTTCTGTGGTCTATGAATTATATTATGGATATTCTGAACTTTTAGGCTAATATTTACTTATCAGTGAGTGGATATTTTTAATACAGGATAGAACTACCTTTCCAGGGAATGGTGCCATTCACAGTGAATTGGGCCCTCCTATATCAAATAACAATTGTTGGGAGCCGACTCTTAGCCGAAAGTGGCTATCATCTTTACAGCCATCTCGAGCCATATACCCTGACAAGAGACTTGTTTTCAACAGCCTTCAATAGCTGAGTGCACTCTGATGAACATCTTGTTACACTGTTTAGTGCCCCCAGCTGCAAGGTGCTTCTGGTATCCATGGCTACAAGGCACATGACATAGTGCCTTCAGTTGAGCTTGTCCACGAGGGCAAGTCACGTGGTGAAGGGTATAAATACCCAGGATTTCCTTTCTATTGAGTAAGTGGGAGGTGTCAGGAGACTGAAGGAGTGAGGAGAATATAGAAGAAGAGAGGAGAATAAAGAAGAGACTTGAAGAAACTCCACTGGACTCTGTCTTATATCTATCTTTTGTGTCTCTCGCCCCTTTTTCCCCCTTCCTCCGTCCCCACTCTCTCTCTTGCTAGACCCTGACCTGCAGACTGGAGCAACAGAACCG
Organism: Grammomys surdaster; assembly: GCF_004785775.1. Taxonomy (NCBI): domain Eukaryota; kingdom Metazoa; phylum Chordata; class Mammalia; order Rodentia; family Muridae; genus Grammomys; species Grammomys surdaster. Next base: position 8,999,297 of record NW_021621185.1, read on the forward strand.
GCAGGCCTTTACAAAGTAGCAGAACTGGCCGTTACAAAAGAAACGGCCATTACAAACAATCAAGACAGTCTCCCACAGATAGGCAACTTTGATTTGAGCAGTTTCTTAGTAGAGAATCCATTATCACATAGCATTAGGCTGTGAGAAGGAAATAGTTAAAGCTAACCAAGACAAATACATACCAAAACTCTGTTTTGACAAAACTTAAGGATATATTTCCATGATAGCAATACTTGACTAGCTTGTGCATGACTGTGCTTGATATTCAGCCAAACACACACACACAAACACACACACACACACACACATACACACACACACACACACAGAGAGAGAGAGAGAGAGAGAGAGAGAGAGAGAGAGAGAGAGAGAGATCAGACACAGACAAGGCTATGTTATTCCTTCTTCTAAAGACATTTCACTTCATCCCTTTCTTCAATCCTTTCCCCACTGTATGTTAGTTGGCTAGCTGTTTATTAAGAATGAACTGCTTTCTTGATACTCATCCAATATCCTATATCTTATCGTGATCATGTGCTGTACATTCTCCTTCTCATAAGGTCCCCATGCCTTATTGCTAATGGGTACAGCCTCTACAAGCTTTGAACCTCTGGCTCCTTTATTTTGGTTTCTGAAGGAATGAGGACTACAAGAAAACTCAATCACACATATTTATGGTGCCCAATTCTGAGTTGTTTTCTTCTTTCTCTAGAAGCTTCAACTAAACTTTGCCTTAATGTTCTCTATACTGCAAGTGCCACTGTCATTTGCATCCTGGCTTTTACTTTCTTATTTCCTTCTCTCAACGATTTCCATGTGCTGGTTATTCTCTAATTTTCTGCTTTGTTTCTATGTGTCCTTTTTCTAACTTTATCACAGTGGGACAGTGGAATTGACTGGCAAGTTAATGCCCAGTGTCTCTGTCCCAGTCACAAGAAAGTAGCCAATGGAAACACTTAGCCAGTTCCACCTAGATTTCTCATCTTTGAGATCAGATGATCTATGGCAAACTATTTCCCCTATAGCTTCTCTGGATCAATATATTTCTAGTCTTTCTGTCTTTCTTGTCGTGTTATATGTTTATTTTGTGAAATTTTCAATCTTCAGACACTCCTCTTGTAATATCCAGTTCTGTTCAGCTATCCAACAGTAATTTGTATTCCAACTCTTTAGAACGATTCTTGAGAAAACAGTCTACAGCCTACTACCCCATTCATTCACTGTTCCAGTGGAGTTAGGCAAATCTCTTGGTATGAATTTCTAAAACTTCCATCAAGGTATTTATTGATATACATGAATGCTCCAAAACTCACTCAGCATGCACTATATATCCTTATATCTAACTCAGGCTCTCCACTGGAGAAATTTAAAACACTCCAATTTAGCTCTGGATGACCAGCTTAATATAGACTGTAGTCTGTGAAGTACACAGTCACCAGAAGGGAATAAACAACTTCTAGCAGTCAAGTAAGTATGTGAAGAAATAAATGCCTTTTCAGACTCATCAAAAGAACATTACACGTCTTTTTGAGAACAAGGAAATCCTAAAATTAGAACTCAACCTGTGAATAAGTGTGTTTTCTTGTATAGAAGAGAAGAGTAATGAATGGAAGATGATGTTTCTTTGGCTAGTAGTATTTTGTGAAAACAAATAAGATTGAGCTACAGAGACATCATTTATAATATTTGCTGGAAATATAGCTGAAGTCTTACCTGTTTTTCTTCTGTATGCTTTTGATTTTTTTGAGGCCTTTTAAAAACACATGTACGAAATGCCCTCATGAGACTCAAGATTTTTACAGGTAATATACACTAATTAGAAAGTAGAATGCAAACATGTTGTCATCAGAAGGATAAGTCTTCAGATAATTGGGCCAAAAGCATTTAACTTTAACTTTTATAAGAGATGTAATAAAAAATAAAATAAAAATGATAGTTAAGAGGAAAAAAAATAAGGCAGTTCCACCTGGACGTTTTGAGTTCCTATCAATCTATGTTACTTAATATTAAGTGACTGTAAGGCAGGCAAGAGTCTCTTAGTGTTTTAATATTTGACAGCTACTTTTCTGTTAGATGAATGCTGCTTGTTTAATATTGGAAGTTTTTCTATTTTTGCCATGTTTGTGCTAGACAAACGCCCAGCACTGTACCCCTATTCTCTCTCTCTCTCTCTCTCTCTCTCTCTCTCTCTCTCTCTCTCTCT
>NW_021621185.1:9001509-9058821 GCF_004785775.1 Grammomys surdaster
TCTCTCTCTCTCTCTCTCTCTCTCTCTCTCTCTCTCTCTCTCTCTCTCTGTGTGTGTGTGTGTGTTTATGTGCATATTAGCATATGCATAAGTAGAAGTGAAAGGTTTGAGCTGGATATCTTCCTCTAACATTCTCCATTTTAATTTTTTGGAGTAATGGGTCTCTCAGTCTTTCTGGAGATCACCAGTTGATTTGACGGGCTTAGCAGCAAGCCCCAAGAACACATTTATCTCTGTTTCCCCAAACTGTGCTTATTTACATGTTTTGGCTTTTTATGTGGGTTCTTGTGATCCTGATCCAGTTCTTTATGCTTGCATAGGAAGCCCACTGAGCTGTCTGTCCCACTGGATCACCTGTGGCAAGTTCCTATGCTACACCCAGAACTGATGGGTCACATGGCTCTAGAGAGTCTGCCACGATGAGAACACCCTGATGGAGCCATGTAGCCCTGGACATATCGCAGGACCTTGCTGTTCTTTTTAGTATTTCACACAACAATCACTGCTCTTCATTTTTTTTTTTTGAGTATGCTCCTTCCTCCCTGAGCAATCTCTGAAGTTCTGTTTCTTTTTTCATTGCCTGACCTTTAGGGCAAGATCTCCATCATTTTTTTCTTGGGCAGCTTTAGTTTTCATTCTCTATGCTGTACCCATCATCATATCGACTATGGAGAGAAAGTAGACCTAAAAATCATATATTGAAGGACAAAACCCTGGAGAGGCTGCATTAAAAAACTGACACTCCAAGGACATCACATCGTTAAGGTAAAATGAGATTACACTGGGGACCCTGTTACATTAAAAATGATGTTTTTATTAAAGACACCAAAGAACTCACAGCCTGTGTTTTCATACATAAAGTGAGAAAGTATGCAAGTGCACATAATGAGGAGATGTCTCCAATTAGAAAGTGACCCTTCTCATAAAGATATGTAGATTCCTTGATCCAGAACTGCTCAGCATGGATAATGCTGGAAAAATAAACTTCTGCTGCTTAAGCTTGACTCCTGAGGTGTTTCATTACACAAGTCTGAAGAGATGAATATAAAAACTTTCTCAAACTCCAACACTTGTGTTGACAGGGAACAGGCTCAGACCTCTTGGCTAACCCCCAGCTCAGAATTTAGTCATGTGTTTTCAAGTTTAGGCTGACCATGTTCACTCAAAAACAGTCTACTTTCCCTTTAACTTGCACGTATGCATGAACTACTTATCCACGTGATTTATTTGTCACCATTTGTCTTGTCACCCCAGCAAGGAAGTTGAGAATTGCTCTTTTTTTATTGGTCAGACGTCTGCTCTCTTCTAAGACCCTTGAAGGCAAACATTCATCTTTGTACCTATTTATTTCTAGAATGAGATTCAAGCTTGGCAGTTCATAGGCACTTGCAAGTGAATAAATGAGTATTTGCGACAGTAACATTGTTCACTGCAGCCTCTGAACCAGCCAGAATGATTCAGGTGCCTGTTTCTGCTGGTAAATTGGAGCAGATTATGGAGAAGAAAGCTTATTGCTAGCAGTAACCATTGTTTTCATCTTAACTTATCCCAGGAGTGTTCAAATTCTTTCAGTCTTCTAACCTGAGCTTTTAAAAGTATATAATTTGTCTCTAGGTGTGGGGTTTGAATGAGAATATCCCCCATAGCCTCCTATATTTGAATACATGATCTCAGATGGATGGCTCAGTATCTCTGGTAAAGTAGATTGTAGAGCCATTGGGAGGTGGAACTTTGCTGGAGGAAATACATGACCAAGGTGGGCTTTGACAGTTTATGACCTTATTCAATTTTGTGTTCACTCTCTCTGCTTTGTGTTTGCTGTTGAGGATGTGATCTGTTTCCCGAACTTGACACCGTGCCTGCTACTAGCTGTCATACCTTATTGCTATAATGAACTCTTTTTTAAAATTTCAAATTTCCTTTTTATTGAAAATAGATTCTTTTCTCCTTTAATATATCCTGATTACTCTCTTTCCCTCCCCCCCCTGTAGTCTGACCAGTTCCTCTCCATCTTCCCTCCCCTCTGGATTCTCTCCATTTCTATCTCTCTTTTACAAAGAACAGGCATCTAAGAGAAAAGAATAAAATGTAACAAAATAAAATATAATAAGATAAAACAAATTCTATCATATCAAAGTTGGACAGGGCAAACCAACAGAAGGAAAAGATCTCAAGAGAAAGCACAAGAGTCAGAGAGGCACACATTCACATACTCAGGCATCCCATACAAACACTAAACTGGAAGCCATAATATATAGACAACATATGTAGACCCATGCAGGCCCTGTGCCCATGCAGGCCCTGTGTCTGCCGCTTTAGTTTTTGTGAGTTCATATGAGTTTGCCAAAGTTTATCAAGAAGCCTTATTTTCTTGGTGTCCTCCATCCCTCCTCCTCTTTTTGTCTTCTCTTCTGTGAGGTTTCCAGAGCTTTTGGCAAGGGATTTGACAGGAACATCTCAGTTAGGGCTGAGTCTCTCTCTGTGTAATGTCAGGCTCTGCTTCTCTGTAACTGTTCCTGTGCAGGAGGAAGCTTCTCTAATCATGACTGAACACGCTATTATTCTATGAGTATAGCAGAATATCATTAAAAATCAGTTTAGCCATGATAAATCCTTACACCCTCCCCAGCTCCTAGAAACAAAGGATCAAGAAAATTACTTTGTAAGTTGCTTTTGGTTATGATATTTATCACAAAACCAGAAAACTAACCAACATACAGGTTCTAGACTTTTATTTATTCTTTGGACTTTCTAATCCATTTGGATTCTCCAGGAAAATCTTAGACTCTTTAAGAGCATTACTAAGGAATCCAAATGCTAGTTTTATCTGTTCCTCATAGCCTATATGGAAATTACCATGTTAGCATTGTTGTGAGAGACTCAGCTACATACCAGGAAAACATAGACACTAATCCTCAATTGAGGTAGCGGGTGTATAAGCTCATATGTATCCTTTTTAGGTTTTGGTTTTTGAGACAGGTTTCCTCCATGTAGCCTTAGTTATAGTGGACCTTGCTTTGTAAACCAGGCTAGCCTTGAACTCATAGAGAGCCACCTGTTTCTGTCTCCTGAGTGCTGGGATTAAATGGCACATGTCACTAATACCTGTATTGTATCTTTTAATTAATAATGAGAAATAAGTAGAGTTACTTTCATTAAGCTTGAATCCATGATAAGCATTCTCTATAAAACATCACTATCCTCATTTTCTTATGTTAATGCTCTACGAAATTCATTTATTCCTGTTTCACACAGGAAAAAAACTAAAGCTATCAGATATTACATACCTTACTTGAGGCTATAAAGTGAGTAAGTGGTACAGCATGAGTCAGAATCAAGTCAATATCTTGCTAATCTGATTCAAAGTACAACTTGCTTTTTGCCATTATTAATTTGTAGATGAGATACAAGAGTCAAAGGTATAATACAAATTTATTTCAAGATACTCCCATTTAAAGCTGTTCAGGTGCTTTCAAAACAGCCACATGAACTAAACCCAGGAGCAAAGCGAATAGCAATCTTAGCAGCCTATGTAGAGTATGGAGTTATTTTTTGCTTCAGAGAAGCAGGATTAGAAGTGACTGTTTCTGTCATACTTCAGAAGTGATTTAAAAAGCTTAATCACCCTTGAGCACTGGGTAGTGCTTCCCTTAATGTTTTTCAAGAGGAATGTCATGGGCCGAGTCTTCTGTCCTAAGTGCAGCCATGGAGCACATAAAATAATTCGCCTGCCATAAAAAGCTCTGGTTTGTAATTGCAAATGTAATGGATTAACCAAATGCCACACATGTGACTCTTAAGAACTCCATTTAAAATAATAACCTATTTAGGAATAATCACTTAAAGTATATCCTCTCTAAGCTGCTCCTGGAGGCAAGACACTTAAATTAGATTAACAAGAGTGTTGTAAATGGAAAATTTACAAACTGCTTGCTCTATCACTTTCTTTTACAGTTGGTTGTTCTTGCAAATGTATCAGTGTTATTAGGTTAATTTTGTTCTTTATCCTAATCCACAGAATGTGAGGAAAGGAAATTGTGTCTTAAAGGGAAAATTTGTCTCTGGTGAACTCAGTAGTGACTTCGCAGGGCTGCTGTCGTGTACATATGGATAGGACCATACAATTGTCTCAACGGTGACCAGACAAAATTAAACGAAGCAGAGTAATGCATTGAAGACAGTCAAGAAAAGTTGCTTCCTTTCTCTGAGCAATCATACATTTGGTGCCCTTTGTCTTGTACCTTTAATTTGTTGCCTTCTCCTTTGATGCCCTTCTCTACCATATTTGTGCTTTCTCATCAAATTTAAGAATGCTGATACTGGACAAAAAGTTGTTAGTATGTGTGCATATATTCTACTGAGTAAAGAATTCAGACAGTTATAAATCAAAGTATGTAGGGGCTTAATAGTCAAGTCCTACATCTTTTATTTATATTATTACCTACATTATATTAAAATCTTTTATTTTTGTTAATATCTCTTAAAGAAAAGTTACAGATTGCATATTCAGTTGCACATGAGCAATCTTCATGTAGTCAACTACTACACTAGGAAGGAAACGACAGATGTATAAGCAGTTTCTATACATTTTCACCATAGAATTACCCATATTTTTATAGCACTGTAATTGTTACTGGTATAATGTTTGTTTAATGATTACTCTAAGGCTCCTATAGTCATCAGATGTGTTGTATGGTCTTTGTGTTTATTCACAAATGAGAACATATTATTCTTAGGATAAATCATAGGAAATCACTCACATATATGTCTTACCTAAAAAATAAATTACATTTGGTTATGGCCTAATATATTATCATTTTAAAACAAAATATCTCAATATTGTTATTTTAAAGTAAAATATCTCAATAATTGAATTCTAATATATATTTTTTATCTTATGAATTGTATCTCAAAATCATTTTTTTTAAAAAAGATATCTATCTCTTGGGCTTAAAAGGGGTTTCTGAGATGAAAGAAGTATAAGAATTGCTTTTGTTATGAGTTTGGGCTTCTGAGTCAGACAAACCTTATGTAAATTTTGTGATTATCTATTGCTGCTTCTTTAAGAGCAGCAAAGTGGAGGGTAGACAATGTCTCTTTTAGAGACCAGCAATGATCTTAAGTGACAAATGTATCAAGTTAATGCAGCCATCTACCTGCCACTCTGCATTGTGTGAATCGTTGTTTCATTTTATGCAAAATTCTATAAAGCTGTTAAATATTGAAAATGATGTCAGAGGTTCTAATGGTTGAATTTTATTCAACAAAAAGATCCTGAGGTGCTGAGGAAATGGCTTAGAAGAGAAAGTACTTGTTGTGCAAGCATAAGGTCTTAGTACCCACAAAACTCCAGACACAGGTCTATGATCACAGGGCTGGTCAGGATGGAGAAATGCAGATTCTGAGAGGCTTGTTAGGTACCCATATTAACCAAATCTGTGAGCTTCAGAAGTACAAGTCTCTGTCTCAGAAACAAATGGAGCTCTGGCCTCCTTATCCATCTACCTGGGCACATGTACTGCACACATACACATGTACATAAACAATGCACACAGATAGGCTGAAATTTTCCTCAGTCACACTCTTGAGTATGACCTTATTTGGTGATATTGCTTACTAAATTGTTATCAATATGACTGGTCTCCTTAATAAAAGCGTTCATGAGAAGAAACAGTGTAGTCACACATTGAATTGAGAGAAATGGATATGAAGAAATGAAGACAAAGTGGAGAATAGAGGATTGGAGTACAACATAAAGATACCAGTGGTTGCTGGCAAGCAACCAGGAGCTGAACAAGGCAAAAGATTCTCTTGCAGGGTTCTGAGGGAATATAGCTTTTGTAATACCTTAATTTTGAACTTGTAGAATCAAGAATAGATAATGTGTTTTTATGACCAATTAGTGTTTTTCTATGAGATCTAGAAATTTTAAAAAATATTGCATTTAAGTAATATAAAAATCCTCTAATTTTGTACATGCATTCTAAAACATTTAGAATATAATATACTTTTGCATATATTTTTAATGTTTTATGTATATTCAAAGCATACATTATTTGTATATGATTCCTTAGTCCTCATTTTTTACTTTTAACTTGAATTAGGAATTAACAACTCATGAATTAGAAACAACTCATGAATAATTGTACTTTCGAGAAACATTATAGAAAGGAAATACTTAATGTATAATAGAAACTAAATTATCTTGATTAATAACCATTAAAAAGGCAATTTACACCAATGGGATTTTATTCTTCATTGGTTACAGTACTCCATGAATTGAAATTTGTCATGCCACACTACACATTGAAAATGAGATCCAGGATCGCTGTCTATACAGAATGATGTCATTGACATGAGTTGCCTGGAAAAAGCCACTGCAGAGTTAATTTCTTTTAGTACTTTTAGTAGCATTGTGATAAAACTGGTGTTTCACCTTATGGAGTGTTGTATCATCTCACTATTCCAAAGGTCATAAGGGTTCAAGAGAAGTACTTTTTCCTCATGGAGATCCTTAAATCAAAGCATTAAAGCCGGGGAAAAGCAGACAAGAGTTTCCCCTAATGAAAGCTTTTAAGAAAACAACAGTATATCATGATGTCTAACGTTTGCATAAATCCATTTTCTCAAACTTGGATATATTTATTGAGTTAAGACAGCTGCAATCAATTACTAATGTCTGATGACCTTGCTATTGGTTTAGAAAAAGAGTAAAAGCAGTGGTAGTATCTGAGTCTTTTTAAGTTTAATGAAATAAGTGTGCTATATAGAATATAGTATTTTATACGGTATTCTTTTATACTCAAAAACGTATTTCTTTTGCCTGGGATGTGATGTTCATGTTTATGACGCTTGATTGTACATTAGTGAATAAATGATACATGAAAATTTTATAATAATATCTGTATTTGCATCATGTATTCATTTCATTTTCAGTGTAAATAAAAATAAGTGCCATTCCACCTCCAGTATTCCACATGTTAAGTGGTTTAATTGTGATGTGGAATTATAAGAAAATAAAGAGTGTAGGTAGTATTAATAGCTTAGAAAATGTTCTTTAAAATTTGACAAGAATTATGGCTTTTTCTTTTCATCAAAAGCTTCCATGAGAATTATCCTCCTGTTCTTACCTATTCCAAATTCAGAAGAATACAATAGTAAATTTCAAATGCACTGTGTTTAGGTTCTATAGGCATATAGTTCCTGAGAAAGCAAAGGCTCTGTACCACCTGGTGAAGCCATGGTGTGACACAGACATTCTTGAAGGAAGTGTAGAGTCACATTCAGCTTAACTTGTATGGTTTGTTGAGTAGAAGGGACAGAATTCCTGAGAGCAGCAGCAGGCTGATGGATAGGACATGTGTGGTTAAGTAGAAGAAGAAGAGATATTAGCACAGAGAAGAAGCAGCTTCAGTTGCTGGCTGGGCTGACTCAGCCTGGACATAGTAGAGGTCTTCAAAGGTTAGTTCCACTAGAATTTGATAGGACAAATGCACCCAGTACCCCACCTTCTTGCAGAGCAGACTCTGTTCCAGACTGTTAAAAGGCAGAAAGTATCAGAACACAAAGGGGTGGTCAACGGAGCCTTGAGAAGATATCATTTGCATTAGACTCTAAAGTCTATGTTTAGACTCTAAACTCTAAAATTTAGAGGGTCTTTAAGTGCTACTCTGAGCATAGACACCCAGAATTTACTAGGAAGCTTTAAAAGGATCAAAATGATTCCTAATAATTCTCCTGTGCAGTAGGGAAAACTCCAAAATGGTTTAAAATAAACCCAACTAAATTTATCCTTCAGTGGAAAAAAAAAACATATCTCGTATCCAGCTAAACATCACCAGGCTTACAAAGAAGCAGAAATAATGTGCTTAATCATGAAATAAAAATCAACACCACACCCAACTCAAAACATAACATGCCTGAACTTATGGGACACAAAGAAGATTTTTTTTTTAAGAGACAAGTTCACAGTATTAAGCACCTACATACAAAATTGGTGTGAGCTCATATTAATATCTATAAAGCACACTTAAAAGCTCTTGAACAAAAAGAGAAAACCACACCTAAAAGCAATAGATGGCAAGAATTAATCAAACTCATGCCTGAAATTAATAAATTAGAAACAAAACCAAAGAGTGTATTCTTAGAAAAATATCAATATTGATGAGCCCTTAGCCAGAGATGGAATCCTTAAATACAGATGAATCAGGAGACATAACCACAGACACTGAAGAAATGCATAGAAGGACTTAATAAATAAACAAACTCAGGTTCAAATTGATAAGATAGAAACAAGGAAAAAAATCAATACAAAGAATTAATGAATCAAAGAGTTGGTTTCAGAAAAATCAATGATTGACAATCCTTAGCCAAATTAACTAAAAGGCAAAGAGAGAAGATCCAATTTAACAAAAGTAGACACGAAAATTGAGACATATAAACAGAGAAGACAATGCAGAGAATTTAAGGACATACTTAAAAAAATACTCCAGCAAATTTGGAAAATCTAAAAGAAATAGTTAATTTTCTTGATATTTACCACCTACTAAAGTTAAATCATGGTCAGATAAACAATTTAAACAGACAGAGTGAAATAAAAGCAGTAATTAAATGTCTCCCAACCAAAAATAGTTCAGGGCCAGATGGTTTTAGTGAAGAATTCTGTCAGACTTTCAAAGAAGAGTTAACCCTGATATTTCTCAAATGATTCCACAAAAATGGAAAAAGTGCCTAGCTCTTTTTAGGAGGCCGTAGTTACCCTCTTATCTAAACCACACAATGTCTCAACAAACAGTTGGAATTACAAATCCATTTCTTTTATGAACATAGAAGCAAAAATACTCAATAAAATTCTTGGAAACAAAATCTAAGAACTGATCAAATAATTATCCACTATGATCAAGCTGTTTTTTAAATTATGATTTTTAGAAAAAAAATTAAAAGCCTTAAATATCCATTTCCAGACAAAAATATGTGTCTAATTACTTAGAGTTAAACTTGTTGAATTGAAAAATACTTTTGCCTATATTCCTTTCCAAAATTCTATGAAAGTAAGAATGATTTTAAAAATGATTTTATTTCACAGCCCGCTTCCAGCAATGCCATATGCCTTCTGCTCTTAGAATTCCTTCTCCCCCGTTACATCAGTCTCTTTCATTCAACTGGACAATTTTGCATTTACTTTCAGTGTGTGTGTGTGTGTGTGTGTGTGTGTGTGTGTGTGTGTGTGTTCAGTTTTCTTTATGAAGTCTATGAACAACAAAGACTGGATTGATTTGCTTATTATGGTTGTATCCAATCACATCCTATTCTCTCCAAAGATACATATAGTCACAAATAAAATACTAATAATTAATTTAGATTTTGTTTTTATGTAGTAAAAAGAAGCTAATAGCAGCAGAGCTATAATAGAAAATAAGAGAAGCTTACAAGTGAAAAATGGGCAGCAATTAAAGGAAGGGCGATAGCCTTTGCTATGTATAAAGAACTGGGTGGAAGGTGCACTGTGCTGACAGAAGGAAGAGTGTATTATATGTGCTATTAAGAATTTCTTACGCTCTTCACATTCCTGCCACTTTATTATGTCAATTCTTCAACATTTGGCAACTAGTCAACTATTTGTTTCTCTTTTTAGAGGTATATTTTGGAAGAAATGAAACAGAGGCTAGAGGCAGTAGGCCTGCAGCTAAAAACAGGGAAACTAAAAATCTATCTCACTAAAGGTAAGAAGCAATTTGAAGTTTACATTGTTTCATGAAAGTGAAAATTTTTCCCAATTATATGAGAAAAAACTCACATAATTTTTTTAAATAAAGGCATTTTCTTTAAGAAGGTAGAGTTACTCAGATAACAAAACCACACTAAAGTAGTTTAAAATTGTAGATCAATATCCATCATGCAAGTATACTAAAAAATTAGTTACTGAGTTGACCAAAGGAAAAAAGATAATAAGCTAGAACCAGTAAGGTTTTGTATTTGAATCACTAGGTATCTTAATTAGGGTTACTATTTCTGTGATGAAATGTCATGGTCTAAAACAGCTTGGGGAGAAAAGAGTTTATCTGGCTTACATTTCCACATTGTAGTCCATAATTGAAGGAAGTCAAGAAAAGAACTCAAAAAAGGCTGAAACCTTGATGAAGCAGCTGATGTAGCATCCATGGAGAAGTTCTGCGTACTGGCTTGCTCATTTTACTTACTTAGCCTGCTTTCTTACAGAACATAGGCCCACCAGGGAGAGCACCATCCACAATGGTCTGGACCCTTCTCCATCCATCATTAATTAATAAAATGTCTTACATTTAGATCTTATGGAGGCATTCTCTGTTAATGTTCCCTCTTTTTAGATAACTCTAGTTTGCTATCCAGTTGACATGAAACTAGCTAGCACACATGCTTTACTGAATATTTTAATGTCAGTCAAGACAGTCTACAGTAAGAACAGACTAAATAAATAAATAAATAAATAAATAAATAAATAAATGGAAAAGCCCATTATTATCTTAACATGTCCTGAAATTTCAGTAAACTAAACCCAACAGGACACATAACTCTTAAGTGTGTTACATGAAGATAATGGTTAAACAACCAGAAGGCAGACAGTCAAGGATGACCTATCAATTGCATGATAGATGTTCAAAACCCTGAATGTTTTAACTTGACATTATAATATCAAGTAGATTATGAGATGTATATTCTCTTTTCTTGAAAAAAAAAACTGGTGCCAGCTTTGGAGGACAAGATACATAACTGCCTGTACACATAGACAGAATGATTGTACTTGGATGATTTCGTTCAGAACTGTACAAACTCCAAATAGAATTTATAAGCTAGTGAAGCTAAAAACTGCATAATTAGCATACAAAATCAGTTATATTTCTAGCACATTCCGATACTTAATTTAAGAACATAAAGTAGCATTTGAGTTATGGAATACCTAAACACAGGTCTGATAAATATACATGACCTGGAATTTCCTTACAAGCAGTTTGCTCAAATATTCAAAGGCATACAGGAATGGAAAGAAATTCCATGTTTCTGGATCAGGAAACTATATTATTTTCCCCCATTCTGATTTATAGATTCAATATTATCACTGTCAAAATCCCAGCAGAAACATTTGTTTAAATTTATAAGCCTCTTTGAAAATGTATTTAAAAATACAAAAGAATTGGAGTAGTGAAAGAGTTATTTTAAAGAGTTACACAGGTTGAAGATTTAAACTAGGCAATGTCAAGATTATTTTAACACTGAATAATTTTTGTTCTATTTCAGATATACAAACATTCAAATTTTTTGTCTCAAAATTGTTTCTCACAAAAGTATCAGGTCATTTTCTTCAGCATGTTAAGAACATAAGCTAACACACAAAAAAAAATTGTCAAAGACAGGAGTTATACAGATAATAAAGGTAGAGTCTGTAGCAAAAGGTAATAACACAGTGTATCAGGTCTTCAAACAATGTGAGTCAAAAAGGGTTTCTAGACAAAATATTGTAAGTTGAAGATTATTTGATAGAGTCAGAAATGTGGAATTTATTAAGGAACAATTGAGAGATATGAGAAATCAAAGTGCTAACATAAAAATATGTAGCATCAGCAACAAAAAAGAGAATAGAATAGATTAACAAAGAAAACGCGTAACGGGTAATATAACTGCACCCGTTCTGGCTTGTTCCCAGGGAGCCACCATTTTCCCACTGTCCCTCCGGCTCTGTCTGGGGCTCTGGCCCTGGCACCCACGAGACATCAGCGTGGGGGATGGCTCAACCAATCCACCACGTTTCATCCAAGAAGCTCGGCTGAACCACAGACAATACTTGCCATCCTCGAGGTAACCGGTAGAATGAAGACTCTTAAAGCTTAAAGGTTATCTAATTGGTTTATATATTTGGAAATGCTCATATAACAAGACACCCACACAATTAGAATTGTTACCCCAAATCTAACCTTTTGATAAGTTGTTACCCAGGACTGCTCTCAAACCATCTGAAGTTCTCCATGGCTGCTAGCCTCCTTCTTTCTCTCGTTCATCTCCTCCCCTTCTTTTCCTCCTCTCCTCCCCACTCCTCACTCCGCCTACCTTTCATACAACCCAATCACTGAGTCTTATTGCAAATGTAGCAGGAAAATATCCCACTACAGAAACATAATAAACTAATTTCCTCAGTTGAAAAAAAAATAATAGCCATGCTGAATATGTTAAATAATCATTTATCTAAAATTGTTCTATACTTTACAGCACAAAGTCAAAATGGTAAAAACGTTGAAGATACTGAGTAATTGACCATATTAATTGATTTCTGAAAACTTTCTTAGCTAATTGACGTCTACATAACCCTGGGAGTCCTTTTAGTCCTTTGAGTCCTTTTAGAATCCTCCAGAAAAAAAAAGACCAAGATCAATGACATTTAGATGCTACTTAACTTCTTCAATTTTTAATTTTAAGAATGGAAGTTTATTTTGGCTTACAGTTTATGAGTGTACAGTTCATCAGAGTAGGGAAGTGGTACCAACAAACATGTGAAGTGGCTGGCCATGTTATGTCTGCAGTCAGGAAGGAGTAAGAAATGAGTACTGTTACTCAAGGCAGTTTCTACTTTCTCTCTTTTATTCCATATTGGGATTCAATCCACATTCATGGTGGGTCTGCAGCCATGTTCTAACCTCACTAGAAACATCCTCACAGACATCATCAGAGTCATAAAGAAGGCAGTGTTATAACAGAATTATGCCAGGCTAATATTTCACTGTATATCCCTAGCTGATCTAGAACTCACCATGTATATCAAGCTGACTTTGAACTCACATATATTCACACACCTCTTCTTCCCAAATTCTGGAATCATAAGTGTGTTTCAACTTGTACAGCTATGTCAGAATTAATTTTATTTACTCCATAAACCTTTATGTACACAAGTACACAAACAGGAATAAGGTGCAGGAAGCCTTATTCTTGTCATCTTAAAGTGTACAGATCGAAGGCCAAAAGATTTTAGATAAACAAAATAATTTTTGAGATAATCTTATGATTGGCAACTGTGGTGGAGGACAATTTCAAATTATTCATAGAATTTCAAGTATCAAGTTTTTATCAACTAATACTACAAAACTCAAGCTTATTTATTTGATTTCATGTAATAATGTTATGTTAGGTACACAAATACTCACTTAGCACTTGCTGAGGAATTAGTTTGCCTTTGCGCTGGCAGTTACTGGTAAGAGTGAGTAATTTGTAAATTTCAGCCCCTCTACATATCTTCAATTCTACTAACTCCATCATTTATAATTACTGCTAATTTCCATTTACAAAAACTAGCTAAGCTACTAATTAAAAGCAATACTCACCTAGAAAAGCAGTATTTCTTATATTTTTCACATTAATTATTAAGTCCTAGATGTAGGAGGAGAAACAAGACAGAAGTGTTCAAGGTCACTACTAAATACTAGGTTTCCTGATCAGCTGACTATGTCTGAGGTCTGCATAGAGGAACTCATCACTGTACATGAGACATCATTAAATCTGCACATACATGTCTCAGTCTATGTAGAAATAAGACATTATAGATAGCATAGTAGAAACCAGAGGACAAACATGTAGAGTGAGTTGAAAATCTAGAGATGTAAGTACATGATTTGGAAAGTTGAATGCAAAAATTATCAATAAACAAAAAGTGTTGAAGTCATTATAATTTGAGAAAAAGAGCTGGGATGAGCACTGTAAACAACTCCCAGTGATGCAGGTTAGGTCTTTGGTAGCATCGAAATAATTTAAAAGCAATACACATATATTTCTTTGCTAAGCATAACAGTAATTTGTACAAGTTGAAAGATTTAGAATAAAAGCTAGCATTGGAATCTTCTAGTGGGGAATTGGGAGTTGCTTCATATCCCTTAACTGGGAGAAAGAGATAAAAGCTTCTGTGTCCCTTGATTCAGAAAAACATTCTTATTGTTACTGTATCCCTCTGATGTATGCAGTCACTTTGCTTCTCTCTTTTGAATAAAAGATAAAAGATAGATATGATAATAATAAAATTAAAATCTCATATTGAATGGAATATAGATGAACTATTGAAAGAAATATGCTTTGCTTCAAATCAACAAACTCCATAAAATGTTCAGAACCTTGGTTTGAATTGAAATGAAGTAGTTAGTAATTTTCCTGTATTGCAAATGACACAGCTGAGTGAGGTTCCAGAGAACTGCAGAGGACTTTCTGGTTCTGTTCAGTGCACAGATTCAGAATATAATTCTGTACCAGCTGTTAAAGGAATATATACATAGGAGGCACAGCTATAGTTCTCAAGATGTTTGCTTCTACAGGAGATAAACAGACAGAGACCATTCATTCACAGACATTTTCTTAGATCTGGGATACTGTCATCATTCTAAACATATGGCTCTGTGTATCTCTTCCTTCTGTCAATAACTTTCTCCAGCAATGGATGAGGAAACACTCTGGTTTTGCTTGTTTAGCACAAATTTTTTTATTCCTTCCACTGACATGTATTTCCTCTCCCTTCCATCAGCCCATAACATATTTTTTAAAAATGTATTTTGAAATTTTTACTAATTAATCTTTGTTTTTCATTGACTCAGAGACAACACATTTTGACTATTTCCATCAATCTCATCTCCCTTCTACCATTGTCAGCCCCCCTTTTACTATACATTTCTTTGCTATAATCAGGACTTTTGTTCTGATTTGTGACTCACTGAGTTTAACCAGGACTGTTTATGTGACCATGGGTTTGGAACTTTCTGCTGGATCTTGGTGAGCTCACTAGTAGGCACATAGCTGAAGACAATAGTTCCTTAGTGAGGAGTAGGGCTTCGAGAGCCCTTTACCCATCCATAGCTGAGTGTTAGAAGGGACAACCTCACGTAGGACCAGTGTCTGTAACCATAGCTATCATGAGTTCATTATTTTAATGGATGTGTTGTGCCTAGATTAAACTTACTGGCACATGAATGAAACTATTCAAGGATAATTGGTATATAGTCAAATATTTTTAGTTTCTGCATAGAAGCTTACAGTATGCATGTATCATGCTTTTTAAACCTTTTCTCTATTGGTGGACATCCAACATGCTTCCACTTTTTGATACTGAAAACTATGGCAGAGTAAACGTATGTGTAGCAGTGTCATTTTTTTAATTCCTAATTTAATCTTTATTTTTGTGGGGGTTTTATTGGGTATTTTATTTATTTACATTTCAGATGTTATCCCCTTTCCCCATTCGCCTCCCTGAACCCCCCTATTCCATCCCCTCACCTCTTGCTTCTATGAGGGTGTGCCCCCACCCACCTATACACTCCCTAGAATTCCTCCACACTGGGGCATCCAGCCTTCATGGGACCAAGGACCTTCTCTCCCACCGATGCCAAACAAGACTATCTTCTACCACATATACAGCTGGGTGTCATTATTAATTGGTGTAATTTCATGTGCTAAATTGTCAAGTGAGAGATTTATAAGTTGTATAGTAAGTCTATTTTCTTTTAAATTGATATTTTACGAAGAATATATAAGAGACATATTCATCACATGCTTATAAGATAGGTATTATCACTGGATATCACTTTGTATATGTACTGGTCATTTTGATTTGTCATTAGTCAACTGTTGAGCAATGATATTCTACTAAAATTCTGGAGGATATACTTTCATCAAATTTTAAGTGTGGATATTTTAAAAATCCTTAGGTATGAGGGTTTGGGAGAAGCAAGGGGAAGGAGAAAATGATGTAATTATAATCTCAAAAAATAAAAAGATAAAAAATGAACACATGACTTAAAAAAATCATAAAACCTTGGGTAGATTTTCTATTCTTTCTCTGTTTCTTTGATCCCCTAGATCCAAACCTCCAGTATTGTCCCTAGTGCTACAATAGAACACCAAATACAGTCTTCTTTCATCCCTGCCTACATCTTGTGTGGACCCACAGACTATTCCATCCTAGCCTCTCCCCCTCCATCCATTGCTATATCCCAGCCCCTAACTCCAGCAGAAACTAACTATTAAGTAAAAGGCCAACCCGGCTAAACCACAGAAAACCAAGTAAACTGCAAACAAATGTTCTCTTCTATCTGTTTGTTCCCTTAGATCCAATCCCACAGTCTCCTCCCTGGCACTGCAACAGAACACCAGCTGGGCCCTTCCTTCCTCACTTCTCACATATTCTGTGGATCCCACAGACCACCCCCTCATTACTTGTCTTTGTTGCTTTTTATAAGACCCAAACTCTAGCAAGCAACTTCTGCTAAACAAAAGTCATCTTTGTCCAAGGCAGCAAGTAGGCTGAAGACAGATTCACAGCTCTCCTACAGCTCATGAAATCCAATGTCCTGATTTCATTCCCAGATCTGTAGTAGGAAACCTACTGTGGTCTCTCTTTCTTCTCTGACCCCATTCTGAATGAATCACAAAGACTTTCTTTTCCAACCTTCCTTCCGTGAACTCATCCCAGTAGCTAAGTCTCCAATATCAGCAGGCATTCCCTGTGAACACAACAGCTGAGTAGGACAGGAAAGCAGGCAACACACAGCCACCACCACACTCTCCAAGAAAGTGTGGTGGCTGTCTGGAGAGAAATCAGAAACCCAGGAACAAAACACCCAACCAACAAACACAAATCCAGAAATCAGCTCCAAGACCTATAGTCGTCCCAAACCCAGATGATGCAGTATAAAAACACGATCAACAATAGCCAGGGCAAGAAATCTCCACTAGACCCCAGCTTTCCTTCCACAACAGGATCTGAATATTCCGACATAGCTAAAGCACCAGAAAAAGACTTTAAAACAGCCTTTACAAATAGGATAGAGGTCCTCAAAGAGAAAATGAATGAATCCCTTAAAGTAATCCAAAAGACAAAACAAACTGTGTTGAGGATTGAATAAAACTGTTGAAGACATGGAAATGAAAGTACAATCAAAAAAATCCAATCTGAAGGAATTCTCAAATGAAAAATTGAATAATAAGTCAGGAACTACAGGGGCAAGCTTTGCCAACAAAAGAATTGGAAGAGAGAATCCTTGGTGTGTAAGATACAATAGAAGAAATGGATACATCAATCAAAAAATGTTAAATCTAAAAAGTTGTGACATAGAACATCTAGAAAAATCAGAAATACTATAAAAAGAACAAACTTCAGAATAACAGACAGAGAAATGGGACAAAACAAAGGTCTGGAAAGTGTTTTCAACAAAATTATAAAAAAAAATGAATTTTCTAATGAAAATAAGGAATGCTTAATAGTGGCCCCCAAGAATTGCTTTCCCCCAGAGATGAGAGAATCTCCACATAGACACAAGTGAGGCTATGTAACATCAGCACCCAGGTTATCCCTGATTGGTAAATAACGATGCTGAAAGCCTATAGCTGGTAAGGACATAGATGGGGGTTTTGGTTCCCTTGGCTTGGGATTGGAGGAGAGAACACAAGGAGAGGAGGGGGGAAACGAAGGTATAGAGAGAGGAGACGATGAGATGAAATAAGAATCTTAAAAGCATGGCTGTGAGGGCTGGCCAATTGGAGTTAAGATCAACAAAGATGGAACATAGCAAGTTATATTGTGGTGTTATTTGCAGGGAAATAGATATAATATCTTAGAGGATAGATATCTTCCCAGCTCTTTTGCATTATTATAAATATAAAAGGTGTGTATTTTTTATCTGTGAACTGAGTGACAAAATGTGGGGTAGAAAACTCTAATTTGAGATTAAATATCAACTATGACGACTATCACCACCACTAAAATAAGAGAAATCAACAATCATTGGTCATTAGTAAAGATATCTTTCAATATCAATGGTATCAATTCCCTAATTATAAAGAAACAGATCAACAGAATGGATGTGAAAACAGAACCATCTTTCTGCTGCATACAAGAAACATACCTCAACATCAAAGATGGATATTATCTCAGAGTAAAGGGTTGAAAAGAGATACGCTAATCAAATGGATCCAAAAAGCAAACTTGTATAGTCATTTTAATATCTAAAAAATAGAATTTAAATCAAAACCAATCAAAAGGGATAGGGAAGAACTCTACATATTCACGAAAGAGAAAACCCACAAGATGATATTTCAATTCTTAACATCTACGCCCCAAACTCAAGACCACCCACATTTGTAAAAGAAATACTTATATAGCTTCAATCATATATTAACCCTAACACACTGATACTGGGAGATTTCAGTACCCCACCAATGGACAGGTTATTGAGACAAGAACTAAACAAACAAATTCTTGAACTAACAAACTTAACAAATACAACAGTAACTTTGATCTAGCAGGTTTCATCCAAGAGACACAGGGTGGTTCAATAAATGAAAATCAATAAATGTAATCCTGCTTGTGTTCTGGGTTATGCAAGAAGATCTTTCAAAGAACAGAGTACACCTACATTGGGCACCAAATGTAAATGTATTTTTAAAGTGGCGAGATTTCTTTATCCCTGACTAGCTTCTGAATGAGAAGACTATATCACTTATTTAATTCGCTTACAACACAATAACTGGGCAGTCATTTATCTATTCTACTCCTTTGAGCTATTTTGGCTACCTACCAATCCAAATCCCCAAGATTCTTACATTTTAGCATTAGTGTGGCTCTCTGGCTTCAGATGTGTTCTCCCATGGTGTCTCAAGGATCCTTTTGTCACTGTGAATCCCTCTTTCTCCTCCCTCTCTTTCTCTACCCTTGGCTGGCAGAAGTCCTTCCATATTCTCTTGTCTGTCCAACCATTGGCTGGTTAGCTTTTATTGAGAAGTCAGAGAATAAATGGGAACAATGTTTCCATAAATTTGAAACAAAAGATAGTTGGAATAAAATACCATGTCCAGATTGCAATTAGATATGTGAGCAGAGAATTAAGCATTTGAATAACAAATAGATAATTTTACACAATGTACAAAAACATTATGTTTTACAAAAGAGACCCACTGAGGATCAATTTAGGTTTCTCAGCAGCATGAGGATTGGTCTCTTAAAGACTGCACACTGACAGTTTCCTGGATGCTCTTTTTACTGTTACATAAAAGGCACTTTTATTAAGTCGTTTCCGCATACCAAAACTCCTAATCTAATCTAGGGGTGTTCTTGAAAGACCTAATGCCTAAGCCATAGATGACTTCCTGATTTGCCAGGCTTTGAGAGTGCTTTAAGAGAATAACTCCATCAAATATCAGATAACACTCACAGGCAAATGGCTACTTCAAAGCTTAGATGTCAACCTGCTAAATTCATGTCTGTTAAAACTCTCCTACATGACCCACCACAAAACAAACTCAAAAACAAAAACAGAGGATCATCTCATTAGATGCAAAAAGGATCTTTGACAAAATTTAACAACCCTTCATGATAAAAGTCATGAGAGATTGGGAATACATGGGACATACATAAGCATAATAAAGGCAATTGATAGTAAGTTAATAGTGAACATCAAATTAAATGGAAAGTAACTCAAAGAAATCCCACTAAATCAAGAACAAAATAATATTGCTTCATATCTATTCAATATCGTACCTTAAATTTTAGCTAGAGCAGTAACAGAAGTAATGATCAAGGTAATAGAAGTTGGAAAGGAAGAAGTCTAAGTAACATTATTTACAGATAATACAATAGTATTCACAAGTGACTTCAAATATTCTAATAGGAAAGTTCTAAAGATCACTTTCAGCAAAGCGGCTGGATACAAGATTAACTGAAAAAGAAAAAAAAATGAAACAACACCCCTCCTATATAAAAATAACAGACTGAGAAAGATGTCAGTGAAACTACACCTTTTGTAATAGCCTCAAATAATATAAAATATCTTGAAGTAACTCTAAACAAGTGACAGATTTGTATTGCAAAATTCAAGTCTTAAAAGAAAGAAATGGAAGAGGTTATCAAAAGATAGATCTCCTATGCTCATAGACCTGTAGGACTAACATAGTAAAAAAATAGCCAACTGATCAAAACATTTCAGACTCAATGCAATCCCTATCAAAACTCAAACACAATTTTTTATAGACCTTAAAAAATCAATTATCAACTTCATACTGAAAAAAACCTCAGAATAGCTAAAACAGTAAAACAATAAATGAACTGCTAGATGTTCCACCATCCTGGATTTGAAATTGTACTATAGAGCTATAGTAATAAAAGTGCATGGTATTGGCATAAAAACAGACAGGTTGACCAATGTAACTGAATTGAAGACTCAAGTATAAATAGATACACATACAGGCACTTGATTTTTTTCTTTTTTATAAAGAAGCCAGAAGAATGCACTAGGAAAAATATAGCATCTTCAGGAAATGGTGCTATTTGAACTGAATGTAGACAAATACAAATAGGTCTATATTTATTACCCTGCATAAAACCAGACACACTGGACCTGACAAAAGAAAAAGTAGAGAATTGCCTTCAACTCATTGGCCTAGAAGACAACTCTCTGAACAGAAACACATATAGCTCACACAATAAGGTCAACAATTAATAAGTAGGCTCTCATGAAACTGAAAAGCTTCTGTAAAGCAAAAGACTATTGATAGGACAAAGTCATCGGGTATGGAATGGAAGAAGATTTTTACCATCTCTACGTTCAGTAGATGACTAAGATAATTATATATATATATATATATATATATATATATATATATATATATATCACTAGTATATAGTATTGTATAGTACACACACACACACAAACATATACATATATATGTGTATATATATACACACACATATATATATATATATATATATATATATATATATATATATATTCACTCAAGAAACTAGATATCAAAAGAAGAAATAATCCTCCAATTTTTAAAATGGAGTGCAGATCTAAACAGAATTCCCAACAGAGGAATCTCAAATGTTTAAGGAATTATGCAACATCCTTAGCGATCTGGAAATACAATTCAAACTTCTTTGAGGTTCCATATTGCAACTGTTAGAAGAGCTAAAATTAGTAACACAAAAGACAGATCATTCTAGTAAGAATGTGGAGCCAGGAGAACACTCCTCCTTTGCTGATGGGAGTCTAAACTTGTATATCCACTATGGAAATCAGTATAACAGTTCCTCAGAAAGATGGAAATCAACCTACTGTAAGACCTAGATATACCACTCCTTGGCATATACCCAAAGGATGCTCCATCCTACCACATAGACACTTGCTCAACCATGTTCATTTCAGTGTAATTCATAATAGTCAGAAACTAGAATAATCTTAATGTCCTTCAACAGAAGTATAGATAAAGCAAATGTGGCATATTTACACAATGAAGTATTACTCAGCTATTTTTTTAAATGACATCATGAAATTTGCATGCAATTAAATTGAACTGGAAAAAAAATAATCCTGAGTGAGGTAGCCCAGATACAGAGAAACAAATATGTATATATTCATTTATAAGTGGATTTAATCATTGATTAATTATAACCAAAGAATTTTGTGTAGACACAGAGAAGTTAGGTAAACAGGAGTTGTCTAGGGGTTCATGGACCTTCCTTGAAGGGGAAATGGAGTAGATTTCACAAGCAGACTGCAAGTGAGTAACTACTGAGGAATGGGAGTGGGTGCATGGTGAATTAAATTGGGAGGAGATAGAGTGGAGGAATTGCAGAGAGAATGTTTGGAATTGGGGATTTGGGGGTGGTAGAAACCTAGTGTAGTGGAAACTTACTGGGATCTACGAATGTGATCTTAATACAAGCTTCTTGTAATAATGGATTTGAAGTCTTAACAGACCATCTTTTATTTATTTATATTTATTTATTTATTTATTTATTTATTTATTTATTTATTTATTTTTGCCAGGTGAGGCTTTCATTGGCTGTACTGGAACACATTCAATTGAGCAGTGGGTCAAGAGCATCCCATGGAAATCCTTAAACTATTCAGACTTTTGCTAAGACCAACGGTTGCTCTTTGCAAAGTAGGATATACCCATTGCTGAGGACAAAAGTCTCCCAACTCATTGAACTTGCAGAAGTTGGCTTTCAACCACACATACTCACATCTCAGTTCCAGGAGGAAGTGCATAGCACACACTATGAAAATACAGTCATTGATCAACTAAGGCAACTGAAGCAAACTCTTCTTCCATCCCAGGTTTCATGTGGCATCTATAAAGACATGCATTCCTTTCTACACTCTTTGGGAATTGTTACAAAGATGTAGGCTTTCAGCACATTAAGATTGCAAGCTGTCCTCTAACTTCAGCTAATTTTAGTGGTTCCTACAACATGCAGCGCTGGAGTTTGAGCCCAGGTCTTCAGACATGCTAGGCAAGCATTTTGTCATTTAATCATATTTCTAATCATTGTTTTATCAATGCTGATTTTTAAAATTTTTGCATTTTCAGTATCTGAAAACATCTGTGGGATGTTTTCACTCATTTATTTTTTTAAAAAACATATTCATATTTTTGTATGATGATTGTCTAATAAGCAGAGTATTGATTAATTAACCATAATGTTTACTTTGATATCATGTTATAGATGAGCTTTGTGGACTAAATATTAATCACTGGTCACAGGATTCTAGATAATATTGGATATTTTTTCAGCTTATACATTCTCTAATCATTATAATTGCATTACAAACAACATTGGATAATGAGAGGTTGTAACTACAAGTTGTTAGCTTGTATTTCTATGTGTTATAGATATACGACTCCACTCAGAAGAGAAATCTCTGAATTCGCTCCCTCTTTCCCTCCCCCTCCCTCTCCCTTTCCCCTCCCCCTCCCCCTCTCTTCCCTCTCTCTCCCCCTCCCCTCCCTCTCCTCTTTTTATTTATTCACTTTACATCCTGCTAACTGCCTCCCTCCCAGTCACCCTTTCTACAATCCTTTCCCCCATTCTCCCTTCTTCTCCCCTGAGTGGGTTTGGGTGCCGTGGGTATTCCTCCCACCCTGGCCCATCAAGTCTCTTCAGGGCTTGGTGCATCCTCTTCCACTGATGCTAGATAAGGCAGCCCAACTAGAACAACATATCCCAGATATAGGCAACAGCTTTTGGGATAGACTTCACTCCAGTTTTTCAGGACCCACATGAAGACCAAGCTGCACATCTGCTACATATATACAGGGAGGCCTAGGTCCTGTCCTTATGTATTTTTTGGTTGGTGGTTCAGGCTCTGAGAAACCCAAGGGTCCAGGTTAGTTGACTCTGTAAGTTGGTCTTCCTGTGGAGTTCCCTTTCAGGTCCACAATCTGTCCTCTTATTCTTCCTTAAGAGTCCCCAAGCTCCATCTACTGTTTGACTGTGGGTGTCTGCATCTGCCTGAGTCAGCTGCTGAGTGGAGCCTCTCAGAGGACAGCCACGCTATTCTTGTTTGTAAGAATAACAGAATATCATTAATAGTGTCAAGGATTGGTGCTTGCCTATGGCATGGGTTTCTAGATGGGCTGGTTATTGGTTGGCCATTTCCTCTGTCTCTGTTTCATCCCCTGTCCCTGCATTTCTTGTACACAGGACAAATTTTGGGTCTAAAGTTTTGTCGGCAGGTTGATGTTTCTATTGTTCCACTGGGGTTCCTGCTTGGCTACAGAAGGTGGCCTCTTCAGATTCCTTGTCCCCAATGCTGTGAGTCACAGCTAAGATCATTCCAATTGATTCTTTGTCGCCTCTTTTTGCAGGTCTTTGTCTCTTCCTGGATATATTCCTACCTCCCTACTCTGTCACTTGTAAACTTCCATTTATTCTCATGGCTATCTGGCAATCTCTCTTGTCCTTCCTTACTCCTGATCCTGAGGGCCTCAATCTCCTCTGCATCCTTTCCTACCCGGTTTCCTTTCTTCATCTTCCTCTTATGACTATTTTCCCCCTTCTGAGTGAGATTCAATCATCCTTGCTAGTGTCTTCCATCTTGTTTAATTTCTTTGGGTCTATGGACTGTAGATTGCTGTATTTTATGGCTAATATTGACTTACAAATGAGTACATACCATGCCTGTCATTTTGGAACTGGGTTACCTCACTGAGCATGATATTCTCAAGTTCTACCAATTTGTCTGAATAATTCATGATGTCTTTGTTTTTTTCATAGTGAAACAAAGATAAGGAATTGCTTAAATTTTTCTTATCCATTCTTTAGTTGAGGGACATCTTGGTTGTTTCCAGTTTCTGGCTATCAGAATATTCAGAAATAACACTGTTATGAACATAATTGAGCCACTGTCTTTGTGGGATGTTGGAGCATCTTTTTGGTATATACCCAGGAGTGGTATAGCTGGGTCTTGAGGTTTCTGAGAAATCATCAAACTCATTAGAAGAAGCACTCTTAAGGAATTGGAACCTGCCTATATTTGGTGAACAATATGTTTTGTATAAATGAATTTGTTCAAAAATACTTTGAGCATTTACAAAAGATTTCCATAAATATTCAAGCTCTTATTTATTTATATACATTGAAATTTGGAAATCACTGTGATAAATATCTACAAAATTCTATGAAAGTGGCTACTTACTAATATACCACTAATGCCTCTTATTTATTTATTTATTTATTTATTTTCAAATCATAATTTTTACTCATTCACACAGGGGTTATAAACACAAAAAGACAGGACATGGGGAAGGGGATGTCACTGAAGCGTGAGTGTTCAGGGGGAATACAGATATCTTTCAGAACAGGGTATCAGCTGGGTGAAGGTTCAGGGGACAGGTCACTATGACTCTGCCTATGATTCACTTGTCCTTATCTAAGTTGGTATTATCTGCCAAGGCTACCTATTTACAAGGTCTATGACTACTCAGGCTGGTAAATTTCCATAAAAGCTGCCTGTTTACAATAGCTTGTAGCCATCTGTTTCAATTTTTTTCCACAGAGACCCAAGACTTGGTGTTAGTATACATGTATGACAGGCCTATTGCTGATTTTAGGCCTATGGCTGATTTTATACCTTCAATGTATAAGCAGGGCTGCCCCTGACATTTCCTCCCTTCTCTAAGTATAGAAGGGCTATGGAGATTATAACTTGCAAAGGTGGGGATAGAGGCCTGACCTCCAGTAATTGAAGGGGACCTTGTAATGGCTCCGATTACCCTGTTGTCCAGTGAGGCATGAGGGCCATACCCGCCCCGATGTCTTTTTCCTGGAGAGGGGATACTTTTGACATCAACCCCTATGCAATCAGGCTTGTCCGTCAGGGAACCCAGAAAGATTTTTTTTTTTTTACTTTTATTTATATTCCCTTGCAGTGCTTAGCCTCGTAGCCTAAGCAAGAATTCAGGTCACCTGTCTGAGGGGGTTCTGGGTGGCCCCTCTCTGCTTGGTCTAGGGGCAGAAGTCCCCTCTTTTAAGTTGGATGGAGATGGGTTTTGGGAACACCCTGGATAGAGTAACACCCTCATCTTGAGTCTCGTGGTTCTCCATAGCTAACTTATGATAATGTATCTGAATAGGTTTTGCTATCAAATTATTTATCTGTTGTTTCAGAAAGTTAGTCAGCCTATTTGAGGGCCAGGGACCAGAAGAAGTAAGCAAAAATAACCCAAACATTAATGGCTCTTAATGTAGACTCTTTTTTATCTTTTATTTTTTGTTTGTGTTTATTCTTTCTTTTAAATTGGATATTTTATTTATTTACATTTCAGATGTCATCCCCTTTTTCCATTTCCCCTCCCTAGAAACTCCCATCCCATGCCCCCTCCTCCTATTTGCTTTTATACTGTTTTAATTAAATGCAGGTATTAAGGTCAGTTCTAGGTTGATGAACTAGCAATATAATAGATGCAAATAGTCAAATAACAAGCAAGACAATAAACACAAATAGTCAAAGAACAAGCAAGGCAATAAACAAAGTTCTGTGAACACTCCTGTGATCACTGTTTCTAAGGGCCTATCAGGATGACCAAAATATCTGAGTGATTCTTAAGGGTAAACTTCACTATTACAGTTTCAGACATGATATATTTCTATTCCTATCCTGTTTTCCTAAAATATTATTTTATAATGTATTGTAGGAAGTTAATATATTTTAATGCAACCATATTAATTTAAAACCTATTCCTGGTCTCCCTTTCTTAAAGTCTTTACTGTATCTATATAATCATTTTGTTTTTATAACTATTCCATAAGAAAGGCAATATTATTTTCTGGTGAGAAGGGCCATGGTAATTGTATGTTGTATAAAATCAGTATGCTATGAGCAGAGGAAGCCTTTTCAGCTTGTCTGTACTTGTCTAACTACCATAGAACTTTAGACAATAGTTATTTCTTTCTTGTTGTGGAGTCTCCTAAGTCATCAATTTGTACTGTGCATGCAGCTGAGGAGTGCCAGAGCCGAGCATATCTATCACAAGTAGCATGGCAGCTAAACTTGATTAGATGCCATCTGATCTTGCAATGAGATTGCCGTTCCCTTTGGAAATTCATGGAACTAGGAGTGCTATGAAATGGTTTCTTTACTCATGTCGAAGCACATTCTTGACACGTGGCATGAATTTAATGGATATTAGGCCCTTGCTCTTCGTGGCTCTCCTTCTAATTTAGTTTCTGAGCATGAGACTATAACATTTACAATTGTGATTTATTGTTTTTTCTAGTTTTCTTTTTTATATGGAAACATCTGGTGAGATAGTTGACAAAAATATGATCCGTTTTTATTATGTATGAGATGAAAAGGAGAAAACATTAGCTTGAAGATGGAGTTCATATCTCTAGAACTTTTAACTCTAATACTATTGTGCACTAGTGATGAAAAGTTATCTTTGCAACACGCCAACTCACTGTCCCTAATTCATTGTGCCCTCGTGAAGCTGATCTTTGTTTTATGCGGAGTGGCACAGAAAAGAATAGCAGAAAACCAGTCAAGCTCTGTTGAGCACATTTGTTGTTCAGTGACAAAGCTGAAATCACTTTGCTCTAACAGTTGACTTTCCACTGAACTCTGAAAAAAGTAAGCAATTACTTGGTTCATGCTCTTTAGTAGACTGAATGCTTGCTTATTTTATTTTAAGCTTCCAGATTTGATCTGTCACAGCAGGAATGATAATACCCCTAAGTAATTATGTCATTTGTCATTTGTTGTTCTATTATATATTCCTCTAAGCTCCAGATGAAAAAGAAATCTCTTTTAAGTGTTCTATGTATAAACTATTTGGTAACAGCAATAGCAGAAAGAATTACTCAATGCCAGTAGGGCTGACTAACAGGAGATATGTTGGACTTCTTCCCTTTGCAGCACTTAGCATAAAGTCCTCTACCAAATTAAATCCAGGTGGACCCACTGGAAGTGAATGTGTTTCAGATATGTACTTAAATGCTGAAAGACAAGTCAATCAGTTGCTCAATGCCATTTATTATAGAAAATCAAAGGATTTACTTGTTTTTCAGTCTGAGAACTCTATTTTTCTTTCTTTTGTAATCAGCTATTAAGATAATACATTGCTTATTTTCTAACATAAAATCATAATTTAAACATTTTCCTTGATAATAACTGTTTAAATTAAGACATTGTTTAACCTGTAAATACATAATGATTATTTTTCAGTTACATGAGAGAAAGATGAATTGATAAAACCAATTCACTTATTTTCTCTGTTAGAACCTTAAATTTAATTTTATAAACAAATGTTATAGAATAGGAGACACCAAGAGGATGAAAAAAATCACAGAATCACAAATTAGTAAGAAAAATAAAACGAGGGGAGCTTTTATAAATTAAAGGAGCTGTTTCTGATGCTTTTGCCTACTTTTGGGACCCATGTCTTCCTACTGGGTTGCCTTATCCAGCCTAATATTAGAGGAGGTGCCTAATTTTATTGCAACTTGATCTACCATGTTTGGTTGATGTTCCCAGCAGGCCTGAACTTTTCTGAGGGGACACAGAGGAGAACTGGCTGGGGAAGTAAGGAAGAGAAAAGGATGGAGGAGGTTAGTGGTAGAGGGAGGGAAGGGAAACTGTGGTTGGGATGTAATATTTGAGAAAATAATTTAATAACAGTATAAAAAAAGAATGACACAACTCCAGTTCCTTCTAAAATAATATTTGGAAAACTTATTAATGCTAAAATGACAGATTATAGGTCTATAAAGTGTTATTAACTAATAGAAACAAGGCTTCAGATAAATAAGATGAATAAGACTGGGAGATGTGATGT
Source organism: Grammomys surdaster (assembly GCF_004785775.1). NCBI lineage: Eukaryota > Metazoa > Chordata > Mammalia > Rodentia > Muridae > Grammomys > Grammomys surdaster. The sequence continues at coordinate 9,029,626 of NW_021621185.1, forward strand.
ATAGTGTCTTCACTCATTTTCATCTTAAAGAAGATTTATCCTTTTATGGGCTCAGATAAATGTTTTTGAAAGACAAACCTTCTTTGAAGCATATACATAGGTGGTAGTAAGGACATTTTCCAAATAGAATTGTCAGTTACAATAGGAAAAAATGTCAGATGTATGTCTAAAACCATGATATTGTAAATTTAATATTTCTTATCATTACTTCTATTAAATAGAAATACAAATTTTCTAATAATGCTATTCCCCACCTAATAGAAAAATGCCACTTTAGTTTTAAGACAATAATGTTTTTCTGATATTTATTGAAGATTTGAAGGACAGAAATTAATAGTTTCCAAAGTTATATCAAATTATTGAGGCTATTAGATACAAAGCAGAATCATGTATTTATATTCACAGAGCATACAAATCAAATTAAGATTCTCATGCTCACACTTGACACACTTTATTCTCTATCCGATATTCAAAATGAATAAAAGTTCACAACGAAACTGAGAGGAATATGAATATGTTCCACATATCCGTTTCTGCCATACCTTCCTAGAATCACCCACTGTCAACATCAGAATGGACCACTCATCACAACTGATGAGTCTACAGTGACATGTCATATTCAAAGATCATAGTGACATCTGGATTAACTTTTAATGTTATACATTCTTTATGTTTAGACACACATATATTATGTGTATAATGTATGGTATGTATATGTATATTTTAAATGCATAAAAGTACTTTGACAATGTATTAGATACAATCTTTTTTACAGTTTATACATCCTTTTACATCCTTCTGAGTCATACATATGTATGCTAATTGAAGGCCATTATTCCTTTAAGAATCTTTGGTTATGAGGAACAAAATATCTGCACATTCTAATTTAATTTAGAACTTTATTAATGTGTAGTGAATAAGACAAGAAATATTTCATCACTTGCAAACCATTTTTGAAAATATGGAAACCACAGTGGAAATGTATATAAACTAACATTGAATGAGTCCTGCATATTTGTAACAGTACCACCCTTAGAATTACCCAAGGTGAATTATCGGTCAGGTGAGAGTCATAAGCATTACATTACCATGCATTATAATTTCCTGCAAAATCCACTCCACTAAATCAATCTTGCCATTGTTTTATGGTTAATTCCACAATACCTTATGGAATAAACATTTAGAGAGAAGAATATCTGATCCCTGTGTCATAATAGGCCTCAGAGGGAGAACAAGAAATAGTAAAAGGACAGAAGAGACCTGGTCAAAGTCAAAGTGCTGGTTCTTGAAGGAGACAATTTTGTTCCCCAGGAAACCTTGGAGGCAAGCTTTGTGCATTAGTGAAGCCTGCGTCTGGTTAGTAAGGTCAGATAGGCCATAGTATATGCGATGGCACTGAATTAGAATTAACTTCAAAAATTATGATTATATTTCTAAACAATAATCTAAGGGCCTAGTTATATCCTAAGTAAAGTAATGTTTTAGATAGAAAACCAAAGAACTGTCTGTAGGCTTCTATAACTAAGTCTTTCTTCTTACACTTGTTTGTAGACTGGTGACCAATGATTGTTCATCATACAGTACATATTAACATACTCAGTTCATTCTTAGAAACACTATATTTTCTATGTAAACTGGAAGATCTCAAGATAGCTGGATATACTATTGATTGTTTAGAAATTTACATTTAATTGAAGCGGAAACTCCCCGAGGAAAGTATATTCCCTGATGTATTTTAAGAAAGAAATGCAAAATCTATATTAACTGTCTTAATTAAACACCCGAGTTTCTGAAGTTTTTAATTCAACTGTATTGCTACAGTTTTATAAATATTTATACTCTTATTCAGTGATTTAAGGCAATGAAAAATTCATTGCTTAAAGAGAATTAAGGACTCCAACTTGTGCTGAGAATACACTTTTACATATTCATTCATTAAACTAACATTTGTTAAGCATATAGTATTAATATATGCTCTGTAAGTGGTATAAAGAACATGTAGTAAGATGTCAGATATAACTTGATTAATGTTTCCAGTGAAAAGTGTGGTGATATGACAGAGGCATTTTGATTCTTAAGGAATTGGATTTATGTTTTGGTACAGGAGAGCTACATTGGAGGCCAGGGGTGGGGAGTAGGGTGGGAGGGGAGGAATTTTCCTTCAAGTGAAATGTCTTCTGTAGGTTATAACCATGGAGCAATTACAGGAGTACTTCTCTCAGATTTGGAACTAGGCTGAGAATTTGCAAGTTGTGCTTTTATATGCTATAAAATGAGGACACTGGGCAGAACCCAGGAGTCATGAGAAGCAGGGATGGAGGGGCTATTGTCTATCCCTTCTTTTAACTGTTTTTCCTGTAGCATTGTTTCAGAGACTTCTTTGCCTTAGTACCTCTTTCAGCTTTATATTTTCTATCATTTTAAAGAAACAGTTACATGATTCCATCTTAGAGAGGGTCCTACATCAGTTTGTAGCATTCAGAGTTCTGAGTCCATAGGGTTCTTCATTGAAGATCTGTTTTAATAATTTTTGCATTTTTCCTGTTTCCTCAGCCCCAGGGATGACAGCTGCTTCCAACAGTCTCCACTTTCAGTATACTTTTTTGTTTTCTTGTTTGTCTGCCAGTGATCAGTTTGTAGTACTCAGCTCAAAAGTACCTACATTGAGTTCTTTCAGGTCTGGGTTACCACATGGGGATGATATTTTCTAGTTTAGTCCATTTTGCCTGCAAAATTCATGATATCATTTTTTTAAATACCTGAATAGTATTCCATTGTGAAAATGAACCATATTTTTTGTATCCATTTTCAGTTGAGAGATGTCTGGATTGTTTCCAGTTTCTGGCTATTACCAGTAATGTTGCTATGAACATATTAGAGCACATGTCCTTGTGGTATGGCAGAGCATTTTTTGAGTCTATGCCCATGGGCAGTCTATAGCTGAGTCTTCAGGTAGAATTATTTTCAATTTTCTGAGGAACCGTCATATTGATTTCCAGAATGGTTGTCAGTTTGCAATCCCACCAGCTATGGAGGAGTATTCTCCACACAAGGACATGCATGGTATATGCTCACTGATAAGTGGATATTAGCCAAAAAGTACAGAATATCCATAATGCAACTCACAGATCTTAAGAAGTTAAGCAAGAAAGAAGGCCCAAGTGAGGATGCTTTAATCCTTCTTAAAAGGAGGAATAAAAAAATCATGGGAGGTGGAGGGAGGGATTTGGGTGGGAGATAGGAAAAGGGGACAGGATCAGGCAGGGAGCAGGGACAAGAAACAATCATTTCAGAGGCCAAGGAAAATGAATGGAAATATACACCTGCTGGAGGTGGGGGTGAGGGGAACCTCTAGAACATCCAGAGACCTAGGATGTGAGAGGCTCCCAGGACTCAACATGGGTGACTTTATACAAAATGCCAGGCAGTGGGAATATGGAACATGAAGAGACCACCTCCAGTAGTTAGGCAGGGCCCCCAGTGTAGGGATGGAACACCAACATGTGTTCAAAAAGTTTGACCCAAAATTGGTTCTGTTTAAAATAAATAAATAAATAAATAAATAAATAAATAAATAAATAAATAAAATGCAGGGATAAAATTGGAGCAGCAACTGAAGGAATGGCCAACCAGTGACCTGCCCAACTTGGGATTCATTCCATGAGAGGTCACCAAACCTAGACAATATAACTGATGCCATGTTGTACTTATAGACAGGAGCTTAGCATACCTATCTCTCTACACCAGCAGCTGACTGAGACAGATGCTTATACTTGCAGCCAACCACTGGACTGAAGTCAGGGACCTCAATGGAAGAGTTAGGAGAAGGACTGAAGGAACTGAAGGGGATAGCAACCCCATAGGAAAATCAACAGTGTCAAGTAACCTGGACTCCTTGGAAGCTTCCAGAGACTAAGGCACCAACCAAAGAGCATATATGGGCTGGTCTGACATCCCTGGCATATAAGTAGCCGAGGACTGCTTGTTTGGCCTCAATGAGAAAGGATGCACCTAATCCTGTGATGACTTGATGCCCCAAGGAAGGGGAGTCCTGGGGATAGGCACACTCTCAGAGGCAAAGATGGATGTGGGGGGATTGGTAGAATGGACAACATTTGGGATGTAAATAAATAAAATAATTATAATAAAAAAGAAATAATAATCTTTCTGTAAATACTAGTGGTTTTTGACCCCTAACTTTTCAGAGATTAAGGCTTTCCTAGGATTAGTCATAATCATGATTCTGAAAATAACACCTGCTCTGTAATATCGAGAATCTAAGTACTATATTCATTTCATAATTTTTAGTAGCAAAAATATATGTTTATTTTATAATTTTAGTGGCAAAACTATATGTGATACATCGCATGCATCTCTTTGTGTGTGTGTACGTTTGTAATACACACATATATATATTTATGTATATATATATTTACATGTATATACATATATAAAATATATGTATGTAGGTATACATACTAGCATATTATAATTAGATGTATAAAACATATATGTCTTGCACAAATTAAAATCAGTAGAGATCAAAGGCAATGGGTAATAATATATTAGTGTTCTTTTTCTTTAGAGCTCATAACAGTTTAAATTTTTTTGTATATTTATGAGGTTTTACAGAATATGTCCAAGAATAAACATTCATTGCAACACATGCCTTTTCTCAGGGATCTTATGGAAGAAATATCATTAGACAATAAGCAAACATACTACTGATTTCTTTTCCTTGCCTGTTCCCTGATGCCCATATTTACGGCACCTATAAGCTCCCAAAAATAATCCCATGAGATACTTCTATTCAAATTATATCAGGAGATGTATATATAATCTCCCAATGTAATTTTTAAAAGTTAATCATGATTCAAGTCTCTGAAGTGAAAAATATTTTTGTGTCATCGTAACTCAATAGATATTTTATTTTGTTTGAACAGAGAAAAGTAAACATTTTTCCAGGCTAGTTTGTGGGATGATTTTAAAAAAATGAAAACTCTAAACAGATTTTTATCTCTGCCAAACCCAGAATACTCGAATAATTACATTTAATAATGGAACAACATACTTGTGCCACACACATATACACACTATGTAATATGTAAGTACTTAACAATATTTTTACCCAGAAAAGATTTTCAAATACTAAGATATCATCTCTTTTTCCCTATTATCGAACTACCTACAGAGGTAGCTGGACATCTGTTATATCCTTGATTTTGCAGAACATGGAGACCAAGGACTTTATGTGACTTCCTGTTGCATTTATCCAATTCCCTACAATTTTGAACTTTTCTATGGTGCCATAAGACATAAAAACATAATTATTGTCAACAAATAGAGCCCATGGGTCTTGCTATTTCTTTTTTTTTGTCAGATGTTGATAGTTTGTTAGTTGTTTAGTTACACAAAAGAGTTTCCATTTTATTATAAGAAAAATACCAATGCATGGGATTCTTAGGCATCAACACTGCAGGTAAATCGATTCTTATAAATATTACAGCAAGTTATAGATATATATCCTGGTTTTCTATTTTTAAGGTTGATTTGTGATTCACTGAAATAAGATACTCCAACTCTACCAGTAAACCCTGAAGTTCTACAACCTACTTTAAAATGTCAAGTATGGAATACTATAATTCTTCATGGACATTTGCTGGCTTCTTGTTTTAAACAATGGCATACTAAAATTCTTGTGGACATTTGCTGGCTTCTTGTTTTAAACACAAGGAGAATAAAGCCTTCTATGTGGTGTTAAAGATGGAATGTAAGATTTTCTTTCTGAATAGAATTGAAAAGATATAAGCTTTTCTTATGAAATTGGTAAAAATGTGTAAAAATTTAAAGAGGGTTTAATATACTTGTAGAAAGCCACAGTTTTATTTATTTTCTGAGTCTAGGTCTTCCATTTAACAAGAGAACTTTCACAGTTGTATATTACGTCTTAAAGAATCTTCATTATCCCAATTGAGTTTTATAACTCTTTTTTCTTTTAAAATAAAAACTGACCTGGTAAGGGGGCTGACAGAGGGACTGGAGGTACTGAAGGGGATTGCAATCCCATAGGAAGAAGAACATCAGCTGGCCTGAGCCCTCCCCCTAGTGCTCCCAGGGACTAGAACACCAACTAAGGAGTGAAGAGGGAGGAAGCCAAGGCTCTATATACATAGGTAGCAAAGAATGGCTTTGTCTGACATCAGTGGGGGTGGAGGCCCTTGGTCCTGTGGAGGTTTGATGCCCCAGTGTAGAGAGATGCAGGAAGGGTGGGATAGGAGAGGGTGGGTAGGTGGGAGAGCACCCTCATAGAGGCAAATGGGAGGGAGAAGAGGGAAGTTGTGAGATGGGGGCTTGTGGTAGTTTAACTGGAAAATAGGATATAATTTGAGATAATTGAATGGAATGATTAATAAAAATAATAATAAGGTAGCTAAAACAATGAAATTTACAAAAAATAGACGGACATGTATAATTCTCTTTTACAGAAAAGGAACAGAAACCACTAAACAATAGCATTCCTATGACTTTAATTTTTCTAGGTAACGAAAACTAACCTTGTATCAACAGTGGCTGTTATAATTAGTGCTTGGTCAGCACTAGCTCACCATGTATAGACATGTGCTGCATTTTTCAAAAGTCCCATGTCCTGTTTATCTTCAAGCATCCAATTAAAGGCTCTTCATTTAAATTAGCCATCTATCTATTTTCTCTCACAGTGGGTGAAACACAGGATGAAGTCCCCTTCTGTATGCCTAGGATTGGGGAAGAAAGGCAAGGGAGATTGGCACAAGAGAAACTATAGCTATGTGGTATATGGAACTTTGAGAAAACAAAACAAAACTCTGGCTGGTTTAAAAGATCTTACAATCAGCCAAGCTTTATTGACTTCCCAGTTTTGCTTGGGTTGATCCTCTGTAATAAAGAGCATATCCTCCTAAATTATATCAGAAGTCATCTCTGATTTTTGGGTAATGTTTATAATCATGATATCAATAAAGAAGTCTTTAAATGCTAAGTGCTTAAGGGATCTTTACTCATTTTGGGAAAAGATGCACAGGGAAAGAAAGAATCAATTCTGAAACAGAACTCAGAAGTTTCTAGTTTTATATTAACTATTTGTGAGACAAATGGGATTCTTTACTTATAAAGTCAGAATTGTTTAATGAAATTACTCTTGAAAATTAGAAAAATACAGCAATTTTGCAATTTAATCAACTGAAACCCAGATCATTTCTGTTGTATATTCTTTCTCATACTCTACATGTGACAAAGGAAAACACATGCTTTAAGTAAAATGACATAATCCACTTACTTTTTTGGGCTCTGATTTTATGTGTGGGAAGCCACTAGGTGACAGTGTAACTTTAGAACAAAGAGAACAATCTTTCCTGAATTCATAGTAACTTTCAGATTCAGAATTTACATAAAAATAGTAATTTGAAAATTAAACATTTATTTTGAAAGACAACCAAAATTACCATTTACAGAATAACTTACAGGTGGCAGAGCTTTGTACAAAACCCTACCATGACACCTGCCTACTTTTCTGAGGTCCAATTCAGAAGTGTATCTTTTCTCTTTTCTGTCCTTTTTCTTTCTTTCAGACACTGCTGAAAGGCCTCAGCACATTTTTTTCTGATATCCCTGCTCTTCCTTATAGTTTCTATGAATCTTCCTCCTATCACACAGCTGCTAGACATGATCCATGCCCAATGGTTAAATGGCATCATTTGCTCCCCTCTTCTTCATCTCTTCTCTTCTCCCATCTGCCAAAATTTTCAGTTCTCTTTCATTTTCTCTCAAACTGTAATAAAATGATTCTTGAGTTTTAATTAAAAATACTACTTCCACATGAAAAATTAAAAGGATGAAATATTTGTTCCTTTCTCAGTAAACTCATTCTCTATCTTTACAGCATCAAAGGATTTACAATAGAATATTTTCTATTGTACAACATAAACATCATATGAACAAGACGTCATTGTCTTAGATCACTGATAATGATTTCTAGATATCTCTTCTTTATTAAGTTATTTTAGTCTGTCTTCATTTGCCACACATCTAAGTAGTAAAAAGCAGAATATTATTTCTCATTTTCTACTTATTTTGAAGAAAACTAAACTAAAACAAACACCATTGTCCTTCACTTAAATATAGAATGAATTTTTTGTGATTATTGTGGCAGCTTCACTCTACTATTGAAATATGTGGACTATTTAGATTAATAGTTGATATATACTCTTTGCAGAAATCTCGAAGTTCCTGATGGAATTCTTTTCTCTTGTAGAGCCTGGGAGGTATAGCTTACCTCATGGATATATATGCAGTGCTAAAACAAACATACATATATGCAATAAAGGAGTCAGTTGACATTTGACCAGGTTCCTGGAACGTAGTCTTCAAAATCTGAGAATTTACAATGGATTGACCTTCCTTTATCCTTTATGGTGGTCTTTCAGACAGTAGCAAATAGTTCTATGCTAATGAGTGACATATGCTAGTTCCTGCGTCGTTGACACTAACATACCTAGTGTTTGTGATAGAGAGCTAAGCACTACAGAAAGACAAATATGTCATTAGAAAAATCAAGAGTTTCAATAATTCAATATCAGTTCATCTCTAGGGAGAGGAAGAGAGCTGGACAACAAGCTCCAATTTGCTCCCAATAATACAATCAGTGGTGAGCAGAATTAACCATCCCCCAAAACTCTGCTTACAAAGTGTGGGTCAGCTATCTGGGTTGCCCTCTTATACACTAAAAAGGGACTCTTCCTGAGAAATGACAGTATCATTTACAAAGTCTTTCCAGATCTTACACCTGTCTCTCTTTTTGGCTGTTTCTGCTGTGTATCTTCCTGTAATAGGAAAATTGTAGCCATAAGGATAACATTTTCTTAAGTTCTATGATATTGATATAATTATCAAACCTAAGGATGAATTTTAAAGTGCTTGACATAAACCAGGGTAGCTTAGATACTGCTAATATTATGGCTGGTATCTGAAGTAAGGAAGTGTTACACGGGACTTGCCCTTAACCTCAAGTTTGGCAGGCTTACAAGATATCAAATTGAAAATATCACACTTCAGATTATTATAATATAACTTGATTGGTACTTGAGCTATTTCTCAAAAAGCATCATTTAGTTCTCCTTCAGAATTCCCTCAGGCATTAGTGAGAACTGCCTATGAATAGCTCTTTCCAATTAATCACTGTGTCAACTCCATTTCTCAAAAATAATAAGCTATCATATGATTTACATATGAAAATATTGATATGGAAGCTAACAATTTTGGTGAAATTGATTCTTTTGCAAAGCGAGTAGGTTATAGCATCTCATTTTTGTACTCATATCTGTTCTTTTTCATGCTCTTCCTTCAGATAAAGTGTTATATTGAGAGACAAGAAGCTGAGAGAAATGAAGTATTTTAGGTCAGATCCATATGAGTGTGAAGAGAGGACTTTGGATAATCTGACAGCAATGACAAGGTTAGACCACCATCTTATGCTCTGTCTATGTTAAAGACAAAGGCAACTTGTATTCCTTTGATACAATATGAAATATTCCTTCTATTTCTGTTATCGTCTTGATAACTATGTATCCAGGTCTTCCCAATTGACAGTAGACTCAATGCCGACACTGTGACTACTGATACCCTTTCATTATTGCCATGCACTGAGGCAAGCACATATGGCAACTGGATACTTTACTGTGGTGGCAAATCAAAGAGCACAGCTGTAAGTCTGTTATCTTCTGTAGCTGAAATGTTCCTCTTTCTCACTTTCTCAGCTCTTGTGTGTTATTGAAATTTTTATAATGAACGATTTTCTCTTAAGCAAACAGTCAGGTTTTCTTGTTTTGTTTTTTGTTTGTTTGTTTGTTTTTTACTACAATCAATAATCGTGACTCATAGGGGTTGCAGAAAGTTACTTTGTGTGCTAAGGTAAGAAAATTTCTCAAAATGAATTATTCTCTGTAGTAACTGTCCTAAATAAGAGAATTCTCATGAGGACCAATATAGATGTAGATTAAAGCAGAATATATAAATGATTCTAATAATACTATCACTCCTGGCATGCGGCGAATGAATAAGTGTCAGGAAGGATACTGTAGTCAAAGGGCAGGTACACAGTATATGGTGGAAGTTAGAAATAACCAGGTTCCAATATGTTTCTACCTAAAACAAAGAAGTGAAGGTTAAGTCAAACTATGTGTATGTGAATAAAATCATTATTTTCCCATCTGAAAAACCATTACTAAAAAACTAGCATATCAACCACTACACAGAACATCTTAAAACAGAAGGCCAGATTTTATATATAGGCAGTAATTTCTTTTAAATGATATTCTATTTAGGAAGAATTATTTAAGGGGAAAGAGTAACTGAAAAATCTTATGGAATGTAGAGTACATTCTTTTTCATTTTGGTAGGATGTAATTATAAGAAGCAATTACTCTGAAAAGCACCAATATTATTGATAAGTAGGCATTGTGAATGTAAACATTTCTTTAAGTAAACTTTGTCTGTTTAACATGTCACTTACTACCTGACAAATCTGCCACCGTCAGCATCGTGGATCTTAAATTAATGTAGGATCTCAGCCCCTCTTCTGCTCCACTGACTCAGACCATGTGTCTGCATATATCCCAATGTGATTTGTATTATAAGCATTAGCATAGAATAGAGAGCAAATATTTTATTGAGTCCAAATCTCATTGTTTCTAAGCTACTCTTTACAAGTCAATAAGTCACTCTTGGAACATGAATTAATTGCTTAGTTCACTAGCATTTATTTAATGTTGTATAGGTCTAGGCTAAAGGAATTAATTAAACTGACAAATTATATTCCAGGTTGAAGCTATGTGGTCATTTGAATTAATCTTCAGAATCAAATCTAGGCAATTAATATGCTTTGAGCAAAGATAGTCTTCTTAGATCATGACCCAGAGAATAAAATGAATAAAAACTAGAACATTCTGATTTTAAACATACGGACTCCACGGAGATATGAAAAACAAATTCATTGTAATAAGAGAGTAGAAACTATTTTTAAACCACAGTTTTAACTTTAAAAAATGTAGTCACAGACAAACACCTCATCTTCCAGATTCTTTAATACATAACCATGGTAGTTCCCCCCATATTGCATGCACAATAAAGTACAATAGACAAGATATGCTTTCAAGCCCTGAGTATAGAAACTCAGGCATCACTGATATGTTGCCTAGAGTTCTCTACAGGGAAGAAGCTAGTACCACACGGCAAGAATATGCAAGAAGCTCAATGAAGGGGCTAGAAATACAGCTTAGTGGTTCAGACAAATAGCTGTTCCTGAATAGATTCTAAGTTTCTAGCACATACATGGAGGTTCACAAATATGTGACACTCAAGATACAGGGGTTATGGTGCTCTTTACTGGCATCTATGGACACCAAGCAAGCATGCAGCACATGTATATACAGATGGGGAAATAATAAATAAATATTTGTAAAAAAAAAAAAAATAAATGGATGGGTTCACATGGATAAGAATTCAACCACAAACTTGCTTGTAACTCAAGATATCCCAGCTGACCGTCTGAATCTAGTCTCATAAAAGAACCTAAAAACTATCCAGTAGAGCCAATTCTAAACCTATAGCTACTGAGAACCCCTTATTATTATTTTATTTGAAGTAATTTGATATGCACATGCAATTATACTAGGCACAGAGAATTTATTTAACAGAGATTTGCAGTGTATTAAGTCATATAACACATTCTGTGATGTAAACTTGAATGAGTATGATAATAGATATAATCCTTAAAGATACAGTTGGTTAACTGATTCAAATAAATGAAAATAATATCCCTGAATGTTAATTATGGTATATTCTAAAACTTCTTCATGGAAAAATATTATTTGATTATGAATAAATGGGATGAACAATAGAGAAGTAACAAATTTTCTCAAAGTCTTCAAAATGAAAACATATAATACAGGTTTAAGATCTCGATTCTCTCAGTGTGTTTCACTAGCCTTTTTTCTTTTTCTTTTTTTTAAGGGGTTAGGGGTAGTCCTAGGGCTCTTTAGTTCATGTTTTTGTCTAATAGTGTTATGGGATGGGGTTGGAAGTGGCTAAAAATCTAGGAGGTTTTGAAAGATCTAAATGACAATATTTTTCTCGTCCTCAAGTAAGCTATGATCAGGTAGACGTTACTTTACTAAAAGTAAGCAAAGAAAGGCCAAAATGGTCAAAGTTAATTTCATTGAATATAATTCTATAGACAAAACAAATTGTGGACAGTGTTGCAGGTCAGTAAGGCATTAGTAAACAGACAAGAGGGCAAGCAAATATCTTGTAAACTGTCTTAGTTATTTTTAAATTGCTATAATAAAATCTCATGACCAGTGCAACTTATAAAAGAAAGAAGCTGGAGTTGCAAAGTTCTGTAGAGTTAGAGTTCATGACCATCATGTGAAGCAAGGTGATAGGCAGACAGACTTGGCACTGATCTCTTGTGTTTTGAGACATACTAGGAAGCAAGCAAAAAGAGCCAACTAGAAATGGGATGGACTTTCAAAACCTTAAAGTCTCCCTGAGTGTCATATGTCCTCCTTTTGGGCCATACCTTCTAATACTTTCTTCTCCACAACTGGGGTCAAGCATGAGAAAGTCCACTTATCCTGCTTCCTGCTTTCCTCATTTGCCTTTAGATCTTTGTGGAGGGCTGAGGCCTTGTAGATCCTGTGGACTTTTCATTGGTGTCATCCTGCTTCAGTGAACATTTGGGCTTTCTTGTTGGTATGACTTTATGAGTGTAGCTTCTGATATGACTACTAGACACAGTCTCACAGCCAACTCCATGATCCTCTGGCTTTTACAATCTTCTGTCCTTTCTTCTCCAATATTCTTTGAATCTTACATGTGGGGTCACGTCTACTTATTTATATTTTCCACAAATGATTTGTTTGTTTGAACTACATGACAAACTATAGCTATTACCTCAGGTGATCAGCCACATAGACTCTAAGGTAAACTTCTATCCAAGTACCAAATGGTTGTTGAAATAAGGACTGTGGCAAAAATTCTGGACTAGTTATGGCTATCAGGAGAAGGTCCAAGGCCATATTCCTTTGGATTTCTAGTATAAGTACAATCATTTGTTGACAGTCATGGTGGTCTTATGCCATAAGTCTAGCTCATCAACAGATAACCCATAGTATCATGAGTCTTTTTCCTTCCTAAGCTTTGTAATGATTTTTTGTTGCACAGCTTTTGGTAATGGTGGCTCCAGGCCTTGTATAAGAGCCAAAGACTAGGCCATTCACAGTCATTTCATACATCCAGCTCTTTTAGAATCTCAGTGCTTGTCAATGAGGCATTTGGATCATCCTGCATGTAAAGAATGGCTTGTGGGTATGGACTCCACTTTTTATGAAGCTCCCTGGTTCATTCTGAACAGCATGCAAAATGTAGATTCAGGAAACACTGATAAGGCTTGCCTGCAATAGCAGAAATAGTGACATCATACCCACAGCAGATTTTTGGCAGACTTGGTACAATACAATTCAGAAATAGTAGAAGCCAGATCAGGCTTAAAGAAAATAAACATGCTGCTTGGAATTTCTCAAAAACAAGACAAATAGTAAAATTAACATGACCATAATAAACAATATATATTTCAAGGATTAGATAGAATTTCAACCCAGTAAGCATCTAGAAAAACATGCAGGAAACCTGGACATCACATAACTATGAAAATGAAATGACAAAAACTGATCAGATGGTGAACAGGAGAACTCCAAGAAGAAGAATTTAAACAGCTGTTGTAAGGAAACTTAATCAGCTTGGAAAAAAAACAGAGAAATGTTTCAATCTCTTCACAGATAAACTTAACAAAGAGATAGATCCAATTTTCAAAAGAATCAAACAAGTTATTGAGCTGAAAAATACTCTAGCAAAATGAAAATTGTGATAGAAGAAATCAATATTGGGAAAGACTGATTAAACCAAAATACTGGATCAAACTCAGTGTGTTTGAAAATATTCTGGAGGAATTACCAAATAAGAACAATGAAGAAACTAAAACTGTACAGGAACTTTGAACAGCATCACAAAAGAAAAAACTATAGCTACTAGCATTTAGCAAGAATATGAAATACCAGTGGGGTTTTCTCATTTAAAATAATAAGAAAAAATTTTCAAATCAGAATATTATTTAGCTCTCCATATATATATATTTAAAGCTAAGGTTGCCAATCAGAATTAACTCACCCAGTCTACCTCAATCTCACTGTTAGAGAATCCTGCTATTAAGGCTGCAGTCCACGCGGGCTAGGTAGCTCTCTGAGTTAGGCAGAAAATAGAGGAGACCCTCTTTCAGCAGAGTTTCCCTTCCTCTGCCTAACCTGACTTGGAGAATGTCTCTGAGTGCAGATTCCTGACCATACCTAAAGAGTGACCCTGTGCATGACTCAAAATACAAGTTCCAGTCTGGCATCCTGCCAGTAGGATAATTAGGTGCTGTGTTATGCCCATCAACCCTTTCTACCCAATCCCCTAAGAGGCCTCATATACTGTACCCATGGAGAAAAGAAGTAGAGCTGTCTCACTGAAGCTGTCTCTGGAAGTCCTTCCATCATACTCTGTCTAAATCCTGCTCACTGCTGCTTCTCCATCTTTCCTTTTAGGGAGTGGTCAGTGATTTCCCCAAGGAGAAGGGAGACCCACCATTACATAATAAAGGTATTAAATGTGAGAGACAAAGAGAATACCTTGAAAGTTACAACAGAAGGGAAAAAGAAAATCCATTTGACATCCCAATTTACATTACAGCAAACTTATCTCACAAAACCTTTCAGGCAAGGAAGGAGTGGTATGAACCATTCGCCATACAAAAGAAGGATGAGGGCTAGATATGCCAAAAAGAAGACCATAAGGCTGTTAAATGTGTGACATAAAGATTAAAGAGATAGAAGCTGGATGGGTGTATCTACATGAGATCTCTTCTACAAATAATACAAAAAGCAGATCTTCAAAATGATGGGAATATGTAAGGAGTGAAAGAAAAACATAGGGCAGCATCAAATAGGTAAGAACAGGTGTGAAAATAAACTCAGAATACAGTATTATTATAAGCATGTGTGTAAACCATATTTAGTATGAAGGCTGTGAATACGTTTCTGAGAACTACAGCTTACATAGGTGCATTCTGCATCAGTCTGACTAGAACTTGAGTCACTGTGGAGAGGACAGAATGTTTCTGGCCTCCAGTATAATTTACCTTCGGCTGTCTTTATCCTCTTTGATAGCCATAGCCATGATTTTTCCACCTCTGAGTCTGACCTACTACCCCTATAACTAACATAAAAAACATTGTGAAGTGTATGTACTTAACAGATAAGCTTCTACTAACCAAAAGGCTAAAAATGTTGTCATATAATATATGAAGCCTTCAACCTCACTATAACTGGAATCTAAACAAGTTGGCTCTGTAAGAGTTGGTGTAGGATGGTGAACAACAGGCACTGAGATGAATAAGAGTATTTACAGTAAAACTAAGTCTTAATTAGACAGGAACAAGAATGTTGGTGTTCTGTAATTACACAATTAAGACATAACAACAATATACTATGTATTTGTAAAAACCCAAAAGAAATGGTTTTGAATTTTTCATCATAAAAAGTGATAAATACATGAGGAGATATACTTAATTTTAATTTTACTATGCAATGCACATTTATACTAAAATAACACATCCCATTGATATGAATAACTTTTATTTTTATATGCCAAGTATAATATATTTAACTTAAAAATAATTTTAAAATTCCAATTCAGATAAGTATATCCCGACTTTAAAGCTCTTATTTAAAAAAAAATCAGGAAGGAAATAAGTTGCAGCAATATTTGGCTAGTAATGATCTACATTTTGTTATCAATCTACATATATAGAGTATTACAGTTAACAGGGAAAATTCATGGGTCTAATATAATTGCTACTCCTCAGATTATGTACACACACACACACAAACATACACACACATGCACTCACACATGCACATGTACACAGCTGCCCACACATAGTTATTTTCCATATTTGCTATATAATTTTCTCCTGTAAGGCTTTCATGAAGACAGCATAGTTAGGGAAGTTTCACACTCATTAGATAGATTATCCTTTAGAGTGGGACACAAACAAATTTGTCCATTTTCTAAACAGATTTATCACTTCTCCAGAAATTTTTGTTTTTTTTTAAGAAAATTACTTATGAGATTGCAAACATGTTTTATCTTTTCTCCACAATACTTTTCTTGAAATGCCTGAATGAAAACAAGCCTTCACATGTTAGGTACAAAATGTTCATTCATTTACTAACTCTCCCTATCCATAATATTACAATGCTCATGATGTTTGCCTGGCTTACAGTTGAATGTGGTGTTACAGAAATGTACATCCCAGTGCTGCTGACTCATTTGGAAGAACTTACAGACCACAAGGATACAATTATATAAGTTTGAGAAGTTGTAAAACTTGCTGCAACTAGTGCTTTATCAAGGACAGCATTACCAAAAGAGGGGGGCACAGCCTAGATGGCTTACTGAATTGAACAAAAGCAAGAATACTAAAGCAATATTGATTACAAAATGAAATGTCATAGCACAACATTATGGGCAACCAGAATACACTTCACAGATATTAACAGCTGTGGAACTGAGGGTAATTAACAAGCGGATGCAAAGATACTCCTTCCTTAAAACTAGAATCTAGATTTACAAGGAATCATTGATGCTACATGCACCTCTGATTTTTGCCAGGGAAAACAAGACTATTATACTGAAGATAACTTCAGGTTCCTATCACCCTGGAGCTGAAACCAGAGGACTGACATCTTTTCGAATCAGCCTTTGCCTCACATGTATTTGCTTCCACAAGTTGACACCCATGGAGGCTCAAGGTATTTTTGCTCTATCTTCTCACTTTAAAAATGCTATTATTTCCTGATGATATATATGTATATATTTGTGTGTGTGTGTGTTATGTTTTCATTTTATTTGTTTATCTGTATTGCATTCAAGCAAGACAATATGAAAATTGAAGAAAAGAAAGCCTTACCTTTCTTCCCTTATGACTTTCTAGCTTGCAGTTAAATTCTGTCGATACAATTATTATCACCATTGTCAGATATACGAATTAAGAATTTAGAACTATGGATCTAAGAAAGTAGTTGTTGGCCAAAATTTCATGGATGGTGGTTAATCTAGTGGGAGTAAAAGCCTGCTCTACTAGACAGAGTTTTATTAGTACACCAGGGTGAGAAGGAGTTGGGAACAGGTACATGAACAGAAGACTCCTTTCTCATTACAATTATGTGATTTGGTTTTGGAGATGAAGTCTCATGAAAATTTGATTTACATATTGTTGTATTTAGAATCTGAAATGTCCCTCCAATATCTGTGTGTTAAAGGCATAGTTCTTAGGACGTGATGCTCTTTAGCATGTGGTAGAACCTTTAAGATATAGTACGCAATAGAAGACATTGTAAGACATGCCCTTGAAGGGAATTATGAGCTATAATCTATTCCACTGTCATTCCCCATGAAGTGAGCAGTTTTGCTTTGCCATGTGCTTCTGCTGCAATCTGCTACCACAGGTGCAAAGAACCTGGACCAACTAACCATGGATCGAAAGCTCTAAAACGCTGAGCTTTTCTTCATAAGACAGTTACCTCAGATAATGACTGAAGTAAAAGCAAGCTGATTAATATGCAGATTGGTAATTTTGACAATATTTAAAAACAGTCTTGAATCTGAAAGTTAAGATTATATGAAATTGAAATCACTGAAATTTAGGTCAACTTTCTTACAGACTTCAAAAAAACAGGCTACAAAGTGGTAAAGAGTATGGATGTCAAGCAATTATTTTAACCCTCACTAAAGACTTGTAGGTATTCAGTTGATTAAATAAACTAACACTTGTCTGGTTTGTCACAGGAAATATTACTCAACAGTAGAAATCAAAACATGTTTTGTTAACAGCTTCATCTGAGAACACACCAGTTTGGGCAATGCTAAGCATTACTCATGCACAGGAACTGATGAGATCCCCTACTTTCTCTGGAGGCATAGAGGAATTAAGACAGCCCAAGGCAAATTGGCTGGAAAAAAAGACAAAAAAAAGCATTGTTTACAGGGGTGCTCTATCACTGGAAATGCATGGCATAGGGCTTCATCTCAAGGAATTTTGCATGCATATTCTCATGCAGTTTGACTCAGATGGACATGAGCCTTTGCACTGAAATAGACTACAAAGATCATAGAAAGTCTGCGTGTCTAATACAAACTCTCCTTTGTAGCTTTGAGAGATGCCACCTAAGTTGTTTGTCTCGTGAGAATATAGCTCTGTTTAGTCCTCCACCTGTGGGATAGAAGGCTTTTATGCACTTAACTCTAAATATTTAATTTTTGCCTGAGGGTATTTCTGGCCCTTTGTAAGGAATTTGGTTTACACTCAAGCAGGAGATGATGTGGAATAGGTTCCTGGTGAGATTAACTTAAAAGATTCAGGCTAGAAACTATCAATATGTCTGTGCATGCTGATTTCTTGTTTCTATTTGGTCTTGTTTTATTATTCCAAGCATTATGTCAGAATACTCATCTAACTTGTCCTTTATCTTTGGCTTCAGTTTTGTTTCAGGTTGGAACATGGTTGTGTGAACTGAAGTTCCCAGAAGATGCTGCAGACATGACACTCAACCTTCTACAAGAATGGTTGGCTGATTAAAACATCTGTGATTATAGAAAGTTAGAATATTGTAGCTCTCTAGAGTCAACTGGTCTTAAATTATCTTAGTGCTGAAATAACTATTGCTCTCTACTTCTTTATGTGACTTAACATCCTTGTGACTCTTATGTAAATCCCTTTGGAATGATCAGATAGAATCCAAACTTCCACAAATATAAAGTCTTGGAGTATCATCAGACAACATCTGGGGCCTATATAAACATTTCCCTATTTTGCTGTACAGGCCTCCTTGATGTTTCCATTACTATACTTGAAACTGTCTTGATTTATATTTTATTTGCTATTTTACTATAAAGCCTTTGTAAAATTGTAATCACATTTGAACATGGCATTTGTGGTAACTTGAATCAGTTGCTAAGCTCTTATCTCATGTATGACATAAGAATAAACGTTCTTTTTATTCTTCTTGGGGTTGAGAGTTGCCTTTTCTACCAGCAGCTGTCACTTGTATTCAAGTTTAACTGTGTCACAATAGATCTTTTATATACCCTACATTCTACACTTAAACTAAAAAAATTGGAACCAAAAGTATCCTATCCTTTCTGCTGCACGAAGAACCGATTGAGATAACTATCTAAGTCTATATATGGTGGAGTTTTATGACTATACTAGAATTACTGAAAAAGGATTCTGATTGTACACTTATGCTACAAATATGTGGAAATAGCAAAGTGAGGAACTATAATATCCACATGCAATTCTGTCTCTCACGATAGAGCAGCCGTGGCCTTTAGTTCATGTCCTCTCTATTCTTTATTTCCTCGTTCTTCTCAAAGAACGAGGTTGTTTGATGGTTGTTTCTCAAATAAGGGATAAAAAGGGAAATATGCAAGAACTGCTTTTTGAGACTTAATAAACTCGAGGACTAAGATGAAAAAAAAAGGCAAGGCAGATTATTATAAAACTTTTAGAACTTTTTATAAAATAAAGATTAAAAATGCTTAATATATACAAATTTCTCTCTGTGCCCTTTCACATTACTTTAAAAATCCAAATTTCAGTACCTCTAATGAAATTAAATTTAAAATTTAAATTCTGGAGGTGGGGGTGACCTTTTCTCCCAGAGACTTTCCTTTTATAGACAATGACACTGATTTCAGAGAGGTTCATTAAGTTGCCAGTGCCCGTAGACCAGATCCTCCAGAGGCAAGGGAAGCAACAAGTCTGTAATGAGATGTTCTCCTTGACATTTTGTGCCACCTCTCAGATGAATTAGTGGAGGCGGAGAATTCACCTGTCCTTGACCATGCTCTGGACAGTAACTTTAATTCTGTTTTCCCAATTAATCATCTCAAAAAGCTTCTGCTCCACTCACTTCTTTTGAAAGTTAATCTAGAAGCAGCTCAACTGAGAGACTTGTTTCATTTTGCTGTGCTTCTTTTCATTTCAGCTTTCCAATAACTGCCTGAGCTACGTGTGCAGTGCTTTAAGCTCATGGATAACATTGTTCTTCTGTGTTCTCCAGATCTCACAGAAAGACCATGTCATATTTTCCTTTCTCCTTTCATGACTCTCACTTTTCCTTCTTTTCTTTCCTCCACTTCTTTCCATTTAATTAGGTCTAAGTTCAAGTTCAAGTCTTTGTTCCCAGTTCATTGTCCTGAGAATGAAATCTACTCTTTGGTCAGAAGAACTCTTTTTAAACCGTGAACCTAGTTGTGAAGCCTGAGCACATTGAGAAATAACTCCCTAAAGTTTTCTGTTTCTCATTAACTTTTAAAGCCTTGCTGACTACATATGCTCATTACACAGTGTTGTAAATGATGTTTGAGGAAAATGATTCCAGCCCACTCAGTGTACAAAGAGAATACAAACAAGCATTTTGTAGTTGCTTCTCCAAGGTGATGCATGTGATAATACTGAACTGAGTTACCGCTATGAAAGCTTGAAATCCCCAAGGTCTCAAACCACTGAAAAGCAAACACGAGATGAAAATGTATAATTTGTTTCATGTTGACTCTCTCACCTCCTACTAACATATTAAATGTGGCAACAGATTCTTTTTTTTTTCTCAAAGATAAAGTACCACATGAGAATCTGTCTTCTTCCTTCTGCCAAATTGCTTCCCCCTCCCTCTGGCCTATTTTCATCCCTTATTAGTCCTGAGCTTTGTCTTAACTATTTATTAAGTTATTAATAAAACCAGCCTTCATGATGTTGGCCATTGAATAATGCTGGCTGTTGAGTAAACAGCACAGAAGTGACCTCTGGTCACATCTGAGCAAACTGAGTTCCCTGTATGTTGCCATTTGCAACAAATCCTGCCCTATGCTTGGTCGTTTATATACTTATCCTCTTATCAGAATAACACAGGTTTATTCAAGTGTTTACTAAGAAGGCAGACTTCAAAGCTACAACCATGGTTGTCTGTTTTTAATTTTTTTTTCAAAAAAACAATGTCCTATCCAAAAAGCTTTAAACCATTGCCAAATGTCTTCTTCAAAGTAGAAGAAATCTTCTGAAAAACTATACCCTCCAAAATAAGTGTGCAATTTATTTTATTTTAAGTAAGCATCATAAACAGAGGAGAAGCAAACATGCATCCTGCCTTCATCCTTTTGCAAAAAGGCAGAACTATAAATACAGCACCAAATGACTTCAGAGAACAGTCTCTGACCTTGAATAACTGGACGTATTAGGCTATGCGTACAGTGTACTTATACTAAAAAAAATTATTCATTTCAAAAGAAATTACTCTCATCTCTATTCTCATTTCCCCATTTCTGTAACTGATGTTTGTTTCTCAGTCACTAACTCAAAGAACAAAAAGGGAATAGAATGACTAGTTATGTCTTGCTAAGATTCTACCAGAGAAAACAGATTTATTTAGAAGACCACCTGAAACCAAACCCTTATGTTGCCTCAGAAAGTATTGATCTCCTGGACACTGTTAAGTTCTAGGATTTCACTGCTCAGTAAAAAGCAGGCTGACATGCACAGAGAGCTGCATCTAGTGAGGATATCTCCATTCCTAAGATGACTCTTAGTCGCTTGCTGCATTGTCACAATGCTTATGTATACCACACGTCAGAGCACTTTTCATAGTTAATGTGCTTTAGCTGTTCTGTACAAAGGTGATGCTGATGTTTCCTGGGCCATCAACTCCTCTGAGTGATGCCATGCCTCTTTTTCTTCCAAGTGCCTCTCCTGAACATTTCATGTAATACATCAGTATTAGAGATTCCAACTTTCACCTCAATGTCTAATCCCCTAAATTTGGTCAATACTTAGAAAGATTACTCTAACCCCAAAATATCTATGAAGATTAAACCAGAAGAAACAAGAGTGATTCAATTTCCCAAGTCAAGTAGTTACAGCTTTTATTTTGTTTTCTTTCATGCACTTTTTGATGAGTGGTGGAGTTTAAAACTGAAGCATTATTTTTTGTTTACCCTGTGAGAAGAAAGAAGCACATGCCTTTGTGCTTTCATATTATGCTTATTCCTTTACAGTTAGGAGTCTAGACCAGGCCAGAGTTCCTGTGCACCAATGTCCAGATTTGTCCATTGCTTTTTCATGTTTCCTTTACCTATTGATATATACTGTAATTGATTGTGGTCCCTGATTTTCTAGGTAACTCAATTCCTAAACAATCATTAGTGATAATGGACAAGGCCATAGAATACATGAAGTAAAACTCTCTGCCTTGGAATCAATGCTTTTTGTCTCCTTCTGAGTCTATGACTGCCAAAAGATAAAGACCTGAAGTGTTTACTATGAAGATTAAATGAGACACTGCAGGACAAACATTGATAAAAATATACTTGAAATGATACCCACTTATATCATAAGAGAAAATTTCATTTATGACAACCATAACAAATTAAGTACACACTAAAGTCAATAGTAAACATAAAAATGTGAATATAGAAAATGTTACAATTCTCTTGAAAGACCTAAAAGAAAATGTGAAGAACATAAAGACACTTTGTTAGATATGACAGCATCCCAAGAAGCACTATTACTTTACAAATGAGAAAACCCCAACTTCATTTTGGAGTCACGAAACTTTACATTAAAATATGAAAAGAAAAATTGGCCATTTGAGCTTAATCATGTACAAAGAGTAGGATTATAATGAACAAATATCAAAATATACCATACAGTTTTCATAATTAAAACACTATGGTACCATTACAAAGCTAAGTAGACAAATCAGTGTAACAAATTAGAAAGTGGATAAATGTACCAAGTATATACACAATGTTAGCCAATGTTTAAGCAATGTCTCTAGACAAAATGACTAAATTTACAGTACTATATGTGAACTCTGACCTATTAGCCCTAAATACATGAAAAAATTCCCATTCAAATGTAGAATAATAGTAATTATAATAACACTCAGATATTATTTCTCATCTGGATGATTTGGAAAACTTGAAATACACGAAGGCACAGAAACCTCTGGGAAAATGGAATCTATCATAAATTAGAGGTAAAAACTTATTGCTATTGTCTTCTGGAGATAAAATTGGCAAAACAAACAATCAAACAAACAAGCAAAAAGTACCACACACTTATGTTTCGACCTAATTAGCTCTCCTTCTGATAACTAAAATGATTCACAAAGTGAATATATATTTGTGGGAGATATTTTAAAACAGTGACACCTGATCTGTCTTGTGAATTGGGGACACTATGTTCCCGACTAGACAAGGCCCGTGGCCACGAGCGGTGGCAGCGTGTTGTCAACGCCACTCGGCTCAGACCACAGGCTCAGGTGGGAGAGACACCGGCCTTCCCACCCACGAGATGTCAGTGTAGGAGATGGCTCAGCCAATCTTCCACACTGTTTACGCAAGGCTAGGCTGTGCCCAGACCATCCTGCCATCCACACGGGCCCAGTAGGAAATGAAACTCTATTGCACGTAAATATTAGTCAAAAGCTTTATATGTTTGGTAATGCTCAATAATGATATGCCCATACAATAGAGGTGTTTCCCAATTAGCTAACCTTAATATAAGTTGTTACCCAGGACTGGTCTCCATACCTGCGTGGCTCTTCATCCCCCTACATCTCTACCCTCCCTGTCATCTTGCTCCTCCTCTTCCTTTTCCTCTTCTTCTCCTTACTCCTCTCACATATTTGTATGTGTGGTGGTGGTGGTGGTGGTGGTGGTGGTATGTGTGAGTGTATAAGTGTGTTTTCATTCATAGGATCACTCTTTGCAAGTCAAAGCATTGTGAGCAGTCTAAGTTTCTACACAATGGAGAATAGTTGAATAAGATTTTTATGTTAAAAATAATAGGATATATCAGGACAAAAATAATGAGGTATATATCTATGATCTGTTTATGGCTGATATCTACTATTCCATACATTGCAACATCATAAGATGCAAAGCTGCTTATAGTTCCAAGACATTTGTTAAAAAAATAAATGGTGATATGAAAATCACCATTCATCTACTAATCTGTGATTTATGAAAAATTGGTAAAGAATAAACTAGAGAATGGCACAAAGGAGAGATGTCATAGATCTTATCTTGGTATAGGAATCAGAGCTCACATGACCAGCAGTAGATGGTACAGCTATGCGTCTCTGGAAGGAGGACAACTCCTGTAGAGTATTTCTGGCCAAAGTACTTACCATGAATTTTATTATAAAGATAACAAAGTAGTGTAGATCAAGAAACACTATGTGAGTAACTGGCCAGTATTCTTCAGAAGTACAAAGAATAAAAATCAAAGAAAGTAATAATGGAGAGATAAAAGAGAAAATGTTAACTGCAAACAATATCTGATTTTTGTAATGTTCTCTCTTCCTCTTCTTTTGCCACATTCCTCCCCCTCTTCTTCCCACCACTCCCCTTTTGTTTCCCCCAATCTTCCTTCATCTTTGTTTTAAATTTTGAGGTTCTGCTAAACGATTTGGGCATATGATGCAAGACAGGCTATGGCAACAGTGGCAGAAAGCTTTTATCTGAATCGACTTAACGTCCACTCCACAAGATTGAACCGATAATTTAAACTGCCAAGAGCCAGTGACTAGACAGCCCAGGAACCTAGAGTAAAACCAAATAATCCTGGTCTTAAAATCAACAACTACAAAAAATTGCAGTGATAAAATGACTCCTAATGATATTCTGCTATACTCAGAGATCATGCCTTGTTCAGCCAGCAGCAAAGAGGCTTGCTCCTGCAGAAGATGAAAATAAATACAGAGTCCCACAGCCAGTCATTACACACACATGCACACACACACACACACACAGGGTTGGGAGAGAGAGAGAGAGAGAGAGAGAGAGAGAGAGAGAGAGAGAGAGAGAGAGAGAGAGACTAAACCAAACCAGGATATCTCCATCAAATTCCTCCTCTAAAACAACATGAATAAAGCTCACATGAACTGACAGACTGAAGCAGCATGCAAGGGCTTGTACAGATCTGTTCCAGGCCCTCTGCATAAATATTATGTCTTCCAGTTTAGTGTTTTATTGAATTTCTGAATGTGTAAACAAATGGGCTCTAACTCTTATGACTTCTCTTGGGCACTTTTTCTTCTATTAGCTTGTTTAATCCAACTTTGATGTCCTAGTTCTTGTATTTTATCTTATTGTATTGTATTTGTTGTTGTTGTATTTTATTATTGTCTCTCAGCAGCCTGCTTTTTTCTAATGAAAGTCAGAAAAAAAGCTGGATCCAGATTTGGAGCTGAGGGTAAGAAGGAATTAGCAGGAGTAGAGGGAAAGGAAATTGTAATCAGAATATGTTATGTGACAAAAGAATATATTTTCAATAAAAGGAAAATAAACAAAAATTTACTCACTTAAGTAGCTAGTGCTGTGTATGCAATTAGAAGTAGGTGGTCATACTTTTGCATTTCCATTTCTAATGTTAAAGTTTATCTACATTCTCTGCTTACCATTTATCCCGCAGAAGGACTCTTTCTGTTTGGAAACTGATAGATGGCCCATCTGTCTTCACACTCTTTCTTACCCTGTCCTTCTCAAGCATTCCTATGGTCAGACCCTTGGGAATCAGATCTTTCTTTTCTCTCAAGCATTCATAGATATTCACATTCTTCTAAGTACAAAATCCTGCTTGAAATATTTCTCATTATATTGTGCTGTAGTTTGTTTTGCTTTATTAATGATACCATTACCTCAGCCTATGCATTGTTTCAGCATATAATTGTATCCACAGGTTGATTTCTAGGTGGATAAGATTAATTTCAGAGCATCCCTCTATACACATGATTAACACTTTGGTTGTGTTATTTCTGATGACTTTTATTAAACTGCATTCTGGTTGCTACAATCCTACCCTCTCCATTTTTATTTCCATTGAAGTCCCTTTTCCACATTCATGGCTTTTACTACATTTAGCTTCAGTGAGTTTAACTAGGATGTCTTCTCTGTGACGGAATTGAAACTATCCATTAGGGCCTCGGGCCTCTTTAGTGGAACACAATTGATACAATGACTGATCCTCCCTCAGAAAATACCAGTAGTTCATCAGGAAGCTGGTGAGGAACGACGAGACCTCCAAATTCATGAGCTCAGTCTTCAGGAGGGTTTATGTTTGTCTCTTCATCTAATGGTCTATCTTTAGTTTATTACCAATAATATTTGTTTTACATGTTATTTCAAATAGTCTTTTGCTCATTATCTCCCTCCTGGTCTCAGTCCTGTCATTATCTCCCTCCTGGTCTGCTCTCCAACAGTTCCTCATCTGACTCCTTCTTCCCAAGCTAAGAGTATGTCTTTACATACCCCCTTCCCCAATAGACCCCCCCCCACTCCCTGGGGCCACAAGTCTCTAGAGAGTTAGGTGCACCTTCTCTCCCTGAGGTCAGACTAGACAGTCCCCTGCTGTATATTCGTCAGGTGCCTCTCATCCAGTGGTGTATGCTGTATGGTTGGTGTCTCAGTGCCTGAGAGATCTCTGGGGGTCCAGGTTATTTGAGACTGCTGGTCTCCCTATGCAGTCACCCTCCTTCTCAGCTTCTTTCAGACTTTCTCTTATTCAACCACAGGGGTCCCCAGCTTCTGTTCATTAGTTGGGTGTAACTATCTACATCTGTCTCAGTCAGGTGCTTGTTGGGCCTCTCAGAAAGCCCCCATGCTAGGCTCCTGTCTGGAAGCACACCATAGCATCAGTAATAGTGTCAGGCCTTGGAGCCTCCTCTTGAGCTGGATCCCAATTTGGGCCTGTCACTGGACCTCCTTTTTCTCAGTCTCTTTTCCATTTGTGTGCCTGTAATTCTTTTAGAGATGGACAGTTCTGGTCAGTGTTTTTGACTACGTGATGGCAACACCATCCCTCCACTAGACCAGGTGGACTCTACATGTTCCCTCTCCCTGCTGTTGGACATTTCATCTAAGGTCCCTCCCTCTGAGTTCTGAACATCTCTCACCTCCCAGGTCTCTGGTACATTCTAGAGGGTCCCCCCCCCACCTCCTACCTCAAGAGGCTGCCTATTCTATCAAAACAATTTAAACATTTTATGTATACATTTTTATTTTATTTTAAGTGAAAATAATTTTCAAAAATATCTTTATATATACATATATACTATTTATATACATTTTAAAAATTCAAAAAATTAGTATAAAGCAGTGTTACAAATTTCAACAGAAAAGCCTAAAGTTATTCTAAATTCCTGGAAAAATAAGACTTTCTTGTTTCAAAGAAATCCAGGTAAGCCTGCATGAGAAACCAGCTGGACAGCATCATCAGTTTGGTCTCTACCTCTCCCAGAATGTGCCTGTGCTGTCAGCACCTCCAGGTACTTTTAGTGTTGTTCTGTCTCTGCCTTCCTCATAATCTCTGCTCCTCCAGTTTTCTTTTTCATAAGAGGTTAAGAAAAGGGGCACTTGCTGATCAGCCAACAGGAACTGTCAAAGCATCATTCTAGCCTTCCTCTTAAGAAACAAAACAAATCATTCTCCCGGCCAGGTTTCTCTCTTACCTCTAGTCCTGGTCAAAAACCTTCTGAACTGTCCCATATGGCTCCCAACATGTGATTATGTCATTCCACCAGGAAGCCACTCAAAGGGCATTTTCTCAGTTTGATTCATATTTTTCTTTTATCTCTAATGTGCTCCAGGGAACACTCTTTTATTGTGTTTGTGATGCCTTTGCCTGGTCAGTTTCTTGTCATTTCTTTTCATTTTTTGCATTTAATTCACTTAGTGGACTGAAGGAACAAGTAACATATCAAGTATTTTCATTTATTGTAGATGTTAGAACATCATATCAAGCATTCTGTTTTTATATATTCATATGATCACTTTATATGTGTGTGCCAAATAAATTAAAGAGAATTAGACTCTCAATTTATCAAAACTTTGTATAGTAAAAAATGTAAATTTACTTACATTTGTAATTCAGAAAGAAACCATTTATGAATATACAATATCTGGTGATTGAAGCACAATATATTAAAATGTGGCCATTATTTGGAAATGGGAAAAATGGCACACAAATATACTGAGTGGTTCACCTTGTTCTGGTCATGGGGTACACAGTTTTTCATAAAAACATACAGAATGCTTTAAAATTATGACTTGGAGAATTTACATTCTGGGCATATTGACAAAGGAATAGAAGTTGAATTTAGAACACAAAATCTAAATCTCAGAATTTCATTCCTAAAATGTTAGATTGACAGAAGACTCAGGGAATGAGGAGAATTTCATAACTGGCCTTAAAGATAACAAAACAAAACAAAAGAATAACAATCTTCATGTGAGAGACACTTAACGACTTTCTCAGAAGAAAAAAAGGGTGGTGTTCATATTGCATTTTATTTACTAATTCATGCTCATTTTCTTCCTACCAACATCATGACATTAAACCAATTCAACTTGAGAGTCGAAGTAACTCCTTTAATTGTCATTTGGATGTTGGCAAAAACATTCTAAATGAATGATGAGACACAATTTATTTTTAAAGGACAAAGCTTCGTTTATCCCTTCCAATTTTTGACTAGTCCAACAGATTTCTTTCATCTTTGCTCAAACAATTTAACAAAATACAGAACTGGGCATGTGCAACCATGAACTCAATTTCAGAACTCAACAGGCTAAGTCTAGGACAAGCCTAGGTTACACAGTAAGTTCTAGGCCAGCCTGAGCAAATATGTGAGATACAGTCTCAAAAAGCCAAAGCAAAACAAAGCAATAAAACTAACTGTACTTGGTTGCTATAGACTCAGATTTCAGGGACTCTTTCATGTTTGTAGATGGTACAGAAATCCTGGAGAAAATAGAAACAAAGTGTCTGGGTAGATTTCCAATTCACTAAAATGTAACAGTATGAAAGATGTCCTGGGGTACTTTCTTCTTTCACACATATTATATTCAAGTATATATATTATATATTTAGAATGTATAATATTATGTATATTTATATATAAATATATATGTATGTATGAGCACACACACACACACACACACACACACAAT
>NW_021621185.1:9059221-9084126 GCF_004785775.1 Grammomys surdaster
ATGATTAATTTTATGTATTTTTATTTGTATATATATATGTCTTCTACAACCAGTACAATATTTGCTTGATTAACTGATACATTATACTTTTTTTTCACTGTAGAACCTGAAGGTTTCAGAAGGTTCAAAACAAATGAAGATTACGAAAGACATTATCATTGATTATGTCATTAATTCATCAAATCAAGATGACTATTTTACTTGCTATATATACTTCCTATCATTAATCATACTCATTCACCTGCTAGTTAAATTTAACACACATCTGAAAGACTGAAAGAACCTGCATTTGTCTTTTATTAATTAGCTTCTAAATACAATACCAATTAGACCTCTGCCATATACTAATTTATTAAGAACTAGAAGTGGAAAGTGTAGATAAGGGCTTTAATTTCATCATTGTTTTATTTTGATATGAAACTAATTAAATACTAGGAAACTGATAGTGGTATTTTCTGGTGGTTTTGCCTCAGTAAAAGGTATTTCATGTGTTTATTTTTAAAATCAATATAAATATTTTATGTATAAGCCACAGAAGACACAAGTATGAATGTAAGGGAATGTCCTACCTCTTTTAATATTTACTGTTCTTTGTTGCTATGTATAGACTCCTCATGTCTACTTCTGTTCAGACAGTTGGCACATAAGATAGAAATCAACAAGGGCCACATTACCTTGAATATTCCTTCTTAATGAGCCACATTAGTAATCAAGCACCAGTTTTTTCATAAATCCTAAAGAGATAACCATCACAATCCCCCCTAGTACTAGCCTGGTGGGGGAAAATCACTGGAGTACAAACCAGAGTGAGGAGTTGGCTGAATCGGCTTTAAACTCCGTTTCCCACAGAGGAGTTCTTTAAAATTTTGTATCTCACACAGCTTGGATGATAGTTCTGTGAACAGTTGAATCACACCACTTCATATCTGTTTAGGGCATGGTATCATTGGCCAGAGTGGTGGATAAAAACACATATATTGCTGAAATACTCAATTGTTCTTTCCACTCTAAAAACTATACAGCTGATTCTGGAAAAAGCAAAATAAATTGAAACAACTACTATCTGTCTCCAATCTCCAGTTTGTGAGAGGACAAATCCTTTTGCAAGTCACTCTGCAAAGTCCTCACTTTTAATCAGAATATGCTGAATAAAATTCAGCCATTGTCTGTAAGACAGTATACAGTAAAAGATAAAAATTGTACCAAGTATACTGTGGTGGCTATCTGAATACAAAAGAAGAATCTGATTTGGAAAAATAGCTTTTATAAATTTTTCACAGTATTTGATTATCATTACTCACTTTTCATTGATCTCAACTTGTTTATATCCTTTACATCGGATCTTCTTCTCTTGCCTTCTGGGAAACCATGGTGGCAAATCTGACAGTATTT
Source organism: Grammomys surdaster (assembly GCF_004785775.1). Classification (NCBI taxonomy): domain Eukaryota; kingdom Metazoa; phylum Chordata; class Mammalia; order Rodentia; family Muridae; genus Grammomys; species Grammomys surdaster. The sequence goes on from NW_021621185.1 coordinate 9,060,614, forward strand.
GTAAAGAATTAAATGAAATACATTTCAAGAAAGGACCTGAGGTATCTTTGTGAATGCAATATATATGCATTTAGAAGTCAATATCACCAGTTTCTTTCTTGTTGCTCTAAATATGTCTGCCATCATACTCAGGTGAAATTGATGCAAAGCTAAAGTAAAACTGTACCTGGATGATTCAGTTCCAGTGTTTAAGCTTGACATGAGTATAAATGGATTACATTGAATCATAACTGTCTAAAGCTTAATAAATTCCTTCTATGGTTCTCATGGGATGCACCTAGGCTTACCTATAGCACAAACATTTATTCACAGAAAAGTATACTCTAGGATAGATATAACTCTTTCATTTTTTGGCCTTTATTTGCTATGCTCTATATAGCTTATAGTTGCATAATCAGCATTAAGTAAAAGGATTTAAAGCTACTGCTTACATGATAACGAGAACATTTTTGCACTTCTTTAATAACATTTACTGTTTCCTAAGTACTGTAGATGATAATTTTTGAAATTAAATTTGTTGACATCTTCTAAGGACCAATACTTCTCAGACAAGCTCCAGAAGAGCCTTTTCAAGATTAAATAAGTTTGTGCTTGAGACGACTTTTTTATTCAAACTAAATGTTTGATAGAGAGCACATAAACATGAGAATGACCCTATGTTATGTAAGGACAGTATATAAAAGGTAGCTATAAAGGGGACGAGAGTGATTGTCTTGATGAGCTTCGGATTCAGTCATAGATACAGGTCAATGGAGTTTAGATCCTACAGAGGATGCAATCAAATATGTTTTTCAAGAGTTAGGACTAAATCATAACCTCTTATGAGTTGAATTATACATGTACACAAAAGGAATATGGACAACCATTTGTGTTAAGCAATTTTCTGTTTCTGCATGACCATTACAGCTTAGAGAGGTAAAAGATATAGATATAGTCTGCTGGTCATCAAGTGACTTAAACCACCTGCTGATGAGGGGCAAGAGATGTATACTATACTATAGTGATTGTAGCCCATCACTAGGGAAGTTGCCTCATTAATCCTTATGTCTGAGTAAAAGATGAGTGCTTTGAGAGGCTTAAAGTGTCAGTCACAGGTTGAGAAAGAGGCCTGTTTTTCCATCTGAATGAGGCTTAAAAGCAAAGTTCCAAAGAAAAGCATTTTCTCTCAGGAAACCAATACTTGATTTCAATGGCAATAAAAGGGTAGGTCAAAAAGACACAAAATACATATGTTAAGATATACCAAAGAGATAAATAAGTACGATAAATAAGTACCACAAAGTCATAAAAACAAGAAAGAGAGAGTTTAGTGGTTTGTTTAAGTTTGGCCCCCATAGACTCATGTATTTGAATGCTTGGTCCAGATGAGTGGCAATATTAGGAGTTTTGGCCTTATTGGAGGAAATGTGTCAGTGTAGGGTTGGATTTTGTCATTTCTATGTTCAAGTTCTGCCCAGGTTGGAAGTGATCCTCTTCCTGGATGCCTGCAGATCAAGATGTAGAAGTCTCAGCTCCTTCTTGAGCACCACATCTGCCTGGATGCTTCCCCACCATGATGATAATGGACTGAATCACTGGTACTGTAAGCCAGACCCATTTAAATGTTTTCTTTATAAGTTGTAGCCTTGGTTATGATACCTCTTCATAGCAATGAAACCCCACCTAAGACAAAAGTTGTTACCAGGAACTGGGATATTGCTGGGATTGGCCTGAACATCCTTTTGTTTAGAGTAATGTGGGGTTTGGGTCATTGGAAAGCAATAGAATACTTTAAATGAGGCTTACTAATAGAAGCATGGAAGACAATGGCCCTGAATATGATTTGAACTTTGGGCCTGGCTCAATAGGTTTCAGAAGAAAAGAATTTTGGTATGTGGCTTAGAGACTCTTCTTGTGATATTCTAATGAAGGATGTAGTTGCTTTTTGTCCTTGTCTGAAGGGTCTGCCTGAGGCTAAGTTGAAGAGATTTAGATTAGTTGCATTGGCACTGTAAATCTCAAAATAACCTAGTTTAGACTATACCCTGTGGCTCACTCCTATGAAGAACATTTTGATCAAGCATAGCTAGCTTAGAACAAAAAAGTACAAAATGTATTGTTCAAATATATAAGGGGCACCAGGAAGTGGAATGGAGCTAAATTCTCTGTTTGAAGATATTAAATGGAATTAAGGGAATAGTGAGATCTGGGCAATAGCCCACAAAACTAAGCTTATTGTTTATGCTTTTGCTGTTAAACAAGGAATAGTTATATCATGCTGGGTACATTGCAATTGTTTTCATTTTGACATAAGGAGATTTAATTGTGTATTCCTTTGACAAGAGATGGATTGTGATAGCTATTCTCGGTTATCAACTTGACTATATCTGGAATGAACTGCAATCCAGAAATGGAGGGCACACCTGTGATCCAGATCTTGCAGCATAGTGGCAATGTTTTTAAAGATCTTGTGGAAAAAAAAATTATAAAATCTTAGGTTCAAGTGTGATAATACCTTTAATCCCAGTACCCAGGAGACAGAGACATGCACATCTCTAAATTCAAGGTCAGTCTACAGAGCAAGTTACAGGACAGCCAAACTTAGGCACTGAAGGAAATCATTGAAAACAGAAAGCTGGTGAAGATGTAATAGAACAAGGGGCATCTTCAGACATCAAGATGCACAGTTTGGAGTTTGACCAGCTGGTTTCTGGGTTTTTTTGGTCCAGCATTTCCACACTATGACATTTTGGAATGGTAATGTATATCCTGTGGTGCTAGAAATATGTCATCTAGTCTTTGATTTTGATTTTATAGGTGATTACATTTATAGGTGATTTTGATTTTGTAGGTGATTACATTTAAAAGATTGAATGAATCTCTGAAGAGACTTTGAACTTTGTACTTTTAAACATTTTTGATACTATGATAGACTACAGGGACTTTTGGAGATGGACGAAATTCACTTTGCATTATGTTATGGCTACAAATCTTTGGGGACTACAATTATGGAATGTGGTAGTTTGAATATATTTGGCTTCCATAGACTCATGTGTTTGAATGCTTGACCCATGGGGAGTGGGACTATTAGTAGGTATGATCTACTCTGTTTGGAGTAGTTGTTGTTTTGTTAGAGGAATTCTGTTACTGTGGTGGTGGGGTTTGAGATCTCTATGTTCAAACTCCTCCCAGTGTAGAAAGAGAGCTTCCAACCTGTTGCCTGCAGATTAAGATATAGGGCTTTTGGCTCCTCCAACACCAAATCGGCCTGCATCTTGCCATGTTTTCCACCTCAATGATAATGGATTAAATATCTGAAAATGTAGGCCAGCCTCAATTAAATGTTCACCTTCATAAGAGCCGTCTTAGTCATATTGTTTTTTCAAAGCTGTGAAAATCCTAAGACAGAGAGATTGGTGAGGCTAGAACCAAGCTTGAATGTGGCAACCTAATAGCAAACTAGGAAATTTTATTAGAATTTCACTGGGCTCTCAGCCAAAGTTTTGTAAGGGCAGAAAAGTAGAGGAGGGATAAGAAAGAGATTGAAGCAATTGCAGAGTATCCTGAAGAGAACAGATAAAGTAATAGAGATTCTGTATGGGTAGTGTAAATCTAAATATTTTCCAGGAGTGAAGAAAAGATATGAATGTTCAAATTGAAAGTACATGTTTGGTATCAAAGAATGATGAATACATACCACAGACTCTTAACAGTTATGCTATAGAATATCAATAGAGAACACTACTAAAGTGTGGGGAATGGGAGGGAGCCAGGGAAAGGGGGAAGTAGAACAGATTCCAGCTAACTGTTTATCAGCAACAACAGATGCTACAACATAACAGAGAAACGGCTTCAATAACTGAAGAAAGATTACTGTCAGAACAGAATTTTATATCAGCCAAATAACTATTCAAGAGTCTGAGCAAATTAGGATATTTTCTGATGCAAGATGACAAAGCCCTTCAGACGAAAGCACTCGTTCAGGAAGATGAAAAAGGCAGCAGAAAGAGCATCTGCAGCAATAGAGGTGGGAATTAGCTGTAAAACATAAGACAAAAATAACAGAAAGGAACAAAATGCATTGGACATATTTTAAAATTCTTTAAAAGAATATTTTGAGCTGAACTTTCTAGTATAGTGGCTGCTGTTTACTGGTAGATACTTATACATGAATGAAGTTAACTGAAAATAAGTAAAATTGCTAACTTTCTGAGAGTACTCAGTGGTATGGTGATTCCTACAGTGTAGACTCAGTTATAAAGTATGTTCATCTTTGTTCTATTAGGCAGCATGGAAGAGGTTAGGCATACTAAGAAACCATATTCTGAAGTCATATTCATTTTTCAATTCTGGTTTTCTTTTATTACATGTGTTATTCTGAGAATTTCACACATGTATATAGTGTCTTCTAATTATTGTAAGCCTCACTCTGTTATCCCCTCTCACTTATATAATCTCTTTCAAAGTCCCTTTCCTACATTCATGCATTGTTCTGAGATCCATTGTGGTTAAACAGGGTTCTCTTTATGTAGGGTTTGATACTATTTATTGAGACTTAGTTGGTTTATTAATGGATATATAGTGGAAGACATATCTGTTATCATCTTCAACTGACCAATAACTTATAAATTCAGAAGTTGGAAGGCATGTGAGCTCATTGTCATGATTGTTACTCGTCGTGTACAGGTCGCTTCTTCTAAGATCCAGACTGCATTGTCTGTATTTTATTGTGCCCAAAGCATAGTATTCCATGGCTCTTTGCTCATGTTTTTACATCATTCCTAACCCTGACTCCATATTGTTTTGTGAGCTTAAAAGAGAGCAGTAGGAATCTCTTACTGAGGGCTAAGGATTTGAGTTTCATTTTCTTGAGTAACAATGCTTCTCTGCATCTGTTGCTTTTCATTGTAAGAAAAAGTTTCTCTGATTAAGACTAAGAGTAGCATTTGTATGTGGGTACAAACATTAATATTTAGAAGGCAGATTGGCACTACGCCTCAACTCTGGACTTCTAAGTAGTTTATAGCACAAAGCATGCATTTTCTCTTATGAAGTAAGTCTCAAAACCAGTCAGAAGGCACATGGTTGTCCCACTCCCTCTCTTCACAATCATGGCACTATTGTATCATTGTTCATATCTTTCTGACGATTTCTATTTGGAGTTTGTAGGGTTCTCATTTGGGTAAGACTTCGGGTGCCTTTTTTTTTACTTCAATTGCTTTACCTTCTTACACGATGACAGCTGGTCAAAAGGTCAAGTACATCTGACTTGATTTCTCTGTGCCTTAGATGAAATGTGTGTGATACCTTTAACAACTTCTCCTGATCAGCTAGTTCTGCTTTGTAAACCCAGTAGAGATGCCCAGAGTCATTTTGGGGATCTCTAGCATCTGTGATCTACAGCTCAAAATCAAGTACCTGGCACTGGGATATTGGATTAGTAACTTCTAGCTATTAGGTCCAGAATTTTCAGCTATGATGTACTTTTTAATCAGATTAAAAAGCAGTAAACTGTATTGGGAGTATTGTATGGGAGAAGAATTTATTTTCAACAACAAAATAATAAAAAGTTTTAAATGTCTACAAGTGACCAAATATTTGTAAATATATAAACAAAAAATAAAGATAACCTTACCTTGTTTTGAACATAAACATTACAGAAGAAAGTAGTAGGTTCTATGTTGCGTTATTATATTCTTCATTTTGATATAATTTTTCTCCTTTCCTTCCCTAAGGAAAGAGTACAAAAGTAGACATAAATGCTATAGCTTCTGGCTTTAAGAATAACCCTTGGTCCTTGAAGGCTAGATGCCCCAGTGTAGGGGAATTGGAGGGTAGGAAGGTGGAAGTCAGAGGGTGGGTGGGGGCACACCTTCATAGAAGCAGGAGGAGGGGAGATGGGACAGGAGATTTCTGGGGAGGAAATGAAGAAAGGGGTATAACATTTGAAATGTAAATAAATAAAATATCCAAGGGAAAAAAAAGAAAAATACAAAATAACCCCTTGGCTCGATTTCTAAAATTTTCTTTAATGTTCAGTTTAATCATATGCAAATTTTTGTCACTTCTGTATTTTGTGTGGCTGTCAGTACTTAAAATAAAACTGTTTCAAACATCATACACAAATAACCTAATGCTGGTTGTGGTCTTGTTAAGCTTTGGAAATCAGCCTTAGTTATCAAAATCTTTAAAACAGTATGTAAAACAAATAGATTTGTAACTATCTTGATAAAATTGTAATCATATTTAAATAATTCATACATATTTAGACTCTGTCTTAGTCACTGTTCTACTGCTGTGAAGTCACTATGGCAACTCTTATAAAAGAAAGCATTTAATTAGTGGTTTGTTTACAGTTTTAGAGGACTAGCTCATTATTCTTATGCCAGTGTTCATTGAGCTGGATCAGTAACTAAAAGCTATATCATGATCTATAGGTGGCAGATGAGGTAGGGAGGGAGATGGAGGTGGAGAGAAAGACTGTCTGGGTCTGGTTCATGGGCTTTTGAAATCTTAAAGTCCACCACCAATAACAAACTTTCTCCAATAGGAAGATTCTGATCTAACAAAGCCACCCTGCTAATCCTTCTAACCTTTTCAAAGAAGTCATCAACTGGGGTCTAAGCATGCAAACATTTGAGCCTACTTGGACCATTCTCATCAAAACCACCACAGACTACAAGTAACCAAACCTAAACAAACCAAGCCTCTCCTCCTCAGTCTTGTTAATGAAATAAAAAAGGGAGAGAGGCAGAGAGCCTTTGGGGCTGCTTGGCAAGAATCTGACATTGGCCAAGGACAAGGAAGTAGGCTTCAGGCAGTAATCTGACATTAGGCTAGAACAAAGTCATAATTTCAGGAAGGAATGTAAATTTTAGGCTAGAACAAATTAGTAATTTCAGGCAGGAATCTAAATTTTAGCCTAGAACAAGAACGTAGGCTTCAGACATGAAAATGATTTTGGGCTAGGACAGGGAAGTAGGCGCAGATATTTTGGTCATCCTGATAAGCCCTTAGAAACAATGATCATGGGAGTGTTCATGTAATTATGTTTAATGCCTTGCTTCTTCTTTGACTATTTATGTTTATTGTCTTGCTTGTTCCTTGACTATTTGCATCTACTGTATTGCTAGACCCTAAACCTAGAACTGACCTTAATACATGCATGTAATTGAAATGGTATAAAAGCAAAAAGGAGGAGGGGGATGGGATGGGGGTTCTAGGGAGGGGAAATGGGGAAAGAGGATGACATCTGAAGTGTAAATAAAATATTCAATAAAAAAAGTACTCAGATTTTTTTCTCCAGTAGTTCATTTGTAATTTTAAGTGTGTTCATGCTGTAGCATTGGCCAAATTGTGTATTTTTTATGTATTTATACTATACTTTTGTTCTGGATATTTATTATAAACCTAGCTTTAAAACAGTAAAAAAGAAAGAAAGAAAGAAAAAAGAAAGAAAGAAAGAAAGAAAGAAAGAAAGAAAGAAAGAAAGAAAGAAAGGAAGAAAGGAAGGAAGGAAGAAAGAAAGAAGAAAAAGAAACCTAGGAACAAATCTTTTATTGACTTAATAGGCATCCAGGTTCTACCTGTCACCTGTAAGAGAAAGCTGCACAAAGTGAACAAATTCTTGTTAAGTCTTTATTTCTATCATCATTTATTTAGTTGATTAATTCAGCTTCACACAAACACCTCACCCCCAGAATGTATAAAATTCTCTTCTGGTTCATTCATTTATTTTACATTTTTTTCTTTTTTATATTAAACAAATAAAATTTATTTTAGAATATAAAACTCAGTACTGACATTTTTAAATCATCAAAATAATTTATCATAGTTAAATGTCTTTTAAATGTACATGATATTTTCTGACGCTAAAAGTAATATGCACTCAACCAATTTTTAAAATCTATTTGGAACATTATGTATGATAGAAGTAGAAAAAAATCTCTTATGAAGACCTCTATGAAAGGAAATTATGACAACTTCTTGATTAGACAGAAACAGTTCAATCTCCAAGGGAAAATAGGCAATGTAACTGTGGCTTCATAGAATGAATTGATTCTTTGTTTCTATTTTGTGGAATAGTTTGGAGAGTATTGGAGAGTATTGGTTTTAGGTTTTCTTTGAAGGTCTGACAAAATTCTGCGCTAAGCTCATCTGGTCTTGGGATTTTTTTTTTTTTTTGGTTGGGAGACTTTTAATGACTGCTTCTATTTCTTTAAGTGTTAGGGGACTGTTTAGATGGTTTATCTAATCCTGATTTAATTTGGTTCTATTTAGAAAATTGCCCATTTAATCCAGATTTTCCAGTTTTGTTGAATACAGGCTTTTGTAGTAAGATCTGATGATTTTCTGAATGTCCTCAGCTTCTACTGTTACATCTCCTTTTTTATTTCTGATTTTGTTAATTTGGATGCTGCCTCTGTGCCCTCTGGTTAGTCTGACTGAGGGTTTAGCTACCTTGTTGATTTCCTCAAAGAACCAGCTCCTGGTTTTATTGATTGTTTCTATAGTTCTTTTTGTGTCTACTTGGTTGATTTTAGCTCTGAATTTGATTATTTCCTGCCATCTACTCCACTTGGGTGTATTTGCTTCTTTTGTTCTAGAGCTTTCAGTGAGCTGTTAAGCTGCTAATGTATGCTCTCTCCAGTATCTTTTTGGAGGCACTCAGAGCTGAATTTTCTTAGCACTGTTTTCATTGTGTCCCATAAGTATGGGTATGTTGTGCCTTCATTTTCATTGAACTCTAAAAAGTCTTTAATTTCTTTCTTTATTTCGTCCTTGACCAAGTTATCATTGAGCAGGGCATTGTTCAGCTTCCATGTGTATGTGGACTTCCTGTTGTTTTTGTTGTTATTGAAGAGCAGCATTAGTCCATGGTGATCTGATAAGATGCATGGGATTATTTCAATCTTCTTATATCTGTTGAGGCCTGTGTTGTTACTGATTATATGGTCGATTTTGGAGAAGGTACTATAAGGTGCTGAGAAGTATATTCTTTTGTTTTAGGATGAAATGTTCTATAGTTATCTGTTAAATCCGTTTGGTCCATAACTTCTGTTAAGTTCAGTGTGTCTCTGTTTAGCATGTTTCCATGATCTGTCCATTGCTGAGAGTGGGATTTTGAAGTCTTCCACTATTATTGTGTGAGGTGCAATGTGTGCTTTGAGCTTTAGTAAAGTTTCTTTTACGAATATAGGTGTCCTTAGATTTGGAGCATAGATATTCAGAATTGAGAATTGTTCTTAATAGATTTTTCCTTTGATAGGTATGAAGTGTCCTTCCTTATCCTTTTTGATAACTTTTGATTGAAGGTTGACTTTATTCAATATTATAATGGCTACTCCAGCTTGTTTCCTGGGACCATTTGCTTGGAAAATTGTTTTCCAGACCTTTACTCTGATGTAGTGTCTCTCTTTGACACTGAGGTGTGTTTCCTGTATACAGTAAAATGCTAGGTCTTGTTTACATATTCAGTCTATTTTATGTCTTTTTATTGGGGAATTGAGTCCATTGATGCTAAGAGACATTAAGGAATAGTGACTGTTGCTTCCTGTTATTTTTTGATGTTATTTTTGTGTTTGTGTGGCTATCTTCTTTGAGTTTGTTGAGAGAAGATTAATTTCTTGCATTTTCTAGGGTATAGTTTCCTTCCTTGTGTTGGAGTTTTCTATCTGTTATCCTTTGTAGGGCTGGATTGTTGGAAAGATATTGTGTAAATTTGTTTCTGTCATAGAATATGTTGGTTTCTCCACCTATGATAATTGAGAGTTTTTCTGGGTATAGTAGCGTGGGCTGGCATTTGTGTTCTCTTAGGGTCTGTATAACTTCTGTCCAGGATCTGCTAGCTTTCATAGTCTCTGGTGAGAAGTCTGGTGTAACTCTGATAGGTCTGCATTTATATGTTACTTGGCATTTTTCCCTTACTGCTTTTAATATCCTTTCTTTGCTTTGTGCATTTGGTGTTTTGACTATTATTTGACAGGAAGAATTTCTTTCCTGGTCCAATCCATTTGTAGGCCTCTTATATGTTTATGGGTATCTCTTTCTTTAGGTTAGGGAAGTTTTCTTCTATAATTTTGTTGAAGATATTTACTGGCCATTTAAGTTGGGAATCCTCACTCTCTTCTATACATATTATCTTTAGGTTTGGTTTTCTCATTGTGTCCTGGATTTCCTGCATGTTTTGTGTTAGGAACTTTATCCATTTTGCATTTTCTTTGTCTGTTGTGTTAATATTTTCTATGGTATCCTTTGCACCTGAGATTCTCTCTTCTAACTCTTGTAGTCTGTTGGTGATTCTTGCATCTATGACTCCTGATCTCTTTTCCAGGTTTTCTATCTCCAGTGTTGTCTCCCTTTGGGATTTCTTTATTGTTTCTATTTCCATTTTTAGATCCTGTATGGTTTTGTTTAATTCCTTCACCTGTTTGGTTGTTTTTTCGTATAATTCTTTAATGGACTTTTGCATTTCCTCTTTAAGGGCTTCTACCTGTTTACCTGTGTTCTCCCTGTATTTCTTTAAGGGAGTTATTTATGTCCTTCTTAAAGTCTTTTATCATCAGCATGAGGTGTGATTTTATGTTAGAGTCTTGCTTTTCTGGTATGTTGTGTTATCCATGCTCACTGTGGTGGGAGAACTGAGTTCTGATGATGTCAAGCAGCCTTGGTTTCTGTTGCTTATAGTTTTGTCCTTGCCTCTTGTCATCTCTGGTGTTAGCTGGTCTTTCTTTCTTTGATTTTAGCATATTCCTCCTGCAATCCTATGTGTCAGTACTCCTAAGAGAACAGTTCTCTCTGGGAGGAATTTGGGTAGGGAGACCTGTGGCACAAGGTCAGCTCTGAGGTGCAAATGGAAACTAGAAGGATCCTGTCTCCATCTGTTCCCCGTTCCTGTATCTTGATTGCTCTGGCTGGGTCCCTCTTGGGCCAGGAATTTGAGTAGAAGTGGTGTTCATACCTGTGCTCACAAGTGTGACAGCACTACTGAGAGATCAGCTCTCTTCTGATGGTATTTGAGTATGGAGCATTGTGACTCAGACTCCAGGCACAGATGGAACCCGGAAGGATTCTTTCCCTGTCTGTTCCTCCTTTCCTGTGTCCTGAGGGCTCTGGGTGGGTCCCTTGGAGCAGAAGTGCTCACAGACATGTCTGCACTCCTGGGAGACCAGCTGTTTCCTGGTGTTATTTAGGTACAGATGGAGCACCGTGGCACAGGATCAGCTCTGGGCATGGACCTATTTTACATTACTTTTACTTACATAAAAATTAACTCAAACATCCACTATGTTCCAGGTACTGTGGCAAGCCTTTGTAATTAAAACTCAGCATAAATTCTTGTTTTTATGACTTGTATATTTGTAGTAAGAAACAAACTAGATTAAATCAGGTAATACGACTATAGGTGTAGCTAAAAGTGATTGAATATTGGTAACTTCCTGTGTTGAATTCAAAGACTAGACAATTATAAAAAATAATATGAGCATAAAAACTATAAGACTACGCTGCTGGTATATTATGAATAGGACCCTAGAAAATCTAGCAGGACTTCTTGGAAGACATGAGTTTAAATTTTGATGTAAAGGAATCTATTTCAGGGACAATATATTGATGTCCTAGGTACACAAGTCAACCTGCTATTGAGTGCCTGATGGTTAAAAGGAGGTAGGATATCATTTGAGATATAAACAAATGGAATTATTAATATAAGATTTTAAAAAATAACCTGCTTTTATTGGCTTCAACACTGGAGATTTAGAGCTCTTGGTTATAGGACTTTAGATAATATTAGTATACAGATAGTAATCTGAGAGTGTTCTGAATTTTAGTTTAACAAAGAAAAAGCTAACTGGGTGTCAAACACTTCAAAATTAACTTTCCAATGTTTTTTATTTGTAAAGCCAAATAGTTAGCAAAAATAAAATTATGAACCAATATCTCTTATGAACATCAGAGTAAAAATTCTCAATAAAACACTTCTTATAACCCAAATTCAAAAGGGTATCAGGAGATTATCCACTATGGTAAAGTTAGTTTTATCCTAAAGATACAGAAATGATTCAATATATATATAAGTCAATACAATTAATCTTCCACATAAAAGATAAAAATGTTATAATAGCTGCTTTTTCTTGCTTCGATTAAAAACCATGACCAAGTTCTCATAGTCTCTTACGCTCAACAGTTTTAAATATCTAAAATCTCTGCTAAGTCTCAAGGTAATCTCTTTACTGTACCCATCCCCATAAAATAAAATTTAAAAAGTGGAATATATGCTTACAACATAAAATGGCACAGAATATGCATTATAATCTCCAAGGGAGCAATGGGGGCATAGTGATGAAGTATTAGACCAAAGCAAGACCAAAACCTAGCAGAACAAGTGCCAAATTCAGTAGCTCCATGTCTAGTATCAAACGGCTTTAACCCCCTCTGCCCTTCCTGTTGCTACTGGTAACAAAATACTCTCTTTCTTGGACAGAATCTATTTCTGGTATAAATCTCTTCTTGACAGATATCTTGTGGCTTGGGCAATTCAAACATCTTGGTGTCTCTAAATGCATCTCAAGATTTACTTCTGTTTAACCCAATAGTTTATCAGTGCCTCTTTCTTCTCATAGCTTTCATACAGAGACTCCTTTCCAAAGCATTGCCTGGCCTTGATGGCTGTCTGAAAATATGGAGACAGAATTCATGACCCTTTTACTCTGCCATCCTTCCAGACATTAAAGCCAGCACCACATGGATTACATTGTCAGGTTAACTGCCAGCTTGGGATAGACCCTGCCATCTTTGTGCCACATTAATGGTACTTTCATTTGTGGCTGCTTTATAGGAACATAGAAACCCCTAGTCCTGTTTCTTACCCAAGTTCAAAGCTTTATTTAGATGGGGTTTTTCCCTGAAAGTATCCTTCCCTTTGATTCCGTGGAGACTCTATATCTCTATTCAATGGTTTTAATATCCTTAATAAGTAATGCCATTTTTCCATCCCAAGCCTTGTCTGTAATATTAAGATCACCAGTGTCCTTTTTTTTTTTTACAAACTGTGTAATTTATATTTTTTACTGGAAAACTGGGTCATTTTCCCTGTTGAATTGCATAAGACCAGTAACTAATAATCATGTGACATACCAATCTTAGGCTGTCTTGGAATCTCACCTGGCAAATAAATTAGTCCATTTCTTTTAAATTTAGCCTTAAGAAAGTTCTTTGGGCATGAGGAGAAAGCAACACCATTTTGCTAAAATGTCTCTAGCCTAGCTAGTAATATTGTTTGTCCCTTCCCATACCTCTTAAGCTAGGTCTCTACAGTCTGCATAATTCTCAGTACTACTGTCTTCTAAACCCCTACTAGAATCACCCAATAAGTCCTACTTGCAGTGTTCAATTGCTATTCTAATCCAAAGTTTCAAAATTTTTTGCATTCTGCCAAAACCAAAACAGAACAGTCAGGTGTATCACAATAGTCAGGTCTGGCCTACAGTGCCAGTTTCTGTATTAGTTACCTTTCTATTGGTGTGGTAAAACACTGTGACTATTGGCAAGTGGCTGAAGAAATAGTTTATTTGAATTTAGAGTTCCGAGAGATAAAAGTCTATCACGTCTTGGTAAGATGTCAAAGTGTGGCAAGAATGGGGAAAGGATTAGGAGTTTGAGGGATGATGAACTTTAAACATGAACATAGAGAAAACTAGAACTGGTGTGAGTCTCTAAAGCTCAGTATGTGCCTCCGCAGGCATACCTCCTCCAACTAGACCAGGCCTCCTCATCCTGTCTAAACAGCATTGCCATCTGGGACCAAGGACTTAAATGCCAAAGCCTACATATAGGGCAGTGCTTTTTAACCTTCCTAATGCCGAGACTCTTTAATACGGTTCCTCATGTTGTGGTAACTACCTTCCACCATAAAATTATTTTCATTGCTACTTCATAACAATAATTTTGCTACTGTTATGAATTGTAATGTAAATATTTGTGTTTTCATCAGATGATCTTATGCAAACCCTGTGAAAGAGTTGCTTGACACCAAAAGTGATCATGAACCACAGGTTGAGAACTAGTGCTATAGAGGAAATTCTCTTTCAAACCAGCACGCATATGAGGAGGATGCTAACAATTTCAGAAAATGTCTTTTGACAAAATCCAGCACCCATTCTTGACAAAAGTCCTAGAAAGAATAGGAAAATGAGGGAAGTATCTCAACATAATAAAATCAATTTATAACAAAATTCCAAACACTATCACTCTAAATAGAGATAAGCTCAAAGCATTTCCATTAAAATCAGACAAAAGAATGGGTATCTACTTTGTACATATCCTGTACAGTACTAAGTCTTACCTAAAGCAATAAAATAATTGTTGTGTGAGAAAGTACTTCTTGGGGAAATACAGCACATATTTATTCACCTCAAATAAGGAGCTCAAGACAGATCAAAGCACAGGTATCATCAAAATTCAGGGTGGTGAAATGTGCACTTTACTGGAGCCCTTACAGGAATATGGGTGAAGGGTTATACCCCAAACGAGTGGCAGCTTACAAAATCTGGGAACCTGGAGTATACTCCACAGGCTAAAGGTAGCTTCAGAGGCTGGTGAATATCCTTTCCAAGTCTCTCAATTGGTCTAAACTTCTTCCGTGCAGCTTGCCTGGGTTCTGCTCCTCCTAGGCAGGTAGTTTGATTATTGAGTCACCATCTGAACTTAGTTCTGTTCTTCTGAATGGGACTCTCAGCTGTTACTGCTTACTCTGGCGGGGAAGGGCCTATTGAAGCTGGTCACATTCGGGGACTTCCTGAAGTTATTTTGAACTGTTTCTTTTCCTGCTTAAGGAGATTGCCTGAAGAAAAAAATGTTTCAGTCTGGGAGGAAATGGTTACACAATACAGGTGAAAGAAATAAGGAAATGAAACAAAGAAAAGAAGTCCAAATATTCTTATTTATGAACAATATAATTTGAACTATAAAAGACCATAGGAAACTTCTATGGCTTTTAAACCATTGAACAAAGGAGCAAAATACAAAATTAACATGCAAAATCAGCAGTTTTCCTATATACAAGTAGCAAATATACTGAGAAAGAAAATTTACAATATTCCTAAAACTAATGTAAAATGAACAAAATTGTCTGGGAAGTCCCATTCCTCCTTTTTTCCCTAACCATCCCACCAACACACACAAAAAAATATGAACAAAAGGAAGATGCCAGAATCTTAGCTTGGGCTAACAATTTCTCTGGGCTTCCTCTCTGGGACCGGCGAACATGCCCAGGACTTGCTCCCAATAAACCTGCTTTTATACTTTTCCAATTTGGCCTGATTTGGTTTATTGTATTGGCAGAGAAGCTCATTATCCAGGCAAAAAACCTATTAACCTAAGTAATTGAAATACTCGTGTAATGAAACTTCTAAGACATTGAGGAAAAAACTAAAACATCAGGAAGTGTTGGATAGGAATGGGATGATAAAGCTGTCATCTCAGGCAAAGAAGCTGAGATCAGATGCTGAAAGAACTGAGATTTCCTTGCCATAATAATGATCATGTATCAGATAAGGCCTTGGTTTGAAATGAAAGGTTTGTTTTTCCATTTGGTCTCTGTTGTGTTTCTCTGTAAACAGTCCTTGGCACATCTAAAGAAATAATATGATTACAATTCCAAACTGTGTGCCTTTAGGGAAATCACTGATTCTAAGATTTATTTGTAATATTTACTAGTGTCTTCAGACTGAAGTATCAAGTTTCTATAAATAGTCCACAGAGTTTGATGAATAATAGCAACAACAATTATTTTGCTACTTCTTTTGTAACCTTATTTTAGGGGATTGAAACATTCCTCAAAATAGCTTCAGGCAGTCACCCCTGCAAACTAGAAGAAGCTGAAACTGAACATACTGGAAGAAAAAGAGGATCATCAGCATCCCCCAGCTACTAACAAGAGGTACCTGCCTGCAAGATACTCTGGTGCAATAATGACACAGATGTCACTGGAGTAAAGAACATTTTTGCGTGGATTTAATAGTCACTCCATCAGATGGAACCTTAACCTGACACTGCTGAAGTGACTAAGAATCTGAGACTAGAAAGGTCATCAGTATAAGGGGAAAGGTAATACTATAATTTTGTTAAAGGGACATAGCAATAAAATGAATCTTAGTGACAAATTGCTATATACATGTTATTTAACCACTTCAGAGATTGAAATATTCCATCATGCAGAAAAGTACTTTAAGCAGGCAGGTAAGCAAATCAAAATCCCTTCAGAAAGATGTCTCTGATCAAATTCAATAGTACCTTCCTTCAAGTAAACAAGTCAAGCTGCTAAGAAGACTCAGACTAGACTAGCTAGCTGACTGGAAGAAGCAGAAACCAGCCAGGCTGTCTGTGAGGTTTAGAGCAACTGAGTCAGTTTTAAATGATATTCTCCACCCTGTCAATATGCCTACAGACTGAATGTTCCAGGTACTAAGCTTTTGTGAGCTATCAGCTGACTAGGGTGGGTAAGCTTTGGTGCTGCAGCTTTCTTTGAGTCATTTCTGCTTCTGTAAGTAGCCTGAATAAAACTCATTGTTTCAGCAAGTTGGACTTTGATGGTATCTGTATTTTGGTGTGTTATAGGCTCCCTATTTGGGGTGAATATACACATGTATAACATCCCTAAGAAAAAGTTTTATCATAAAACATGGTATGTTCTCTTTGTTATTTAATGTATACCAGAGTGATAGTTCCATTGTACAGTTATAAGCATACGATTCAATAGTTAGAAGAATATATTATTGATGGTCATTAAAGTTTGAAACCCTTAGAAATATCATGATCATAAAATTTTTCATGTATTTATTTTTACGGAAGGAACTTTGTTGTCTGTCCCTCCTTTCAACAGTACTACATAGAGTTGCTTAGAGGCAGCAGAGTTGAGTGATCATGACACAGATGATATAACCTGTACACCTGAAAACATGAATTATTTGCAAAAATCTGCTGAGCCATTAAATTAATTAAATTGTACTTGAAAAAAATATGAGGCCATCATGTAGAACAGGTTTTGCCTCATTGTAAAGTTCATCCATGAGTGGAGACTGTGATTGCTAACATTATGGCAAACTTTATGTTTAAGAGTTTAAAATGTCTGTGCTTAAGAGAACTATATAGCAAAAGTCGGCTTCCACATGTTAAGAGTTGCTAAGGGTTGATTTCTTCAATTGCCTGATCTTGCAAAAGTTTGACAAACTGTTGTTTATGCAAAGTAATAGGTCATGAGGTCAACCACTGCTTCTGCTTCTGTAAACAAAAGCTTGCTTTGCAGGACAGGACCTTCTGCTGGCGGGAGAACAGAATAGAACTTTGTTTCTTTGCCTTTGTAAGCACAGACTGATGTGGGTTTTACCTTAGGGAATCTCCAGTCCCAGGTTTAGACCTGGCACCAAGGTCTGACTAAAGGCTGCTTCATTATTAAAATGTTTCATAGTCAGACTGGTGAATCTCTGACTTGCCCCAGACCCATAACAGAAACCACTACTGTAACTTCACTTTTCACATTAAACCAGAACAGAATTGATTTAGAATAGCTCGTCGATGTTACTGAAAATTGTATTGGCATTTTATTTGGGGGCATAATATTTTTA
The DNA here is from genome assembly GCF_004785775.1 of Grammomys surdaster. NCBI lineage: Eukaryota > Metazoa > Chordata > Mammalia > Rodentia > Muridae > Grammomys > Grammomys surdaster. Next base: position 9,078,214 of record NW_021621185.1, read on the forward strand.
AGTAACTAGTACCTGAGGTTCTCTGAGTGTTTCAGTAGATTTTCTTGGAGGCTCTCATCAGTTAGTAATATTGCTTTTGTTCCTATGGTAGATAGTAAATGTCAAGATTAGCTGTGTATATTGTGTTTTTCTACAAAATGAAAATTCAGTGCTTACTTTTTAAATTTAGCATGATTCTTGTTTTTGTGGTTTCTTATCACAGTAGGAGATTTTTGGGAATAGCTTTTAATAAGCATTACTATCAGTAATGTGTAGTTTTAGGTTTATACTATACTAAATGATTAAATTACAAGTTTAAAGCTTTCATATGATAGTCTCCACTCTATAAATGACTGGCTTCTACTTCACACCTGTTTTTTTTTTTTTATTACTTACAATAGATCCTTATTTTTTCTTCTTTTCTACCTCACAATGCAGGGTTGGGCAGCCTTAAAGTCTTACATCTGTATGGGTCTCAGCAGAAATGTCTAAATCCTAAGGTATTGGCCAGGCAACTTTTCTCTAGACTTTCCGAAGACTTACACCTAAGGGTAGAGATGTCCCTAGCTCCCTAGCTGCTTTTGTCCTTTTGTTTTTTGTTTTGTAGCAGAAAGTTCACATTCTGTCCTTGAAACCACAGGTTACATTGTATATAGAAAAACCTGTGAATAGAGAAAATGATCGTCATTTATTAAGGTGAGAAATGTATTCATTAGGCGACTGTTAATGCCCAGATTCTTGCAGAGACTATAAAGCTACAATGTCAATGCTTGACACTTTGGGTGATTTTTACTGGTAGCTCTAGTCCTAAGGCTTTTTAGTTCTTTTGCTGCAGCTAATGACACCCAGCCATGCTTCACTATGCAACCTGTTTACTCATTCTTAATCTAGTAAATGTTTTTCTCCAGTCATTAGATTGACATTGACAATTGAAGAAGCAAGAGTGTTGAAAGCAAAGGCTGAGAAATAATGCAGTGTTAAGCATTTCTGAGAGGGACAAGGAGACTGCTATTCTGTATGCTATCACAGGTACATGCGATACTAGCAAACAGAGAGGAGAATAGCTTTCACATTCACATTTCTTTAAAATACCCAGGTGGATATATAAAATATCTATATCTGCCAACTTCTACCTAGGGGCCCTAAGTTCATGATCTATGAACTTAACCTTTCATCCACAGATGATGAAATAGGTACTAAGAAGTTTTAAGTGATCTCAGCAGGAAATGTGGCTAATAGTTTGTTACCCTAGGATCAGAAGATACATATTTCTACTAAGTGGCTGAAAATGATGCAGATTGCCTTTAGAACCAGCCGATGGGTAGCCATGACATTGATAAATATTTCCAAGTACACTTTAATGAATTTGTATTACCTGAATAAGACTGCTTTTGAAGTAATATGTTCTATAAATTAATTTCCCCTCTTTTAAACATATTACATTAATCCCACAGTGCCTGAAAATGTACCCCCTCTTGAGTAATACATCTCTCTGAGTCTAAAAAGGAAGGACTTGCTGGTTTCTCAAACCCATCTTGATCACATTCTTGCAAACTTGGCCCTTCTAAATATACCTCAGCAAGGACAGTACACTGATTATGCAAATGAATTCACTATTTTCTAGGTCACAGCAGGCAGCATTAGACATAGAATGTGCCAACAGCAATATCAGGGGGCTCCTGTTGTAGGAATGTAAATGGCTTCAGAAAAACTTTGACTGGAATAGAATGGGATATGTAACTCTTCTCTCAATGCTCACTTGGAAGATTTGAATTTTGAGACTATTCTGCTGTAGAAAGGACTCCATGCTGCTTAGCTGCCCAGATACTGTAGTTGGAGGGCAATAAGCTAAATGTGACTAATTCTACTCTATTATCAACCCTACGCAGTCTTGGAAATTGTTTGGATCCTAAATTCATCATCTGAATAAATTTGCTTATTTTAAGTGGGAGTAAAGGACAAATATTAAACTATAATTGCTAACTCATTGGTAACCTATGCCGGGAAGACTTAACTAAATAATTCTGGCTAATTGGGCTCCTCTGATGCAAAACAAATGCCAACACTGTTATTCACCAAGATCATCAGGAAGGTTGATATGTACTTAAATATAGAGACAGTTTGTTAGCATTCTATGTTAAAGCATTTCATTATTCCCCAAGTTCTCTTCCACTATAGGTCAAAATATTTTATTTGAGATAGATATTTATGCTGAAAAAGGAGTATAGTCTGGAAATCATGGGATAAATCCTGGATTGCACTGGTGATGATTTGGCTCTAGATACTCATGGGACCTTAGACATACTCTGAACCTTGCCAAAGCTTCTGTTATCTCTTTAGGAGATGAAGTAATTATTAGTTCACGAAAGGACATTGCTGCTGTGCTAGATGTTGAAAAACTCAAGACAACATTATTCTCGTGACAACAAAAATGGTTCTGAAACACTGTAGTCACATTATCATATTTTCCTATTTCTTAATTTTGTGCTTAAGCCTTACAATTTTTTGGTAAATTTCAGGAAAAAAGAAAGTTATGTCTAGAAAGCTTGCACTTAGCATATAATAAATATACATTAAACAAACATATTGGCTTAAGATAAATATATTTCAGATATCTAATATATAGCATGGTAGATAGAGTCAAAATAGTGTATGATATGCTAGAAATTTCTAACAGAATATACTCTAAGTAATCTTATCATTTCTATATATGGATAGCTAACTGTGAGAGAGTGTTATATGAAATTACCACACTTATTTAATATTGCATAAATATCAAAATATCATTTTAACTGATTCATAATTTATTAACTATCTTAAAGGTATTAAAGATACAATATTTCTTAGAAGGGACAATAGTAATTTTCATTTTACACAGTTCTTTTTTATTTGCTTAGTACTTTCATGCCCATATCATTTGCTGTTCATTCAACACTCAAAAGCAGCGCTATCTATAATGGTATTCACTTTCCTGTGTGTATAGCTGAGTGTTTCTAAACACAAAACTCATTCCTCTGTGCATTTATGTTGCTTGTAGATGTCCGCTCATGTGCTGACCATGCTTTTGATCACTTTCTGTCTTTGAGTGAACATTGACATAAGCTGTTCCAAAAGTTTACAGATGTGCCCTCTGCTCCTGCAGTTGTATGCTTTATATAATGAACATAGACTGCAGACGACTGATTTCAGACTCTGCCCTAATATTCTCCACTGTCCTGATCAAGACCTCAGCTCCTTAGAAACTCAGTGTACTAACAGTTAGTGGTAATTATACCCATGGGGAGGAAATGAGGTTACAGAATAAGCAGAGCTCTGAACTCAATAATGCCTGGCCCAGGGAAGACATTCAAGAGTTGCTCACTATCCTTTTCTTGTTCTTTTGTTATTATTCAGTTGTCACACATTCTTCTGTTCTTCATATATCAATTACTTTCAGAAATGACTAATTTTCTACATTTAACCATTTGGGGGGCTTCTATAATCAAGACCTGATTTTTAAAATAATTGAAAACATTTTTAAAAGCTTTAAGTAATATTACATTGGAAAAGATATATCTATGATGTTTAGTGTTTTGTTAACATAGGTATGTCCTAAGAAATTAAGATAGATCTACTCCTAAGATACAATGACAAAAGAACAGTTGTGTGGAGTGCAGTCCAATGTTCTGGCACTCAAACACCTAGCATTGTACTGAGGTAATAAGCAACCCCTCTGGGTTCTTTTAGCATTCCCCCATGGAGAAGCATTAATGATTAGTCAGTAACTCACTCTTGGTCAGGATTTCTCAGATCCCTGCAACAATGGCAAAAATTACAAGCATTTTCTTCTTTAAATCAGTTTGCAGATGAAGGAATATCTACCAATCAAGTTTGAGTTTAAACTACAGAAATGGTGCATTTTCTTGCAAGCAAATTTCTTGAACATAAATTAAAAGTCAGAAATTCATATCTCTGAGAAATGCTTGCAGACTTTGGTGCACATGCACAGAGCTAAATCTTCAGACTCACTTAATGACAAAATTCGACTTTTACCTTAAATAGATGATGTTTGACAAGAGCTGCAGAGGAGAGGTGTGAAGGAAAGTACAGACCCTTGTTCAGATACAATGAAATCATCTTCAAGGTGAATCGCTGACAAGTTTCTACAAGAGAAAAACTGCCAAGTATTGTCTGAAGCAAAGCCCAGCAGAACTCAACGAAGATTACACCTTGATTTATTTTTCATTTCAAATTGTGCTTGTGTATGTTTTTCCTCCCCCTTCCACCCACTCATTTCCCTGTCTTTGAGCTTCTTTTTACCAGAAGGAGTTTTGGCAGAACAAAAGTGTCAAAAGAAATTCAGGCAGGCTGACTGGATGTTGCCTGAACACACAATGGAGTTTGCAGCATGACTCAGAAAAATAGAGCCCAGTTATTAAATCCCAAAAACTTTCTCTAACTAAAGGGAAAAAGAATGAAATAAAGAAAAAGGCAAAAAATAGGATTACCAATGTGACACGACAAAATGCCTCCATTTAAAGAGTCACTAGTCATTTAAAATTTGATTACACGGAAAAAGCTTGTATTTGTAACTAGTCTTTAATCCCATCAACATAAAAAATGAGAATAAGGAAAGTTCACTTGTTCTGTGAACTTTATTTTTGTCATTTAATAGATGAACCTTAGGCTAGGTACCTACTGTTTATTGGGTAGCCCCCTCCCCCAGAAAAGACTATAATGGAGATATCATTCACTAAAATGAACCTTTTTTATTTCTACTGATAAAGCTACTTTCTTAGATAATGTTACCCTTGATTATCCAGGTAACAATAATAACAACTATTAATACTTAATATTAAAATAATGATAAGATCTATATAATAATGTCAAATGTAATAATTTTGACAGATGTAGCATGTGCTTCCTATGTTGGAGGAAGGCTAAGTATATGCCTTCAATGTGTGGGAAGTGGGGGTATAAGACTGAGGCATGATGAGTGAAGGACTTGTAGTAAAATCAACTCAAAGATATGTATGTTGGCAAGAGTAACATCAAACATTTTGGTGGCCTCAGTTACTTAGATAGCAGGTCACTTAATTCTCACAGGATAACTTTATTGTTTGGTTTTCTGTGTTGGAAAGACAAAGTAATCACTAAGGCTGTGGAATTTCCAACTTCTATTTTTCTCTACTCACCAGGCTTTGAGAAACAGTCTCCTCTTTAGTCAGTGGCAGGGAATATGGAAGTTTTAAAATATTTTAGGAACGCCAATATAAAATTATTTCTGAGACAGAGGATTTCTAACTTTTGCTTATAAAAGTATAAATTGTTTGGGAATGATGAAATTAAAGAGTTAGAAATATTGAAAAGATTAAGTTTTTATAGACTAACTTTGGAAAAAATTAATAGGAAATGAACTTAACATTTGCATGAGACTCCAGGAGTTGAAGACTATCCAACTAACTCCAAAGATCTTGGCAATGTGACTCTATTTTTCCAGTATATAATGTACCAGAAAATTTTAAAATGAATAAATAATTTGAAACATTAATAGGCATATTTGCATATACATAAAATAAATATACATTTTAATTTTCAATTGATTTCTAAACAAAGAAACAACCTTGGTATAAGTATAGAAGCATAGCTTTGGGGGAAGAATAGTCTGTTCCTGACTAATTTTATCTATATATAATTGGCTTAAGAAAAAAATGGCCAGGTGTAGTAGTGGATTCCTTAATCCAAACAGGCACTTGGAAGAAGAGGCAGACAGATATCTATGAGTTTGTGGCCAGACTGGTCTACATAGCTAATTTGAAAGCATCCAGAGCTACATAGTAAGACCCTGTCTTAAAAGAATGAGAGGAGAGAGAGGACAAAGGTGGAGAAGGAGAGAGTGGAGAGAGAAAGAGAGAGAGAGAGAGAGAGAGAGAGAGAGAGAGAGAGAGAGAGAGA
>NW_021621185.1:9084136-9154874 GCF_004785775.1 Grammomys surdaster
AGAGAGAGAGAGAGAGAGAGAGAGAGAGAGAGAGAGAGAGAGAGAGAAAAGCTGTTAGATGAACAGATGATGGAGAAAGACCAAGTGAAAAGCCTAGAGAACAACTTCAATTACTTGAATATTATGTAGCATTTATGTTTAAATTATAGTATTGTTGCATTTTTGTAGATTGACTGTGACTTAATTAATAAAAACATTAAAACTTGGGTAGAAATGATAGACTTGCAAATAGGGAAATCCTAAAATTCAAGGCACAGGATACAAATCAGAAATGAAAACCGTCTCTTTATTCTGCTGTCTTTTCAGAGCCTTATGATCATTTTCTCTATCATTATGAGTTGCCTTTGACTAGCTGTCAGTATGGACACACTAGAAATTGCCACCTGCCATTCATTTGGCAATGTCTATAATATGCTCTTTAAATTAATTTTAAGAAACAGTCATATAATTTCTTCATCAAAGTTTTATTCTTTATAGATTAGTTCATTACAGTGACATGTATTTCACTCTTTTTTTAATAGTTCTAAATCTCTTTCATAAGTTTTAACCTCCCGTCTTTACAGCATATATATTACATCATGTAGATATTATGTATTACAGCATATATATATATATATATATATATATATATATATATATATATTATTTGGATATATAGCATATATATGTATATAATCATCAATCAATAACTTTTTAAATTAATGTATTTTTCAGGATCATTCATTTACTGAAATATGTTTCATGCTTTCTGAAATGGCTTGTTATTTGTTTTCAGCCATGTTGTGCTTAATATAGCACATACTAATACTATAAGCTCACTAGAGCTGATTACTAAACATTTGGGAACTTTGTGCTGATGATTAAATTTACCATTGTGAGAGTATTTATCATCACTTAAATTTTAGTCCTTATAACTGAGTTGTCCACATTATGCATAAAAAATATTAAGATACTAGAAAAAGTTGTTAATAAGGCTGTTCATAGAACTATAATATAGGCAATTCCTGTTTGCTTTCATGCTATGAATTTTTGTGATTCTGAGTTACTATAAGAAAACACTAAAATGGAATTAAATAAGTAATTGCATTCCATCTGTTTAATCTAGCTCAGTGTAATGTTTGTAGCAATAAGTAGGAGCTATAACAGCATATGATACTAACTTCTGCAAAGTCACCAAGCAGGAGTGTGATTGTAAGAGAAGTTGTCCCAACAGTAAAACTCACTCTTCATAATAACTGTTTGACACTAGGCCTTACAGTTGAGTTTTATTTCAGTTATAGTTCAAATACAGTTTAGTTAGTTCAAATTTAACTTGATGGAATAATGTCTCTGAATTAATAAACAGTTTTATAACCTGATCTTATATTACTATAAGTTCCTGTGTCAAATAAAGTAGTCAGCAAAATGTCAATGATGTCAATGTTCTTAGCTACATAATTTGAAAATGCCATAAAACAGCTAAGTCTGTGAACATAATGGTTGGGATAAGGTTACTTTCCACAGATAAAGCAAATTTTACATGTCTTATTCAGAGTAACACATAAGGTTGTCACTTTTCTCTTGTTTTGGTAATATAGAAACACTAAAAGTTTAATTCTATGTATATTCACATTTAAACTTTTAATCTTATCACTTTGTTAATTGAAAAGCATGTATTTATATCTCTTGTATGAGGTAAACTCCTTCTATAATAGATGAATGGATTTTTGTGTCCCAAGAACATTGAGTTCATCATGAAAGTCACGGCACATACAGAAATTCTTTCTTTTAAAAGTTAATGGATTATCCAGTTAATTAGGAACAGCATGACCATTTCTGAACAAAAGTTTATTTATTTCCTCTATGATTATGGAAATTTCATGGGTAGGAATAAGTTGATCTGTATTTTTAAATATAGGTGACTTGTGAGGGTGGGTGAACATGGTAAGAAAGGGAATCTGGGAGCATATAGGAAAGAGCTCTGTTTTGAAGTGTGGTTCACTGGAGGGGATAATGTAGAGATAGTGTAAGGCCACTGCCTCAAGGGGTACATTCTCTATAGAGCTGGAAATCATGAGTGTTTCATTCCTGAAGTATGTCCAAGTAACACCTAGGGACCACGAAAATCCATGCAACAGCAGGAAACTGTGAAATTCCTGGTGGATTAGAGGAGAGGCTGAACAGGAGGAGAAATTTAAAAATATTGGGGACTGAAAGTGACAACACTCATTGTCTATGTAATAAGCAGAGGTGAACATAGCAATAAAATACTTCCAGCCCTATAATCAGGACAGCTGGGAAGATGAGGTATGAAGACGAATCTCGGGGATAGTGCAGGGTGGGAGGGGCCTTGATAGACAATAACTGATTTTGGAAAAAAGATTTTAAGTATTTGACTCAATGAAGCTTTCTTTTCAGTGTTGTTTAACTTTTACATTCAGAATTTATTTTCAATTATTACTTTGGCCACTACTTGATCTCCTTGGAGAAGAAATTCAGGCTATCTGTCATTGTACAGCTAATTCTTTTTTTCTCTCCTACTGTGTTTTTCCTTCTAAGATATTTATACTTTATAATCATTTTCTGCCTTTTAGAGTGCGAATGGTTGTTCCCCTAGGCTGTTCCCCTAAGTCCTGCCCTTTGCAATGTTTTTGTTGCCCTGGCTGATGTGGGCAGGATGCCTCACCTTGTAACTATCACCTTGCTAAGACTAAACTGTATCTTCTTCAAGGGCACATGATTCACCTTTGAGAATAGTGCTTAAAATTCTAGTCTATTTTTTGTCCTTCTTGTTTGGGGTGAAGAGTAGGCATGCTGCAGGTTCATTGAAATTATTTGATTTGGAAATCAAGCTTCAATATCCAGGCAAGCTGCCATTTTCTCTTGTTATTGAGTGCTATTTCAAGGTTGGGCAAAGCAAATCAGCACAATTGCTGCCTTCTTCTAAATAACTCCTCACCCTTTGCTTGCTTAAAGCATTGTTCAAAGTAAAAACACTGCTCTGCAATGCAATGATAGCACTGAATTGAATTATAATTGCCCCTGCTCTAACCTAGCATTGACTGTGCATTTGAAACACAAAATACAAAGTAATTTTGTAATAGGGTCATTTCTCTGTTTTGACTCTAGAGCTAAATTTGCTATTAATTCCTTTCACATTCTGATAACTATGTGTAAGAGGAGAGAATGAGTAGGAATTGTACCAACTTGTTCGCATATACAGTCTTACCTAATTTACACTTAGTATTAACATACAGAATAACAGAGCTTCCATGTTAAGTCAGTGAAATGAACACAAACACATAAGAAACCCTTCTATCATGCTTCTTCTTTGAACTTAAACTTTGGCAAACCCAAGTGACTAAGCAGTGGAGTGATATTCTAACCTTGCCAAGCTGCCCATACAAGTTTGGATACTCCCTATCCCTTTCCTAAATTGGTTCATTCTTCAAATCTGTGATTTCTTAATCATGTGTTCCTGATTGCACTCCCCCCAACACACAATGCAGCACTTAGCTGCCTGTCTCTGTACTGCCACGCCTTCGTAGGTGACGATGTCCTTTCCCTAATTGGTTCTTGATTGTGTTAATAAACACAGCAGAAGCTGGTTGTTGGACAAGGACATAAAGGGGGGATTTATAATTTAAGGATCCAGGAGGAAGAGGAGGAGATGAGAGAGGGGGCTGCCTTTCACTAGGATTTTGGGGAGAGGAGCACAAATGATGAAAGGCTTGGGGACAACTAGAACTTGTGGCAGCCTGTGCCACCAGCAGAATTCTGATATAGGATAGCTGATGAGTTTAGAGCAATAGATTCTTTTCCCAGGTATTGAGTTACCTGGCTAATTTTAAAATATTAAGGCTGTCTAGTGTTTTCCATCCGCAGCTAAGATAGACAGGAGGGGAAAGCGGCCAGCCGGAGGAACGGGCAGCATTCTTGGGAAAAGCACAAGCTGGTGGCTTGGTGGAGCTCGATGAGGCTTGGGCTGCTTGGCGCTAGCCATAGGGCCTGAGTGAGATGGCCCATTGGCAGCGACTTATCTCAGAGCGTAGTCTGGGCCATGGAACCAAGCAAGGAGCCAGAGTGTTTTTTAAAAATCGCACGTAACATTCCTTCTAACCTATGCACTGATTTGAACCCATGGCAGGGATTGTTAACTCCACCGGGTTTGTGTTTGGAAGCTTGCACCAAAATAAAGGTCAGACATCAGACAACAGACCCGCAGGAGTCTCTCAGCAAGTAACTGCACTATGTAGTAAAGAAACCTTTTGTTTGTTACTACTATCAACAAAACCTTTATCATAGGGAAAAAGCAAAAGACAAAGAAACCACAATGCTTCCTGATTGAGGAGGAAAATCGTTGTAAAGAACACTAATTTGCTTAATGTAACTCATTAAAATAAAAAGTTAGCACCTCCGTCTACCACTGCATGTTGAACTTTGATTTTCATTTTTACCTGCTTCTTCATCGTGACAATGTTGATTAACTGATCTAGATTGTCAAACCCAGTCTAGGAGTTTTAGGCTTTCGGATATTCCTGCATTAAGTTAATTATATAGATATTCCTGCATATTCCATAAAAGAATATGTTTCCACACAGTTGAAAGGCTAAAGGGAAGTTGTGGACTGTAGGCACGTCCACCATCCCAGATCCTATGTAACAAACACTTTGCTAGACTACATGCTTTGAAAAACTTGGATTATCATTTTTTTTAAACCAATGAAACCAAACTACAAATTATACCACTTGACATTTTTAGTATCATAATGCTTTTTAATGATTTGAAGTTGCAAAGCACATATTTTTAGAGGGCAGAAAGGGCATTTTACAATGAATCTAAATTTAAGCTATTAATTACTTCAAATTCTTAAATAACTCGATTTACATATTACATTACTAACAGTACTTGCACTCTTCTATTTTTTTTAAATAACCATGGCTGACAATCCCCAATATGTATTTTTAAAAAATGCCAGAGTAGCTTCTAAAGGGCATGTTTGAAAATATGTAGAAAGTTTTGACCTCCACACCTCCTAAAAAATGTAAAATTCAACAATGCTCCTTTTTATTAATTTCCAGAGACCTGGAACCAAATATTTTTGAAAAGTTCAAATATTTAAGACATGCATTTTATGCCTTGATGTTACTCATGCTTCAGCAGTCTTTTTGTTCCCAACATATTTATTACAAATGAGAGAGGGAGAAAGAGAGAGAAAGGGAGAGGGAGCAGGAGTGAGAGAGGGAGAGAGAGAGAGAGAGAGAGAGAGAGAGAGAGAGAGAGAGAGAGAAGGGGAGACAGAGAGAGAGAGACAGAGACAGAGAGAGACAGAGACAGAAGGAGGGAGGGAGGGACAGATGGAGGGAGGGAGGGAGAGAAGAAGGAAGGGAGAGAGGGAGGGAGGGAAGGAGAGAGAGAGAGAGAGAGAGAGAGAGAGAGAGAGAGAGAGAGAGAGAGAGAGAGAGAGAGAAAGAGAGAGGTGACATGCTTGCGATCAATGTTTGTGTGGTATGTGGTGTGGAAGCAAAACAGATTAAATAATCCAAAAGTTGTATGTTTTCTTACTTACAAAATATCTCAATAATTCCAAACCTACAAACTGTAATAACTAACAGAAAATAGTACCAGAGTTCCTCTTAGCATTTCCCAGTAATGCTATAAACTTCTGATAGACGATTTAGACCCTGAGGTACCAGGATGGCACAAGGATTGTATTCTAGTCCAGGTTAAAGACCCAGTGGAATTTTCCAACATTATTATATCCACAACAAATAAAATAAGCCAAAGGAATCAGAGTGAGAAGAGTCCTTCATTCAGTTGACTTCATTGAATACTTCAAAACCTGAGGCAATTGGTGTTTGGTATCAGTGGGCTTGTCATGCTTTGTTTTCTTGAGTTCTTTAGGGGTTCCCTATATAGTAAAGTGCCATTTGCTGAAATGTTTAAATTGTACACTATTACATTTCACTATGAGTATACACCTCCCAAAGTTAATTTATATTGTAACATACTTAAAATTAGCTGTAGCATAGAGCTAAAATAGTTTAATTCAAATGATAAATGTCCATAAAATTTTCATATAATTCTAAAGTATAATTATTTAGAAATTCTAGGTTCTTCTTTGTGATATTTGTGGGTGTCACATCTCACAAACTCCATTCAACTTATGGCAGATAGCCACAGTTCTCTGCCTTAACATCATGAAGTCAAACTTATTTTTCAATTCCTTGAATTTGGACTGGTCTTGTAACATACATTGGCTCAGAGAATGCAATGGAAAGTATCTTGTGTAGTACTAAGCCTGGTATATCAGAACTCTGTGTAACCACCATGGACAAAAAGCATAGAAAACAAAGAGGAGTCACTGTAACTGATGTAAGCCTTCACCCAATCCCTAGGAAGTTACTGAATTTCTGGGTTTCATGAAGCATCTCTGTCAGTATTATCCAGCACAAATTTGAAGGAAAGTCCAGATACTGAACTGTACATTCAAAAGCAGTAAATCCTTATTAAGTCATTGAATTCAAGGGTAGCTTTCTTTTATGAAAATTAGCTACTCAGATTACTTTCACACCTTATGAAAAACAGCCTGATTTCAATTCATTTATTTGATATACAGTGATAACTATGACTTTGACCTATTAAAAATTGGCTTACAACTTATGTAAAAGGGAGGCCTTAGGCCAAATTGAAACACACTGAGTACAAAGATTAGATTTTGCAATTTTATTGTGACTATAAATTTAAGAGAGAATTAACTCTAGTTTCTCAAACTACATAGTCTAAAAATAGTGAAAAGACTGGGAGCCAATATGTAAATATTCACAATAAGCAATTCCATCTCTTGATTTTATTATTTAATAAGTTTTAACTTCATGAAGTTTTTTTCATATATATGAGTAAAATCACCATTTGGGTTGCACATGCATATTCTTAGTTCTATTATTTTTTTTCTGTAGATGGAAAAATTGTTGGTTTCAAGAAACCACCGTGGTTACTACTTGTCCTGTCTATGTAATCAGTGTAGAAGAACTTCACTGCTTGTCCCTAATGCATATCAACCTTCAGTTTTGTCCTTGTTTATCAGAAATACTGAAGTGGATATACTGTCCTGTGCTTAATACTTGTAATACTTTTGGCACCCATTTTGTCTTTGTTTCTGAAGAACACTATAGAACATCAAAGACAGCATGCTTTGCGAATACAAAAAATGCCTGTTTAAATATGCCATTGAAATAAACACAACTAAAGAGAACACTTTGGCATTTTACTATTTCTTCAGCTTTCTCTTTTCATTTAGGAAACAATTCAAAAAAGCTTCTGTGGCTCACAGATGGTAAATACAGCTGGTTCTCAACTGGCTTGGAGGCTTTATTCAAATATTCCGCAAACCTCTCTTTATTCTTTTTCATTTGCAATTAGTCTCCATTTCCATGTGCAGTTCTTAAAGAATTCCACAAGCAACTACCTTCCAGAAGAGCTTTACAGATTTACTTCAGACTTGTTTTGTCTCAATGGACTCTTTGAAGTCTAATTAATTTCTAATAGTTTAAATTCATTCATACAAATTTTATTTCCATGTGATTTATGTCAGAACCTTTATATAATGATACAATTTTGGATAGTCTGAAGAGATACTAGTCTAGGATGAGGATTTGTGTCAATACATATTACGATAGGGACCATCAACACCCCTTATATAACTTCAATTACCTAACATCTTATAACATGAGGAAAAAAAGACCTTTTTAAATTTGTGATGGCTTTCTACTAATTATATTGTATTATAACCAGACTAGTGTTCAGCTTACAACCAAGTATAAGGAACTGAAATCATATATATATATATATGATATATATGATATATATATATGAGATATATATATATAATATACATATATTATATATATATATATTCTTTTATGAAAAAGGGTTGATGTTTACTAAGGAAGATTTAGTATAGATTTAAACACAGACATTCAAACAGGAAGAAAGAGAAATGTGTAAGAAGAGTATAGTTACAAAAGCTTAAAGGTGTGCCTGGGCTTCTTAAGAAGAAGTAAGGACAGTGAACACAAAGTGAGTTTGCATGTGTACGTGAACCTCATTGGTAAAAACTTTTGTTCCTATATGCCTGGCTCCTTACCTTAACAGGATATTAATATTTGTCACCCTGAAATCCCCAAGGAAGGAATACTTCTATTGCAACTGTTTCAATCATTTAGATTCAACAGTGCCGCTCTGTTAGTGGTGTCTTCTAATTTTAACATGGCTGTTGATCTAGCTTCATTTCTGTTGCTATGATAAAAACACCCTTATTAGAACATAGTCAAAAGAATAACTCATGGAAAACAATGCCTGTTCAGAGACCTGTGACAAGACATTCCAGGAAAAAAAAAAAGAGGGCCTTTTACCTTGAAGACCTCCTCAGAGGGGAGACCCTCTCTCAAGTCTCAGAAAGTCGCGACCACCCAGTAATCTGCTCGAGACACCATGTACCAGAGCAATTGCGAGGTTGTTTATTAGGGCGTGACAGCTAGCTGCCGGTCAATTCATATGCCCATGCAGGAGCTGAATTGACCCCGACGGCCAGTTTGAAAGGGGTTTTTAAAGGAAAAAACCACAAACCAAGGAATGGGGAGGGGGTGAGGGGTTGTTAGGGTGATGTAACATAAAAATAGTGGAACATTCCAAAGGAACCCAACCTACGGGAGTCAGGGTCAGGTGAAAACTCTCTGTACGCTTATCTTTCTCAAGAATGTGATCCTGCCCTGTTACTTCGGCCTTGCCCTGTCACTATGATTCTCAGCTTGGTTCCACCTGGCTAAATTGCATTCTAGCCAGTTCCTGTAACTAGTCTGTCCACATTCTTAACTTGCTTCAGGCCTCGGTTTCTCCATGTCTTTATAAAGAAAGCTTAAAGAATACTTTATATGTCTAAAAAGAATTCTATATACCCAGTATCTATAATTTTTCACTCTACAACCTCAAGGTCATTTGGTCCCCTGAATTGTTGTTGGATATGATTCTTTGTCTCCTGTCAGAAACATTATGTCAGATCATAATCATAGAATCCAATATGGTCAGTATGCTCTGCATCTCGATAGGGTTCAGCCTTGCTTTCATACTTTCCCCGGTATACTCTATAGTACATGCCAGACAACTGCATTGAAACTAGTCTGCCTGAGAAAGTTCTGAAAACTGATGCTCTGATAATATTTAGTATATGCTTACTAATGTCTATTTATATGTTTTTCTGATTACAGATTTCTGACTATGTGTGAGTCACCATCCTCTGCACCTGTGCTGTTGTGCCCAATCCCCCCTCCCCCTTCTCTATGCATTTCCCTGAGAAGACTGCTCAAGGAGAAATCTAAGCTTGGGTGGTAGGCTGCTGAATGTATCTCCTTTTTCCTGTTTTGATCCCTGTTCTTGTTTGTGTTCCTGTTTTGTGGGGAGTATAAAAGGGAACTATGCAGTTGAAAATATAGCATTTGGTCTTTACCAGATGACTCCTTGTCTTTCTTTCTCTCGCCCTCAGCCCTTCGCTGATCCAAGGAACTCAGTCAGCTCTGCTGGCATAGCTGACAACCATGTTTTTCTGAATTCAAACAACTTTCCTTGGATTATTGCTGTCTTTGTTACATTCATATATAAAAGCACACTGAAACTGAATAAGGCTGTCTATAGTATTAGCCTATAGGCCAACCTAATTTTAAGGTCCTCAGATCCCAGGTCCAGCCAACAAGATCTGCATAAGTTGGCTGAAAAATTGACATACCCTGACCAAAAAGAATTTGGAGGAGAAGGTTGTTCAGTGTTGTTGCTGTTTAGTTTTTGGCTAACAATCGCAGGTTACAAATAACCATTGAGGAAAGTCCCATAAGAAGGAGCTGCTCATATCCTGTCCAGAATAAAAAGCAGAGAGAAATAAATGTTTACCTTTCACTTATTCTTAGTTAATTTTCTTCATTTTCATACAGTTTATAGCCCAGTCCATGAAATGTTGCCACAGTGGGCTAGGTCTTGGTACATAATTAACAATCAACTCAGTCCACCCACAGAAATAGCCAGAAGACAACCTGATCTAGATAAGACATCATAATAAAATATCTTTGTAGGTAGTTCTATGTTGTGTCAAGTTGAGAGACAAAGTAAACTAGTGCAATGAGAAAACATAGGTACTGCATACTTTTTAGTTATAGAAATCTGGGTTAGAGGAAAGCAGAGGACAAGTGGATAAATCTTTTGTGTTGTAGAAATGTATAATCCCAATCTAGAGTTTCTATTCCACCTTTGACCATTTAGTTCCTGGATAAAAAACACACACACAATCTTTACATTTACAATAAGCCTTAATCATCAATAAGCTGGGCATATATCTACCCTTGTTGCTATTAAAATCTACTTCCTATCAATAATCCTGAGTTATTACTTACTAGGCTTCATCTGGACTGCTCTTAACTCCAGTTGGCCAGCTCTCAGTGCCATGTTGTCATGACTCAGTAACTCATGGCGGCTTCTCCTCCATTCACCTTCTCTCTTCCCCTCATGGTTCTCCTCTGATCCTCCCAGGCCAGGAAAGCCTAATACTACCTCCCCCGCACCCCGTGTCTCTTCTGTCCGGCTCTTAGCTACCAGGATCTTTATTCACCAATCAGAAATAACTTGGGGGCAAAGTCACATAGTGTCACTTGGGTCTACCTAAGGACTCTTTCATCTCTGGGGCAATCAGGCCTGAGGAACCAGTATTGATTAGCACTAAACTACATTTTTGTCTGTATAACAATTTTAGCTCTCCAAGGCACATGACCCTATCAATGGCAGTACAGTAGCCTAACCACACTGGGATCAAACACAAATAGATAGAATCTAAGGCCAATACTGAGCCCATGATAGAAGCACACATGGGGAATATTCCAGAGGCAAGGGAGGAACTGTTAAACCACAGTCCTGATCATTTTGAAAAAGGGGGAAAAACCCTCCAAAGTATTTAACTCTTGGCAACCTACCAGGAGCGAGATAGGAAAATTACTTATCTATTTACAATTAATTTAGACATAAAAATTTTTGAAATGCTAATGGTTGTGGCCAATTCCAATGGATGTAAATTTCTCAAATGGGGTTTTATTGCATATAAAGGTTCAAAAATTAACTGTGATAAAAAAAAAAACATTTCCTCTTTCACTGGCAGATCATAGCCCCTTTTGTAATAACAAAGAGTAGTGATGAGTATAAATGAGTAAAATCCCCCTGTGTGAAATTTGAGATACTGGATGCTATTTTTTCCCACCAGGATCTAAAATTATCCACATAAATCTACTCATTTATATATGTGAACTGTGTTGCATGTTGTGCAGACAGAAATTAAGGATTTGTCAAGGAGATGCACATTAAATTTATGACTACAGTGTTAGCGTTTGGACTGAAAAAAGTGTGAGCATATGACCTTGGAGCTGCTCTCAAATGACGTAAAATAAATGAAGGCAAAAATGCCAGGGAAAGGCATGAATGTAAATGCCAACATTACTTTATTTTATGTCTACCTGACACTGGATCTGAACAATTCAAAGATTTTACATGTCTCCCCATGTTGTATTTTCTGCAATTGTGTGCTAAAGCTTAGTGTATCCGAATCATCCAGATTGTTTGCTGAAAAATAAAGACCTAAGACTTTATACTTAATCATTTGATTCAAAAATCCTTAGTGGATGTAATTTAGAAAAACATTGTAACAAGATGTCATAGTGACTGAGATGCGTACTCACTCATTCTACGCATCATTGGTGCATGCTTTGCTATATGCAAACTTAGAAATACGGCTTCTTTAGATAAATACATATGAAAATTATAAGAATTAAGCCAACATACATAATATCCATTGTTTGAATATAAGTTGCCTTACTCAAAACAAATGTACCTGGATTCACTTTCACTTACCCAAACATTCTCAGCTTTAACTCAATACAGTCTTCCATTGGTCTAGTACTGCTTGGTACTAGATTCAACAACTAAGCATTCTTTTCTTCTAAGGTACCAAACAAAGTAATGGATTAAATCTTAACATTCACATTCATATGTATTGTACTACTTGATTGTTACAATTCTTGTTAATTCTTCCTTTTGATGCTACTTGCTAGAACTAACGTTTTTTTTTTCTGAACTCCCTTCATGTAAAACAAATTACATCACCATCTCTTTTCCTTTTGTCACTGCCCCTTAAGATTGCTTCTGCCCTCTCAAGGTCTTTTATCTACACGTAGACCTCCACATCACATGCAATTAAAAGTAACCTAGATGCTGCATATGAGAGAAAACATGATATATTTCTGTTGAGTGACTTTTTTTTACTTCATATAAGGATGTCCATTCCATGTTTTCCTGCATACATCATAATTTTATTTTTTGTGAATAAAAAAATTCTGTGTATATGCACCATATTTTTTTCTTGTCTGTTGACAGACATCCAAACTCATTCTGTCTCTTAGTTGTTTAAAGTGCTGCAATAAACAAGCAACAAACAGAGAACACAGAGAGTGTGTTACCAAGGAGGGTTATTCTGTAGTTCAACTTTTAAAAATTGAGGAACCTTCCTACCAACAGTCATGGTGGGCTCCTCAGTATACATTCCCATCAACAATGTGTAGTGGTTCCTCTTTCCCTAAATCTCACAAATATTCATTGTCATTTGCTTGCTTGATTTTAGTCATTTTCAATGAGGAAACATTGGATCTCAAAGCAGCTTTAATTTGGATTTTCTTGTTGACTACAGATATTGAGTTCTTTTAAAAATATTGGTTATGCCTTTGGGCTGGGGCAGACACAGAGTTGGTCTGCTCCTGTAGAGATACTGAATCCTGAGCCATCCTAGAGGACCCACTGCACTCAGAGCAGCCGGTAAGAACTTCATCTCACTCGCTAAGCCCCAGAGATACATCTGAGAGCCAGAGACATTCAGGACACACCAACTACCCAAACCCTAGCCCTCTGGAATTCCACTTCCCTTCCACCCCTGCCTGGTCCTTTGGGCTGGGGCAGACACAAAGTTGGTCTGCTCCTGTGGAGATACTGAATCCTGAGCCATCCTAGAGGACCCAATGCACTCAGAGCAGTCAACACAGTGTTGGTCTGTTCCTGTGGAGATACTGAATCTTGAGCCATCCTACAGAAGCCACTGCACTCAGAGCAGCCAAAGAGCCACTGCACTCAGAGCAGCAGACACCAAGGTGGTTTGCACTTGGGAGACATCGCATCCTGAGCCATCCTAGAGGAAGCACTGTACCCAGAGCAGAAAGATTTCCAGATCCAAGAGGTGGCCTGAGTCCCAGGAGTTCTTCCATCCAGGAGATTAGGATCATAAGACCACAAAGACATCTGGACTCTAAGGAGCTCTGCAACAAGCAAGATAACTGGAAATTCAGACTCCAGTCTTACACAGTGAGAGCAGGTAACACTAGAGTTAACCAGATGGCAAAAGGCAAGGGCAAGAACATAAGCAACAGAAACCAAAGTTTCTTGGCATCATCAGTGCCCAGTTCTCCCAATATAGCAAGCCCTGGACACCCCATCTCACCAGAAAAGCAGGATTCAGAATTAAAATCACCTCTCATGATGATGATAGAGGATTATAAGAAGGAATTAAGTAACTCCCTTAAAGAAATACAGGAGAGTACAAGTAAACAGATAGAAGCCCTTAAAGAGGAATCACAGAAATCCCTTAAAGAAATGCAAGAAAACACAAAGAAGGAATTAAACAAAAACATTCAGGATCTGAAACTGGAAATAGAAACAAAAAAGAAAGTTCAAAGGGAGACAACCATAGAGATAGAAAACCTAAGAAAGAGATCAGGAGTCATAGACGCAAGCATCACCAACCGAATACAAGAGATAGAAGAGAGAATCTCAAATGCAGAAGATACGGTGGAAAATATTGACACAGTTGTCAAAGAAAATGCAAAATGCAAAAAATTCCTAACTCAAAACATCCAGGAAATCCAGGACACAATGAGAAGACCAAACCTAAGGATAATAGGTATAGATGAGAATGAAGATTCCCAACTTAAAGGGCCAGTAAAAATCTTCAACAAAATTATTGAGGAAAACTTTCCTAACCTAAAGAACAAGATGCCCATAAACATACAATAAGCCTACAGTACACCAAATAGGCTAGACCAGAAAAGAAATACCTCCCGTCACATAATAATCAAAACATCAGATGCACAAAACAAAGGAAAAATACTAAAAGCAATAATTGAAAAAGGTCAAGTAACATACAAAGGCAGACCTATAAGAATTACACCAGACTTCTCACCAGAGACTATAAAAGCCAGAAGAGCCTGGACTGACATCATACAGAGAACACAATTGCCAGCCCAGATTACTATACCCAGCAAAACTCTCAATCACTATAGATGGTGAAACCAAGATATTCCGTGACAAAACCAAATTTGCACAATATCTTCCCACAAACCCAGCACTTCAAAGAATAATTGATGGAAAAGCCAACACAAGGAGGCAAACTACAACCTAGAAAAAGCAAGGAAGTAATCTTCCAAAAATCCCAAAAGAAGATAGCTATACAAACATAATTCTACCTCTAATAACAAGAAATGCACCTCAGTGACAAAGACAGACACTACCTCAGAATAAATGGGTGGAAAACAATTTTCCAAGCCAATGGTCCCAAGAAACAAGCTGGAGTAGCCATTCTAATATCAAATAAAATCGACTTTCAACTTAAAGCTATCAAAAAGGATAAGGAAGGACACTTCATACTCATCAAAGGAAAAAAATCTACCAAGGTGAACTCTCAATTCTGAACATCAATGCTCCAAATGCAAGGGCACCTACATACATAAAAGAAACTTTACTAAAGCTCAAAACACACATTACACCTCACACAATAATAGTGGAGGATTTCAACACCCCACTCTCAGCAATGGACAGATCATGGAAACAGAAACTAAACGGAGACACTTTGACATTAACAGAAGTTATGAATCAAATGAACTTAACAGACATCTATAGAACATTTCATCCTAAAACAAAAGAATATACCTTTTTCTCAGCACCTCATGGTACCTTCTCCAAAATAGACCATATAATTGGTCACAAAACAGTCCTCTACAGATACAAAAAGATTGAAATAATCCCTTGCATCTTATCAGATCACCACGGACTAAGACTGGTCTTTAATAATGACAAAACCAATGGAAAGCGCACATGCACATGGAAACTGAACAACTCTCTACTCAATGATGACTTGGTCAAAGAAGAAATAAAGAAAGAAATTAAGGACTTTTTAGAATTCAATGAAAATGAGGACACATCATACCAAAATTTGTGGGCCTCTATGAAGGCAGTGCTAAGAGGAAAACTCATAGCTCTAAGTGCCTACAAAAAGAAACTGGAGAGAGCACACACTAACAACTTGATTGCACAACTAAAAGCTCTAGAACAATAAGAAGCAAATACACCTACGAGGAGTAGAAGGCAGGAAATAATCAAACTCAGGGCTGAAATCAACCAAATAGAAACAGAAAGAACAATACAAAATATCAACAAAACCAGGAGCTGGTTCTTTGAGAAAATCAACAAGATAGATAAACCGTTAGCAAGATTAACCAGAGGGCACAGAGACAGTATCCAAATTAATAAAATCAGAACTAAAAAGGGAGACATAACAACAGAAACTGAAGAAATTTAAAAAATCATCAGATCCTACTACAAAGGCCTATACTCAACAAATCTGGAAAACCTGGATGAAATGGACAACTTTCTAGACAGATACTAGGTCCCAAAGTTAAATCAGGAGCAGATAAACCAACTAAATAGTCTAATAACCCCTAAGGAAATAGCAGCAGTCATTAAAAGTCTCCCCACAAAAAAAAAGCCCAGGACCAGATGGTTTTAGTGCTGAATTCTATCAGACCTTCAAGGAACACCTAATACCAATCTATTCCACAAAATAGAAACAGAAGGAACACTACCCAATTCGTTTTATGAAGCTACAATTACACTCATACCCAAACCCCACAAAGACCCGACGAAGAAAGAGAACTTCAGACCAATCTCCCTTATGAACATTGATGCAAAAATACTCAATAAAATTCTAGTGAACCGAATCCAAGAACACATCAAAACAATCATCCATCATGATCAAGTAGGTTTTATCCCAGGAATGCAGGGATGGTTCAATATTCAGAAATCCATCAATGTAATCCACGATATAAACAAACTCAAAGGAAAAAACCACATGATCATCTCACTAGATGCTGAGAAAGCATTTGACAAAATTCAACACCCCTTCATGATAAAAGTCTTGGAAAGATCAGGAATTCAAGGTCCGTACCTAAACATAGTAAAAGCAACATACAGGAAACCAGTAGCCAACATTAAACTAAATGGAGAGAAACTTGAAGCAATCCCACTAAGATCAGGGATTAGAGAAGGCTGCCCACTCTCCCCCTACATATTCAATATAGTACTAGAAGTCCTAGCCAGAACAATTAGAAAACAAAAAGAAGTCAAAGGGATACAAATAGAAAAGGAAGAAGTCAAAATACCACTATTTTCAGATGATATGATAGTATACTTAAGTGATCCCACAACTTCCACCAGAGAACACTTAAACCTGATAAACAACTTCAACAAGTGGCTGGTTATAAAATCAACTCAAACAAATCAGTAGCCTTCCTCTACATGAAAGATAAACAGACTGAAAAAGAAATTATGGAAATGACACCCTTCACAATAGTGGCAAATAATATAAAATACCTTGGTGTGAATCTAACCAAGCAAGTGAAAGACCTGTATGACAAGAACTTCAAGTCCCTGAAGAAAGAAATTGAAGAAGATCTCAGAAGATGGAAAGTTCTTCCATGCTCATGGATTGGCAGGATTAATATAATAAAAATGGCCATCTTGCCAAAAGCAATCTACAGATTCAATGCAATTCCAGTTAAAATCCCAACTCAATTCTTCACAGAGTTAGAAAAGGAAATTCTCAAATTCATTTGGAATAGCAAAAAACCAAGGATAGCAAAAACTATTCTCAACAATAAAAGAACTTCTGGAGGAATCACCATCCCTGACCTCATGCTGTACTACATAGCAATAATGATAAAAAACTACTTGGTATTGGTACAGAGACAGGCAGGAAGATCAATGGAATAAAATTGAAGACCCAGAAATGAACCCACGCACCTATGGTCACTTGATCTTTGACAAAGGAGCTAAAACTGTCCAGTGGAAAAAGGACAGCATTTTCAACAGATGGTGCTGGTTCAACTGGAGGACAACATGTAGAAGAATGAAAATTGATCCATTTTTATCTCCTTGTACTAAGCTCAAGTCTAAGTGGATAAAGGACCTCCACATAGAACCAGATACACTGAAACTAATAGAAGAGAAGGTGGGGAAGAGCCTCGAATACTTGGGCACAGGGGAAAAGTTCCTGAACAGAACACCAATGGCATATGCTCTAAGATCAAGCATTGACAAATGGGACTTCATAAAATTGCAAAGTTTCTGTAAGACAAAGGACACTGTCAATAGGACAAAATGACAGCCGACAAATTGGGAAAAGATCTTGACCAATCCTACATCTCATAGAGGGCTAATATCCAATATATACAAAGAACTCAAGAAATTAGACTCCAGACAACCAAATAACCCTATTAAAAAATGGGGTATAGAGCTTAACAAAGAATTTCCAACAGAGGAAACTCGAATGGCTGAGAAGCACCTAAAGAAATGTTCAGCATCCTTAGTTGTCAGGGAAATGCAAATCAAAGAAAACCTTGAGATTCCATCTCACACCAGTCAGAATAGCTAAGATTAAAAACTCAGGTGATAGTAGATTCTGGTGAGGGTGTGGAGAAAGGGAACACTCCTTCATTGTTGGTGGGACTGCAAGATGGTGCAACCACTTTGGAAATCAGTGTGGCGGTTCCTCAGAAAATTGGACATAGCATTACCTGAGGATCCAGCTATACCACTCCTAGGCATATACCCAGAAGATGCTCGAACATATAACAAGGACATATGCTCAGCTATGTTCATAGCAGCCTTATTTATAATAGCCAGGAGCTTGAAAAAACCCAGATGTCCTTCAACTGAGGAATGGATTAAAAAAATGTGGTATATTTACACAATGGAGTATTACTCAGCTATTAAAAACAATGAATTCAAGAGTTTCCTAGGTAAATGGATGGAACTAGCAATTATCATCCTGAGTGAGGTAAGCCAATCACAAAAGAACACACATTGTATTCACTCACTGATTATTGGATATTAGCCCAGAACCTTGAAATGCCCAAGATGCAATTCACAGGCCACATGAAGCTCATGAAGAAGGAAGACCCAGTGGAGGTGATTCAATCCTTCTTAGAAGGAGCAACAACATACTCAAGGGAGCAAATATGGGGACAAAGTGAGGGACAGAAACTGAAGGAGGGGCTGTCTGAAGACCATTCCACCTGAGTATCCATCCTATGTGCAGTCACCAAATGTAGATGCTGATGCGGAAGTCAGGAAGTGTATGCTGTTAAGAGCCTGATATGGATGTCTCCTCAGAGGTCTTCAAGAGTCTGACATATTCAGAGGCAGATGCTCACAACTAGCCATTGAACTGATAATGGAGTTCCCAATGGAGGAGTTAGTGTGAAGGCCATTGGAGCTGAAAGGGCTTGTGACCCCATGAGGAGAGCAACAATACCAACCAACCAGAGCTCCCAGGGTCTAAACCACCAGCCTGGGAGCACTTTTGGAGGGATCCAGGGCTTCAGCTGAATGCATAAGTGTGGAGGGCCCTGCTGGGCATAGGTGGAAGAAGAGATCCTTGACCTCATGAAGGCTGGACACCCCAGGGGATGGGAATTTGAGGTTGGGGAGGTGGGAGTCGGGTGGGGAGGTAGGGGTTTACATCTGCAGAGAAGAAGGAGGAGGGGTGAGGGGATGGGTGTTCCTGGGTGGGTGGGGGATGGGGTAAGGGGACAACATATGAAATGTAAATAAAACACCCAATGGAAAAAAATATTGGTTATTGTATTTCTTCTTTTGAGAGCTAACTATTCAGTCCATCTGCCTACTTATTTATTAAATTATTTGGTTTCATGTAATTTATATTATAAAAATCTTTATATATTAATGATAAACTTCTACTGAGTAGTTGATGAAGACTTTTCCATTCTGTAGGATGTCTCTTCACTCTCAGGATTGATTTCTTTGCTGTGTAGAGACTTTTAAAATTTCATGTAATTGTATTCATAATTCTTGTTATTATTTCTATGATATTTGAGTTCTTTTCATAGTATTTGACCAATATATTCTTGTATATTTTCATGTTACTTTAGGAAGTACTTAGAACTGTCCTCCTTGATTTCTCAACTATCCATTAGTTATCTAAAAATGTGTTATTCAGTTTCCAAGAGTGCAGTTTCTGTATTTCTTCTTCCTATTGATTTTGAGCTTCATTCTAGTAAATTCTAATATGATATGAAGAAGGAGTTCAATTCCTTTATATTTTTGGAGACTCGTTCTGTGGCTTAGAATGTGGTCTATGTTAGTGAGGATTCCATGGGGTGAAGAAATTATTTCCAGCTCTATAGGTGAATTCAAATATCTGCATTTTGGATCTGGATTCTTCTTTGCAGCAGCAGTCTGATGCTGGATCCCTAGTCTTCCATTTTGTTAGTTATGTAATTTTATTACTTAAAGCCTTTACATTCTGTGAAGTAGGTCTTAGTGATTGATGTATCTATTATATTGAACATGTAAACTAATATAATAGAAACTGTGAAAAAATATTGAATAGCACCCCTCTTGAGAATTCTTCAAATAGATTAACAGTAATTTTGTGTGGAAGATAAAATAAAAAAAAAAAGAAGAAATCAGAAGCTCAGATAATGTAGTGAGCTAGAAGATTACAGACTGGGTCAGTAACAGAATGATCAGTTTGTAGGGGCCCTACCCTTGACACCAGTGAGCAATCTCAAAAATAACTAAATTATTCAGGAGAAATAATAATTGACAGGCTTTTGAAATTGAAGCATGATTAGAAGTAACTTTGGCCAAACTGCCCCAGAACACAATTATAGTTTAATACATTGAGAGTAAAAATTTCTACAACATAAAATTCTTGGCATAAAATTCTTGGCACGAGTTTGAAGAAATTTTCCCAAGGCCCTGAAATTATATGAGACAACTGTGTTCCACGACTCTTGATCCAGTCACTGCAGAATTAACACAAAGAATGTTTTATGTTGACCTAATGGACCTAGTGCTACTTTACAATTATAATTGAATTACTTCTAAATATTCTACCTATCTGCCAAAGGAAGAACCTTGGGACTCCTAAAGAATAAGTTCAATGAAATGATCAGGGTGCTATAATTCCTATTCCAATTGAAACAGCAAGTAAAAGGAACAATTGCCAATGGTAGCTTTCTTCTACTGACCTTTACATAAATTTCACCTATTCAGAAAAATAGTGAAAGAATTTCAGTAACAGACCAAATAGTTTCACTCCTGAGTTACGCTCAACATTGTAAAAACTAGTACTAGTTGTTCTTGGATTATTTTAAAGAATTGAAAAGAAGATAATTGTCCTAGACTAAAACCAAAAAGAAGACAAAACATGAGACTATTACAGGGAGAATATCATTAAACAGACAAAGATAAATAAAGATATGTGATATATAGATAGTAGATTATCACTGAAAATCACTGAAAACATACATACAAGTAACAGTATACAAGTAAGTTATATGTGGGCATGAGTGAGTATGTGTATGTATGTACATGTAGCAGCAATTAACAAAAAAGAGCCATGAGATTGAAAGCAAGAGGATATATTGAGAGTAAAGAGATTTTAGAGGGAGAAAGGGGAAAGGAGGAATGATGTAATTATACTATAAACTAAAAAAATAAGAAAAACAAAAATATAACTGAAATGTTCAGTTAATTAGTTATAAAAGGAACAAAACTCAACATGAGTAAGTTTATTAAGAAAAAACCAATTGCTAATGTCTTACTTAATTTTGCCAAACTGTTAAACAGTTGCTGCAAAGAAAATGATAAGACATTGCTAAAAAATAATTGAAGACAGAAAATAGCAGTCTGTGCTTTCATGGACCTAAAAAAACAACACTGTTGAAATAGTTATATCACTTGATAAGACCTACATATTGTAATCTCTATTAAAATTCTAATTCTATTCTTCAATAAAATAGAAGATAACTAAAATGCACCAGCCCCTGTAAGTCTGGAATAGTCAAAGTTATCTTGAAGATAGCCAAAACAAGAAAAATCACACTACATGATTTCCACATATATTGCAAATCTATAGTAATGAAAACAATATAGTATTTCAATAAATGATAGACAAAGATGAATGAAATAGTTGGGAAACCCTGGAATTGAGTATACATGTCAATAGATAAGTATATTTAATAAAGCTTATACAAAGAGAAGCTGAGAAAAGTATAGATGTAGTTTTTGTGGTAAAGTAGTGTTAGGAAAAATTAGAAACATATACTGAATATGATACTGGATCCTTGTCTATTGCCAATTACAAAACATTAACTGGAATTGAATTAAAAACTTAAATATATGACCTGAAAAAAAATTATTCTACCAGAAAAAGACATAGAACAAATGAATCCAGACAATATAACACAGAGAAATTATTTTTTAAAAAACACTCTTAAAGAACAAGAAAGCAAGTTGAATGTACAGATATGATTAAATCAAAGTAACAGTCTTCTACAAAGCAAAGGAACCTTTTAGCAAAGCATAAAGACAATATAAAGAACAGGATACATTATTGTGAGCTAGTATCTGACAAAGCGTGATACTTAGAATACAACAGGAACTCAGTAACAAGAATACCAAATAACTCAATTTTTAAAGTGAGCAATAGACTTAAATAGCCCTTTTTCAAAAGTTGTATAGAGCTTATCAAGTTATATAAAAATGTTCAAGTCAGTAATTATTGTTGAATGGGAAATAAAAACTACAGTGATAGCCCTTCACCCCAGAAATAATGGTTATTGTGTGACTGTTGGAAGTTCTGTTCAGGTTGTAGAGGAAGGGAACCATTGAACAATTTTGGTGGGAATAAATATTAATTCAGCCAGTAGGAAAACAGTATAGAAGTTCATGAAGAATTAAAACTGTATCCATCACGTGATGGAGTAGCCCCACTGATGGCTACCTGTCTATCACAAAAAAAGTGTAGTCAGTAGGTCAAAAAGACATGTGCAATCACATGTTCACTGCAACACTGCTCACAGAGAACACAACAAGAAAGCAATCTAAGTATCCAAAAGTTGATTAGCAGATAAAGAGGTCAAATACACAATCAGGCACTTCTCAGCCACAAAAGAGAGAAATTTTGTCCTTTGCCAGTGTTCACAGAATTAGATTGCTATGCTTCATGAAATAAGTTAGGCCCAGAAGGTCAAGTCAGCACACACCCAAACAATGAGTCTAAGAGGTTGCTCATTGTCCTAGTTGGTGTTTCAGTCCCTGTAGAGACACCATAACCAAGACAATTCTTATAAAAGCAAACATTTAATTGGTGCTGGCTTACAGTTTCAGTGGTTTAGTCCATTATCATCATGTTCAGAAGCAAGGCTTCATGTAGGTAGACTTGGTGCTAGAGAAGCCAAGAATTCTTCATCTTGATCAAAAGGCAGCCAGGATGGAGATTCTAATTCCACACTGGGTGGAGCTTGAGGATAGGAAACATCAAACTTCATCTCGACAGTATAAAAGTTTCTCTAACATGACCATATCTCCTCCAATAAGATCACACTTCCTAACTGTGATGCCCCTTATGGCCAAACATTCAAACACATGAATATATGAAGGCCAACCCTTCAGAGCACCATACTTGTATAGGAATTGTTAGCAGAATGGCAAAGGTCTGGAGTGAAAGAGAATAGAAGTAAAGTTAGGGGAAATGGGTCACTGGTTACTAAGTTATAGCACAATGGAAGGAATAAGTACTCTTATTCCATTGCAGGGTAGGATGCCTATTAAAACAACATTTATCCATAAAAAGGTGTAAGAAAGTCTGTGAATCATTTGGCCATAAAAGAAGAATAAAAGTTTTGAGCAAGCAAATATATAACATGGACAGGAGAGATGGTACAGTGGATTAAAGCTTTCCTGAGAACAGGGCTAGCCATCTGAGCTCAATCCCTGGGACCCATGTTAATGTGGAAGGAGAGAACTCCACAATGGTATCTTCTGCTCACCACACTCACTGTGGCATGCACACAAACATACACACACACACACACACACACACACACCCCACATATATACACACACATGTACACACATGCATGTTAATTATATAGCTTTTAAAATTGTTGACTATGATTTAATGTTGCATATAAAGGAAATCTGCAGAAGTGTATACATGTATTTAAATATCACATTCTACCCTAAAAATAAAAATATAGATTTCTTTTTATTTATTGTCTAAGAAAGTATGTGTGTGTATGTATATATATATATATATATATATATATATATATATATATATGCTATAAAATATATTTTACAATTCTTTCTTCTATGATATATAATAACAACAACTGATCATAAAAGCCACCAAAAAGTAGAATCTTATTAAGGGGAAATTGAAAATATTAGATTATTAGTAGTTAGTTAATTTTTGTGCCCAAAATGATATTCTTTTAAGCTCATCACATACACTTTGGCTTAGTCTTCCAAACTCATCATTGTAGAAAAAAAGTAGAAATGATATGCCTAAGAATTATTGTAAAGACTACTTGCACAAATCACGATAAAGATGAAGGAAGTATCATTACTGATATTTGGGGGTCACAAAATAGTTTTACCACATGGTTTTAGAGAAACAACTATAGTAGATTCTAGTCTGTTGGAGGGTCAGTACTCTGATACACATCAAGAGGGCATACGGTTTTAGCCCTGAATGTATGACCTTGTTCTTTGTTAAACCTGCATTTGTTGTCTTATTTCAAGAAATATTTTAAGACAGGCACCAGGCCCCTCTGCAATATGTGCTGTGTCTACAAGCACGTCCTCAAATGTCAAAGCCTGTCATTTTAATTTCTTAAAACAGAGACTGAGGACTCATTTGTGACTGCTGCTAAGCCATACAGATAACAGTTAGATGTGTGTATGGATATGTGTATGGAAACACACAAATAGTTCTGTATGAATTTCTACAACCAAAAACATCTGAACTAAAAAATGTAACCTATGAAAATATGTGCAAATACACACTTTGGTGATTGTTCATGTTTCCTTCCATTGGAGGGTGAGGATCAGCTGCTCTATTTACTAATGTTGGTGCCAGCTTTTTCTTTAGTGACATTTAGACTGAATAGAGATGGAAAACTTAATAAGCCTAATACTTCTCTCTGAGCTTTAAAGACTGCTAACTCTCCAATGGATAGTAAAACTGAAGCACCTTGTCAAATAACTCAGCCTTGTACCAATCTCTAAGATTAACTTGACATTCAGAACCTCTGTGGAGTTACAAAATACATCTCAGTGCACACTGTGGTTACCATACAGAATAATTTGAGTTTAGAATCTAGGTTTAATTATAAAAGCCAGTAGTGCTCATTTTTTTTAAACATTTAATTTTCTTCTTTTTTAAAATTTGAAATTAATATGATTGGAACATTTATCCTTTTGTTTTCTTCTCTCCAAAGCCGCCCATATACCCCATCCCACTTTCCTTAAAATACAAGTCTCTCTATTCATTTATTGTTCCTGACTGCATATATGTATATGCATGTATCTCCCTAACAACTCCTGTATTTTTCTATTTTATCACATTTGAATGTCATTGAGAATTTTCTCAAAGGTAATCTACTGTAGATGGTGAGCTTTTAAATAACTATAAAGAAACAAACGCTATGGAAGTCAATGTCTTATGTTATAATAACCACAGCTGTATAACCAATTACCTATGATTTCTGGCTCTGAATTAGCACTTGTGAGAAATGACACAAGCATAAGTTTGTTTAACTTTCCATTGTCTGATAAATTAAAAATAGAAGCCAATAGAAATATACTGCATTTGTGGAGTGAATGAATTGTCACATATCTGTACAGTAAAACATTCAGAAACTGTGAAAATGAGGAAACTGCTTATATATGGATACAGATTATGTATATAAAGTATATATTAATAAGACAAAGTTTCAGGATATTGTTTACTGAAGGCATTTGATTGTAAGAAAGATAGCTCAGGTTAAGGCAAGAATGTCAATAAATAATATTTCTCTCTGGAAATGTCTTGAATGATTATTGAAAACGAGGACATCACATGTGGAACACAAAAAGAAAACTTCTCACCATTTTACAAATTTACATATTTTGTTACTTATATTGACTACTTAAAGAAATAAAAACAAATTAACCTAAAATAAAATAAAATAAAATAAATAATTCCTCTTTAGCAGAACACACTCAGGAAATTAAAAGCCTTCTCCATCTAGAACCTCATCACCAAGGGCATAAAAGTCAAGAAAGTATTAACATTAGCAAAAGTTAATCTTTCTGCAATACAAACCTAGCAAGATATATCATATACATCAAATTATAGAATTAGAATTATCTATTAAAAATTTAAAAATTAGGCCATCCCGGGGACCTCCATTTTTCTGCTGCTCCTCCTCCACCTGTATCAGACATCTGAACCATACAGATAAGATTCCCTTCTACTCAACTATGACACTCTGCCTGAGCCCTATCGTCCTCCAGTTCTGCACCTCCACCAGCACCCATGGCAGAATGGTATGCCTCCCTTGCCAAAACCCACAGTCAATCTCTCTCCAGAGATCTTCTATAACCAAGAACACAGGTGAGACTCCTGCTCCAAAACCCATGCCAGCTGGGACCCCCACAAATCCTAGCAGATATAGAATCTTTCCTGCTCTATTTGAGCCCCATCATTTTATAGTCTGGACCGCCACCTGAACCCTTGGCAGATCGACATGCTGGTCCCCTGGACCCGGAAGCCAGCATGTCTCCCAGAAGATCTGTCTTAACCAGGGACACAGGGACACAGGGACACAGGAACACAGGAGGCTTGCTCAAACCAGGGCAAAGGGAGCATATACTAACCAGAGACAGCACTGCCTGCCTCCCAGAGGCTGGCCCTAACCCAGATCACACAACTCTTCCTGCCTCCAAGGAGATCTGCTCCAGTTGAGACACCCAGGCCAGTTAACACCAAAGATAACCAGATGGTGAAAGGCAAGGGCAGGTACATAAGCAATGGAAGCCAATGTCATTTGACAGTATCGGAACCCAGTTCTCCTACCACAACAAGCCTAGGCTACCCTGACACAGCTAAACAACAAGACTCTGACCTAAAAATCCCATTTTATGATATGATAAAGTCCTTTAAGGAGAATCTAAATAACTCACTTAAAGAAATACAGGAAGCACAGGCAAACAGGTAGAAGCACTTAAAGAGAAAAAAATAAATCCTTTAAAAATACTAGAAAATGCAATCAAACAGGTGAAGGAATTGAACAAAATTGTCCAAGATCTAA
The DNA here is from genome assembly GCF_004785775.1 of Grammomys surdaster. NCBI lineage: Eukaryota > Metazoa > Chordata > Mammalia > Rodentia > Muridae > Grammomys > Grammomys surdaster. The sequence goes on from NW_021621185.1 coordinate 9,110,689, forward strand.
AAAATGGAAAAAGAAACAATAAAGAAATCACAAATGGAGGCAACCCTGAAGATGGAAAACCTAGGAAAGACATCTACAAAGACAGCTACAGAAGCAGGCATCACCAACAGAATACAAGAGATTGAAGAGAGAATCACAGGCATAGAAGATACCCTGGGCCGAGCAGTGGTGGCACACGCCTTTAATCCCAGCACTTGGGAGGCAAAGGCAGGTGGATTTCTGAGTTCGAGGCCAGCCTGGTCTACAGAGTGAGTTCCAGGACAGCCAGGGCTACACAGAGGAACTCTGTCTCGAAAAAAGAAGAAGAAGAAGAAGAAGAAGAAGAAGAAGAAGAAGAAGAAGAAGAAGAAGAAGAAGAAGAAGAAGAAGAAGAAGAAGAAGAAGAAGAAACAACCCTGGAAGATATTGGCACATCAGCCAAAGAAAATACAAGGATTGAAACTTCTTAACCTAAAACATACAGAAAATTTGGGGCACAATGAAAGGACCAAACCTAAGAATAATAGGACTGTAAGAAAGGGAAGATACCCCATTCAAAGGAACAGAAAACTTCTTCAACAAAATCATAGATGAAAGTTTCCATCACCTGAAGAAAAAGATGACCATAAATCTACAAGAAGCCTACAGAACACCAGATAGATTGGCCCCAAAAATAAAATCCTCCTGTACATAAAAAACAAAACACTAAATGCACAGGACAAAGAAAGAATATTAAATGCTGTAAGGGAAAAAGACCAACTAACAAATGCAGGTAGACCTATGAGAATTGCACAAGACTTCTCAGCAGAGATTTTAAAAGCAAAAGTATCCTAGACAGATGTCATACAGATCCCAAGAGAACACAAATGCGAGCCCAGGATACTATAACTAGCAAAACTCTTTTTTTTTTTTTTCGTTTTGGTTTTTTGAGACAGGGTTTCTCTGTGTAGTCCTGGCTGTCCTGGAACTCACTCTGTAGACCAGGCTAGCCTCGAACTCTCGAACTCAGAAATCCACCTGCCTCTGCCTCCCAAGTGCTGGGATTAAAGGTGTGCGCCACCACTGCCCGGCCCAGCAAAACTCTTAATCACTATAGATGGAGAAACCAAGATATTACAAGTCATAACCTTTCTAGTCTTCCAGTCCTACAAAGGATAATGGAAGAGAAGCTCCAGTATAAGAAGGGTAACTACATCCACAAAAACACAAGAAATAAATCATCTCCCAACAAACTCAATAGAGGAGAATTACACACACATAATAACCACCTCCAACAACAAAAATAATAGGAACTAACAATCATTGGTTTTTTAAAAAAAATTTTATTGGATATTTTATTTACATTTCAGATGTTATCCCCTTTCCACATTTTGCCCCCAACCCAGAAACCCCCTATCCCATCCCCCCTCCTCTTGCTTCTATGAGGATATGCCACCACCTACTCCCACCTCCCCACCCTCGAATTCCCCCACATTGGGGCATCCAGCCTTCACAGGACAAAGGAATTCCTCTCCCACCTGTACTCAACAAAGCTATCCTCCCCTACACATACAGCAGGAGCCATGGGTCGCTTCCTATGTGCTCCCAGGCTAGTGGTTTAGACCCTGGGGGCTCTGGTTGGTTGGTTTTGTTGCTCTCCCCATGGGGCCTCAAATCCCTTCAGCTCCTTCAGTCTTCTCTCTAACTTCTCCATTGGGAACCCCATGATCAGTTCAAGCCTTAGCTGTTAGCATCTGCCTCTGAATATGTCAGACTCTGGCAGACCTCTAAGGAGACAGCTATATCAGGCTCCTGTCAGCATGTACTTTCTGACATCCACATCAGCATCTGCCTTTGTTGACTGCACCTGGGATGGATACTCAGGGGAAGCAGTCTCCGGATGGCCCCTCCTTCAGTTTCTGTTCCACACTTTGTCTCCATATTTGCTCCCATGAGTATTTTGTTACTCCTTCTAAGGACTTCAGCACCCTTACTTTGGTCTTACTTCTTCATGAGCTTCATGTGGTCTGTGATTGTTTCTTGGGAATTATGAGCTTTTAGGCTAATATGCACTTATCTGAACAGTCATTTGTCTTTAATCTCCCTCAATGTTAGTAGACTCAATTCCCCAATAAAAAGTCACAGGCTAACAGACTGTATATGCAAACAGAATCCACCATTTTAGTACATACAAGGAAGACACCTCAGAAACAAGGACAGATGCTACCTCAGAGTAAAGGGCAGGATAAAACTTTTTCAAGCAAACATCCCAAGAAACAAACTGGTCTCGCCATTCTACTATCCAATAAAATAGACCCGAAGATAATTAAAAGAGATGGGGAAGGACCCTTTATACTCATCATAGCAAAAATCCACCAAGATGAAGTCTCAATTCTGAACATCTATGCCCCAACTGCAAGGACATCCACATTTATAAAAGAAACTTTGCTAAAGCTCAAAACACACATTGCACCTCACACAATAATAGTGGAGGACTTCAACACTCCACTTTTACCAATGGACAGGTTATTAAAATAAAAACTAAACAGAGTCACAGTGAACCTAACAGAAGTTATGAACCAAATGGATTTAATATATACATACAGAAACATTCACCCAAAAATAAAAGAATATACCTTCTTCTTGGCACCTTGTTTTAACTTCTCCAAAATTGACTTTATAATCAGTTACAAAACAAGCCTCAACAGATACAAGAAGATTGAAATAATCGCATGCATTCTATCTGATAAGGCTGGACTTCAATAACAACAAAACAACAGAAGGAACACATACTCATGGAAACTGAATCACTCTCTACTCAATGATACCTTTGTGAGGGACGAAATGAAGAAAGAAATTAAAGACTTCCTAGAATTCAATGAAAATAAGGACACAGCACCCAAACTTACGGGACATGATGAAAGCAGTGTTAAGAGAAAAATGTATAGCACTAAGTGCCTTCATAAAGAAATTGGACACATCTTAAACTACCAATTTAGCAGCACACCTGAAAGCTCTATAACAGAAAGAAGCAAACAAACCCAAAAAGAGTGGAAAACAAGAAATAGTCAAACTTGGAACTGCAGTCAACTAATTAGAAACAAAGAGGACAATACAAAAAAAAAATCAACAAAACCAAGAACTGGTTCTTTGATAAAATCAACAACAGATACTAGGGAAATTCAAAATACCAAAGGATCTTACTACAAAAGTCTATATGCAGCAGAACTGAAAAATCTAGATTAAATGGACAATTTTCTAGACAGATATCATGTACCAAAGTTAAATCAAAATCAGGTAAGCTATCTACACAGTCCCATAACACCTAAGGAAACAGATACAGTCACTAAAGTCCCCCCAAACAAAAAAATCACAGGACCAAGTGGTCTTACTACAGAATTCTACAAGAACTCAAAAAAGACTTAATATCAATACTCCTCAAACTATTCTACAAAGTATAAACAGAAGGAACAATTCCTAATCTATTCTATGAAGCCACTGTAACTACTAAAACCCAACAAAGAAGAACTTCAGACCAATTTTAATTATGAATATCTATGCAAAAATACTCAATGAAATTCTCACAAAATGAAACCAAGAACATATCAAATCATCATTCACCATGATCAAATAAGCTTTATCCCAGGGATGCAAGGATGGTTCAATATATGAAAATTCATTAGCATAATCCATTCTATATAAACAAACTCAAAAAATATCACATGTTCAAAAAACCTTAGACAGAATCCAGCAGCCCTTCATGTTAAAATTCTTGGAGAGATAAGGGATAAGAGGTACATATTAAACACAATAAAAGGAATATACAGCAAACCAACAGCCAACATCAAATTAAATGGAGAGAAGCTTGAGGCAATTCCACTAAAATCAGGGATAAGACAAGGCTGCCCACTCTATCCCTATTTATTGAATGTAATATTCAAAGTTCTAGCTAGTGCAATTACACAACAAAAAGGAGATCAAGGGGGATACAAATTGGAAAGGAAGAAGTCAAGGTATCACTGTGGGTAATATGATAGTATACATAAGCAGCACCAAAAATTCTACCAGAGAACTACTGAAGCTGACAAACAATTTCAGCAAAGTGGCTGGATATAAAATTAACTCAGACAAATCAGTAGCCCTCCTTTATACAAATGATAACCAGGCTGAGAAAGAAATTAGGGAGACAAGACCATCCACAATAGCCACAAATAGTATAAAACATCTGTCTTGCTCTAACAAATCAAGTAAAAGATATATATGACAAGAATGTCAAGTCCCTAAAGAAGGAAATCAAAAAAGACCTCAGAAGATAAAAAGATTTTCTACACTCATAGATCAGTAGGATTAACATAGTAAAAATGGCCATCATACCAAAAGCAATCTACTGATTCAATGCATTCCCTATCAAAATTCCAACACAATTTTTCAGCGACATTGAAAGAGCAATTCTCAACTTCATATAGCAAAAGGCGAAAAGGATAAACTCAAGATAGCCAATACAATTCTCAACAATAAAAGAACTTCTAGGGGAATCACCATTACTGTCCTCAAGCTGTAATACAGAGCAGTAGTGACAAAAACCACATGATATTGGTACAGAGAAAGACATATGGATCAATGGAATAGAATTGGAGACTCAGAAATAAACCCACACACCTATGGACATTTGATCTTTGAAAATTAGCTAAAACCATACAGTGGAAAAAAATAAAACATCTTCAACAAATGATATAGGTCTAACTGGTATTCTGCTTGTAGAAGAATGCAAATTAATCTATATTTATTAGTTTGTACAAAGTCCAAGTGGTTCAAGGACCTCAACATAAAACCAGGTACACTGAGTCTAATAGAAAAAAAGTGGTAAATAGCCTTGAATGCATTGATACAGGAGAAAATTTTCTGACAGACCACCAATGGCCCAGGCTCTAAGATCAAGAATTGACAAATGGGACCTCATGAAACTGAAAAGCTACTGTAAGGCAAAGAACACCACCATTTTCACAAATCAGCAGCCCACAGATTGGGAAAGGACCTTCACAAACCCTATATGCAACAGAGAGCTAACATTCAAAATTACAAAGAACTCATGAAATTAAACAGGAACAACCCAAATAACCCAGTTGAAAATGGGATACAGAACTAAACAGAGAATTCTCAACAGGAATATTGAATGGCCAAGAAGAACCTAAAGAAATACTCAACATTCTTGTTCATCAGGGAAATACAAATCAAAATGACCCTGAGATTCTACCTTACACCAATCAGAATGCTTAACACCAAAACTCAAGTGAAAGGACATGCTGGTGAGAATGTGGAGAGAGAGGAACACTTCTCCATTGCTGGTGGGGTTGGAAACTTGTACAACAATTCTGGAAATCAATCTGGAGATTCCTCAGAAAATTGAAAATAACCCTGTCTGAAGATTCAGATATATTATTTTTGGGCATATACCCAAAAGATGTTCTACTGTACCATAAGGACACATGCTCCACTACATTCATAGCAGCCTGGTTTGTAATAGACAAAAGCTGGAAATAACCAAGATGTCACTCAACCAAAGAATGGATCCAGAAAATGTGGTTTCTTTACACAATGAAATACTAGTTAAAAAACAAACAAACAAACAAACAAAAAAACCAAGGACATCATGAATTCTGCAGGCAAATGGATGGAACTACAAAATATCATCCTGAGTGAGATAATCCAGACCCTAAAAGGTATGCTTGGCATATACTCACAGATAAGTGGATATTCGCAGAAAAGGACAGAATATTCATGATACAACCCAAGGACCATAAGAAGTTTAACAAGATGAAAAACCCAAGAGGATGCTTCAATCCTACTTAGAAGTGGGTCAAAATAATCACAGGGGGCAGAGGGAATGAGGGATTTCAGTGGAAGAAAGGAGGGGAAATGGTGGGCAGGATCAAGTATGGGAGAAGATAGGAGAGAAACTCAGAGGGCCAAAAGAATGAATGGAAATATGAAGCTCCTGGAGGGTAGAGGGTGGGAAGAACCTCCAAAGTGTCCTAGAGGCCTGGGTTGTGAGAGCCTCCTAGGACTTGGTGGGGATGATCTTAGCTGAAATGCCCAACAGTGGAGAGATGGAAACTGAAGAGACCACCTATAGTAGATAGAAAGGGCTCCTAATGGAGTGATGTTGTCACCAACCTACCTTCAAAAATTTTGACCCAGAATTGTTCCTGTCTAAAAGAAATGGAGGGACAAAACAGTGCAAAGGTTGAAGGAAAGGCAATGCAGTGATGGCCCAACTTGTGATTTATCCCATGTGCAGGCGCCAAACCCTGATACTATTACTGATGACATGTCATGCTTGCAGACAGAAACCTCACATGCCTGTCCTCTGAGAGGCTTTTCCAGCAGCTGACTCAGATGTAAATACAGTCAACCATTGGACTTTTTAACAATGAAGTTTTTCCTTCTCTGTTAGGTTCTCCTTGACTGTAGTAACCTGGTATCTTTATAGATTGCCTTTTTAGATAGTCTTAGGGCTTTAACCCTCTGTACATATAAAAAAGTGCAAGTTACATTGACTCTAAATTATACTTTATATTTTTCTATGACTGAGTTTCTATTTCCAAACTCATCTCATTGGTGGTGACACAGATAGAATTCTGATTTCAGGATGAACTAAGTCTATTCAGGTTTTCTTCCATCCTTCCTTCAACACCTTTTTGACATTGGGGTAACAGTGGAAGACAGATAGACATACTTATGAAGCATCCAGCTTTTGAAATGATAAAATATTTATTTGCCTTTGGCCAGTTCCCATCTGTGTTAGCACTTCCTTAGCACTATGTGGTCTCACCTGGGCACAATGATACAAGCACTTCCAACCTAGAGATTCTCCTGCTGTTTAGTTTTTCTGGTACCTGTTGTTACACCAACCCCAGTGATTGACATCGTCCTCTAAGTCTAATCCTTCCAGCATACCCTCAGCTCTAATGGTTGCTCTAACAATACTCTGCTACACTCTTATTCTACATAGGGTAAGGTTGCCAGTCACAGTATCCTGTGGCTAAGCATATTTAACTGTCTCTACTCTGCTACTAACAGACTATGGTGCTACCTCTTAGAATGAGAGGTTCCTAAAAAAGCAATATTATTCCCTGATGGCTGGGCAGAGTGTCCTTATCCTTCTTAAATGGTCCCAGATTGGCTTTGTCTTTCAAATGTGTGTGCCTAATTTCCATTCACTCATTTCTCTCTCGCTTCTTCCCATGTATGCATCAGCTTCTGTGGTGTGAAATCTTTATGTAGGAGAAATGGCTTCAAATTCACTTGGTACCCAAAAGCAAGAATTAACTATTTTTGGCCTTGACATTATGATAATTTCTCACTGAAAAGAAATCACAACAAAGAATCCAGCAAAGCATCCTGGATACTCACAGTTGCCTTACAGCATAGGTACAATAGTCTCTTTATGGAAGATGAGGCTGATTTTATCAAGGTCATGAGCCTAGAAGTGAACAGCTTTAGAATAGGACCCAGATCCTTCTGTTACCAGGCCTTCAGCTCTTACCTATTATTATCTCAGCAGTTTTTTTCCTTCTAAATCTTGTGAAATTTACATTTTTATTATTTAAGTGAGTTTGGCTTCATTTAGTAAGAAGATAATTTTCAAACTTATTATCATCTTTTGCAAGTTAGTATTTCTTTTGTGTATTGAGGTTATGTTTACAGATTTCATAGCTTGACATTTCAGTCAGCTCCAAATCCATGCTGTTAGTTTTCAAATGTATTATTTCTTTTGTACTTTGTGTTTAATCTACAGACATGTAGTTTAACCCAGAAAGAGGCTTTTTTCTGTTTTTTATTATCTTTTTTATTTAATTTTTTATTGGACGTTTTATTTACATTTCATATGTTGTCCCCTTACCCCATCCCCCACCCACCCAGGGACCCCCTATCCTCTTACCCCTCCTTCTGCTTCTCTGCGGATGTACCCCTACCTACCTCCCCACTCCCACCTCCCCACCCTCAAATTCCCACCCACTGAGGCATCTGGCCTTCATGAGACCAAGGATCTCTTCTCCCACCTATGCTGGACAGAGCCCTCCAACCTTACATATACAGCTGAAGCTATGGATCCCCTCCTAAGTGCTCCCAGGCTGGTGGTTTAGACCCTGGGAGTTCTGGTTGGTTGGTATTGCTGCTTTCCTCATAGGGCCACAACCCCCCTCAGCTCCAACAGTCTTCACTTTAACTCCTCCATTGGGAACCCCATGATCAGTTCAATGGCTAGCTGTGAGCATCTGCCTCTGAATAATGTGTCAGACTGTTGCCGACCTCTAAGGAGACATCTATATCAGGCTCTTATCAGCATACACTTTCTGACTTCCACATCAGCATGTACCTTTGATGACTGCACATGGGATGGATACTCAGGTGGAATGGTCTCCAGACGGCCCCCCTTCAGTTTCTGTCCCTCACTTTGTCTCCATATTTGCTCCCTTGAGTATTTTGCTGCACCTTCTAAGAAGGACCAAAGCACCCCAACTTGGTCTTTCTTCTTCATGAGCTTCATGTGGCCTGTGAGTTGAATCTTGGATATTGCAAGGTTCTGGGCTAATATCCAACAATCAGTGAGTGAATACCATGTGTGTTCTTTTGTGATTGGCTTACCTCACTCAGGATAATATTTTCTAGTTCCATCCATTTACCTAGGAATTTCTTGAATTCATTGTTTTTAATAGCTGAGTAATACTCCATTATGTGAATGTACCACATTTTTTGTATCCATTCCTCAGTTGAAGAACATCTGGGTTCTTTCCAGCTTCTGGCTATTATAAATAAGGCTGCTATGAACATAGTGGAGCATATGTCCTTGTTGTATGTTAGTGCATCTTACCAGTATATGTCCAGGAGTGGTATAGCTGGATCCTCAGGTAAAGCTATGTCCAGTTTTCTGAGAAACCGCCACACTGATTTCCAAAGTGGTTGTACCATCTTGCATTCCCACCAATAATGGGGGAGTGTTCCTCCCAGAAATAGTTTTTAAAGAGCAGTTTCTATAAGAATAGCACCTTGCAGCGCTGGGCAGTGGTGGTGCATGCCTTTAATCCCAGCACTTGGGAGGCAGAGACAGGCAGATTTCTGAGTTCGAGGCCAGCCTGGTCTACAGAGTGAGTTCCAGGACAGCCAGGACAATGCAGAGAAACCCTGTCTCGAAAAAAAAAAAAAAAAAAAAGAATAGCACCTTGCTCTGCTTTGGCACCATTCTCTATACCTCCTCTACCTTGAAGTACTTGTGTACATTTCATTTATTCTCTTTAATAGTGTCCCTAACTAAAGTTGCTATTGCTCAACATAGGAGCATATTTGGAAGAAGGATTCCCTGTTTGCTGTAGTCTTCAAACTTTGAGCAAACCCCTTGTTTCAAGGGAGTTTGAAAGAAAATTTGAAATTATAGAGAATGATTTAGAGCATCCTTACTTCATGGGATAAATGGTTTTTCTAATGCCTTTAGTCTTTGTGATAGGAAATAGGTAGGTAGAAAATCCAAGGCAGAATGCCTTCTTCTCCCTACTCTGTGTCCAGGTATGGTTTTACAAGTGTACATATAAAACAGGGGGGAAAAGTAAGGAAGAATGAAAGTCAGAAAAAGAGGAGAAGGCAAGGGATTGTAGGAAGGTGGGCACAAAGGGGAAAAAACAATAGTAAATAGTTGTATACTATTTACTGGAAAATCAGAGTAGAATTTCAAGGCCATGACGTTCATACTCTGTGAGTAGAAATAAACATAACAGTGTGAAATGATCAGACAGTTATGTACTTTATAATTCCATACAGACAACACCGCAGCACCTGCTATCTCAACAGGCGAATATAATTGTATATTAAGTTGTATATATTAGGGTCCTTTTAGAGGTGCATGGTTAGCATTTTTTCTCAACCTGATAGGATGTGAGTCACTTAGGAGTCAAATCTCTAGATACATCTGTGAGATAGTTTAGCATTTGTCCATATTTGGTGTGGGAAGAGTTATTTTAACAGTAGATAGTACCATTCCCTGGGTTTGGTCCTCAGCATAAATATTCACCACTCTCTGCTTCATGATGGTAGATGTAATGGGACTTTCCGGTTCAAGCTTACGTTGTCTTGACTTCTTCACATGATAGGCTGTATTCTGTAGCTTCAAACTGAAGCAAGCCCTTTATTTCATGAGTTGCTTTTTGCCAGAACATTTTATCACAACACAAACATGAAAAGAAACTATGACAAGATGTTATTCTGAAGAGGATCATGGCTCTGGTTTCAGGGTTGCCTTCTAAGAGAACAATTTTAATGTCTAGAGAACTGGAAGTTACACTCAAAGGACTGCATTGAAGACAACCCGAGATTGAAGTATTTCAGATGAGGTATTTTACAATTCCAAACTAGTTAGAGTGCCCTTTAAGATGTAACCTGCAATGTAATATATTCTAGTTAATAGAAAGTTATGTTTATCTACCATGGGTCACTTGATACTTTGAGTGCTAGGGATGAAACAGTCTTAAATACTTATTCTCAGCTCTCAATGCCTTACATGCCGGCAGTGAAGAAAGTCCCTTTCTGAAATTTAATCTGGATTAAATTGTGTGGCACAACAAATATGTCTAAAATTTTGACATTAACTAATGCTTTCTGTTTATGATTAAATAAATGACAACCCCTTATGTGACAGGTTTGTATATTTTTCAATCTTTCATTTAGGCATGAATTGAAGAAGTCTGTGCCAAATACTGCATTGGAATACTACATAATTCTAGAGTAAAATTTTCCTTGTGGAAAAAAAAAACATACAGATGCTTTTGAAGGGTTTTATTCAATGAGGAAAGAGTTCATCCTAGAAATACTTATTCTTAGCATATGCACTGCAGACAATTGCTTATAGATAAAGGATTTTCAAAATAGTGCTGTAGAAAAGACCAAGATAAAGTAGATATGGCTTTTATTCATAAGGATTTTTACAATGTCTCAAAATTCTGATTAGATTTTCTTCTAACATTTGAAGAGGTAATTGAGATCACTTCATGTCTCAGTTCAATGGTACTATAAAGTCAAGTCACTGATTTTTACATTATGCTGAAAGTGGCTGAAGGATATTCCAAAATCCAGTTCCAAAAATTGTCAGTCCACTGTATTCAAGGTAACTAAGTTAAACAAGATTGTTTTGATTTTAGTGGTAGAAAGCTCTATAGTTTTAGGGTCAGCAGGTTTTATATAGTTACATACTTTTAAGTATATAACTTTGAAACTGGCAGAGACTTCGAATATAATTTCTATAGACTAGCATGCATGAAGCCTTGTGATTTTCTTGATTTTCTTATGTGTGCATTAGACAAAGTCTTACTATATAATCCTGAATAGCCCGGAACTTGCTATGTAAAACAGGCTACCCTTGAACTCACAGAGATACACCTGGCTTGGTCTCACAAGTGCTGGGATTAAATTTGTAGTTCTTTATGTCTAGGAAAGCTCCAAATTGGATCTCCAAAAATTCATAAAACTGGACAAAAGTGAAAAAAAACAAGTAGACCAAATATCAAGCTACCTTGTCTATTTCTCCACCTTGCCTTGCTGGACAATCAATTTAGTTATGTCTACCTTTACTTTTCCCATCCCTATGTAGTTTGGAACAGTCCACATGTGATTTCACTGGGTTCTGCTCAAGCATCCCGAGAGGCTCATAGCTGAGTTCCCTATGTCAGGAACATCAGTTTCATTTGGGAGCTTGTTAAAAGTGTACAGTTTCTGGACAGCCCAGAACTATTGAATCTAATTCTACATTTAACAAGATCCCAGGGTAATTCATATATACATTAAGCCTGAGAAGCACCCATCCATGATACATATCAAGTGTATATGGGACAAACATTTTACTTCCTGTAAAGATGTAAGAGCAAGGGAGAATATTATGTTTTGGGCTAGAAATAGAAGATTGCTGATCTCATTGGGACTGCTAAAAAACATTTGAAGCTACAATTACATTAGTGAGCAACAGCTTTACCCTTGAGAATAGCTTATGTTGAGCCCTGCTTATAATTTATGTAATGAAAATAATAATAATTCCTACACAGATTTGTTTGCATATTACTTTGTAACTTTAAACTAGCATGACTTCGACAGAAATGGTTGCAGTACAGGGCATTTCTTGAGGATTAATGGTGTTAGAAGAAATAGCTGGCTTGAGACTGAAAGGCTGAAAGCAATTAATCCATCAAATTATTAATTCTTAACACACTCCTTCTGTTGAAGTTGCTTTTGCTTCATCCACCGAGCTCAGGGAAAAGGAAATCTGAGCCGCAGTGCTACAAATATTTTCTCCTGCTCTAGGCAGCTTTGTTTTGTTGTTTGCTAATATTTTCTGGAGGCTCTCATAGGGACTCCCGGCTTTCTTCATTAACCTTTCAAATTGCTTAAGGTTTCCAGCTTACAGTGCAGCATGATCTATTGCTGGTACCTCAGCATTTCATTTACTTCACCATGCTACCCCTTTACATGCTAGAAATGTACTGTCAATTCTAAACTCATTATGCAAACACTACACCTAGGCACTATTATTCTGACTTCCATTAGCTCTACTCCCCCATTAGCTTGGCCTCCTGTGAATAAGAAGTGTCAAATTACATATGTAGATTTGTGGGATAGAAGTGGGTGGGCTACACTGAATGGTCTCCTGTGGAGTCAGCAGAAAATAATTGTATTTGAATCAACCACTACATCCTTTATGTTCTAATATGACAGTTCTAATATGCTCTCTCAAGAAAAATTGTTCAGCCTGTGAGCCTTAGTAATCAGCTTAGAAAATAACGTGTTTACAAAGCCAGCAGACACCTCTCAGCAACACATACTTTCGTCTGTCTGCTGAACTGTTTAAAAGTGGAAGCATGTCTTAAATAAAGCTGTGTGCCCTTATGTGCAATAAAATATGTTGAACATACTCAAGATCTTTTGAATTTCTCGTTCTTTGTCTTCAAAATGGGCATATGATCTGTCCACATGTCATATGTTAAATCATTCTATTCAAAACATAGACCTTCACATAAAAACCACCATTAAAAGGATGCTGCTGCTTGTTTACTGTTCCTTCCAAAAGAGTTGGTTTAGGCATATGAGTGGGTAAGGCAGAGCTGATTCTAAGAGTATTTGGATGAAGTATTTTCCTCTCTGCCCAATGCATTATGCTAAATTCTGCTTATTTCTGTTACCACTATTAGTGTAGAGTAAAGCCTAAAGATTTTCCATTAATGATCACTTATGAGACGAGAACAACTAAGTCTTCTGAGCTCCTCCTTATTAACATGGGTGTTTTATCAACCACTGCCCATCCACTAAGTGGTGTACAATATATAAAAGAACTTTATCATTGAATGTTTAGAACCAGGTGAGGTTAAAAGAATGACAGTGGACTTAAAATATTTCAAACTAATTTGTCATTGTTTCTAATATGAGTTGATAGAGATGATTTAAATCTTTGGAAAGAAAGCAATTTAAGCACTGGATTGCATGATTCAAAACATGATTTCCTTAAAAGACAAAGGAAATTATATCAGTTTCTATGTGACTCCTACTACACATCCCCACACACATATTACTGAGAACCTACTTTGTGCTACATGCACATAAGCACACCTGCATCTATATGAGCAGTTAATTTGATTTGAACTAGTTAATAATGGTTTTTGACTTTTGAAGTGCGAATGGATTTCAATTGTTAAGTTTTTATATAATTTCATTCCATTTCAAGGACAGGAATAAGGTTTTGTGCAATATGTAAAATCAAAATACATTGTGGATTCATGGATTATATTTAATTAAATCTTCATAGAAAGTATATGAATTGGCTATGTATAAGATTTGAGAAAGGGAAAATTAGTGAAGGTAGAAAAAGGCCGCAAATTAGAGCAGCTGATCACAGGAGTCAGAAACTGGCATTTTAAGACACTGTCTTCAACAACCTTAAGAAGCCTTTGATTTGTGTGTACTTTTTCCCCAGTTCCATAGATTTCTTCAGCATTTTTTATGCACTGACATTCAGAGATATTGACGTAAACATATTTTATCACTAAAAGCAGCCAATGTATTTAAGCAGCCAATGATTTTGCTTTTAATGTGATTTTATCTGAGTCATTTCCTCACACAGCATGTTTGTTAGTGCTGCATGCAGCACTGATTTCTTGGCAGTCAGTGAAGCTCAGTGGTGGAAAGGTTGGATTCTGACACAATTGACTCTTATTTCATGGCCACAAACATGGAGACTTCTGAAAATTCTAGACTTTAAATTGGCCTGCAACAGAGTGAATTTTGAAGTAAATATTTTAGGTAATTTGTATTATTTTTATCTAAATATATTGTCCTGTCAAGTTATATTGTTTTATTAATGAACTGAGAGGTTCTTTTTTTTTTTTGGTCAAACAAGCAATAACTTTATATATTTAGAATTTTCTTGGTTAAATAAGTACTGAGTTTGTACATGTCAATATTGGTTTTGTCATCATTAGGAAATCATTATTAGGAAAAAACTTTGAGAATTTTTTTCTAAATACCTATTTTATATAATATTTTTACAGAAACTATGGAATAATTAAATCATTTTCCCTTCTTTTTCTTCTTGTGAACACTTCATGCAACCCTTTGCTTGTGCTCTTTCACCAATTCATGACTCACTTTTTAAATTGTTGTTATGCACACACAGACATACACACACAACCTAAATACAACCTGCTAAGTCTGTATAATATTACCTGTATTTCAAGACTAACCACTTAATGTGGAATAACCAATCAGCAGTTGTTTCCTAGGGTCATCCATTTGTCTGTCCTGTTCTCAGCAGCCTCAGCTGCTGATAGTTCTTTGTTTAGGGTTTAGGCCTCACAGGCTTTCTCCCTTTCATGTTGCCACATCTATTAGAGGTATTCAGGTCTTATTTATTCAGCCATGGTAATGAGACTTCTTGGTTGTAGCCTAGCTAACATTTCTAAGAAACTCAACCTCATAGTGAACTCCTTGTTTCTCAATTTTTTACCAGATTTCTGGCCAGTCTTCTGCAATGATCACTGAACCTTGGGTGAGGGAATTGTGTATAAATGTCCCAGTTGAACTGGGTACCACAAGATCAATTACAGTCTGGAGTTTGATCCTTCGTGGTTTTTTGTAATAGTCTCCAGCTGTTGAAAAGTTAATTTGATGAGGGGTTAGAACTACACTTATCGGTGGGTATAAAGAAAAATAGTTACAATGTGGTTGAAAATTCTGTTGGTTTAATAAATGATGATGGTAGTTTTTTCTCCAAGATCCATAACTTCACCAGTTCTAGTAGTTCATTAGGTTTACAATACCAAATATGGTTCTCTCTTGTGGAGTGGGTCTTAAGTCCAATTACAGATCTGCACCACTATGTGTGCCACTATATATTATTAGAGTTATGTGATAGTGATTGTTGTTGTGGTTCATAGATATAATAGCTCAGTAGGACTATTGTTTGTTTCTCTTCCTTGGAAGTTTATTACCATGAAAGTAAGTCCCGAAAAGGGGACTTCAGGTCAGATCCCATTTATGTCTTCTAGGCCCTGTATCTGAAGAACATGGAGATTTAATTAGGGAGGGCAGAGAGAGAGATAAATGAAAATGAAGAAATGAAGAAGGAGGAGAAGGAGTAGGAAGAGGAGGAGAAGAGGAGAAGGAGGAGAAGGAGAAAAAGAAGTCAGGGAAGGGGAAGAGGAAGGGGAAGGAGTAAAGGAGTATAAAATAACAGTAAAGTTGTCTGGTCATAAGTAATCATATTATTTATCTGCCTAAAATTACACATTTAAGTCTGTGAACATATGTATAATTTAAATGGAAAATTTCCATATGAGCAGAAAAAGCCCCTTCAAGAGCCATAAACTAAGAAAAACCCCAATAACAGGCATGAGAAGCTTCTTTGAGTTGTTGCCTGATGTTGCCTGAGAGTCTCCCAAAACATTATAGGCTATTGCTTTTGCTTTTGGTTAGCATCAGGAACTGGGAGGTAAGTTCCTATTGGTATAAAACTTTGTGTTATAACATAGAATTTGTAAGTGACTAGGACTGGAGGAGTGAATGCTGAATGAATTAACATCTAGGTTTCTGGAATTTTGTATAACATAGTTATTAACAGAATGTAGTTGATATTGCTTATAAGTTGAGAACATACTGATGGTGACTAAATATAAATGGACAAAATATAGAAAACATAAAATGAAACTTATTCCTAAATTTTAATATTATAAAGTGACAAAGTTGTTTTATTCATAGAAATTTCAAGTTAGTCCGTAGGAATATTACAATGTGATGAGTGATTCCTTTTTGTAAGCAGCAATATAATGTATTTAAATTGCAACACAAAAGACAGTGTGGCAGCAACTAAAAGGGGAGGTAAGTGAGGTGGTGACCTGCACGGGTCTAAATTCAGCTTTTACAAAAAATATTCAAGCAATATTTTGACAGATGAAGAAGAGACTTTGCCTCAAAAAATTACTGATCACTAATAAACATGAAACTCTGTCATGGAATATCCCTGAAGCCAATATCCCTTGGTTACTAGTCATTAATTTGCTTATTAGCAGTTTTCAACTTGACAGATGTAAGACTACATAAGAGACAAACCTTGGGCCACACTTATGAGGAAGTTCCTTGAGTAGATTGTTTAGAAGAAACTACCTTAATATTTTATTTTCTGGATTGTTAGAATGAATAAAAACGAGAGGGAGAGCGAGAGCGAGAGAGAGCGAGAGCGCGAGAGCGAGAGCGAGCGCGAGAGCGAGAGCGAGCGCGAGAGCGAGAGCGAGCGCGAGAGCGAGAGCGAGCGCGAGAGCGAGAGCTCGCAACTGCATCCATTTTTCTCTGCTCCTGATGGTAAACACAATATGATCAGTCACTTCATGCTCCTGCCATCGTAACTTTCCTGCTATGGTGGTCATATCTCTAAGTTGTGAGGCACAATAAATTCTTCCTTACCTAAGTTTTTATAAGTTGTTTTGGAACACCAATGCAAAAATGAAACAGTTAATAATACAGGAAAGAGAAAGGGGCCATTATTGAGATAAAGTTGGCTATGTAGTTCTTTGGTCTTTAGAGCTAGGTTGTATTTGGAATGTGAAATAGTTGAAACTAAGTAGACAGCAGAATGCAACGGGCTATTCTCATTGGAATTTGGAATACCACAATGTTGAATGCACTTGAGATCTCAGACAGAGAACAATCACACTATTAAGAACTATGGCAGAGGTCATCTTATGTATATTATGTATAATTATATTATATAATAATATTATTATATTATATTGTATATTATGGTAAAAGAAAAATATTCAGTGGCACTCTGCCCCTGTTTTAAGAATTTAAAGAGGTTTAATTAGTAATTTATGGACTAATCTGTTAGGCAGAGTAAATATCAAGATAAGCTAGCATTCTGAGAGATTAGAGCTGGAAGCACAGGGCTTCCCAAGCCTTGTGAACCATGGTAACTTTTCACAGCACTTATCAAGGTCTAAGGGGAGAAAGAAAAACAAAAATATGTGAAATGATGGTGTTTTCTAGAGAAAGGAATGCATTTAAATTTATAAGCAAGGAGGCCGAGGAAACAGTTGTATTTGGAAAAGATATTGTGAACATTAAAAATATCTGAAAATTTGCACCAGGATATCAGAAAGGGTGCTTTAAGGGCAAAACTTAGCAGATGAAGACTTCCATCATATGAAAATTCACATTCATGTGAAGAAAAAGATTCTAATCAAAAATTCTGATGGAGAAATTGTCTGTTCAAAAACAACTACTTAAGCACATAGAGTCCTCTATAGCTTTAGTTAAAGAAGGTCAACTTACATCTCAAGCTGGCAACAAAACTTTGAAGCATCTTCAACCTGTTTTGATTTTGCAGGCATGAAAGGTTCAACATTGAGATTGCCATGGTGTCTGACATCAAGGCTCCAAATAGAAGCTGATGAAAGGCAATGGGAGGTGGGGACCTAAGAAATCATTGAGTGGAAAAGGTGTAAAGATGGAGTCTAAGTTGCACTGGATACCTCAGGGTATTAGATATGGCAGAACTATGGGCCATGAACTGGAAAAAGATGTGGCCCACGAGAAAGATTAGAGCTGTAGGCTCATGACTTCTCAAGCCTTTTGAACCTGGATGAATCCATTATGAATTCCAGGTAACAGACATGGAACTGCAGGAAGTGGTGTTTGCTTTGATGTTTTTTTTTTAATCTCACTTTAATCAATCAGTATTTCTCTCCTTTGGATTGAAAATGTTTACTCTATTCCACTGTATGTTGAAATGTGGATGGAGTTTATTTTTTATTTTTTTTTTTAGTTATAGGGCTCACGGGAGATTGCCAAAGTCTGTACCTACATTTTAAAATGGTGTTGTGACTGAGAAACTCTGGAAACTTCTGGTTGCATTGAATAAATTTTGAATTAGGAAATGACAATGGGTTGGCCTGTGAGGAAAAAGGGTGGAAAGATTGCTTGAATGTTATGTTGACAAAGTACATTTATAGTAGTTAATATTAATCATCAATTTGACAGGATCTAGTATCATCAAGGAAACAAATGTTCCTTTGGGCATGTTGGTGAGGGATTTTTCAATTTCTAAACTGAGTAAATGAGGTGAGATGATCCATTCTAAATTCTATAAACTAGGGTTCCTGATTGAATGAAAAGGATAAAGCAAGCAGAATATGTGCTTTTATCTTTCTACGACTTGTAACTACTGATTTATTGTGAACAGCTATCTCATGTTCTTGTTCTCATCATTTGCTTCCTATGAGGGACTGTATTGTAAAACTTTGAGCCAAAACAAACATTATCTGAAGTTAATTTTTTATTGTGAAGTAAGTGGCTAATACACAAATCTTTGTATTTTAGTAATCAAAATATGTATACAAAAATCACGGGCATTTGACTGTATACTACAGGAATTCCTGAATTCAAATAATTAGTTAATGATATATAGATACATTCTTAAGCAATTTCTATCAGTGCTAAAACATTATGTTTTAGTACATTATGCAGTAGAAAAATACTAAGAATATTCATTTTTTAAAAGCCTGTGAATATAGAAGATGGGACATTTACTTAGAGGGGTTTTTTTGCATTCTATTTTGTCTTATATAAAAATATTTAGATATGTTCCCAGTTTTCAAGGTAATGATATTTGTGAACAAAAATCCCTGACATAATGTCTGGAAAGATGTAACAGCAGTAAGAGTACACAATATAAAGCACTCATGTTCAGTTCCAAGCACATGCTCTGGGTGGCTTACAACGTCTGCTCCAGGGGCTCTGACATCACTTTTTCTTTTCTGTGGTCGCCCATGTTCGTGTTCACGTACTTATTCACATACCACAGACAATTAAAAATAAAACAAATATGTTGTTTAATCAGAAAAATAACCAGGAAGAAATACCTAAGACAAAATTTATTATTTTGTTGGTAGGTTGTTCTGTTTGTGTTTGTTGATAGTCCACTGAACATCTCTTAGACTGAATTTTTTATGGATACTTTGCTTCTGAAAATCTGATAGATACATGATCCCTAGTAGATTGTAGGAGACTTTCTCCTATGTTATTTTATTTAGTTAAAGGTAAAGGACATAAAACAATGAATGAACAAATTAATAAAAATAATACTTATAAATTTGCTATTTAACATTATAAAATAAAGAAACAAAGTAAGTAATGGAAAGTATATAGAATCACCAAGCTTAGCACTAGGCAGGCTTCACTGAAATCTGTGACCTACTTAAACAAAGAAAACACTGTACTTCTAATGAGTTTGAACTCTCTAACAAGGAATATGCAAGCTAAGGAGTCACAAAATTACTTTTGACACATGAAGTAAATCTACAAACACAAATGTAGATGATAAAACTTAATGGCTCTGTAGAGGATGTTGCAGGGGTCAACACTCTCCTTTAATGAACCATTAACACTTAAAGATATGTATTAAAATGATGCTAAGATTAGGACATAGCACGAGGAGAAGAAAATTTAATGACCAATTTAATATTCTTTCTACAGAGTTCACTATTTGACAAAAATCCATTCCGTAAGTGAGGAATCATATCATAGGGCATGTCATATAAGGCTCAGCTTCAGGGGAAAAATTAAGATGGCCAAAATTTCAACAGTGCAAGATAGAATGATGCCGAGGCACAGGCAGGCAGATTTCTGAGTTCGAGGCCAGCCTGGTCTACAGAGTGAGTTCCAGGACAGCCAGGGCTACACAGAGAAACCCTGTTTTGAAAAAAAACAACAACAACAACAACAACAAGATAGAATGATGCCTTAACTTTCAAAACATGCATGTCCCACTTGTGTAGTGAGGTAGATTTAATTACACAGTAATATCATCTTTACTCATTGCGTTTTTAGGAGAGAAAGGATTCTTTATTCAAAACAGATATGTTTATTCAACCATTTACCAATTGAGTAAATATTTAAGGATAATCTATTATTTTTATCCATGAAATAAATTTTAGTGTTTTAAAAATAAACCATAAGATACCTTATGTGTGATTAGCCCAAATAATTATAAAACAGATAAATTGACAGTGTGTTATGTCTGGCAGGTTCGTGTGGTTGCTATGGGCTACTAAATGCATTTAGCTGCTTCAGAGTATAAGGCTACTTACTGAGAACTCAGAGCACCAGGTAGTCTTGTTGAGTAGTTAGCTACTTTTTTACATGATGTACACTGGCTGAGACTACTTGCCAAAGTCAGAAAAATGCTTATGATAGAAATTACACGGTAGGAGTGCCTGATCTGCATTCATTCACTTTTAAGTCATTGTGTTCATTATAATAATAACATTGAATTTTTTTAAAAAATAAACAATTGGGGTAAAATATCACATAGAGGGACCAAGTTCTCTTATGGTCAGTATTTATTGGAATTCAATCTCAAAGGCAGATTCAAGCTTTCTTTCAACAAAATGAGAAGTTTCTTGGTTTAGGAAAAGGATTATTATACTGGATGGGATTGTGTGTCAATTTGTAACAGTATGGAGTCTCCAGAGAGAAAGAAACCTCAGTCGAGGAAGTGCCTCCATGATATCCAGTTCTAGGGCATCTTCTCAACTAGTGATCTATGGGGCAGGGGCAAGTCCATGGTGGATGGTGCCATCCTTGGGCTGGTAGTCCTGGGTTTTATAAGAAATCAGGCTGAGCAAGCCATGAGAAGCAAGCTAGTAAGAAGCCCCCCTCCATGGCCTCTACAACAGCTGCTCCCTTCAGGTTCCTGCTCTGTTTGAGTTCCTGTCGTGACTTGCTTTGATGATGAACAGCAATGTGAATGTATAAGCTCAATAGACCATTTCCTTCTCAACTTGCATTTGGTCATGGTGCTTCAGTGGAGCAATAGAAACCCTATGACAGATGCCATAAACAATTTAATTGAATGATACATAGAAAAGGAAACTATCAAACTGAAACATGACAAAGCTGGTGTATTTCAGTAGTTTCATATGCATGCAGCTCTAATACAGGGTGTCAGATAGATACCCTGTTTAGTCTCGAGGTCACGGTACTAGAGAGAACTAAGTAGACAAGAAGAACCAAATGGGAAAAAAAGAATGGAATTTATTTCTTTTTTTTTACTTTGTGATTACATTTCTTGTTTCTCTTTCCTCCATCCAAACCCTCTTATATACCCTTCTTTAAAAAAAAAAAAAAAAAAAGTACATGTATTGGTCTACCTTACATTCTGTAGTTGAGCTCCATTTATTGGAACTACATAGAAAGAAACACACCAAAAAAACTTCTGGTGGTGTGCTGTAGTTTCTTGTCACTTCCTCGGTCTCAGACTGATCACCAGAGTGATATCAGCTGAGACAGATACACGTGATAACATGTCATGACAGATCACGAGTCCTGTGCAGATGTTTGGAGGGTATAAATAGGACTCAACAGACAGTGATGGGGGCTGAGCTTTTTTGTTGTTACATATATATATATATACAGTCTATTCAGTCTGCATATTACTTCTATGTATGTTTTCAGGATCAACTTTTTGGTATTAGATAACCAATAGTGTTCTCTTCCTCGGGTAAGACTATTTCTCCCACTCTAAACATTTCTAAATGGCCTATACTTTTTCACATTGGGTTGAAGCCTAATAAGTATGTAGTTGTATGTGGTTTAATGTATTCTCCTTATAAATTTCCCTAAACATGAAAAGTAAGGGTCTTGTAGAATTGTCATTCCCTTATATAAGCCCATTCAAACCCTTATATTAGCAGCATGCAAGATTTTCCTTCTCGTCTAGGGCTATTTACTAAGACTTTCTACTTAAACCTTGTCTTTACATCCTCAAGAATCATAGTACTTGTTTCTTGTTGACTTTAAACATTTGGGAGGAACTGCTTTTCCTTTAAGTCTTTCCATCCTAAACTTAATTGCATCATAGGTTTATTGAGGTACTATTATACTCACTCACTGAAGAAGTGGCATAGGTTTCAACATTCCAAAGTTCCATCCATATCACTGCAGCCTGAAGTGGTCAAGTTGAAAGCACTGACCGCTATCCTTCTACAAGCCTGCGCTGTCTACAGGACTTATGGCATCTACACACATATTTTTTTCTTGGTTTTGTCAAGAAGGGAAGGAGTATGAAGACTTGCCTCATCACACAGATATGATTTTTAGGAGACAATTCATTGGAAACTATCAAAAGTAAAGTTTCACAGACCAACCTTTGATTGCAAAGGTTCTTGGTTAATATTAATATTCTAGCAATAAATTTTCAAAAATATAGCTTTTATTTAGGATGAGTAAGTAATGAAATATTTATACTGATAAAGCTACTTGCAAAAGCTGAGGTAAGCAGAGAGAATTTCAATTACCCTGACCCAACAGGAGCTAACAATAGTTGAATCATTAAGAAAAGGTTTATGTACCTGTAAGTAATAAAATATTGTTTTCTAAGATTGTGGTCTCTAAGGCACTTTCCAACTTAGCTATATAGAATAAATGAGGTAAATAAAACAGAACTTAGGAAAGGTAAGTCTATAATTCTAAATATTAGAGAACTTGAAATATCTGTGAAGAACATTTGAGAGTAATGGTGCATACAGATGAAACTTTAAATGTCAGTCTAGTAAGAAAAGTGAGTGGGATGAGATAGTGGAAGTTTATTCATTGTTGGGAAAGCTTTAGCTTAAAGTGGCCTTGTCCTTCTAAAGAAATACTTATTTCCAAGAAAAATCAAACTTAGTCAAGAGTTTACTTTTTAAAAAGCTACATATGTATTTGTGTGTGTGTGTGTGTGTGTGTGAAAGAGAGTGTGTGTGTGAGTGAATATGTTGGGTACTAGAATAAATATAAACACACATGCATTACAGAAAGTATTTCTTTATTAATAATGAGGGCTGCCACAGTTTATTCTAATCTGTGTCCTTCAAATATATTTTATAGAGTCTCTCCATGCAGTTTCATGTTTTATTAATATATTATCATATAATATACTCATTAAGTTCATCTTAGGGTCAAAGAACAAGTGTTCCAGAACAGAGATCACTTGTAACCCACACAACTGTGAGTTAATAGCCTTTTAAACTTGAGGGCCAAATTGAATTCTAAGCATATCTTAGTGAAAGCTGCCATATCTCTTGCAAAAGAGACTGCATTTTATGATGAGCCTGCATAGTCATATAGAATTCCTCAAAGTTCTTGGATAAGTGTTTTTCACTTTTCATTGATTTCAAATATTAAGTAAATTGTGCTATGTTTGCTGGTGCCACTCTGAAACTACTCAATAGGAGATGTAGTCACTGACACTGACAGTGTCATATCAAGCAGTTTCCTGTCATCTCATGTCTCTGCTCATATGTTGACTTATAGCAGTAACAAAATTGCCCTAGAATTTGGGCTTTGACAGAAATTTGAAACTTAAAAAAATGCAAACTGGAATTCAGCATACTAGCTTTAAGTTTCTGTTGTATGTAGATATTTATCTCTATATTAGCACATTGTGGGCACTTTTGCACATACACTCCACTCAGTTAAGGAAAACATTATAGAAATCTGTCCGTACTTTTCTCTACAACTTTCAGTTAGGTTGAGGCATCCAAAAAGTATTCTGCAGTAAGGTGAAACAAGGCCGTAGAGTTCCAGGTTCCCCATTTGTTCACACACTTCAGCATTTACAGTAATTAAACAACTACAGTGTATACTTACCACAAGAGCTTTCCTTCTGTGGGCCATGCCCCTTTGCAGTGTGATCACCTACTTTGTATCTTTAAAATAAGGACCATTTCTTTTCAGTAATTTCTTAAATCAAGAACAACAACAAAAACAGAAGTGAAAATATTCTTCAGTTACTAAGGATTTAATTGATTTGTAAGGCATATTAATATGCTATAGGTATCCTTTATATAGCTAAACCATATTTTGATGAGTGATTATTGTCAAGCAGAGTTGGAAGCAAAGGTACACATTATGAAGGAGACATTTGGAAGTAGAACCTTATCCTATAAAATCCTCTAATGCCACAAAATAGTTGCTTTATAAACTAGTAATATACTATGATTTGATTGCATAACCCAGAGAAAAATGAAATTGAGACACACATACACAGATGTATAGTCTCCTGGACCTCACAATATGAAGAGTACTGGGATCTTCAGTTTTACCAAGACACCAACCTTTCTAACATTACTTTGTCTCAATACCAACTTCTCTTGTATGAATTAAGCTGTTTGACATTAAACTTATGGTTTTACAGTATGATATTCATACAACAGAGTTCACTTAATATTTGTCTTATGAATCAAAAGCATACAATTAAAAATACATGCTGGGGTGCAATTTCTGTAATAAACAGCAAATAAGCTATTTTTTATACATGAAAGAAAAATTAAATTGCATACAACTTCATATAATATGTGTATCTTTGTACTTTCTCAACAGAATTATATGAAAGAAAAGCTAAAAGGCATTACATTTTTTAATGGAAACAGTAAGGTTGAAATCTGATTAAAATCTAGTTCCTACTGTTTTCAAATAGTATTTATTAAAAGTCAATCATTTCCTTAAACCAGCATACTAAATTTAAAATATAAATTACTTAGCAAGTTAAAAATGAAGTACCTTAATTAGAAACCTTTAGTTGTGATTGTACAGCACTAGTGCTTTATAATATGTTAGAATTCCTGTGCTGCATCTCCTGTCAAGGTTTCAAAGTAATGAAATAATTAAATGAAAGACTGGGAGAATTCACACTAATCAACATGAAATCATTGTGAGCATACAAAAATTTTCTAATCCTCCAATGCTGAAAAACAGCTAGAAACATTTAAAACAAAGGAAGCGATGCAGAGATTCAAATAGACTGATTCTTCAGACTATCAATTCAAAACTTAGAATTTCTCAAATAAAAGATGACTCAGCTCATAGGCTACAATGTAAAATCAGCCAAGATTTTAAATGTATTCCTACAAGAAAAACAATGTGGAAAAATCAAACCGGAAGCAATTCTGTTTTGTGACTACTTGGAAAGTCTTTTGAGCCCTGAATAACTTATGATGAAAAAAAAAAAAAAGTCCTGTAAAGGAAGGTTAAAACTGGTTCTAATCTTTTTGGTGCAAAAGGGCAAGGTGAAGTGATAGACTGTTTTCAATCTTGGTAGGAAAATTAAGTTTCTAGAGCCATCAAATGACAAGTTCTCTCAGAGAATTCAATTCGGGTGATGAGGTTTTTGACTTAAATGAAGGAAGACCTTGAGATAAGAAGGAATTGACAACATCTGTTTCCAAGATGGACTCGGGAACAGTGTGAAAATCAGTTTTCTCTCAATCTCTTTCATCTTCCCCCATCCAGGGCTTTTTATAGGACTATTTGTCTTTTGTAGTCTACCTCTAAATGCACTGAATAACATTAGTGTACCCAAAAAATCATTCTAGAATTCTTGAAATTATGAGGTTAAGATAAAGGTATTTGGAAAAGTCATTGATTTTTATAAAGTTATATTTATTGTGTGTTCAGTTCTAGGTACAGCAATATGTATATTATACAATTATTAATACTCTCACCGAAACTAAAAGTTTTCCATTTATGTTTTAAAGATAAGGGAATTAAAATATATGAATTTTCCTTTTCTAATTCCTGAAATGTAACTAGAAAGATATAAAAGTTAGAACAGTAATCAATGTTTCTTGTCCTAAAGTTTTTCTCTTACTGTGCTTTTTTTTCCTACTATGTGCTTCTCAGCTGAATGTTGCTTTTTTATATAAGACCAAGACAATATTTTCTGCTTCAATTTTATTTATTCTTAAGTCCAGGACTTAGGGCAAGGGAACAAGATGACAGTACACGAGTGTAGATCAATAGGAATTCTTAACTGATAGCTTAAGGAGCAAGGATCCATCAAATCATTCATGCTATCAGTAACCCCAATCCTCAAGACATCAAATGCTGCCCCACTCATTCCACTAACTTGTTCTGCCTCTCTATACCTCGCTTCATCACTGACATTTTATTTTTCAAGGTTCTTACTAATATAATCAAAACTTGGGTTGTATTTCCTGCTTAGCATTTCCTTCCTCCTTTTCCTACTTTCTACCCTATTTAAATTCTACCCAATTTATGAAGGCAAGATTTGATGAAATCCTCAATTCACTCAGACTATCCTGACCTGTTTCTTTTTGTTCTTCTGAAGATAGACTTAACAAATAACTTATTTTAAAAACGATTTTCCAAATTGTTTCTTGTCAGTGAGATAGCAAGAAATCTGTGAAGTGCTAGGTCATCTATTCTCAAGAAATTACTATTATATTAATTATTTAAGAGATGAATTTGAGACAAGAATATTATTGAAAAAGATAACTCCCTACCTAATTTCATCATATACCTAAATATGTTAAAGTCAAAGAGGTCTTTCTCAATATGTTTTTGCAAGCCAAAGGGATAGACTCTGTATTTGCATAATAAAAGTTCAAAAGAAAGTTCTGGAATTTATTCTCAATGAGAGCAAGGTGTTGAATTTTCAAAGCATTACATCTCATTGTGAAGACCTCCGCAGAGGGGAGACCCTCTCTCAAGTCTCAGAAAGTCGCGACCACCCAGTAATCTGCTCGAGACACCATGTACTGGAGCAATTGCGAGGTTATTTATTAGGGCGTGACAACTAGCTGCCGGTCAATTCGTATGCCCACGCAGGAGCTGAATTGACCCCGACTGCCAGTTTGAAAGGAGTTTTTATAGGGAAAAACCACAAACCAAGGAATGGGAAGGGGGTGAGGGTGGGTTGCTAGGGTGGTATAACATAAAAATAGTGGAACATTCCAAAGGAACCCAACCTACATGAGTCAGGATCAGATGAAAACTCTCTGTACACTTATCTTTCTCAAGAATGTAGTCCTGTCCTGTCACTTCGGCCTTGCCCTGTCACTTCGGCCTTGCCCTGTCACTATGGTTCTCAGCTTGGTTCCGCCTGACTAAATTGCATTCTTTCTTTTCTCTTTGCGGGTTGGCCAGTTCCAGTAGTGGTGACTGGTCTTTCCACATTCCTAAAGAAAGCCTAAAGAATATTTTATATCTAAAAAGGATTCTATATACCCAGTATCCATAACTTTTCCCTCTACATTCCCCCATTTTTTTCTAATGATAGTTTTTAATCATAAAAACTTAACTCCACTTCTTCTAATGTAAATCTGATTACAGATCTTGCATTTCAGTATCTTCATAGCTTCTATTTCCCTGTCTGAGGGTTTGATATTGATGGCATAGCAATAAAAGCTGAACAGCACTAACTCTCTCTCTAACAAAGGTAACTGATCTGTTTAAGAAGAAAAAAACAGAATCAAAAGAGGACCAGGGAAAATATCAGAGTGGTAATGTCTAATTCCTGAAGCATGTCCTGAAAGGCTGCCTCATGGTTGTGCTGCCCGCCATTGGCCACACCCACAGGGTTTCTAGTGTCCTCTGGAATGCTGCACCGGCCCCCCCCCAGAGGCTTCAAGTCGTTGTTGCTGGTCGACTGCTCCCACCGGTATAGCTCGTTTCTCCACAGGCCAAACATGGTCGGACATCGCAGGCTGCTTGGTGGTGTTGAACTAGAACCGCGTCACACTCGGGTCTCTAGTCTCGTAGGCCCCTTTCAGCTGTTCTCAGACCTCGCGTCAGACCATTTTAAGTGCTTTTATGTAGGCAAACAAGGATTTAGAAAGGACAGCATTAGGATCATTCATTCTGCCCGCCCCAGTAAGTGGCAGAGGTACCCCACACAAAATCTCAAAGGGTGTAAGCTTAAATCACTCTAGAGTGTTCCACACTCAGAACAAGGCAAAGGGAAGGGGGGCTGTCTAGTCATTACCACCGGTCTCCAATGCTAATTTGGTTAAGGTCTCCTTAATTGTTCTATTTATCCTCTCTATCTGTCCTGAACTCTGGGGTTTATAAGCACAATGTAATTTCCAATTAATCCCCAGCTGTGTGGCCAGTCCCTAACTAAACTGGGCAACAAAGACCATTAACAGACCCAGTTAGTTACCTTGGGTATTCCAAACCTTGGAAAGATTTCTTCCAGGATCTTCTTTCCATATTTTGCCAGCTTGACTTCTGTGAAGTCCATCTGCCAGTAAGCTCTGGGCCAGTCGCCCCTCAGTCTCTTCCCATTGGTTAAGGCACAAGCTCTATAGTTTCTCACCACAGCTTTCGCCAAATCAGACAGTCCTTCTTCTTTTGGGAGGATTAATTTACCATCTCAGTTTTTTATTACCCCATAAGGGGTTTCAGAGTGAAAGCCCAAATTGTCCATCACTTGATGGTCGTTGGTGGCATATCTGAAACTGGTATCTCGAGTGTCAAAATAGTCTCTGGAACCCTTACTGCTAGAATCATTGCTCCCTGGGCAGCTTTCTAGGCAGCCATGTCAGCCATCTGATTTCCTTTTAGCAACAGTGTCCTGAGCCCTTTGGTTTTGGTTCAAAGAGGCTCAGTATTTCTGTAGTTGTCAGCAGCCCTCTTTGTCTATAGATTGCACCATGTATATGAGCCGTGGCAAAGGCATATCGGTACTCGCTTTCCATCTGCCACTGAATCTCCCGCCATTCGCTTACCTTCCACCACGAAACTGCTGCCATCTGTATAGCAGTTCAGACTTCCTGGCCAGGGCTGGTCCTTCAGGACGCTCCGAGTACCTGTTTCTTCTGCCAGGATATCAACACAGTGATGGATGGGAGAAGAGTCGTCAGTCATAGGCAGCAAGGTGGCAGGATTCAAGATGGCCGGGGGTGCAAAGATCACCCCTTTCAGTCAACAACAGGCTCTGATAGTGCATCATGCGAGTATTAGTCATCCATCAGTCAGGGGGCTGCTGGAAAGTTGATGCTGCCAAAAGTCCTCTCTGGGGGAAGCGAACTGAGGAGGTTAAGTGTCTTGTATTCTCTTATTGACTTTTCTTAGATCTTGTATTGGCTTGTAATCCATTAGTGTCTGGCTTCTTCAGTTTCAACCCAAACTTTTGGGAATTCTGCTAGCCATTCACTGATATCTGGGGCTTCCGCCTTTGTCACCCAGGTTCTCTGTCTGTCTAGTTCTTATCCTATCTTTTGTCTTTCTCTCCTACACTGTGGCCAAAATCCTTCCTGCCTGCAATTTCACCTGCCTTTTTCTCTCTCTTCTTTCTTTCTTATAGTATACGTTCTCTGCCTCTTTAACTAAATCTTTCAGTAACCTCTCAAGAAACACAGACAGTGGCTCGTTTGGTCCCTGAAGGACTTCTCTTACCTTGACCAAATTGGTGGGCCATCTTGCTGCCCTTGGAGACCTGCTAGAGCCCGATGGTAGACTACCAGCCGCCCCTTACCTGCAGTTAAGGGGGAATCCATCCGGCATCAATCTCATTGGGAAGCTGCATAGGCTGCCCGTTGTCACCAGGAACGTTCTTACAAGCTTCTAACAGAATTCTTTCCTTCTCTTCAGTAGTAAAGAGAACCTGTAAATGCTATTGACAATCATCCCAGGTGGGCTGGAGGGAAAACATCAAAGACTCTACCAGTCATGTCAGATTGGCTGGTGTGTCTGGAAAGGAGGGGTGATTAGTTTTCTAAGAACCCCACAGATATCTTTTCTCTTTCTTAAGGGGGGGGCTAAA
Source organism: Grammomys surdaster (assembly GCF_004785775.1). Classification (NCBI taxonomy): domain Eukaryota; kingdom Metazoa; phylum Chordata; class Mammalia; order Rodentia; family Muridae; genus Grammomys; species Grammomys surdaster. The sequence goes on from NW_021621185.1 coordinate 9,140,774, forward strand.
TTTGTCTCTACCACTGTATCTAATTGACAGCAGGCTGATACTGTGTCACAGCTGTTCTTATTTTTTCTTACTCTAGCAATCATTTCCACCTGCTCTATCTTCTTTTCAACCATAAACATGAGTGAGTCAAAATTTCTGGAGCTCACGATTGAACTGCCAAATGCAGCCACTGTTTCACTATACTTTTTTTAAGTTTCTTTTTGCAATACTAGAGTGTAACCATAATTTTGAGAAACAAAACCAATTTTTAACAATGCAGACAATCTATTTTCTCTAAAGTCAACACTAAAATGCATTACTTTCAGGTTACAAAGTTGGCTGTCAGTTCTTATACATGAATGCATGATAGTGCAGCTTTTAATAACTCATAAGAGACATTGTTTTAAATCCTATCTCTATACATCTGGTTTCTGAATGACTCCAAACCTGAGTTACCAGCTTTAAGCCAACTTTCTTTTACCAAGGTTGCAAATTCTTAACCATACCCAATACCTTATAGGCCAAATAATCTATAACCAAGACATGCAGAACATTTTTATGCTTTAAAAACCAGTCATAAACAAAAATGAAGTAAATGCACAGCTTATATTTTTTTCAAACAAAATTTTCTTACTTTTTCTGGCTGTAATTTCAGAAGAAGCACCTTGTCACCTGCTAAACTCAATAATCAATGAGACCAAGGCAGGGCTCTAAAAGTCAATTGAAACTGTTTTTTTGTTTTTACTTTTCTTTACTCTTAACTTCTTGTAAGGCTATTAGCCATTCCTTGAGGCAAAACTTTCTAGTGATATTGCTTCATGGACTCTCAAAAAATTACAAGCATACTCACTGCATGTAAACCTCTTAAAGGAACAGTATAAAAACACTCTTCTAAATCTATAATAATTCCATATGCATTTCTTGGAATGGCAGCTGGAGTAGGCAAGTCAGGTTGTAATTAATTTCTCCAGCATAATCATTATATAGCTCCTGGACCATAAACTGTCTCTTTTAAATGTCCTTGGGTCTGAGGCTGACCTGTCTTCCCCAAGGAAGAAGCAAGGCAATAAAACAAATTCCAGAAAACACCCTTCCAGGGACTAGTCAGAGTGACCATGACAACAGGAATGTCACACCAGCTTCTGCTGAGCCCTCTCTGAGCTTTGTCTTAACTCAAATGTGAAAGTTCTTAATTTGGGCCTATTTCCTGAGGCCTGGCCCAACGATTATCTCTCCTACACTGAGAACAGATTCCAGAGGAGTGATTCTTCTGTCTGTCTATGTCTCTATTTTTTTTTTTGGAGTCTTTCCTAAAATGACCTATGTCCCCAAACCCAGAACATTCCTTAACACCTCAGCACTGTGAAAGCATGGCTTAGACTGTAGTTATCATTCTCATAAGCCAATTGTGTAACCAAGACTCCTGCCTGAGGGTCTCTAAAAATCCTACCTGTCCTTTTAGCGACCTATCAAGGCCTTATTTGATCCCAGATAAAACTTTACACTGAAATCTCCTTTTCAATCTTGGGGGAAGAAAAGAAAATCAGTTTGTTTACCAAGAAAGCCAAAAAAGTTCTTAGCCTCTCTAAGAGCAGCTTGTGTAAAGAATCATTTTTGCCAGGGCTCCTCCTGCTGTGTCTCACTTTCATCCACAGAGCAGGGGGACTTGCCTATAAGTTTTTACCCTTTTTATCTTTCTTTCTATACATGAAACATAGAACAGACATTTATTCTAATAAAACAAAGACAGACAACGACACACGTGGACAAATTTGGCGCCAAGGACTCACAATAGACATAGAAAGCTTAACCAAGAATCTCTCTCCTGTAGGGGCCAGAGAGTTCTCTTTCTTTTGCTAACACACCGCGGAGATCAGACAATTGTTTTAGCTGTTTTTCTGCCAATGGCCATGCTAACTCATGTTAACTCTTGTTAACTCAGGATATTTAACACAGTAGATTCAGTCCAAAATAATGTCAGTCACAGTCCAAAAACACACAAACAGTTCATCAAGAAAACAGAAAAAACACAGTCAGTTCACCCCCATCATGGGCGGTGAATATACCAGGTACAGTGTTCTCACCCCTGTCACAGGTGCAGAGACGGGTTACACAATCAAGACATGAAAGACTGCCGGTAAGAGAACCTAATGACCAGATGACATGGCCAGCCCATGTTGGACCTAATTTAACAGATTTCTTACATCACCAGCAATGAACAACACAGAATTAGTTGTGTCTTTAACTTAGTTAAAAAGGTCCCTACCCAGCAAAGGGGTAGGACACTCAGGTATCACTAGGAAGGAATGAGACACCTGTCCTTTTCCCAGGTCTACTGTTCTCGTGGTGGTCCACGAATATGAGTTCTGTCCAGTGGCTCCAATAACTATGGTTTGCTTACTTCCCAACTTCCCCAGGGGTTTCTTGAGCACTGAGAATTCTGCTCCCGTGTCGACAAGAAAGTCCATGGGGGTCCCCTCCACTTTCAGGGTTACCCTAGGCTCGGGGAGGGGGGGCCAAGCCCTGACCCCCCCAGTCTTCATTGCTACCTAGGGCCAGAGCCTTAAGTCCCTTCTTGGCGGGACACTCTCTGGCCCAATGTCCTCTCTCCTTGCAATAGACACATTGGTCTCTGTCCAGTGCTTGGCTGGCTCTTCTGGGTCTCCTTGGCTCCTGCCTCCGATACTCGCCCAAGTTCCCTGTCTGCCTAACTCCTCTAGTTCCCTGTCTTCTTCCCTCATCTACAACTGCGGCCAAAATCTTAGTCAAATTCTTTTCCTGCCTTCTCTGTCTCTCATCTTTCTCCTCACTCCTTTCTCTTTCTGCTTTTTATCTGCAGCAGCCTGCCTAATAAAAGCCATAATGACAGACATCCTCTGTCCCTCCGAGGTGGGGTCAAAAGGGGTATATCTGCGATATGCCTCCATGAGGCGCTCCAAGAAAACAGAGGGGGCTTCTTCTGGCTCTTGCATAACCTCTCTTACCTTAGCCAAATTGGGAGCCCCTCTGAGACCTGACACCAGAGCCCAGCGGTAGATGGACAGCCTTTCCCTACCTGCAGCTGTGTTGTGGTCCCATTGGGGCTGAGTGAGGGGAACAGCCTCATCAATCGCTGCTGGAGTTAGATTCTGCAAAAGTTGTCCCACGGCGTTCTGGATGTTTTTCCGGGCCTCCAGAAGAACTCTCTCTTTCTCTTCAGCCATGAAGAGAGTCTGGAGGAGCTGATTCCAATCATCCCAGGTGGTCTGGTACGAGTACATTATAGACTCCACCAGTCCAATCAGGGATGTAGGATTCTCTGAAAAAGGGGGATAATTAGCTTTCCAGTTAAACAGATCAGATGAAGAGAAGGGCCAGTATTGTAGGAACTGGACTGCATTCGGCTCAGTAGGTGCCAGACCTATAGCTCGGAGAGGTAGAGAAACAGTGGAGTCGGGTCCTTCTGGACTCAACCCTCTCTGGCTCCGAGTGCCAGTTGCCGGCCCCCCGCCCCCGGCTGCTCCCTGTGGTTCCGGACTCGGTGCCGGTGCCGAGGCCGGGGGAGCCTGTGGTGGTTGATGATAAGGGGGGGGGGCAGTGGCGGACTTGGCCACTCAGGTGGCTCCTCTATCTTGGGATAGATCTTAGGCGGAGCTGAGGGTTTAGTCCGGTTTCGGTTTGGGTTTGGGCGTTTTAGGCCCGGAACTGCAGAGAGCCAGGGCTCGGGAGCCTGGCTGTCTCTTAACCCATGGTCTCACCCACGGAGGGGGATTCTGGATCAGGTTCTACCAAACCACAATGTATGGCTGTTGATCGGGATGTGACCCTGGTCCTTCCTGAAAAATAGTAGCTTTTACTGCAGAAATATAGTCACGTCAAAAGTCCCCTCAGGTGGCCATCCCACATCAAGTTTTGGCCAATCTGAGGCACAGAAAGTCTGCCAACGTCCCTTCCTGATGTTAACCGATAACTCATTGCCTCTGTCCTTCACCTCTGTCCAGTGGTCTAAAGTCAGGCTTAAGGGAGTCACTACAGTCTGTCCCATAACTGTCAACAAGCAACACAAAACACAGACAAAACAACTACACTAACCGTCTCAACCAAGAAGGCCAACACCAATACAGAAAAACAGATGGCCAGGAGGCCTCTCACACCTCCAGCCAGCCACCGTGTCCTCTCCGGCCTCCAGACGGGCACCCACCAGGCGTCCCCGGGGTCCCTCCTCACCTGGGACGTCTCCCAGGTTGTGGCAGTGGTAACCCTCCTAGCATGTCTGCTGGTCACCCATTCGCCTCCTGCCGAGACAAAAGGTTTGCTGTCTCTTACGAGACAGAAACAGCTGCCAAGCCAAACCACAGAAGTGCACTTTCCAGAATTCCAAACGAGACGGATAGACACACAAAAGACACAAACAAAACCGCGGTGCCCTTACCTCCCAGTGGGGGGTCTCAGAGATCAGGGTGGTCGCAAATCCCAGGACGAGCCCCCAGTGAAGACCTCCGCAGAGGGGAGACCCTCTCTCAAGTCTCAGAAAGTCGCGACCACCCAGTAATCTGCTCGAGACACCATGTACTGGAGCAATTGCGAGGTTATTTATTAGGGCGTGACAACTAGCTGCCGGTCAATTCGTATGCCCACGCAGGAGCTGAATTGACCCCGACTGCCAGTTTGAAAGGAGTTTTTATAGGGAAAAACCACAAACCAAGGAATGGGAAGGGGGTGAGGGTGGGTTGCTAGGGTGGTATAACATAAAAATAGTGGAACATTCCAAAGGATCCCAACCTACATGAGTCAGGATCAGATGAAAACTCTCTGTACACTTATCTTTCTCAAGAATGTAGTCCTGCCCTGTCACTTCGGCCTTGCCCTGTCACTATGGTTCTCAGCTTGGTTCCACCTGACTAAATTGCATTCTAGCCAGTCTGTCCACATTTCCAACCTGCTTCATGCCTCCATGTCTTTGTAAAGAAAGCCTAAAGAATATTTTATGTCTAAAAAGGATTCTATATACCCAGTATCCATAATTTTTCCTTCTACATTTGTTGCTAAAAGTTCCTACAAAATTTTTGATAATTACATGTAAAACACACATTAAAATGTCAAGGAAGAAACACAAAGGGGATGTGTGTTTTGTTTGAGTGTCATGTCTGTGTCAGTGTGTGTGTGTGTGTGTTATCTTGTAGAGAAGCATTGATTTTTCACAGTGCTTTATATACCCGAAGGAACTCTGAAGAACAACAAAGTAAATGTCAGCCTGGAAATTTGCAAAAGCAGCAGAGTCTGCAGCTGCCTACCTTCCTGTAGATAAGAATTTAGTTAAAAAGAACTGTAATGAGTCACCAATGAGCACAAGCTTACGGACAAATATTTTTGATCTCTTGATAAAATTCTCTTGACATTTGAAAATCACTTCAACTAAGTGCAATCTGGAACCTACAACCAAGGACTATCCTTCCCCTTCTTTCAACTTATTTTGTTTCTGTTCCATCTAGGTAAAGAAGCCTGTACTAAATACGTCTTCTAAAGTGGAACACAACTGACTTACACAATTTCCTATTGCTTGTGTCTGCTTTATATTGTGAGAAAATACCGACTAAAACCAACTACAGGAGGAAAGAGCTTTTTCTTAACTTACACATTTTTATTACAGTCTAAACTGAAAGGCATCATGGCAGGAACTGAGAAGTGGAGACAAATGTGGAAACCATACATTAACCCAGCCTCCTGGATTGCTCTACATGGCTCATCCTACATTTTTAAACAATCCTAGACCATCTGCTCAAGGGAAGTAATGCACATAGTAGGTTGGACATTACCAGATCAATATTTAATAAAGAAAATGACTCATAGGCTTAGCTGCAGGCCAATTTGATAGGTCATTTTCTCAACTGATTTACCTTCTGTCTAGATGGCCCTTACTAGTGTTCAGTTGACAAATTCTAACCATCACAGTCGCTTTCCAGTATGCATAAGGTAAGAGCCAAATCTTGTGCTGTGCTTAGACTTGAGTATTCCTCCTGAGTATTCTTACTTAGGAGGAAGATAAAGAATGCAGCATTATTTGGGGTTGTACAACTTCAGTTTTACTGTTTTATCTAGAGTTCCCTGGTAGTCGATCTCATTTCTACTGACAAAAAGACTTTGGAGATGTCATTGTACTTTGAGTGCATGGTTTTGGCAGAGAGCAGGTAGTAACTTAAGGAGTAGTATATAACAGATTTAAAATTTTATTGGATTTCCTCAATGAGTATACTTCTTCAGTGATGGTAATATTGTCCAGTGTATTTGTCAGTTAAAGTGATGATATTGCTAATATCTTAGAAAAGATTCTTGTATTGAGACTTTACTTAAGAGAAAAATGTTCGCATTTGTAACTTATTCTTGGTAAGGGAAATTAATGAAATGACTTCTATGACCATCTAATACACACCTTTCACTGTTCAGTTCTTTGGATTGCAATTTTTCTTTGCAATTTTGTACTTCAAAAGTTTCAATACATTTGCTCATACAATAATCACACATACACAGATAAGAATACAGTTAGTTTAGCAAAATTTGTTCTTTTATTAGGGCTCATAAAAAAAAAAACTTTTGTCAACAAACTATCCTCAGTCAAAATCATTGACAAAAAACATCATTATAATATTTAAAATTCTATTCTTGATCCTTTTAGTTGTATTTTGAAACTATACATGTCTCTTCCAAACCAAAACATGATATTTCCTCTTATAAAGGAAAGAAAAAATGATCCTTAGTTTTATAATAAACTGGAAGGATTTCTCTTTAGTAATATATTCACTTTAAAACTTTCTCAAAGGCATACAATTTAAAATAGTTATGACTATGACATAGTGTGTTATGAAACAGGCTCCAACGTCCAATTCTCATTTTAACCCTCGGGGCATCTGATGGTGGGACTGCACTGTGGAGTATGTTAAGACACTGACAGCTGCTGTTGTGTATTTTCATTTTCTCTTTGTATCAGAGCAGAAATTCTACTTTCTACCCTTTCTACAGAGAGTAGAAACAGCCATAATTCCCAGAATAAATCTTCACTCTTCCAAAGACCCGCAGGAAACTATGTGTTAAGATGATGGTGATTTTATGGCTTTCTTCTTGCTTTCAAAGTTCTGTAACGCATAAATCATTAACTATTTCAGCCTATAACAATGACCCAACTTCATTTCAAATCCAGGCTGGTTCAGGCTCAATCCCAAAAATCTGAGTGGCTTTCAAACTAGAAAGGATATCCAGAGATGAGAATTAAGTACCTGACTTGAGTCTTAGATGATCCAAAAAGTAGATAAAAGTCAGCTTTCAAGTTTACTAATTTCATTTTAAGAATTGAGTTTAATTCCTTCTAAACCCTTACGTGCAACACTATAAAGAGAATCAAAGGAGCAAAGTGTGGAGTGTGCAACCTTGGTCTTTGATGCAACTTTAGTGAGATTCTAGGACTCACCTTTCAGAACCAGAAATGGAGGACAATGTGATCCTGAGAAAATGCTAACTGGATATTTGAATATTGTCTAGAATATCTTGTGTACACAGGATATTTTAGTGTTGTGAAGACAAGCCTTTTAATATCAATTTTATTGAATTACTGTATAATCTTTTTGCTTGAACTAATTAAAAATAGAAGCTATGCATTCTTTTCTAGAATTTGAATAGCCCTAGTTATTACTTTTTCCAGTCAGAAGTCCTTTCTAATAAGTAATCTAATGGGTAGATTAAAATCTTCCTATTTCTTTCAAATATCAGGATTTCAATTTTATTTATGATTGTATAAAATTCCAATATATAAATATATTTTGATGAATACCTAGGCTGGTTCCATGTCATGGTTACTGTGAATAATGTAGCCATAAGCATAGATGAGCAACTATGTTTATGATATATTGACTTATCAAGTATTTCAGGTACATATTTGGAGTGCTAAATCAGAGTCACATAGTATTTTTATTTTCAGTATTTTGTAAATGCCTCCACATTGATTTTCATAACGACTGCACAGGTTTACATTTTCACTTAAAATTGTGTGTGTTTGTGTGTGGTGTGGTATGTGTGGGGGGGGTGGGTTGGTGGGTGTGTGTGGGTGTGTATTTATATGTCTCAAAGCTAGAAATGAGATCATGAGACATGATGAAGATATCTTGGAAAACGTAGAAAATAGAGAGGTCAATGAGCTGTGTGTGTGTGTGTGTGTGTGTGTGTGTGTGTTGTATGTGTTGTGTGTATGAAAATCACAAGAAAGGACTTAGAGAAGAAATAGAACCAACTGGAGGAGTGAAGGGGATGAAAGAAAGTATTGAGGCAGAGTAATGATGTATAAACCTAGTTTTATCACAGACACTGTGATAAACCCAGTTTTTGTATGTTAGCTTAAAGTATTAATAAAATAATTAGAAACTTCAAAGTTTTTAATGTTGTAAATGTTCCCTTCACTTCCTTTGTGTTTAAAAAGGAACATTGTGCATATATTTTGTTCTTCTTTTAAAGATAGAAGTCACAGGAATATTAAATTTAAAGATGTATGATGTGACCAATTTTATTTTCAAGCATCCACCAAGCAGAACACCTTAAATTAGACTCTAAGTGTCTTTTACGAAGAGGAGTAAATTTCTTCTCTTCCCTCACATAATTAAGGTACATGAATGGTTTTTACTAGTACATTTCTAAAGCTCTAAATGAATGTCTCCAGTCTTGGTGCTTCTTCTTTGTTAAATTATGGCTATTATTAAACACAGATTTTAATCCTTATGGCTTTATTACTCATATGTCCACACAAAAAGATTGATAAATGGGTCCTATACTGCTTTCATTGGCTTCATAAAATCCTTCCTGAGGACATTTTTCACTGAATTTCCAGATGTTATACCATCAGAAAAATCATTAAAGTAAAAATGTATTGATGCAACAGAAATTTTTTGTATTATCACAAGAAACCTAAAGCATTTATTGGTACCCATTTTATTCCAAATTAATACAAATGACTGAAGTAATAAGTAAAAACATTTTGAAAAGTTCCCAAGATTAAATGACCCTTTAGAGATCATTTCTTGTGTAATATAGAATGTAATGCTGAGTCTTTATTTTATAGTTTCTAAAGTTTTTTTCAATGTGTGCCATTTGTTCTTCTAACTTAACCATATTTGTTCCAAGCATTCTATAATTAACTAGAAATGAGTCATCATCAAATACTTTCCATTAAAAGGAGGCATGTTAAAATCAAATAATGTGTATTTCAGTGAGTACAATGTGTTGTTATTTGATGGTACCTGGTCTTCATCTGGAAGATCACAATAAAGCTAATCATGACCAAAAAAGGACTCAACTATTAAAATTTTCTAAAGGCACTACTAAACTGAAGTCAATCACATCTCATAATATATTTAATATAAATGTACAGGAAGAGGTACTTCTTCATAGAACCCCTCCTGGGTTTTGTAAGTGAGAATATGTAACTTAATACACCAACATTGACTAGAACATAAATTTGATTTTGCATCCAGTGGGAGAGGACAGGAAAGGTGTGTAGCATGGACAAATATTGGAATGCCCCTTGTTCGTAAATAAGGCAGGGAAGCCTTGCTAGGGACTTGAATAAAGCCAGGGTGTGTGGATTGCTATCTATATGCAGGTGAGGGCAGGCTAAATATAAGGCTAGAGTCTGTGATTGAGCAATAAAAAAGGAAGGCGAGGCTAAGAGTTTTAGAGAGGACAGGGGACAATAATGTAGGGCAATTTTTCAAATCTAGGAGTATAGCTTGTGTTTATATCAACTGAGTTTTGAGTTCTTTGAGTGGGCATTTTGTGAGTTGAGAATTTACTGTTATAAATCTGACTGAAAATTTAAAAGCCTTTGGAGTTTTGATTTTACTGGGTTACAGGGATTTGTAACAGCTAGCCACTGGGGTTAATGGCTGGAAAGTTAAGAGTAGTACAGAGGCAAGTGAACCCCAAGAAGTTGGGTAGACCACTGCATGGGGATAACTATGGGGGCAGGGAGACCATCATGGTCAGAGAGTAGCTGATGTTAATGTAGGTTGTTTTTTAATAATTACACCCAACAAGGGTGAAAAGGAAAGCTGGACTAGTGATCTCCAACAAGGTATTTTATGTTTCATTTTCATAGGCACTTTTAGTGTTTATGTACTGATTCCTCCTCTAAGGTATAGTCAGTAAAGACTTATTTGTCTTTTGCATACTTTTCAGTAACCTTATGTGTGCTTTTTTACTTTTGACGTCTGAAAAGAGACATTTATTGTAATTAAAAGGATATCATAGAGCTCAAGAGAAAACAATCTCTTCTGCTGTTATCTATGCTTATAATCATTTTTCCCTTCACACTGTCAAGTGTACAATAACAGGATCAACTTGGTGGGTGTGCCCAAGTCTAAGCACAGTATAAGATTTGGCTCTTATGTTATGCATGCTATTTTGCACTTTAATGTCAAAACTGACCTTCAGTAGAAGATATAATTCTGTAATGAAGTCATTAGAGATATGTAGGCAATCGAAGTTCATCTGGGAAACCTTAAATGTATGCATTGGTGAAAAAAATAATGAAACGATATTTCCAGATACACATTTTCAAACAGCGTGCTGGAAGGTAATGGCCTCAAGAAGTGAAGCAGTGGTCACTTAAAATAAGAGAGGCAACACCAAAAAAGGACATTAAGAATAGAAATTAAATGGCACAAATAGGCTCCCACAGAACACATGCAAGTGTTATATTCAGAGGTTTTAGACTCTGTTTAGACTAGTTTCTGTATTCTTTGGAAACTGTATTCTCAAAGATGTGGAAAAGCATTAACTTCAATTAATTATGCCTTTTTTAATTAGGCACCATTGAAAACAGACAAAAACAATTTTCTCTGAACTTAAGAGTTTTAAAGTCTTGTTGGCTGACCTGAGAGACTCACAAATCCGAAACAGTAACAATAGAAGATAGTGTTAGGCCATTCTGTTCTGCGCATAGAATACCATTGCTAGCTTTCTGATGCCACTAATTACCACTCAGGTGCCTCTGAATCAATGATCAAACACAGTGGTCCATAACAAGTAATCACATAAAATGGATTTGAAATAATAAGAGTGGGTGACTTAACAGTAGGCTTTCAGAACTCTAATTTTCCAAACGAACAATTATAGTTTTTTTTAAAACAAATAAACTAAAAGGAAATGTTGTGCTAAACAAAAGAATAGTAACATTATGACTTTTGATCACTTTGGTTATTAATACTGGCTAAAAACAGTTATCTTAACAGACAGATCTTTGGAAGCTCTGAACCCTTATGCATTATTAGCTCTATGAGTTTTGAAGCCAAGTTCATTGTGATCATTAAACACATTAAAGTTACTACTGATGCCAGAAGACTTGAAATATAAAATAAGTTATGCTACTTCACTCAGTGTTATGTAACTGTCTTTCCTGTTGCTTGAAGTTATACAGTAAGATACTGTCTCAAAACCGCTGAAAACCAAAACCAATAAATAAATAGTTGTGCACTTCCCCCAGCCTTGAGCAGGCTGAAAGACCTTGTTTACCACAGTAGACCAAATAATAGGACCCAGGTGGTGTTACCCACCTTGGATGTATGCTACAGGAACTTAGAAGAATAGACTGCCTGCTGGGCTTGCCTTGAGACACCTCAGCCAGTGACCAAGAATGGGTCCCCCTCAACCACTCAGGCTGAAGCATGAAGGGGTTTAGTGGTGGGGATGGGGCTTTCCCTTTATATTGAGAGCTGAACATTAAACTTAGAGACTTGATCAGAATATGTTGTCTTAGGTCAATCTCTTTTCACCCTCGGTCCTCCTTTCATTCCCAGCTCTCCTGTCAGGTGAACCCAGTTATCCGTGGCCACAGGCGGCTACAAATAGTACATCCTAGATTTTAAGATATTATTCCATCTTTTATAAACTGAACAACACAGAATATGTTTTTAAAAGTAACTTTTATTAGTTAAAAATGAGATGTTCCCTTGCCATCTCTAAGGTTTAGTTGGATTGTTTGCTTCTTAAACTTTCACACACACACATTTAGCATTTATACTATCCTGATTCTGAGATTAATCAACAATAGTCAGAACCAACCACTATTAACCTTTTTTTTTATGGGTTAATGCATGTCCTACTTAGGGTTACTATTGCTGTGATAAGACACCATGAGCAAAGGTAAGATAGGTTTATTTAGTTTCTACCTCCACATTGTAGCTCATCATTGAAGAAAGTCAGGACAGGAACTCAGGCAAAGCAGAAAGAACCTGGAGACAGGAGCAAAAGCAAAGGTCATGGACAAGTACAGTCTATGGGCTTGTTCCTCATGGCTTGCTGTTCCTGTTTTCTTCTAGAATCCAAGATCTCACCAACCCAGGATGACCCCACCCACAATGAACAAAAAATCCCTCACTCATCAGGCATTTATTTAGAAAGTGGTCCTTAGGCTTACCTACATCATGATCCTATGGAGGCATTTTCTCAGTCAAGGTTCTTTCCTCACAAAATTGTGGCAAACTGACATAAAACTAGCCAGCACAATATGTTAGCTATACATTTATTAAAGTTGTGTTTTTCATAGTAGAATTTAAGGTATATGCTACAATGGTATTATTCAATAAGTGAACATCTTTGTATCTCAGTTTAAGAGATGAGTAATAGCATTATGAATTAATGTATACAGTCTTCCTTTTTACAAAAAAATTAAATTAAAGCATTGTATCTTAATGTTTTATTGTAGAGTGAAAAATTATAGATGCTGGGTATATAGAATCCTTTTTAGACATATAAAATATTCTTTAGGCTTTCTTTTTAAAGACATGGAACATTTTCTGAGAAACAGAGCCATGAAGCAAGTTAAGAATGTGGACAGGCTAGGTACGGGAACTGGCTAGAATGCAAGTTAGCCAGCTGGGAACCAAGCTGAGAACCAAGCTGAGAACCAAACTGGGAACCAAGCTGAGAACTACAGTGACAGGGCAAGGCCGAAGTAACAGGGCAGGACCACATTCTTGAGAAAGATAAGTGTACAGAGAGTTTTCACATGACCCTGACTCATGTAGGTTGGGTTCCGTTGGAATGTTCCGCTATTTTTATGTTATGCCACCTTAGCAACCCCTCGTCCCCCTCCCCATTCCTTGGTTTGTGTTTTTTCCCTTTAAAAACACCTCTCAAACTGGCTGTCGGGGTCAATTCAGCTCCTGCGTGGGCATACGAATTGGCCGGCAGCTAGCTGTCACATGCCCTAATAAACCTCGCTTTTTGCTCTGGTACACGGTGTCTCGAGCAGATTACTGGGTGGTCGCGACTTTCTGAGACTTGAGTGAGGGTCTCCCGTCTGTAGAATCTTCATTATCATATGACTTAAAGCCTCTATATTATAAAAAATTACCTGATTATGAAAAGAAAGCATGTGATTTGAAAATTCCAATTAAAAATATGTAGTTTAACAAAGAAATATATGTATTTCTGTTTTTTTTCTAACAGGGTGATTATCATGAAAAAAAACCTTCCCAATTTCAAATCCTTATGAGCTTGTGTATCAAATCTAGCACCTTTCTACTAGAAACATACTTTTTGACTACTCCATCATGTAAAAGTATCTTTTATATTCCTGAAATAATTATCATCTGCAAGTTACTGCCTCCATCTGCTAACCTAGGCCTAGTTCTGGATGACTCCAGTCTCTGTACAACCTAATCTAGGCCTAGGATGTTTTCATCTTCTGAGACTTACTGCTCAATAAGTTCACCCTTTCTAGTTCTTTGTGAACTCACTTTGGCTGGTTCAACTCAATGGTTCTTGTTTCTCTCCAAGCTGTCAGATTCAATCTGGTTTCTTTCTATTCCTCTGACTTTTTGTTCTGATTGGCCTGAATTTAGCTCTGGCAGTATGTTCTAATCTTATAGCTCCTTCTCATACTTTGGCTCATTCTGTCTTTCACCTGTGCCTAGGTCTTCAACCTGTCTCTGTAAAATCTCTCCCTGTAAAATTGCCTCTCTCTCTCTCTCTCTCTCTCTCTCTCTCTCTCTCTCTCTCTCTTCCTCCTCCTCCCCCTCCTCTTCCTTCTCCCCCTCCTCTTCCTCCTCCTTCTCCTCCTCCTCTCTCTCCTCTCTCTCCCCTCTCCCGTCTCCCCTCTCTC
>NW_021621185.1:9155274-9164822 GCF_004785775.1 Grammomys surdaster
GGGGGGGGGAAGGAGGGAGGGGGAGAGGGAGAGGGAAAGGGAGAATAGGGAGAGGGAGAGGGAGGGGGAGGGAGAGGGGGAAAGGGAGAACAGGGAGAAGAGGGAGAGAGAGAGGGAGGGGAGGGGAAGGGAGAGAGGGAGGGGAAGAGGGAGAGGGAGGGAGGGGAGGGGGAGGGGGAGAGGAAGGGGGAGGGGGAGAGGGAGAGGGAGAGAGAGACACACATTAGTTAATTTTTGACATGCTGTGACTAGCTCAAAGCTTGGGCACTCCTAAAGCATCCCCTGCTATCAAATGCTCCCCTCTGGTACTCCTGAGATTCTTAAACCTTTCCTTGCTACCCCAGGCCCAATCGAGGAAGCGGCCAATGATCACTTACCTGGCTCTTACTCTTACATGGCTGGTTGGCTTTCTCTCTTGCAGCTCTTACCTACCATCCTTCTCCCCAAGTCATAGCAGTTCTCTTTCTTTCTCTCTCCCAGTCCCTAGCCCACTCAAATCTCCAAGTCCCACCTCAGCCTACCTGCCCAGCCATTGTCTGTAAGACAATTCTTTATTGCCAGTCAAACTCAGCTGGGGGTGGTGACCTTCAGTGTCTGAGAACAAGGCCTTTTGGGAGCTGAATTGAATTGAGACAGCATTAGAACCAATTCCTAACAGGTAGGAGGATACATAACCTCTAGATTATCCTGTCAAGTAGAAGTAGTGGGCTGGAAAGGAAGGAAAGTGAATCAGAGTTAAAAATGAAAACATCAAAATAAGGTGTCTTTGAAAGGTGTACAGAAACATAGAAGGGGATGAAACTACTAGGAATGTATGGGATCTGAACCAAGTTGGTAACAAGTCTCTTATATTTTGTTTGGTAGCTTTGTCTCAAACAGAACTCCTCCATCTGTTGACATTCTTTAGCTAAGCTTTACTGGTCAAGGAGTTTAAATACAATGCCTTTTACCAGTTCTAAGAACTTGCAATTAGCTTTCCTTAGATATCTCAATTACCATCTTGCATAAAGAGCTGACTTGAGGGGAAATCCAAGAATTTATGAAATTCTTTAACACTTGGATCGAGCCTTCTGCAAAGACTATCTTCCAGCATTCATTGTATAGATTGACGATATTTTCATATTTAAGATACCCTCTAAAAGCTAAGACTTAAAAAGCAATTGGGATTTTTTAAATGGCTATATATTACTTAGACGTTTCTAAAACTATTCTTCACGTCTAAAATACATTTAACATTACCTCCTAAATCCTATTTTAATATTGTACTAGGTATTATGGTATCCAAAATAGCCCCATTTCTGAAAGCATGTTAATTACCAAAGTCTTGATTGGTAATTACATTTTTGTAAACAACAGTACATCTAGGAAGTATCTCTAGAGTAACAGCTCCCTAATTAAAATTTTAATAAACCTTTTCATACTTCTCTCTAAATAACATCCATACTTTACACTGCATATACTGAAGCATTCTAATCAATATCATATATGCACACACAGAACAAATTTGACAGAAATTATAGGTTTGTCTTTTCTTTGTAAATTATGCTTTTATTTTGTTATAAATATTTATCAGTTGAAATATACAATATTATTTGATGCTCCTATGCAATGTAATAAAGGAATTTTTAGAAAAGATTTTTATGAACATTTCTATTTCAATTTTTTAAAATTGTATAACTTTGACAAGTTCACCTTAACTATCTAAAACAGAAACCATTAATACATTTGAATTAGAAATATCTATGCATTAAGAATTTGTTTTCAAGTATGTATTTCATGTTCCAGTACCAAAAATGTATAACTACTTGGTTAAGTAACAGCCAAACATTAGTACTTTTACTATTTCCCTGTTTCCACCCAATTTTATCTGGTTTTCTTGTGAATTATATTTTGCAAACATAGTTAAGAAATTCAATGATGCTGATACTATTTAGAAAAACTTTGAGACATTGAAAAAAGAATTCGAAGAAGATAACAGAAGATGGAAAGATCACTCATGGTCATGAATCAGTAGGATTACCATAATGAAAATGGCTCTCCTACCAAAAATAATTTACAGGTTTAATAGAATACCCAACAAAATTGTATCACAGTTTTATAGAACTTGAAAGGACAATTTTCAGTTTTATATGGACACACAAACAGATGTACACATAAACAAACAGACAAACAAACAAACAAACAAATAAAAAGCCCAAAAGCAGAATAGCTAAATAAAACCCTAAATAATGATAATAATAATAATAACAATAGTAGTAATAATAATAATAATAATAAAATCTGCTATTGGTATCACAAATTAAAATCTATGATTTTAAGTTGTACTAGAGACTTATAATAAGAAAAACAAACAAAAAACAAACAAAAAAACACAGCATGTTATTATCATAAAAACAGACATCTTGGTCAATAAAATTGAATTCAAGCCCCAGAGATAAGTTTTTACACTTTATTATACTATAGAGAGGGATGCTTAGTCATGTTCATTACTGTTCTATTCATAATAGCCAGAATTTGGAAATAACTCAGATGATCATTGATTGGTAAATAGATAAAGAAAATATGGTACATTTATACAATGGAATATTATCCAGTTATTAAATTAATGAAATCATGAAAATCACAGGTAAATGGATAGAATAAAAAAAATCTTCAAAAGTAAGGTGATATATACTCAGAAATGTAAATATGGTTTGTATTCATTATACGTTCATGTTAGATTTTAAATCAATGATAAGCTGCAATCCATAGAAAAAGGAGATTGGAGTAAGGGACTAGGTAGAAATGGTAGATCTCCCTAGGAAGGAGAAATACGACAGACAGTTATGAATGAAAAGGGGGCTAGAAAAGGGGGATCAAATGGGAAACAGGAGAGAAGAGGATGAAGATGTGGAGTAATATGGGAGGGACAAATATATAGGGGCCGCAGCAGTGGTGGATTCTCGGGTCCCACATGCAGGAGAAAGGTCTAACGTTCCAGCAGCCTGGAGGCTTTGGTGGCAACAGGCCCCAGTGACACAAGGAAGTCCTTGGTTCCATAATGGTTGTACTCTCGTAAAACTCATGCCAGTCCCGAGTTAAATAGGGAGGGAGAGAGAAAGGGGGAGGATTGGGGGAGGATCTGGGGAGGATCTGGGGAGGCATGCTTAATTTGCTCTGCCCTCTGGCTTTCATTAGTATGTAAATCCCTGGGGCCTGAGGCCTCTAGTCACACCCTCTACCACTTTGGGAGGGGCTGTAATGGACTACATGACTGAACAATGTAGGTTTATGGAGCTGAGACTGCGCATCAGAACTCTGGGTTCTGGGGGCATGCCGAACTCACGTAGAGTCTCGGGGTTCTAGGCCCATGTACAGCCATGAACCAGGATACCCTTATGCAGTTCCACAGGACAACTAAAATTAAGAGCCATTTGAGGGGTTGGTTGGAAACCTAATTCAGTATAAGCTTCCTTAAATATATACATATAAGAGAACCATCTCATTGAAATTGTCAAATAATGTGAGAGAAAGATCCCTAACTGGACATCTCCTCCCGCCAAATGAAGCTTGGAATATGTTACATGTAATTGAGTTATAGTCAATGTGGTTCCATGGGAAACCCATACCAGGCTGTTGGGAAAGCTATAGGTTGCTCTCTACAAACTGATGGCAAGGCCCTATTGCTGAAGCCAACACATATACAAACCATAGAACAAGAAGTCAAGCCAATGCCTACCTTCACCACTGTAGGTTAGTATTTCTTGGTACTGGAGTGTACGCTGTATGCTGCCTAAGGAGAAAGGCAAACATCAAGCAAGAAGCAAATTCTTTGATCTACAGTGGTGTCCCACATGCAAAGTATGCTAGTGAAATGGAGGCACAAAGCTTGTGAGAGTGACTTATGAATGTCTGATATGATTTAGGGCCCAATCCATGAGATGCAGCATATACTTGATATTGCTTGGGTGACAAAGAACCTCATACTAGAGAGGCTAGGGACCTAGAGGAAAACCAAGTACTTCTCTTCTACTAATGGAATACAGGAATAAAATGACTTCTAATGATACTTTACTGTACTCCTAGATCAGTGCCTTGTTCAGCCATTGTCAGACAAGCTTCTACCTGCAACAGACGGGAACAAATACAATTACCTACAGACAGACTTTTAGCAAAGACTGAGATGCCTTATAATACTCAGGTCTAAATTGAATGTCCAGAAGAGAGGTAGAAAGATTGTAAGAGCTAGTAAGGATAGAGCATACTTAGGAACATGGCCTTCTAAACACATCAGGACCAACATACATGTGAACACACATAGACCAAGGCAGGAGGAACTGGGCCTGCAGGAGTCTGCACCAGATGGAGTCCTAGAGCTAAAAGCAGAAAAGCACACACAACTCCATCCCTAACCCAGAAGATATTTCAAATGGTTAACCCATTGCAAATGAAAACAGGTAGATTTCCACAATGGAATCTCAATGGAGAAATCAAACTCCTCATGCCCAGCAGTCTATGGAAAACAGAAAATAAACTCAACAGTTCCTTGGAGGTTCTTTGTCTTGTAATGTTGTGTCCTAGCTATTTTGTTTATTTATTCATTCATTTATTTTACCTTTCAGGTCCTTTTCATAGACATTATGGCCTCTGGGCTTGTGTTTTATGAGATTCTTGTGGGTTTGTTTCTTGTGCTTTTTCTTTGACCCTTTTCCTTCTGTTTTTGTTATTTTGTTTGTTTTTCCCCACTCCTATTGGTTTTTGTTTTATCTCATTATATTTTACATTTTACATTTTATTATTATCCCTTAGATGCCTGCTTATTTTCTAGTGAGTGACAGAAATGAGACCCAAATCGGAGGGGAAATGGGGACAAACTCGGAAGAATCAGGAGAGGAGAAACCTCATATAGAACATAATGTATGAAAATGTTTATTTTCAATAAAATTGAAAACAGTATGATGAAAGTAGAAATGTTTTCTATCTTTTCGAATTTTAGTGGGCAAATTAATAATAAGTTTTTGGTAGAATTTTAATAAGCTAATTAAATAATGAACTTTTGATAAAATCTAAGTTTTTCAGTCACAGCCACAAATATTCTTAATAATAAAGTCTGAAATATACCCAGAGAATTAGGATTTTAAACTAACATATGTGCTTCTGATACAGAAAATAAAAGATATCACAGTTTGAAAAAGAAAGTTGTACAATATCTGTAAATGAATATTATATCTCAGGGACTTAGTACATTGAACTAATTTGCAGAATTACTAAATGTAATTCTGAGGAGTGGTTCATAAAGCTTCTTGGTTCATTTACTTTTGCCTACTTTTGAGACCAGCTCTCCCTTAGTGTCCCAGGTTGATCTTGAGTTGGTAGTCCTGCCTCACTCCATGAGCGTAATTACAGGCATGTGACCCCTTGCTTACCTCCAAACTTTCAGATCAATTTGGCTGGGACATTGACCAAATGATCTGTGTTCATAGTCAAAAAAAAAAAAGTTTTTGGAATTATAGACAAACAGACAAGTTCTTAAGTGAACAGCAGAGATCAAAGACCACAAGATTAATTTCAATACATTTGGCCAAATGAAATTTTACACAATTACTTTTTTATTATCTTTTCTAGTGGTTTTCCAGGTGCAGTCTTTAGATCATATACATGCATGCAAACACACACACACAATCACGTAGCACTTACTTAAAATGCAAATTGTTGGGCTTCTAAACCTGCTCATTCAGAAACTCTGGGGATACAATCCAGTGTTTAACAACTGTAATTTCAATGCACTCAGGAATTGAAAGTTAGTGTTTATTTTTTTGGTATGTGATAACCAGTTTTCCTGTAGGAACCAATCTTTTTTTGTAAATTCAATCTATGTCTTGAGTGTGGTGGTCACATCTGATTTTTAAAATTAAGCATAAATGTGTTAAATAAACATGGCAAAAAGGACTCAATTTTCTGTCTTAAGCCCACAAAAAAAAAAAACAGAAAAATCCATAGTAAAGCAGAGGCAAATACAAAGAAGGGACTGAAACTTCATTCAATTGCATGAACTGTGATGAAATTTGCACTAGTCACTAGATAAACTATCAAATTCATCTATACTAATCAACCTTGAATTGGGTTACAATTAATTCCATTCAGAAGTTTGACTAATACAATCCATTAAAGAATTACAGAGGATTTAACTCAGCTATGGTGCTAAATGTTCAGGCAGAACATAGAATCAGAGATTTGAACAACTAAGCGAGGTGTTGGATTTTTTGTTGGTGTTTGAATGCAGAAACACTTGGGGTCTTGCTTGTAGTAAATAGAGTATAGCTAACAATTGACATTTTTGCTACACTATGCAACTGTAACTCTGTTGTACCCAGAGGTGTAACCTCCATATTAAAAAACATTCTGTCGTTTAAATATTTGTTCAAAACCTGAGTGTGCTTATGGGTTGTAGTGATTTTAACAGAATTTTAGTTATACCATCTTTTGTGATCAATGATCATTGATGTGATAATTACATAAGAGCCTTTCAGTGTCTTGCTTTCATAAAATGTACTTTTCCTTGAGCATTCTATAAGGTTTTACATAGTTTACATGAATTATATTATTTTAACCACACATAGTTTTTATTTAGATAAATTATTCTAGTGTGCTATATTTTCCAGGAAAAACAAACAGGACTGAGGCTACATAATGTTTTTTTTAACTTCTACAATTTTGTTGCCTATTATCTTATGTTCCTTGTGATATATAACACTAGAAAGACGGTTTACACAATGCATTTTATAAGCAGTATATCAGTTCCTTTCACAGAAATCCTGTAATTGTAGATATTATTCTTGTTAAAGAGGTAAATTATTTGCCCATGTGAACAATAAACTCTTGATTTGAAAATCCATGCTTCTCATAATATTGCTTATGAAAATTTTATAGACTACTTACATGTGTTTTTCTGAATATAGATACTTTTTATACATGGAAGTAAAAGTTTACTGTAAGCAAGATACTCTGATCTGTTTAATAATAGTCTTCTCTTAGTGCCTTGCAATTGCAGTGTGCTTTTGGCACATGGAATATAACCAGTATGTATGGATAATTCCATGGGATATAATTGGCGATTCTGCAAAAGTCTAATTTGATGTAGATCAAAAACTCTATAATGTTTTATTTTAAAATTGACTTACCTAGCTATTCTGATCATAGAAGCATTGAAGAATTAACTTTTCCTTATGGTCTCAAGAACATCTTAACACTAGGAATTGAAACATGCAAGTTATTTAACCTGAACCTTTTGTTGTCACTGTCAAAACCTTATCTATATCCAACAATCTAGACAGGTAATTATTTGGGCTTTGTGACTCATTTCAAGAATCAGGGAGCTGATTTCTCCATAAGGTGAATCAGTACATTTTGAGCAACTTTAATCACTTAGAAAGTTCTATCTCACAGTTGGTTCAACTTTTCTTTGGAAACCATCTTCTCATTGTTCTTAGTTTTCTCTTTTCAATCTGAGTAACTGGAGATGTTGATATGACAGCCCTTGAAATATTTGAAGACAGTTATCATGTCCCTTTAGATTTTTGTTTGTTTTCTGTTTTTGTTTTGTGTTCCAGGCTGACAATTCACAGTTTCCTCAAACATTCCTCGAACAAGAAGGTAACTTTTTGTTAGAAATTATTCTCTGCACACTAACTCAGATAAAAATTTGTCAGTCTACAATGGTGACTTGCCTGTATGAAAAACTGGCAACAAGGGCACAAAACTTTGGATAGTCCACTCTCTGATTTGATTTAAGGACATTCAAAGAGATGTAAGTCACAACTGATACTATTCAAGTGGCCCAAAACTTGAGATTAAATAGGTCATGGACCTAGAGATAAACCAAAATACCACCATTTTGCTAAAGGAATGCAGCAATTAAATAATTCCTAATAACATCTTGCCCAGCCATCAGCAAATAAAGTCTGCCTTGCAGTAGACAGGAACAAATACAGAGACCCACAACTTGCACAATGCACAGAGAGTGAGAAATCTTGAAGCATTCACTCCTAAATGAGATGTGTCAAATCCCTCCTCTCAGGGCTCAGGGAACTATGCAAAAAGGATGCAGAAAGATGGTAAGAACCAGTGGGGATGGAGCCATCAAAGAAACACGGCATTCTAAGAACAGCAGGCCTAACATACATATGACAGAGACTGTGTCAGGATGTATAAGGAATGTATCATTCCTCTGTTGAGGGACAGCTGGGTTGTTTCCAGCTTCTGGCTATTATAAATGAGACTTCTATAAACATAGTGGAGCATGTGTCCTTCTTATATGTTGGAACATCTTTTGGGTATATGTCTTTTGGGTCCTCAGGTAGAACTATTTCCAGTTTTCTGAGGAACCGCCAGACTGATTTCTAGAGTGGTTGTACTAGCTTGCATCCCCACCAACAATGGAGGAGTGTTCCTCTTTCTCCACATCCTTGCCAGTATCTGCTGTCACCTGAGTTTTTCATCTTAGCCATTCTGACTGGTGTAAGGTGGTGTACATACTTACGAAACTGGTAAGTAATGTACTTCCAAAGGAATAAGTTTTGTGAATATCACAAGAGTCACATACTTAAACTTTAAGGGGATGGGGCTACTCTGAATTTATATATTTCTAGTGATAAAGCCTGTTGGCTTTGTATGTGCCCTAGGCTTTTTTGGATTTGGCTAGTTGGGGATATGTTTTAGCAGTTTACTGGGTTGTAAGTGCATTGTGCTGTCCTTTATATGCTTGCTAAGTTGGGGATGGACATAGAAGAGACTTCCAGAAATCTTCTTACATCTGTTTCTACTATGTTCCAAGTATTGTGACTAAAGGGGAATTAAAATTAGCACACACAAAATCTTAAGGTGAGCTGAAACTTACAGTTCATTTTTAAAGACACTAAAAAGCATTTTCTTAAGCTTGACAATGATCCTACACATTGACTTTCTATTAAAATTGAGTGTAGATGTGAATTGACTATCAAGCACCATAAGAAAAACAAACTCCAACCAGCCTTTCTAAAAAGATATTTTGAAATATCTGAGATGCTTCTTAAAAAATATTTTAAACTTAAAATCTGCTACAATATTACAGAGATTACATAAGGTTCTGTGTTGTCAACTAATGTTTTTAGGGGTTTCCTGAGGAGTTAATGAATAAATAGTTTTGGGTTTAAACTTGTAATATCTTTCAGCTTTTCATAATTTGTGAATTCTTATCACTCAAAATGTTAATTTTTAATATTCATTGTTCCATGTATAGTTTTGCAGTTGTTAAGAGCCCCTGAAGTTGCATTAATTGTGAGCTCTACAGAATCTAGATTCTGGATCCATCTGCTTTGCACATAGAGCAATTGAGAAAGAAATACTACAATGTATCAGACATCTGTAATTACTGCTGTTGGCCAGCAGAAAAGAAAGGATCAGACATTCAAGATCACTCTCAGCTAAATAATGAAGTTGACCAGCATAGGCAAATAACACATAAAATTGCCCAGGTTAGGCCATACACACACACACACACACACACACACACACACACACACACACACACA
>NW_021621185.1:9164832-9187091 GCF_004785775.1 Grammomys surdaster
ACACACACACACACACACACACACACACACACACACACACACACACACAACTAAAAACAAAGCAAAAATTATGAGAATTTTCTCTCTATTGATATAATTTTATTTTCTCATTTGATAGGGCCTAGATACCCTTAGACTTTTTGCTAGTTTTGTCACAGTGATCATAGAATTGTTGAATCAGAACCCTGATGTTGAATATAACATCCAAGATCATCTAAGCTTAAAAGTCATCTTATGCTTAGATCCCCTGTTGATGGTCCAGCAATCTGTGATTGAATAATTCCAGTGACAGGAAACTCATCATATGCCATGAAAACCTATTGTATCTCTGAACAACTCAAGATTTCAGAAGGTTACTTTCTAGAAAATAAAATATCTCCATTTTCATTGTCTTAACTCATCTCTTCATTTTAAAAATTATTTTAATTGATATCAAAAATAATAAATGCTGAGGATGTATAACATTAAATACATATGCATTATGTGATGACTTAATCAAGCTGATTAACATAGACATCGTCTCACAGAGAATTTTTATATGGCAAGACATTTAAATCTCTCAGTCAGAGTAGCTTGGTATTCTTGTGAGATTCCTAACATTTGGGGAGGCAGAGTTTTGGGGGATGTTTCTAATTCTTTTGCCTGCTTGTGAGACTCTTTTTTTCCTACTGGGTTGCTTCATCCAGCCTTGATGCTATGGTATGTACCTGCTCTTATTGTAGCTTTTATGCCATGCTTGGTTGATATCTCTGGGAGGCCTGCTCTTTTCTGAGGGAAGGCAAGGGGGTACATCTAGAGGAGAAGGGAGGTGTCAGGAGAAGAGACTGGGTGGGGGAGGAAAGGGAAGGGAAACTGTAGTTGGGATGTAATGTATGAGAGAAGAATAAAATATTGTATTGATGAAGCTTTACAAATAATTACATCTTAAGTAGTCTACAATGATAAACTAAGTAAAAATACTCCATTCCCACAGTCACCACAGAAAATTCCACAGTTTCATCCTTAATAACTTGCTTTACCATTTTAAACATTATATGCTAGTGTGGATACACAAATACAAATCATTTCAAAGTAGCAATGAAATTTTAAAATGTTGTAGAATTAGAAAACAGTAAATAAAATAGTAAACAATAAAATAATAAAATATTTATCTATCTTGCTCTTTCTATTTGGAATATTTTATAGCTCATAATATGACAGTTATTACATCTCTTATATTCCCTGAGAACACAAAAAGTTAGTTTACTCTTTACTATAGATATTCACGTGCCTTGTAACACTAAACGTCATACTTTAAATTAGGAGAATCAACAATCTCTCAAAACATGTTTTAATTTATAGTAATAAAATTCAGAAACATTGTTTACTTTAACCTTCTGTATGCAAATGATTTTATGTTGTTTTAATGCTCAGGAATATCCAATAAAATCAATATTATACTGTTTAAAATACAGTTCCAGGAAGTAGTCAAAATGGGTTAGATTATCTGTCCACAATTACTTGGCTAGAGAATAGGAAATCCAGTGTTTTCATTGTTTTAGTTTATATGGACTGTGTTATAACCAAGGACAATAGAACAGGCAGCTTGTGGGAAGCCCAGTTATGTTCACAATTCTAGAGGCTGTGAAGTCCAGGATCAAGGTACCAACCAATCGATGTCGCCTCAGGTGAGGATCCAGATCCTGGCTCATAAACAGCTGTCCCTTCAGTGTGTCATCACATGGAATGCACGAGAAATCTCTCTGGAGTCTCCTTTATAACATCAACTCCATTCATGTGCATCTCCGTAACCTAGTCACCTACCAATGGTCCTACCGTCAAATATAATCACATGGAAGTAGGACTTCAACATGTGATCTTGTGGAAAATAAAGTCATCCAGGTCACAGAAACATCTAAGTGTACTTTTTTTTTCTTTGATTTGGTTTTTCGAGACAGGGTTTCTCTGTGTAGCCCTGGTTGTCCTGGAACTCACTCTGTAGACCAGGCTAGCCTCGAACTCTCGAATTCAGAAATCCACCTGCCTCTGCCTCCCAAGTGCTGGGATTAAAGGCGTGCGCCACCACCGCCCCGCCCGCTAAGTGTACTTAATGTCAAAGACTTTGCCTTTTTTCAAGTTGCTCTTTCTATTTCTTAGCGACGTCCTAAGGAGGATCATCAGTTATTTAGAGTCTTCTCAATTGTATTTCTCAGATTGGATCTGTGGTTGATCTCCTGAGGTGCAATGTTGAAAACAGCCAGTAAAATAGCCATTAACATATATGCATATATTCAAATAAGTATGTATTTTAACATGTACATATGTAACTATAGTATATACAAGTATTTCTATGTAAGAATGTCTATTGCTCTTTGATTATATGTGTATGTGTATACTTTGGGTATACGTGCTATGTGTATACTTTTCTCCTTGTTAGTCATGTGGCTTAAAGCTGAGTAAATAAGTAAAATCTCCCTGAAGAAAGATTTTTCGTCCAACATTTTTGACTTTATGATGAGGAAAGCACACTCCTTGGGAATATGCTTACTCATTCCTACTGTAAAGTTTTCATTATTTAAAGGTGTTTATCTAGAATTTCCTATTGATGCAGGGTGAGACACTCAAGGAATGTCATGCTATAGAATTTTCTGAAGTCCTCTACTTTTGTGACTATTTTAATACAAAATTAAATCATCTATGAAATGGTACCTACTGTCTACAAGTATGAGGTAATTTGTTGTTTGTGTAGTCACTTGCTCCCATTAGCCAAGTGTATCTGTGTTCTTATGAATGTTATCTTTATGAGATTCTAAATGTTCTGATTTGACAATTTTCTTTACCTAACAGATAAGCTGGATCTCACTTTGTGAGCCACAATTATCTCAGGGATGTTTGCTATTTATATTTTAAATGACAGTGGCTGACAAAATTTTATCTGTTAACTTGGAGTGTTTCAAATTCATTTTAGCTGTGCCTGAGACAGATCCTAAATCAAAGGCTTTTGCTGCAACAATCCCGGGGTTTAACTTACAGAGGTCAAATGAAATCTCTGTCTGCATCGAGATCAAGAAAGTCCCTCTTTAGCCTTTGATTTCCTGGTCTTTTGAAAAAGGAAGCAAAAGTTCTTCCTTTCTTCTGTGGCTTTTCCTGACCAGTTCCTGCTTCTATTTCTTTGTTTTATTCCTTCTTCTTCCTATTCCAATATCAACCATTTCCAGATGTATCTCAACTTTAAAGTCTTGGTGATCTAGGTAGATAGAGGAAGAATTGCTCACGCAGGAAAGACCATATGAAGAAGCACACTGTCTTCTGTTATGTCAGTGTCTAAATTCCTGGTGTCTTAATTCTCTCAGTATTTTTTTTTTGAAAATCTCTGTTTCCCCATTTTTTCAGGAAGAATTTTTGTCTTTGAAATTCAGCTCTTTATGTTTAATTTCCTCATGAAACGAAGCTCTGCATGGAATAACTTTAAAATACAGATGACATTATTCAGGAAGTTTGGTGAGTGTACTTCTTCCATATGTGGATTATACTAACTCCATGAACTGCTGCTGCTTCCTTCTTTGCTCTCATTTCACAGGAAAGCATTTGGTGATACATCTGACCTAACATTTATGACGTAGAGTTTAACCATTGCGTAGCACTTCTACTTGGCATCCTAGGCCCAGTCACTGTTGTCTTTATTGTGTTACTCCTGCAATAACCTTCACAGTTTTCTAGCTCCATACATTATTCCCTGTAGGCTTATTCTGATCCACAGAGACAAAAGGATCCACTCAAAATATTTGTCACTTCATAGCTTAAAAATTTAAAGCCTATATTGCCTTTCCATTTCAAATAAAATAACAGCCTTTGTCCTTACAATGACCTTCAAAAACTTATAATTCTCTGTCTGTAGCTCCTTATTGGCTTACTCCCTGCTTTGGATAACCTACCACTGTGAGTTTTTATGTTTTCGTTTGTTTGTTTGTTTTATTTTCCTAGAATAACACTTGTCTAGTATAATCCTGGCTTGCCCCTCCATTGATACCAAATCTCATTGAAACTGCCCCTAGTTACTTTACTTATGGTTGTTCCTGTTGCTCCCTCACTACTTCCTTGTTTCTGTTTGGTTTCTGTAGCACTTTTGAGTTTTTAATTTACCCCATGACTTATCCATCTGCCCACTCACTCATGATCAGAATATAAACTCAGTAAAAACCATTTTTTAAAATTTATTTTATGTATATGAGTACACTGTAGGTGTTTCCAGACACATCAGAAGAGGTCATTGGATCTCATTACAGATGGTTGGAAGCCACCATGTTGTTGTTGGGAATTGAACTCAAGATCTTTGGAATAGTAGTCAGTGCTCTTAACCACTGAGCCATCTCTCCAGCCCTCAGTAAAAACCTTTTTTTTTTTTTTAAAGAAAAAAAAACCCCATATTCTGAAAAATTAGAATGGTTGTTGGAATAAAATAGATGGCCAATAAATATTTATTATGCCACAAATTCAATGAATAAATTATTGGAATAATTTCTTATTTATGCTGAGATCTACCTTTGGCTCAGTACATTAATCAATGCTGCTTAAATTTTGATTAGGTACATAACTTTACTCATTCATTCAACTACTCTAGGGACATGACTCTGAACATGTGGACATACAATACACAAATTAGCATTTTTATAAGTATTTTGACGGGAAGGAACATTAAAGCGATAGATAATGGATCAAACTTTTAAGGTTGGCCTTTTTAAGTAGGGGTCAACTAAAATGTGTGGAAGAAGAAGTTTCATACTTGAGAAACAGGACAAACCTGCTTAATGTAGGTTATGGAATATGTAGACATTCTGAGCAAGAAATGCACCTGATAGACAGGGCTTCCAGTTCAATCCCCCACAGCAACCAGCCAACCAAACCATTTTAATGCCACCAGCCATACCAGCCAACCAAACAAAATCATTTTAATTTCTTGGATACAATCAAGAATGTTTTGCAAAAGCACTAAAAACTTTCATAAACTTGTAATGAGTATTTCAAAATATTTACATTTATATTTTGTAGTTGTTAAAAATGATTAATAATGGCCTCTTTAAAAATACTAAATAACATCTTCTTTGTAAAAACAATAAATTTTCTCAGGAATATACCAACAACAAAGTTTCTGCAATATTCTGGCTTGCACAGGGACAGGATGCTATGAAACTACGGGCTATTGCTAAAAATTTAAATCAACAATGTGGCTTGGCAAAACTTATTGTGCACTGGGTTACATCCTTGCATCTTTCTCTGCCCCTTCAAGAAAAATGCTCAAAGTAATTTTTTTTGATTTGTAGACATTAAAATGATGCTATATCTTTTTATGTGGAAATCATGCAAGAATTAAATAATTTGTTGCCACTAATTAGCCATCAATGATTGCCTTTATATAAGTATTGTTTTTGGTTCCCACCCGCTCCAGACATAATATATTTGCTCATGTGGAAGTATGTCTGGGAAAGAACTAGACTAGGTGACAGCTAAGGCCCTGTCAGTCTCAAGTGGGTTTGCAGCCTTGCCTATCAGCCTCTCAGTATTGGGTTTAACACCTTTTACTACAATGCATGGTCTTGGAGTGATCAGAAGGGGGCAATATTTACCAAGAAAATTCAGCCAATGATTATTTTTTACAAACACATGGGGAACTTTAAACATTTTTTAAAGATAGAAAATTATGCCTTTAGCACATAGTGCACAAAGCAGAATGGATAATACATCAGAGACGTTTACTGCTCTATTATAGTTGGTTAGGATGACTTTCTCCAAGTAAGTTAGTATTA
Source organism: Grammomys surdaster (assembly GCF_004785775.1). NCBI lineage: Eukaryota > Metazoa > Chordata > Mammalia > Rodentia > Muridae > Grammomys > Grammomys surdaster. Next base: position 9,170,616 of record NW_021621185.1, read on the forward strand.
CTTACTCAATATGGCTCAGCTTTGTTATTTCACTTTATTAATAAAATTCAGTCCATGGGAAGGAAGTCTCTTACATGATGAACTTTGGGGGTTTATTACAGTAAAAGACAGCTTTACATTCAAGTAATTTATTATTGATAAGTAGACCACAGTTTTGCTTTTCATGAGTACAGTTACCCAAGATCATCTACATTTGGAAAACAGGGTTTGTTTTTTTTTAATTTGTTTTTGTTTGTTTTTTGTTTTGTTATGTTTGTTTGGATTTTTTCTAGTCAGTATGCAATACGGTGAAAGTCAGTTCTTGTTTTTATTATATATTTTATATATTATTATGTATTTTTATTATATATAAATAATTTAAATTTATTTATTTACCTCTCAAATACTACCACCTCTTTTCTCCTCCCCCCACAAAGAGTCCCTGCCCCCATGCTCCTCCCCTTCTCCTCTAAGAGGATAGGGCCCCTCCTGATGCATCAAATCTCTGCCAAATTAGGCACCTCCTCTCCCAATGAGGCCAGACAGGGCAGCCCTGATGGTGAAAGGATACCACACAGTCAGGCTACAGCTTTAGGAAGAGCCTCTGCTCCAGTTGCTTGGAGACCCACATTGAGACTGAGCTGCATGTCTGCTGACTATGTGCTGGGGGCCTCATTTCAGCACATGTATGTTATTTGGTTGGTGGCTCAGCCTCAGAGAACACCCAAGGGTCCAGATTAGTTGACTCCATTGGCCTTCCTATGGGGTTCACATCCACTTCAAGGTTTTGAATCCTTCCCCCAACTCTTCCCTTGGAGCTCCTGAGCTCCATCCAATGTTTGCCTGTAGGAATCTGCATCTGTTTTAGTCATCTTCTGCTTAGAGCCTCTCAGAGGATAGTTATTCTAGGCTCCTATCTGCAAGCATAAAAGAATATGATTAATAATGTCAGAGACTCGTGCTTGCCAATGGAATTGGTTTCATGTTGGGCTAGCTATTGCTTTGCCATGGAATTGGTTTCAAGTTGAGCCAGTTGTTGCTTGTTCATTCCTTCACTTTCTGTTTCATCTTTGTCCCTGTATTTCTTTCAGACAGAACAAATTTTGGGTTGAAAGTTTTATGGGTAGGTTAGTGTTCGTATCCCTCCACTGGCATTCTGCCTGGATACAGGTCATGGCCTCTTGAAGTTCCATGTCCCCACTGTTAGGCATCTCCTTTACGGTCTCCAGCATTGACTCCTAGAAACCTCATCCAACTCAGGTGTCTGAAATTCCTAGGGACCCCTCCCCCCATGCCCTCTGCAGTTGCAGATTGCCATTCATTCTCCTGAACAGCATTTGCTGTCCCTTGAACTTTGATCTTAGCCATTCTGACTGGTTTAAGGTGGAATCTCAGGGTCCCCTTGTGATGCATTTCACTGATTACTAAGGATGTTAAACATTTCTTTAAATGTTTCTTGGCCATTGGAGATTCCTCGGTTGAAAATTCTCTGTTTAGCATTGTACTATTTTTTAATTGGGTTTTTCTTCTTTTGTTTTTCCTTTTCTTTTGAGTCTACATTTTTAATCTTTTTATGTATTTTGGATATTAGCTTTCTGTCGGGTGTAGGGTTAGTGAAGATCTTTTCACAATCTATAAGTTGCTGTTTTGTCCTATTGACAGTGTCCTTTATAGAATCTTTCAATGTCATAAGGTCCCAATTATCAATTGTTGATCTTGGAGCCTGAGTCATTGGTGTTCTGTTCAGGAAGTTGTTGCCTGTATCAATGTATTCAAGGCTATTTTCGACTTTCTCTTCTATTAGTTTATAAACTAACTTGTATTGTAGATATGTATATTTAAGATATTTCATTATAGATGTAGATTTTTGGTATCATTTGTGTCTTTATGAACTAGCATAGTATCTTGGAAGGTATTACCCATAAATAAGAGAAGATGACAATGTAATTAAATAAGGCCTGGGGTGCCATTCCTTCCAATGGCACTGCATTTCTGTTTCAGATTTCTTCTCACTCTGCATAGAAAAAGAATTAATAACAATGTAATCTTTAAATTTACCAAGTAAAGGTGGTGTCAAGTTTAGTTGGATATAGTAAATCATTACATATTTATTATTTGGGAATGTAATGTGTATGAGTGACTGAATGCATGTTAAACACATACTACTTGCAATGTAATAAGTACATAGTGCAATAGAACAAGCATCTGCACAGTTGAGTTTTTGTTTCTCTGATAGAAATAAATATGCAGATTGCTCCATGTGGTTAGCTGTATGCTCAGTCTATTAGAGGAACCATGGAACTCTAACTGGCCCATCCAGAACTGAAAGCATGTTAGGTTTTGATGTTGTTTGCTTTGTGAGACAAAGGTGGTATTATGGAGTCTAGAAAGGTATCAAACTCACTATGTAACCAAGAAAGCTGTGGTGATCTTGCTGCTTTTGTACCTTAAATGTTGTGATTCCAGGTGTGTACCCCCACAGTTTTTGTATTTTTTTCACTATTCCTTTTCCCAAAAAATCTTAATCTGTAGGAAAAATCCCTCTGTTCAACAGCTGAACTATTTATTTTATTCCTTAGCCTACAAGAAAATTCCTGTGAGGACCTTAGTTTCACCAATGGGAGGGAGAGAAAGGAGAGGAAGAAGAGGGAGATGAGGAAGAAGAGGAAGAGGTAGGAGAAGGAGGAGGAAGAAGAGGAAGAGGAGAAGAAGAAGAAGAGGAAGAGGAAGAAGAAGAAGAAGAAGAAGAAGAAGAAGAAGAAGAAGAAGAAGAAGAAGAAGAAGAGAGAGAGAGAGAGACAGAGAGAGACAGAGAGAGACAGAGAGAGACAGAGAGAGACAGAGAGAGAGAGAGAATTTGACTTGGGCCTAAGAACATTCCATGGAAGACAAGCCATCAATGTCAATGTTGTCAATGTTAGATGGACTCGGACTTTGCTTGATGACACTGTTACAAAAAAGAAAAAAAGCAGAGAAGTTTCTTGCAGGTTGGCAGAACTTTTCGCTCACATACACCCTCTTTTACTAGGTTTTTGTAGGAACTTGTTTTTTAATCCTTGTCTCCCCTATTTGTGTTTTCTTTCTGTTTCAGTCACACATTTGTTTGGCTATTTGCTTTGTTTAATTGGTCAGTGTTGAAAATATAGTATGTTCTATTAATTTTCTAACTAAAATATAATTTAATGATTAGCCTAAGCTTGAGTTAATTTAAATTTTTTCTTATTTAGGAAATACTTTCTAGGTACCAAGGACCCTCAAAATTGTAAATCTTCTACTTCCAGAGGCCTGGCATTATAGGTTTGTATCACTGTGACTTGCTTATTTCTTTTAAATGTAAATTTATTCTTATTCCATTTCTGATGTATTATGTTGTAAAGAGTTTCCTTTACAATTAAGGGTCTCATAATCACAACTTTACTGTATATTATATTAATATTCTAGAAACAATTTAACATAATTGTTTAGAAAATCCTGTGGTCTAATAAACTCCTACCCACCATGCTCAGTCTCAGATATTTTCTCTCTCCAGTCACATTTTCCTAACCAATGGCCATGCAGATCTTACGTTGCCCTGACATTGCTTACATCAACAGTCTTATGTTATTTTTGTAGACAGTGTGGTTAGAGAAATAAGGCTGGCTGAGTATTATTAAAGAGAAACATTCAAGATTTATTAATATTTATTTGTGATCCATCATCAGTATGTTGGCTCCAAGTATATTGGCTAAGCATCAATTCAAAATTCCATTTAAAACTATATTTATTGGTTGTTTTTGGACTTGGAATCAATCTTTCTAGGATACAAATACCAAGACAAGGAGAAGGCGATATGTATTAAATAACTGATAACTCTTTTCAAGCAGGAGACTGCTATTTGCGTCCGTAGCTAGCTAAGGACCTTTCCCCACTAGGCATGTAGAGTCAGCTGTCTTATTTACTGCTTCCATTGGTTTGGACACTCTACCTCTGGCATACCGTTGCAAAAGTTGCCTCTTTATCTGTAGTGTCTTCTGTGAGCTGCTCTTTCTGCTGCTCTGATTATTCAGCCACCAGAAAGCAGCTCCTCTAATTATAACAAGCAGAATTTAGTTTCACCCTACTTATTAGCATTATTATTAAAATCTCTACAGCTACTCCTTTCCTGAAAACACTGTTTCTGTCACACTCAGAAAAGAAATACTGCTATTATGAGATCATTATGTACATTTATAAAGATCAGAAGGGACTTTCCTCATTTGATTTTGTGTGTCTTTTCCAATTAGTTAAATAATTTGAAGCCTTTCTATGGATAGAATATAGAGGTTACAGTGACCACCTGTGAGCCTTAGAATTCACATTGACAAACACAAACTGTAAGGAGCAAAGCATTTAGCTTTGACTACAAGAATGCTGCACTATTGCAAATTATTATAATTATAGCAAATGCATTCATGAGAGTACTTTTATGCAGTCACTCTCTGACAAATAATGGTTATGAATAAAATTATAAGTTCATGAACAGTGAAAGTATAGCCTTTTCTTTCTATGGAATGCTTTAAATTCATTTATCTTGTATGTGTCTGTGCATTGGCACGAAGCATCTCTAAGATTAGTGGAAACTGTGAAAACCCATGCAGAGAGAATGATCTGAAATAGAAAGCAACCAATAAATTGTAGATTAAAGTCATGCTGGCTGGAAGAAGAAGTGGAGGAGGAGGAGGAGGAGAAAGAGGAGAAAGAGGAAGAGGAGGAAAATGAAGAGAATTGATGTGCCTGAGGATTAATGTGCCTGATATAATCTGATTGCTTGGGCTGGCTGTTTGAAACTGAGTTCTGAATTATTAATGCTGAAAAGAGGAGCAACAGATACCATGTTGTTGTTTCAATGTTAGATGCATCCAATGGCAAGTGGTTTCAAAGTAATCATGTGCTGTAGAATAGAAATGCCTATGTGCATCAGGTTTTGTTTGGTTAGGTTTTGTTTTTTGTTTGTTTTGGTTATGGTTTTGTCTTTTTTTTTCATTAGGAAACTGAAGTCATGGATCCAAATAAATAAAAATTAACCAGAAAATAATTGTTTCTCCAATGACATTGTACCTTAAGTAATGAAAGAAAATTTAACAAAAACATATTATTGCTAAATTTATTTTTAAATTTTTAAAGAAAAGCTTCTTCACACCTATAAAATACAGTAAGTCTATTACTTTATGTGATAAGTAAAGTTTAAATTTTTTTTAAAGTGTGTCTATGAAGGAGGCCCATGAAATAGTAATTTATTCCAAAATATGAGAGAATGGAAAGCCTTAGAATTAAAACATAACTTCTCATATAAACTCTAGTGCTTGCAAGATTTGTGATACTAACACTGTTCCCAACATCATTAAATTCTTAACAACACAGGTCTCACAGAAAAGTTATGGCCATTATTATAGTTATTCTTTAAACTATACGTTACTGAAAAGTTGACAATTACATGTTTATAGGCACTTGGATACCGAGAGTTCACATGCCTGTTCTCGACTGTGAGAATGTGATAGCAACTACTATATTGATTTTTGTAACGTGAGAAGGCAAGTCGATATGGGTCAATTACCTGCTGCTTTAATAGGATATTTTTCTACATTTCAGACTACATAGGGAAGATTTATGAAAACCTTTTGCTTATGTGTATATTTTTAGAAAATGGACAATTGTCAAAGCTGTATAATAAAAACAAAGAAAGCCCCAATGCTCTGTACTCTTGATCTTCCGAACAGATTCTGATCAAGGAGCTGGGTGCTTTCATCTGCATGGTGCCCTGCTAATTATGTAGCTGGGCTCACGAAGAATCGCTGGCTAATCTGCATTACAAATAACCACTCTGCACATTTTTGAATCAGTTGTTTGCAGACCTAAGTAATACATACTGAAGACTCAGAACAATTATTATAAAGATTACAAAGAAAAAGAAAGAAAGAAGGAAAGAAAGAAAGAAAGAAAGAAAGAAAGACAGAAAGAAAGGAAGAAAGAAAGAAAGAAAGAAAGAGAAAGAAAGAAAGAAAGAAAGAAAGAAAGAAAGAAAGAAAGAAAGAAAGAAAGAAAAGAAAACAAGCGAGCGAGCAAGACAATGTTACTGCGGGTCTTCTTATCTAGGGAGAGGAGAGTATGTTATATGGAAACAACAGAAACCATAGGAGATAAAATCATCTTATCTTAGAATTCATTTATACCAGTGACATTCAAGAAAGGCAAACCATTATATTAAGGAAGATTTCTGAAGTTATATGACAAATGAGTCTACATATCCAGGAGATTTAAAGGGAACGTGACCAGGAGAAAAATCAGAGATTATAATCAGTAGTCTCTCATACTATAAATTTAGTGTGAGTCCTGAATAAATCCATCAATAAGAAACCAAAGGGAAAGTCGCCATGTCTGGCCCTGGGGGTGACTCGAGCTCAGATGAGTCCTGTGCCTCATAAAGATGGCCTGCTCTGCAGCTTGATCGTATGAGAGACCACGCAGATGCAAGGATGCCAAACATGGTGAACACTGAACTCTGTCATCATTCCTGATTACTATTCCTGTCAGTGGGAAGGCAACAGTAAAAATACAGACAGAACAAACAGAGAAGGAGCTTGGTTTCCTGTCCTTGTTGTGTCTTTGGCTGCCTCAGATCAAAACCTGCTTTGACCTGAGTGTGTTCCACAGCGCAGTGCTTCAGGCGTCTCGCTGAGTTCTTAGCACAGGCTAATCTCATCAAGCTCAGGTCAGCAATTTGTTTGAATCCTTGTGTGTAAATTTTCAGCTCCACTAGTTTTTAAGTAGGCTTTATCCCTAATAAGTAGTCATTCTTAGCATATTATACAAACGCATACTTGCTCAAAACAATCCATACCCCTTGGGAAAAGTCTGTAATTTATGACAAAAGATATAAGGTTACAAGCATAGTCGAGCCTGGAGATTTATTCATATTCTGTTTTGCTTCTTTTTTTTCCTCCATCAAGGAAATAATTTTCAAGCTGGCAGATCTAGAACAAACATCATTAGGAGGGAATTGAAGTATAGGATAGGTGCAGAGATAATAAGGGAGCACTTTACAGCTTTAATTTAAGCTTTCAGGCTCAGATAAATTATTTCCCAGGATATTTAAATGACTTGCAGGTGTGATCAAGTAACTACTTGGTGCTAAATTTTAAGAAAAGACAGAGAAAAGAGGAGGCTCCAGAAGTATGCACACGAACAAGCATATTCAGGTGTGGTACAGATAACTATGTAAGTCAGAGGTAGCAGAGATAGATTCTAGGAAGTTAGAGTGTATGAACAAGCCCCTGGCAATTTTCTTTTCTTTCTTTTTATCTTTTCTTTCCCTTTGGAGTCATAGAGGAACAGGGTTTCATGCAGTTCAAGCTGGCTCAGGCTTGAATTTTCTGTGTTGCTGATAATAACCATGCATTTCTAATCTGTTTGCTTTGAGAGTGCCAGAATTATAGTGAGTTTCCATGTCTGGCCAATTTTTTGAGAAAGGTGTAAGCAATCTGTGAGAAGCCCCCTATAATGCAGGGCCCTGTCTACAAAGCTCAACACCGAACCTTCAAGGACACACCTAGGGCGTGTCCTCAGCAAGGGAGTGTCTGATATCAGCATCAATTTACTGAGAAGTAAATACAAAGCTGAACTCAGAGTCACGTTATTGATTTCCCCACGGAGGAACTGTAAAAACAACCCCAGTACTGTCTAAAATCAGCATGACTTAACTTTTATTTCTCTTTTGTGTTCATGGGTGGTCTGGCTTCCCTTTTAGATCTCATCCTCACTCTAGAACCAAAGCTGCCCATACTGCCACCCATCGGAGCCCTGCCAGCTGCAGAATAAAATCGACGCCATCTTTGGAGAGTGGCAAAGGCTTTCTCATTGTGCTCCCGTGAAAGTAATGCCTGCAATTGCACACATGTGACTGGTCTAAGAACAGCCATCTCTACTCTCAAAGGAAAGGGAAATACCCCAGAGAATTAGGAATAATGTGTAAAGTGCCAGCCATATTCATACTTAGGCTGTTGGTAAAATGGAAGCTATAGTAGACATCTGTAGAGATACAAAGTTTCTTTATCATAGTTTGTAAAAGTGTGAAATGTCATGTCACTTTGTTTTTGTAGATCATGTTAAATGTGATACTGGGCTTCAGTTCTCAGTTGATGAGTAATTAAAATGCAACGCTGTTTGAGGTAGACATGAAAGAAAAGTGGCATTTACTGGTCAAGGCAGCACAAATGCCCATGAAATTTTCAGCCAGATTTGAAAATAAAGCTAGATTCTGTACTTTTCATTTTATCATGAATTCAGTGGAAAAATAAGTTGTCCTATCTTACACTATTGCTTTGAAAGTTGTCTCTCTCCATCTGTGGTGATTTTAAGAATGGCACCAATAGGCTCATATATTTGAATATCTTATCTAGTGTCTAGTTGGTTGAGTGTTTAAGAAAGGAATAGAAGATGTGGCCTCGTTAGAGATGTGGTCTTGTTAGAGGAAGTGTGTGTCACTGAGGAGAGGCTTTGAGGTTTCAAAGTCAATACTAGGCCCAAACTTTTAATCCTCTCTCTCTCTCTCTCCCTCTCTCTCTCTCTCCCTCTCTCTCTCTTGTGTGTATAAGTGTGTTTCTGTTCTGTGGTATGTGTGTGTCTGTGCTGTGTGTGTGTATTTGTCTGTATGTCTCTGTCTCTCTCTGCTATCTGTGAATCTGGATATAAAGCTCTCAGCTACTGCTTCAGCAACATGCCTGTCTGCTCTCTACCAATATGATATCAGTATCATATCAATATGATAATAAAAGACTAATCTGAAACTATAAGCAAGTCCCCAAATAAATGTTTTCTTTTCTTGTATTAGAGTTGCTTTGGTCATAATGTATTTTCGCAGCAATAGAACAGTAACTAAAATACCATCCCACTTTTAAATCATCTGGCTTGATCATTTCACTGGCTTTTGTCTTGTGGCATCTGTCTTCTGAAACACAAATCTCAGTAAATTATTAAGAGCAAGAATCATGATGAGACACAATGAGAGTAAAACACAAGTCTGACTCTACAAACTGTCCTTAATAATATTCCTAAGTGATACATTTAATGATTGTGATGACTAATCAACTTGACTACATCTGGAATTAACTAAAAACTCAAGTAGCTGGGCAAAGCAGTTAGGGCTTTTCTTGAGTGTACCGTTTGAGATGGGAAAACCCACCCTAAATCCAGGCTATATCTGCTGGCAGTAATCTACATAAAGGTCAGGGAAGAAAGAAATTTGCTTTTTGCCTGTTTCCCTCAGTTTCACTGGCAAATTCATCTATCCTGCTGCTGAGACATTATTATCATTAGAACCCACCTTTTTGGGATTCCAATGTCAAGTTAAGAACAATTGAGGTGAGATATTTGGCTTTGTGGCTTTTCTGTGAGGAGACAACCATTGTTGAACTAACATGACAACATACAGTAACCTACTCTACTAAATCCCCTTTTAATATATATAATTTGTATATTAATATACTATATTAAGTATATATTAATATAACAGTATATTATATTAAATACTTTTCTCTATTAGTTCTGTTTTTCTGAAGGATGCTGATACAATGATTAAACGTAATTTACATAGATTCAAATAGAGCGACTGATACTAAGTTTATAATTAATTGTATTTTCTTTCTCAAATTAATGTTGATTAGCCATGTTTCTATACTTAAAATTTATTGAACTTCCCTTTTTGTGCTTCTCCAGGTCATATTTATATGGTGTTGTTCTTGATTCCCATCGTAAATTAAAGAGAAATTCACACATAAAGTCATGAAAGGAGAAAATACAAGATGAGATAAACTTGGAGTTGAGAAGTACAGTGAAATGCTCAGCACCTAATGATACACATGTATCACATCCTTCCTGGCAAGCCTCAGGGGTCTTCACAAGAGTGGTAAGAACAGACAAAGTGGATAGCAACAAGGAAAGAGTGTTTCCCAGATACAACAATGCAGTTGTGAACATGAACTGGCAGCGATTGTGATAGTAGACACAAGCCCTACACAAGCTCCAACCAGACAAAATCCCAGCATAGAGGGAGAGAGATGTGAGAAGAGACAGTTGTTTCAAATGATGTGACCCTTAGCAATTTGACAATGCACCGAGGTAGGTCTACCTCCCAAGACAAAATCAGGACTTGACGAGAAAGAAAACAAATATAAAACAGAAAAAATCTCAAATATGAGTTGAAAGAGATGAGAAAATAAAGAGGGTGAGCATGGGCAGAACTTGGTGGTGAATATGATCAAATACATTATATGGAATTCTTAAGAACAATTTTTAAAAGGGAAATAATTCTAAATCAATCAACAAATCTAGATAACTAGTTATAAAATATTTAGAATGACACTAAAATTTAAAAATAACAAAATGTATGTCAACAACTAACAATACCAAAAGATAGAATTGCATTGTTTTCAATCTTGAGGAAAATGCTTATAACACACTCAAAAGTTAATGTAGAAGGAGAATCTATAAATAAATAGGTCTAAGAGCACACAGTGAAATGGGCAGACAAATGAACATCATGCCACTAAATAAATGAATGAATTAATTAATGTATAAATAAATAAAAAGAATGTTTATAAAAATCATGTTTAATCTCTCTTGTTTTAGGAGAGAGGTAGATTAAAAGAATATTATCTGTGTAATGCTAACTAATTTAATTACTAAAGATTAAAACAGTTGTCAGTGTAAAGAAATATAAGATAGTTGATGGTTTGTATTGTATAGTATTATATTGTAATGTATTATACTATATTATGAATTACAAATATACATTTACCTAGAAAAGGAGATTCTATAGCACATACTCAAATTGATAAATGTGTGTTCTTTTACCTAGAAAGTTTGCTTTTAGAAATTTATCTCATATAATCTTTACCTATGTGAAGTGATTGTCATAAAGCTATTTAGTATCCCAGTTCATGACAAGAGCTATGAATATGGAGGTCAGTTAAACTGTGCTAGCTGCATACAAATGACAATTACTTATCAATTGAAAATGACAATTAAATTTGCACATACTCAGATAAAGATGTCTTAGTCACTGTTTTACTGCTATGAAAAGACACCATGAAGAAGAAAACTCTTATAGAAGAAAACATTTAATTGAAGAGGTGCTTGCAATTTCATGGTCTTAGTCCATTGTCATAATGGTAGAGTCAAGAACACAAGAAAGTGGTTGTGGGCATTTCTTCTGAGGCTAAGAAAAGGCAATGTGTGTGTCAGGAGTGTTTCTGCAAGAAAGCCCCCGCCACCACCAGAAAAAAGCATTTCATGAAACTGTGAAGGTGAAGCCTGACATATGTTGGAGACCTCAAGATGCTGGAGATGCCAGAGTTGTGGGACACCTGCCATGGAAAACTGCAGACTGAACAACCCAAGAGTAAGAGTGAGCTGCAGAAAAGGCAAGTCCATAATCTACCTCAGTAAAGACAACATGTTGCCCTTTCCATGTAGAAAGTGGTTCAATGTACAATCATGTCAATGGCTGGTCAACCCAGAAAGTGGGCCAATGTCTCAGGTTCTGAGAGCTTACTTATAGTTTCAGGAACTTAGCCTAGTATCATCATGTCAGGGAGCATGAAGGCAGGCAGCCATGGTACATGAGAAGTAGCTAATTGCTACACTCATAGGCTGAAAGAGAAATAGGCTTGGCTTGACATGGCTTTTGAAACCTCAAAGCCCACCCCTAGTGTGACACTTCCTCCAAAAAGGGCCACACCTTCTAATCCTTCCTAAATAGTGCCACTTCCAGATGACTAAGCATTCAAATATATGAGCTATGTGGCCATGCTTATTCAAACCACCACAGAAGATAAAATGATAATTATGAAGTGAAAAATACTGATGTAAATACAATGAGGCAAGAGAGTATTTATAGTATGTCATAATTTGGAGCGGAGAGAAAAGAAAAAATATTACGTGTGCACTACTTTCCTGTTTATGTATGGAGACAATCTCTGAAATTAGCAGTCAGGATAGCTTCTGTGCAAAAAACAGGTGGCCATGGGCTGGAATAAAAGAGATGCTGGTTTTCATTTTACTTTTCAGCTTTGCTGCCATGGGAGTTTCGTACCTTGCAGAAAAATTTTAACACTTAATGTTTAAGAAAAGGAAAATGAGGTCTAGGGAGATGCTTGTGTGTTATGACCAAATGTCAGGTGTGAGCATAAAGACAAGTGCCAAGGCTTCTTGCAGGATAACTCTACCTTTGGAGCCTTTTGGGAAATGGTAATTGAAAAAGTATCTACACTGGGACTTGATTTGAAAGACATATTTTTTCTCTGATTCTCTCATATTCTATTCAGAGCTGGGTTTTGTTTAGAAGCCTTGAGAAGGAGGGCAGGATGCCCAGGAAAATCTTTAAAGGACTCAGCTGTTCCTAGTTCTTACAGGCCATAATCCTGCAGAGGGAATTGGAAGCCTGTAGCCATTTTTGTTGCTAGGATTCTAGGTATAAAAGTGCATTGCTTTAATCAAGAAGCCAAAAGCTGCGGAGTGTGATGCATGATTGCCTTTAAGCAAGCAACTCTCCTGTTATCCAAGAGATTGGGACTATACTTTCAACAAAGAGACACCTTTTGTCCAGGGCATCTTCTTTCTTGTTTATATAGAACACTTCCAGTGTCCTGAGTTTTGCAAATTTACATAAGAACTGTCAATCTCCCTAGCAGGAGAGGAGAGAGTGAGTTGGGAATATTCTAAAAGGTAAAAATTCAGGGTTTTCTTCCTCTCAATTCTGGAGGATCTAAAGAGGAGACTAAGTAAAAGCAAGTTAAAATTAATATTCCTTCAGCCTACAAGGAGTTGAAGGGCCTCAGTGATACCTCAAAGTAAGCATTCAGCTTTTAAATTCTTTCATATCTGTTTGCATCTTTAGCCTTTTACATCTCCTGCTCATGAACTTCAGAGTGATACACTGAATCTTACCCAGGGCTTTTCTCTTATGCTTCCTTCTGATTCTTTTCCTTCTTTCATCAAAATGTAACAGCCTTGTAATTTCTTTCTTTTCATTTTTCAGTGTCAAATGTATTCAGGGGGAGAAACAAAAACAACTCATGAACATAAATGTGTAACTAAAATTCAGATAAATATGCTAATGCGATACTTTTTATACAACATAGTTACATTAAATTCGGTTGTCTTACTGTAATAAAGCCCACAGTATCAACTAACCTAGGTTCATATGGGCTTACAGAGACCAAAGCAATAATCAGGGAGTTTGCATGAGTTTGACTCAGACCCACTGCATACATGTTGTGGTTGGGTAAATTTGCCTTCTTGTAGGACTCCTAGTAGTGGGAGCAGTGGCTCTCCGACTCTTTTGTCTGCTTTCTCTACTACTACTTTTGCCCCTTTTTGTACTACTGAGTTGCCTGATCTAGCCTTAATATGAGGGGAGGTGTGTGGTTTTATTACAGCTTCTTATCCCTGGAAGACTTGTCATTTCTGAAGGGAAAGTGAGGAGAAGTGGGAGGAGGAGCTGGAGGGGAGTAACTGGGAGGAAAGGAAGAAGAGGAGATTTCGGTTGGGATGTAATAAATAAGAGAGGAATAAGTTTTAAAAATTATCATTGTCTGGAGATTTAATAATTTAGCCTAAAGTGTTTGTATAATATGTGATGGATTAATTTAAAGGATGTTAACAAACCAGATTTCCCATGAACATCAAATTCATCCTTCAGCAAAGATGACAGGCATTTTCATTTACAGGTGCACTGTAGCTACACTGAGTTCCTAATGTCAATAGCTGCCCCAGTGTCACACAATAAATGTAGAATAAGGACTACTGACTCCTATTTCAGCATTCTAGTGGCCATATCTGGCACATTAAGAAATAGATGTTAGCTGTATACATGGTTACAACATTAAAGTGCCCCATGGATCCATATGCTGTGGCATTCAAAGACTACGGTTAATGTAGAGATAGGGATAAAGATTCTATTAAAAATTAAAATTCATTGGCTACTACTCCACCTAATTAGAATCAGAAACTCTAATGCACAAGGCATTGTGGGAATCTGGAATTATTTGTTTTGAGTATAGATACCTGTCATTAAGATTCCAAAGTGCTTCTGCTTCTGGTATGTGCTCATAGCAGGTTACTTCTTTGGCATGCTATTCAAGGCTTTCCACAGCAATACCCTCAGCAGGACTCTCTATTTGGTTCAATACTAGTTTTTGAATGGAACCCTGTGTCAATCTGAAAATGGCATTACTACCAAAGCCTAATGCTTTTTCTGTTTTCTTTCTCCTCTAGCTCCACCATACCCTTTTCTGTGTTAGTTCTTGGTATTTTGATATATTCATTTAGTTATATAGTCACAGAGAACTAGTTATACATTGATGGTTCATGCCTTAGAACTTTCTTTATATTGTTTCAAAAAGAAAACTCTCCTCTCTTATTCTAAAACCAGATGATTTTTTTCTCCACTTATATACTTTTATCTATTGAGAATGTTGTGTAACTGGAATTAAACAGTCTTTGTAATCTAGAGTTACACTTAATATCCTAAGCATAGTGGACGTTTCTATAATATTGTTGAAAATAATTTACTATGTATGTATGATGTGGGTTGATACTCTATTCACATGCTAATTTCTTTTGTAAGCTCTGTGTGGCTTTGAAAAACTCACTTTCTATCATATATCTTAGTGTGTCTAACAGTCACTTAAAGTATCTGTCTTGATTCTGCTTCTCATGGTGGATTGAATGTGCTCTCTAAGGTCTAGTGTACATCATATCTTCAAAATTTTAAGTCTAAAGTCATTACCAGAAAAGACAATCAAGAATATGTAGTTTCAAGCCACATTCTTATTAGCACTCTGGTTTGTTTGATTGGGGGAAAACATGTTGGCAAGTTACATAGAAGGAAGATAACATTCCAGCACTTTGGTTTTTAAAAGAATGCATATAGATCTGCACAAAAATAAAGATAATTTAAAAATTCCGATATTATATCAGAATGTTTTATCCATTAGTGCAAGAGCAAATAGCAAAGTAAACCAGGTTCACATGGCATCTGTTCTGTAAAAGTTGATAAAACAATGTGCTAAAAGAAACTCATAGGGATTAGTTGGAGTCATATAATATTTTCAAGTGAATGTGATTCTATGCTTGAATCTATATTAAAATATTATAGGTTGTTGAAGTGCAAAGGTTCTTTTGTATGCATATAGAAATATTATGTGATTTAATTAATGTACAGAAACTGTAATGATTGTCAGAATTTATTGTTTTTTTTCCTGAAGCTACTTAATGGAGACAAGCAGGTTTTCTGCTGTGAGATATCGCCATCTGAACTGTGTGATAGCTGTAGGTCTCAGGTATCTGCCTAAAGCTACCTTAATCATCGCAGGATAAAGAGCAAGTGACCTTTAAAGGGGTGAAAGACACACTAACCACATCAAATGACTTGTGTTTTATCTGCTAGGACAGATGCTACACTGTGCTGGCATTTGCAGAAATGCACAAATAATTTCAACTATGGTTGTTAATTTGCAGGAAAATTTCTATTACCTCGTGCCTTGGTGTGATAAATCTTATCAACACTCTTGTTCTCACAAGCTTTGTCAACATTTACTGAGATACTTCCAGGAATTTTTTTCTTCTTTGGAAATGTCACCTCGTGATGACTAATTGTGTACCCACATGGTGAAGATGACTTGTGGTGGCCATACATTACCAAACCAACTACCAGTTTCAGCAAAAGTAGTCAAGTAAGTTTAGAGCTAGTGAGAATAGATGAGGGAGGAAAGGGAAGGGCTTTCTAGAAGTCTTTATATAGCCTGTCATGTGGGTAAGACTGAGGAGGGTATTTCATCTCTCCAGTGTCTTTCAAATCCAGTCATCACAATCTTTTTTTTTAATTTTGAGGTATTTTTGTCTTTTTTTTCTCCTGCTGTCAATCACAAGAATGAGAGGCACATGTTTCTGAAGCTGTATTTGACACTGTGTTCCTATCCAAGAATAGCACTGGAGAATTTTCTAAGATTAATATGAAAAATACAAAATTAGCATAACACTTGAGTTTTAAAGAACAAGCACAATTCCCCTCATGAAATCATTTTATTATAGAAAGTTTTAAATATAAAGTACAAGAAAGACATCCCACATCTCACCATTATCTACTGTGAAGATCTCTCGCCAGTTTCTCACTCCTACTTAGTTTGTGTCTTTTGCTAATGGAAATTTTTGTTCAGCTAGTGGACTTTTAAGTAAATGTTAAGACATCATACCACTTCTTTCAAAAGTAATATATTTCTTTAACATATGATTTTAAAGTGTAGAATGATGATATATGATCATAGCTAACAAATTACTAACCATTTTATATGAACTAACAGTATATACATTCCAATTCTCACAAAAATATCTCCTTATGGTTGACAGGAATTTTAAAACAAATTATACATGTCACCTCTCTCTCTCTCTCTCTCTCTCTCTCTCTCTCTCTCTCTCTCTCTC
>NW_021621185.1:9187101-9189394 GCF_004785775.1 Grammomys surdaster
CTCTCTCTCTCTCTCTCTCTCTCTCTCTCTCTCTCTCTCTCTCTCTCCTCTCTCTCTCAATACCATCTCACCCTATTGTTGGCAATTTGTCATATATATCTTTGTAAATCTGGCTGACTGATATTTTTCTGAGTTCATTAACATACTTATTCAGATTTATGTGCTGTGCATAGTGTCTAGATTTAAAAGCTAGATTCAATTCAGGGATAGAGGCTTCTTTTCAGTTTGTTTTATTTGGCATGTCACTCTCTGCCACAACAAGAGGCATATACTGTCTGATCTTCTCACATTTTATAATATTAATGCTGATAAGAAAATTCAATTTAATCCATCTACTGTAATGTTGCTATCATTATAAAACTTACTAATTTTAGTAGCCATTCCTGAGTGTTGTCCGAATTCTACTAGAGTTTGAAAAAAGATACATTTTCTAATTCTATTATCCCTATTGTCTTAGTTAAATTTCTGCTACATGTATTTCTCAAATGTTATTATTTCATTTTTCTTGCCATAAAACATTCAACTGTAATTCAAAACAATGATGACAATTTTACAGTACAAAGCAAGAAATAGATGAGCATATTTTCCATATTTCATTTTCAAAAACAACTATAACAATGATTCAATTCAATTTTAAAGAACACATGACAGTCTTGTGAAAAGTAATCCCTAGTCTTTTGGATGTAAAATATGAATTTGTAATATTAGCAGTATGGAAATATATTAATCAACATAATATGTGACAGTATTTTGTTTGTTAACATTTTAATCAATATTTGTGGACAAATATTCATTACCATATATTCCCAGTAAATTATAAAATACATGAGAACAGAATTTTTCAACCTATTTGACTTACAAACCTAGCATTATGATTGGCACACTGTTTGTTCTAGACTAATATCTCTTGTTTCAAATTTTGAATTATGTGTGACCATAATTTGAATTGATTTAGGTAAAAGCAAACATATAAAGAGAAAAGAGAATGGTAGATACAATCTATCATTGATTGTCACTCACTGTTATTTTATTAATTATGTTATTTTTAGGATGAAGATAAATATATTTGAAAGTTGAAATCAGAGTCTTAAAAGGTCTTGCAAAGCTATGATTTTTTTAATAAGAAAACATACCCTGGATTATGTATGTTTGTCTGCTTTATCTCCTGTGATAGTTCCTTTTCCTCTTCTGGGGCTATTATGTAACGTAACTGATAATATTCACTGTTTCTCCTTTAGTGAGTTCATTTAAGTACAATAGCACCACTTACATGCATACAACTCCCTCCTCTCTCTCTCTCTCTCTCTCTCTCTCTCTCTCTCTCTCACACACACACACACACACACACACACACACACACACACACACACTCATGCACACATATACACGAACATCACAAGCCACCATTTTGATTTTTATCCCATATTTTATTCTTCCTTCCATGTATCTGAAGTGAAGTTCTGAATAGAATTTCAAAGTAGGTTCAATAGATCCTATCAAATTTATTTCTGGTAATAATATAATTTTCTAATCTATCAAGCTTAAAATCTTATCGTCACTCTATGTCCTCTATCCATTTACAGTCACCTACAATTAATCACTGCATTCCACTGGCTTGACTTCCTTAATCTCTTGGAATGGTCTCTTCTGTTACATCACAGTGGTTCCTTCTCACATACTTTTCTGATGACTGATCATAATAACCTTTTTACTGCTCTTTAGCTTTTTCTATTCCAGTCAATTCTACCTATTAATGCCAGATTAATCTTCCCAATGCAGACCTGTAAGTGTGTAAGTTTCCTGTTTCTCGGGCTCAATAGTTATTACTGTATTCTGCTCAAACTACTTTTCTTGGCATTTGTTACTGAATCTTTTATAACATATGACCTTGTAGCTCTCCTAAGTGAGTTATTTTCCACTTCACAAATATACTCTTAAGATTTTCTGTCTCCGATTCTCTGGTTGTGCCTTTCTCCAATTGCAGTGTCCCCTTCCACAACTCTTCAAAGTATGCTTGCCCACAAATACATAATCTGTCTTCATGTGCAAATGCCACATTCTTCCAGGAAACTATCTTCTTCTTTCCTTTCTCATGTTGAATTCTTCCTATTTTCTGAATTCCTACAGCATTCTTGACATTCCTCAGTTGGGGAATGATTTCTACAGACAGGCAACAGCTTTATGGATACCCCAGTTCTAATTGTTGGGGGACCTACATGAAGACCAAGCTGCATTTCTGCTACATATGTGTGTGGCAAGTGTGTGTGTTTGTGTGTGTGTGTGTGTGAGGTGT
>NW_021621185.1:9189404-9303130 GCF_004785775.1 Grammomys surdaster
AGGTATGTGTGTGTGGGAGGTGCGTGTGTGTGTGTGTGTGTGTGGCAGGTGTGAGGGGAGATGTGTGTGTGTGTGTATGTGTTCATCTGGTGTGTGTATTTTCTTTGTTGATGGTTCGATCTCAGAAAGCCCACAAGAGTACAAGTTAGTAGACTCTGTTGGTCTTTCTGTGGAGTTCCTATCCTGTTTAGGGCCCTCAATCCTTCCCCGTACTCTTCTATACATGTTCCTGAGCTCCACTCAATGTTTGGCTGTGGGACTTTGCATCTGTTTCAGGCAGCTGCTCAGTGGAGCTTCTCAGAACAGACTGCAGTTTTTACTATGTATCTCCTTTAAGAAGCGTTCCAGATTCTTAGATTTTTTTATCTGTCTTTTATCCCTTACACATAAAATATGGCACAGTACTTTGTGCCACTATCTTTAACAAGTTGTCACAATTCTGAAAAAAATATTATTTTATGTTGACTGAAATAGCTGTGATCATGTGGACACTGTACTCCACATTCTCCACCAGTTGCGGGGCTGTAGCTTGTGCATGGGTGTGGGTCCTGTTGGATTGGGTTGTGGTTCCGTCATGTCTGCCATGGCTCAGGGAGGCAGAAGCTTGGGTATTTGACTGATTTCACTCCACGAGGGTGCCGGGTGGACACTGGACTGAGACAGGGCTCCATCCAGGCGTGCAGAGATCTCAGCCTGAAGTCTCGCAGGGGCAGAGCTCCTGAGTAGGGGTCTCCAGGCCAAAACAGCTGACTGGGAGATCAGTAGTCTTTTTCTTCAGGATCCTAGATGCTGCTGGGAGCCACTGAAGAACAGAGACGTGAAGGCATACGAGCTGGACTGGCCTGCAGCCAAGAGAGGCAAGAGGGTGAAGCTCTGGTGGTGCCCTGCGGGGTAGAGACTCTTGGTTATGGTGCTCAATTGTCTGGGTCGGCTAGCTTGCTTGAGTTGGCAGCCTTCGGAACGTAGAGATGTCTTCTGGTGAGCGATTAAGCAGCAGCTCGGTAGTCAAAGACCTTCTCCACGGTTCCCTGTGGTGGGCCCCAAAGACATGAGGAAGTCCATGGTTTTAAAAGGTTTATTGTTACGGCGGAAAGTGGGTGAGCTGTACACCTCCCCCTCTCCCCTGTTTCTCAGGGTAGACCTGAGTTAAATAGGAAGGGAGGAGGAAGGAGAGTCTAGGAAGGAATGCTTAATTGGCTATGCCCTCTGGCCTTTAGGTATCTCATTAATATCAAGATCTCTCGAGGCCCTGAGGCCTGTACCTCTACCTGTGGGTGGGCTATAGGGATGTTGCCCTACGTGACTGAAAGGCACTGATAAATGGAGGTCTTTGGCCAAGTGTCAGGAGCCAGGAATCTGGGAGTGTGGCAAAATGTATGCCATCCCTTACAGAGTTTCCAGCCATCTCTAGCCAGAGCTCCACCAGAAACCAAGCTATCCTTTCATAGTCCTATAGGCACTCTTCTTTATGGGACAGTTAAATAAAAATACATGTTAATGTTGAACACAAGCATATAAACGAGAGGAACTATATATAATTACAATTATGCTTTCACTAGTGCATTCTTACTAAATAATGATTTACACTATATATATATTGCATCGCAGAAATTTGATAGATAATGAAGGGTTTATTCAACCAAACAAAAAGTTTCTGGACTGTGTAATCTTATAAGTGACTCTTTTGGTTCAAATACAGCCAAGGCCCTGTCACTGATATTTCTCTTCTATTACTTTGTCTTCTATTCACCTACCAACCTTTGCTCAGAAATATGGAATGAGAACTCTGCTACATCTTTTCTGGACAGATTTGAGTTCTGCCTGTTCTGTTCCTCCAAACAAATAAATGCTTCAGACAGTTTAGATTTTGAAAGCAAGACTTCATTATTGGTCCTAGATAAAAGTTATGGAGATTTCACTGCATAATCCCTTTGAGTCCAAGTTATACTAGACCTGCCACTCCTCTTCACCAGTGGAGTTTATATAATCAAGAACCCAGAAAACGGAAATCTTTATAGTTGTACAATAATATATAAAGATATTTTATAAAATATCTTTGTTATTTGAGCTAGCTGTCAGAGTACTTATCCTTTTGATGGGCTTGACATTGACCATCCCATTCAGGTCTATGATGATAAGATTGAGCTCTGTCTCATCCACTGGATATCTTTGGAAAAGAGAGCTAAGTAAATGTATCAAGCCTTGATGATGAAGCATGATGTTAAACAAAGCAGAGACAACTCTGCTTCATCCAAAAGAATGCCTTTTCCTTACTGCTGTCACCTCAATGAGTCTTGTAAAACATGCAGCCTCTGTGAGCCTCCAATTCTTATATTACACAAGGAAACTGAGTAATACTGTATAACCTGACAACATGACCACTTGCTCCATGGTATGATTAAGGGGAAGTTTTTATTATAGATATGAGAGAGTGGCCAGAGGCATCTAGAAAAGCCCATAGCAGAGAGAGAATATAGATAGAACATGGCCAACAGACTGGACAAGGCCAGTGCTACTGTAGGAGAAGGAAGAATAGCAGGGATAGGGAACAGAGAAAGTATAGCTAGAGAAGCAGGAGCACACACACACACACACACATACACACACACACACACAGAGGGGAGGGGAGGGGAGGGGAGAGAGAGAGAGAGAGAGAGAGAGAGAGAGAGAGAGAGAGAGAGAAAGAGAGAGCGCTAGGGAGGGAAGCCCATGAGATGGAAAGAGTTTAGAGTTTAGGGTAGGAGAGGAGGTGAGAGGGGCTATTATGATAGCCCAGACATTGAAAGGTGTAGTAGGTATGTGTGATGTTGAGGAAAGCCAGCTACCATGAGCTTTCATATGGGAATAGGCAGCATAGATAGCCTTATGTTGCTTTTACTAGAGGTAAGGGAAATGACTTCTTTTCATAGTTGAAAATTAGTTTCATAAATTCCTAAAGAATGCTGACTTTTGTCTAACTTCCAGAAATCCTCCTAATATCCATGTTGGGATGATTTCTTGATATATAAATTGTGTTTTGTAGATTGGGGATTAGAATTTATTTATTTATTTATTTATTTATTTATTTATTTATTTATTTTTAACCTACCATGTAGATCACATCTTTGAAGGGGATGGTGGGATCTTGTTTTCCTCTCCTACTTTTTGTTTGCTTCCAATGTGTGTGGTAAGATTTTGTTGTTGTTGTTGCTGTTCTGCTACACTCCCTCAATGTGGGTTCAACAGTAGAAAGCTTGGTTTACAAACATGGGGCTCGGACTCTTGTCTTCAGAATCATGCTCCTACAAGATGTGCTGGTGTAAACTAAAACAAACAAGTCAACCAAGCATAAACCAGAAGTTCTAAAATTGAGAGACAAAATAAGACATTTCTCTCTCTTTATTGGTTAATTATCTCCTGTGTTTGTCATGGCAATACATACCTGTTGTAGTCCAGGTCTGAAGTTCCTTTCTCACGAATAATCCCTGGTCCAGATGTGGTAAGGTAACTGAGAGCTGAAGGCAGCTGATAAAGCCTAGGAAGAATGGCCTTCAGGGAAAAACGAGGCCATAAAGGGAGCTGAGTTCATGGAAGGAGAAACTCAGACAAGTTCCTCAAAGAGAACCTTTGCTTAAGCTTTGCTTGCAACTCTATTTCTAGTATCTAGGGAAACAATATATAAACAGCAGTGGGAAAATAAAAATTATTCATTCCTAGAGTAAAACCAAGGGCATGTATCTCTGTGTACCATTATGTTCCTTTCCAAGTCACTGTGATGCACAAGAGTGAACTGGCTGTGGCAAAAATCTAACAGAGCTCAATATAAGAGCCTCACCATTGGTAATTTGTTTAATTTAGTTCAGTTCATTTGTGAATACATCTCATTGAAGATGTGAAGGTTAAAATCACAGATGTGGGAGATCTAAGCTTATAGAGGACACTTAAAACCATGGAACTGGATAAAATCCTGAATGCTTTTGCATTTACCTTTTTATTACCTAGCAGCAATAAAAATGGATCAGGTACATTGAGTGACTCTTTATAAATTATAGTCAATGATATTTTGAAGTTATTTGTGTTGCTTTATCGACATAATATAGCTGAGAAGAACAACTATAAGGCATGCCTCAGAAAATACATGGCTTTAGTTGTGGGTTGATTCAGGCTTCACGAGTAATACTTTGTAACTATGCAAAATTTTCTAATGTTCTCTATTGGACTGAAAAGAAAGACACAAGTTTTATTTAAATTTACTTTGATTGTGTACTATTACCATTTACTTTCTGATCTATCCAAAGGCAATTGATTTCCAATAAAGAACAAAGTTTCCCTAATTTTAAAATCCATCTAATTGTTTTAATTAGAAACATGAGTTGCAGGGGAACTTTATTTAAAGTTTATTCTTAACTGAAGTAAACAGAAGACAGTACATATGGACGACAGTCCTCAATTTTTGATAGGATATTTTTTAGTAGAGTGTAGTGTTTCATTCTCATGTCCACTGTCACTGATATTCTAAAGATACTCATATCTTTTTGATAAACATGATCTGAATTGAAGTTAATTTTTTAATGTTTATTTTTTTAATAGTAAGTCTTGTTTGGAAATTTCTGCTATGTGTGCACGTCACTTTTCTTTCACTTCATTTTTTCTTTATTTTTCACAATCTGTCACTACCTACTAATTTTTCTCTAAACTTAATCTTGCACAAGAGAATCATTTTGTATCTAAGCAGAAGGAAACCGAGGAAATAGAGAGAGGGGTCCATTTCCCAGTATTATCACTTCTGACCTCCTTACCTACCTTTACCTACATTTCATCCAATTTGGAAATCTTCATTTAGTATTAGTTATTTATATATTTTTTAAAGCCTTGAAACTTTATCGGATAGCATGAGAAAAAATACTAGGGGAAACAGGTTCATTATGGTCTCTGGTATCCAGACTTCCTTTAGAACTAGTCCATGACCTTCACTAATGAATGCCCTGGGGTCTTGAGGTTACCTGGTGTCTAAGGATACAATAATGCACTGGTGCTACTGAGAGCATGGGCAGTTACAAACTCTTAGATTTGCTCACTATGACAGGTGATGGGTTTTAAATTGATATTCCATTAAAGTATTGTAAGGATTTCTCCTACATTCATTTCCCATTATTCCTTCTTGTAAGTCTTCTTTTAGATAAGTTTTGTTGTTCCAGTTTCTGAATGATTGACTTTCTAAATTTTTTCTTTGACTTAAGGAGCTCTTCTACCTCTTTGTACACATGAGTATGTCCAAGATTTTCTTGAAATATCCCAGTATATATAATTTTTTTCATTGTATAAGTGAAAAATCTAAGGTAAAGTTACACTGCTTCCAATTCCAATCGCTGTTCTAAATGTAGAAAACTTCACTAAGATGTACACACTTTGGTCTGTTTAGATGTGTTCTGTACTTCTTATTTGTAGGTTCTTTAAAACAAAATTGATAAAATTTAAGTAAGCTTTTCTTAACTCAAGTATTATTACAACAATATGAACACTAATGAATATGAAAACATTTCCTTACAAGATAAAAAATTAAATGTGGGACTCAATCCCATAACAACCAGGAAAGCTGGACTCCCAGGAGATCTAACATGCCCAGGATCATAGGTGAGGAGGCTGCAACACCCGCCCCAAACAGGGAGTAACTAGAACTCCTGGGGACACAGGGACACAGGGACACAGGGACACAGGGACACAGGAACACTCACCCGGCCAGTGGCACAGATTCCTTTCAGTATGTACCAGTGTCCTGAGCAGACCATGGGCACAAGTTCTGCTCCCAATCCCACAATACCCAGAGAAAGTTGGACTCCCAGAAGCTGTAACATACCTAGGATCATAGCTCTGTACCCAGTCCCTCAACACCCAGGGGAATCTAGACTCCCAGGAGCTCTAACACACCCAGGAGCATAGAATAATATGATCTCAGGAACTCAGGAGCTTGGTCACACCAGAATTTCAGGATCCCAGAGGCAGCCTGACTCCCAGGAATTTTTACACACAGGATATCAGGATCACAGGATCACAGAGACACCTGGACACTGAAGAGTTCTGACACAACCAAGATAACAGGAGAGAAAGGCTCCAGTCAGAGACAGTGAGTGCAGGTAGCACTAGAGATAATCAGATAGCTAAAGGCAAGAACATAAGGAACAGAAACCATGGTTATTTGGCATCATCAGAATCCCACCATAGCAAGTCCAAGATACTCTGTCCCACCAGAAAAGCAAGATTCTGATTTAAAATCACTTCTAATGATGATGATAGAGGACTTTAAGAAGGACATAAATAATTCCCTTAAAGAAATACAGGAGACCACAGGGAAACAGGTAGAAGCCCTTAAAGAGGAAACACAAAAATCCCTTAAAGAATTACAAGAAAATGCAACCAAACAGGTGAAGGAATTGAACAAAACCATCCAGGATCTAAAAGTACAAGTAGGATCAATAAAGAAATCACAGAAGGAGACTACCCTGGAGATAGAAAACCTAGGAAATAAATAAGGAGTCTTAGATGCAAGCATCACCAACAGAATACAAGAGATTGAAGAGAGAATCTCAGGTGCAGAAGATACCTTTAAAAACATAGAAACAACTGTCAAAGAAAATGCAAAATGCAAAAACTTCTAACCCAAAAACATTCAGGAAATCCAGGACACAATGAAAAGACCAAACCTAACAATAATAGGTATAGAAGAGAGTGAAGATTTCCAACTTAAAGGGCCAGTAAAAATCTTCAACACAATTATAGAAGAAAATGTCCCTAACCTAAAGAAAGAGCTGCCCATAAAAATAAAAGAAGCCTAAAGAACTCCAAATAGATTAGATCCAAAAAGAAATTCCTCCCAACACATAATAATCAAAACACCAAATACAGAAAACAAAGAAAGAATATAAAAAGCAGTAAGGGAAAAAGGTCAAGAAACTTATTAAGGCAGAACTATCAGAATTACACCAGACTTCTCATCAGAGACTAAAAAGCCAGAAAAAAGATCTTGGACAGATGTAATACAGACCATAAGAGAACACAAATGCCAGCCCAGGGTAATATAGCCTGCAAAACTCTCAATTACTATAGATGAAGAAACCAAGATATTTCATGACAAAACCAAATTTACACAATATCTTTCCACAAATCCACCCCTACAAAGGATGATGGACGGAAAACTTTAAGACAAGGAGAGAAATTACTCCGTAGAAAAAGCAAGAGAGTAATCTTCTTTCAACAAACCCAAAAGAAGATACCCACACAGTCATAATTCCAGCTCTAACAACAAAAATAACAGGAGGTAACAATTACTTTTCCTTAATATCTCTTAACATTAATGGATTCAATTCCCCAATAAAAAGAAATAGACTAACAGACTGGATATGTAAACAGGACTCAGTTTTTTGCTGAATACAGGAAATGCACCTGAGTGACAAAGACAGACACTACCTCAGAGTAAAAGGCTGGAAAAAAGCTTTCCAAGAAAATCCCCCCGAGAAACAAGCTGGAGTAGCTATTCTAATATGGAATAAAATTGACTTTCAACCATAAGTTATCAGAAGAGATAAGGAAGAGCATTTGATACTAGGCAAAGGAAAAATCTACCAAGATGAACTATCAATTTTGAATATCTATGCTCCAAATGCAAAAGCACCCACATTCATAAAAGAAACTTTACTAAAGCTCAAAGCACACATTACATCTCACACAATAATAGTGGGAGATGGCAACATCCCACTCTCAGCAATGGACAGATCAAGGAAACAGAAGCTAAACAGAGACACAGTGAAATTAACAGACGTTATGAACCAAATGGATTTAACAGATATCTATAGAACATTTCATCCTAAAACAAAAGAATATACTTTTTTCTCAGCACATCATGGATACCTTCTCAAAGACCATATAATTGGTCACAAAACAGTCCTCAACAGATACAAGAAAATTGAAATAATCCCATGCATCCTACCAGATCACCACAGACTAAGGCTGGTCTTAATTAATGATAAAATCAATGGAAAGCCCACACAAAAGTGGAAACTGAACAACACTCTATGATAACTTGGTCAGGAAAGAAATACAGAAAGAAATTAAAGACTTTTTAGAATTTAATGAAAATGAAGACAAATCATACCAAAACTTGTGGGATACAATGAAAGCATGCTGAAAAGAAAACTCATAGCTCTAAGTGCCTACAGAAAGAAACTGGAGAGAGCATACAATAGCACATTCACAACACACCTGAAAACTCTAGATCACAAAGAAGCAAATACACCCACGAGGAGTAGATGGCAGGAAATAATCAAACTCAGGGCTGAAACAAAGTAGAAACAAAAGAACTATATAAAGAATAAAGAAAACCAGGAGCTGGTTCTTTGAGAAAATCAAAACCCTTAGCCAGACTAACCAGAGGGCACAGAGACAGTATCCAAATTAATAAAATCAGAACTGAAAAAGGAGACATAACAACAGAAACTGAGAAAATTCAAAAAGTCACCAGATCCTACTACAAAAGCCTATACTCAACAAAACTAGAAAATCTGGATGAAATAGACAATTTTCTAGACAGATACTAAGTACCAAATTTGAATCAGGATCATATAAACAATCTTAACAGTCCCATAACCCCTAAAGAAATAGAACCAGTCATTAAAAATCTCGAAACCTAAAAAAGCCCAGGACAAGATGGTTTCAGTGCAAAATTCTATCAGACCTTCTACGAAGAGCTAATACCAATTTCTTTAAACTATTCCACAAAATGGAAACAGAAGGAACATTACACAATTCAATATATGAAGCCACAATTATACTCTTACCTAAACCTCACAATGACCGAACAAAGAAAGAGAACTTCAGGTCAATCTCCCTTATAAATATCGATGCAAAAGTACTCAATAAATTTCTCACAAACTGAATTAAAGAACATATCAAAACAATCATCAATCATGATCAAGTAGGCTTTATCATGGAATTCGAGAATGGTTCAATATATGGAAATCCATCAAGGTAATCCACTATGTAAACAAACTCAAAGGAAAAAAAAAACACATGATCATCTCACTAGAAGCTGAGAAAGCATTTGATAAAATTCAACACCCCTTCATTAGAAAAGTCTTGGAAGAATCAGGAATTCAAGGCCCATACCTAAACATAATAAAAGCAATATACAGCAAACAGTAGCCAACATCAAACTAAGAAACTTGGAGCAATCTCACTAAAATGAGGGACTAGATATTGCTGCCCACTCTCTCACTACCTATTCAACAAAGTACTCAAAGTCCTAATCAGAGAAATTAGACAACAAAAGGAGGTCAAAAAGATACAAATTGTAAAGGAAGAAGTCAAACTATCTCTATTTGCTGATTATGTGATAGTATACTTAAGTGACCCCAAAACTTCTACCAGAAAACTCCTAAACCTGATAAACAACTTCAGCAAAGTGACTGGATATAAAATTAACTAAAACAAATCAGTATCCTTTCTCTACTCATAGGATAAACAGGCTGAAAAATAAATTTGGGGAAAGATACCATTCATAATAGTCACAAATAATATAAAATACCTGTGTGTGAGTCTAACCAAGCAAATGAAAAATCTGTATGACAAGAACTTCAAGTCCCTGAAAAAAGAAATCAAAGATCTCATGGGATGGGCTCATGGATTTCCCAGACTCATGGATTGGCAGCATTAATATAGTCAAAATGGCCAACACACTGAAAACAGTCTACAGACTAAATGCAATCCCTATCAAAATTCCAACTCTCTTCTTCACAGAGTTAGGAAAAGCAATTTGTAAATCATTTGGAATAACAAAAAACCAAGGATATTGAAAACTATTCTTAACAATAAAAGAACTTCTGATGGAATCACTACCTCTGACCTGAAGCTGTGCTACAGAGAAATAGTGATACAAACTGCAGGGTATTGGTACAGAGACAGGCATGAACATCAATGGAATAGAATTGAAGGCTCAGAAATGAACCTACACACCTATGGTCACTTAATCTTTGACAAAGGAGCTAAAATGATCCAGTGGAAAAAGGACAGCATTTTCAACAAATGGTGCTGGTTCAACTGGAAGTCAGCATGTAGAAAAATTAAAATTGATCCATTTTTATCTCCTTGCACAAAACTCAAGTCTTAGTAGATCAAGAAGCTCCACATAAAACCAGATACACTGAAACTAATAGAAGAGAGAGTAGGGAAGAGACTGGAACACAAGGACACAGGGGGAAAGTTCCTGAACAGAACATCAATGGCTTATGCTTTAAGATCAAACATTGACAATGGGACCTCATAAAATTGCAAAGCTTCTGTAAGCAAACGTCACTGTCAATAGGGCAAAACAGCAACCAACAGATTGGGAAAAGATCTTTACTGATCCTACATCTGATAGAGGGCAAATATCCAGTCTATACAAAGAACTGAAGAAATTAGACTCCAGACAATCAAATAACCCTACTAAATATGGGATAAAGAGCTAAACAACAAAAAAAAATCCTCAACTGAGGAAACTCAAATGGTTGAAGAGCACCTAAAGATATGTTCAACATCCTTAGCCATTGGGGAAATTCAAATCAAAGCAACCCTGAGATTCCACCTCACACCAGTCAGAATGGCTAAGATCAAAAACTTAGGTGATAGCAGATTCTGGCAAGGATGTGGAGAAAGAGAAGTACTACTCCTTTGTTGGTGGAATTGTAAGCTGATACAACCACTCTGGAAAGCAGTCTTAGAAAATTGGACATATTATTACTTGAGGTCCCAGCTATACCACTCCTGGGGATATACCAAAAAGATGCTCCAACATATAATGAGAACACCTGCTCTACTATGTTCATAGCAGACTTATTTGTAATAGGCAGAAGCTAGAAAGAACTCAGATGTCCTTCAAGAAAGGAATGGATACAGAAAATGTGGTACATTTATACAATAGAGTACTACTTAGCTATCAAAAACAATGATTTCATAAAATTCTTAGGCAAATGGATGGAACTAGAAAATATCATCCTGAGTGAGGTAATACAATCACAAAAGAACACACATGGTATACACTCCCTGATAAGTGGATATTAGCCCAAAAGCTTGAAATACCAAAGATACAACTCTCAGACCACATGAAGCTCAAGAAGAAGTAAGACCAAAGTGGGAGTGTTTTGGTCCTTCTTAGAGGAATAACAAAATACTCACAGGAGGAAATATGGAGACAAAGTGTGGAACAGAGACTGAAGGAGGAACCATCCAGAGACTACCCTACCTGGGGATCCAGCCCATGTATAGTCACCAAATACAGACACTGTTGTGGGTGCCAGGAAGTGCATGCTGACAGGTGCCTGATATAGCTGTCTTCTGTGAGACTCTGCCAGAGCCTGACATATACGGAGGGGGATGCTTGCAGTCAACCATTACACTGAGCACTGGGTCTCCAATGGAGGAGTTAGAGAAAGATCTGAAGGAACTGAAGGGGTTTGCAGCCCCATGAGTACAGCAACAATACCAACCAACCAGAGCTCCCAGAGCCTAAACAGCCAGCCTGGGAACACACATGGAGAGATCCATGTCTCCAGCCATATATGTAGGTGAGGATGGACTTGTTGGACTTTGGTGGGAGAGGAGGCCCTTGGTCCTGTGAAGACTGGATGCCCCAGTGTGGGGGAATGTGTGGGTGGAGAGGCAGGAGTGGGAGAGGCATACTCTCATGGAAGCATGAGGAGAGGGAATGGTATAGGGTGGTTCTGGGGAGTAAATGGGGAAAGGGGATAACATTTAAATTGTAAATAAATAAAATATTCCATTAAAAATAGAAATGCTGAAAAATCAAGCTTTTAATTTGTGTACTGGTAGCTAATATATAGCACATGGTTTACAATTACTTGTTCCTTTTTCAGATACTGCTAATCCTCAAATTTTGCAATTACTTATGCAAATACAACTCAATTTAAGAGAATGTGCTGTTTCTTAACTTTATAGGACATTTAAGAGCCCATACTGTATTGCTTGGACACCTTAGTGCAATGCCACAGCAGATTTGTATACCAGGCAGATTATAGGCCTTACACAGGAACAGTTAGCCAAACAATCTCATTATTTACATCATCAAAATAGTAATACCTTGAAGACAACAATTTGGTATTTCTAGAGAATGTACATGTCAAATTGTAAACACTTGTCCTGAGTGGTGTCAATTTCTAACTGTACCACATAATGGTGTTAATCCTCAAGGACTCACACCTAGTCAATTATAGCAGGATGTTATTCATATTTCTGATTTTAGACAATTAAAATATACACATGTGACTATTGACACCTTCTCAGGCTTTCTAATTGCAACTGCTTTAACAGGAAAAGCACTAAAAATGAATTAGTTATTGCCTACATTGTTTCTCTATGCTGGCTGTTCCAAATCAGATTAAAACAGATAATGGCACTGGCTATTACAGTTGAGCATTTGAGACTTTTTGTCAACAATTTAATATTATCCTTATTACTGGGATTCCTAATAATACTTAAGGACAATGTATTGTGGAACAGGCCCATGGAACTTTAAAACAATATCATCAAAAATAAAAATGGGGTGTTGTACCTCTGTATACCACAAATTCATTTAAGTCATGTTCTTTTTATTTTAAATATTTTAAAATGTGGATGCCAAGGAACTCTCTGCTGAGTGTCTATGGCACCCTACAACTTGGCAAACTTACGCCTAGGTGAAAAGAAGGATCCTCTTACTGGCATATGGCATGATTCAGATCATGTGTTTAATATAAGGAAGGGGGAATGTTTACATTTTTCTACAGGATGCTGAAGGAGCATGATGGATGCCTGAGTGATTTGTGAGACACGCTGTTGCTGGGACAAAGAATGATGCTCACCTGTGAGCTTGCTGAGTGCCCTGACAATGTTGACTGGGAAGGTGCATTGGAAATATATTCCTGATTCATCTTTTCTTGCCTATATCCCAGATGGGACAAGCTGCTATGCCTCAAGTTTTTAGATCTTGTGGGATAGAGAATCAAAGAGAGAAGCTATAATGACTCTTGTGTTTTTCTTAAATGTGTCCAGTTATTCTGACTCAATCATAGAAATCAATACAGTATTGGAAATAACAGTCTTCATTTGGAAGGTTGGTTCTGGACATTTTCAGTGACATTGGAAGTTATCTGTAGTTCTTTATGTTGTTATGTTTGTAAGAGATAAAGTTGGGACAGGATCTGGATTTCACAGTGTCAGTGCATGTGTTAAGGCTCTTTTAATTGTCATGTTAATATTACTTTTATTTCTTCTACAGTATTTAATGTAAGTTGTATCGATTGTATACTTTCTAATTGTGTTAGTGTGTTGAAGCCTGGCATGTCTGTTATGGGGGGGGGGGTCTATCAATCAGCTTTTGTTTTGTTGCCCTGAGCATTACAGGATCTTGATATTCTGTAAAAAGCTTGCAGGTACTGGAAGAAGTGAGTCAGGCTTTAAGCAGAAGAAGAGGGTAGTGAGCTTGATTATTGCTGGTATAACAGCTTTAATTATGTTAATAGCTAGCACCACGGCTTCTGCAATTGCTTTGACACAAGAAGTTAAGACAGCTACTTTTGTTAATCATTTAGCAAAAAATTTTACTAATATGTTGGGTATTCAAGAGGATTTAGGAAGGCATTTTGAACAATGGTTGATGCTCTTTATCCTATTCAGATTATTGGAAGGAGGTTCAGAATTTAAGAGTAAGGAGCCATCCTGAGTGTCATGCCAAATGCCAATGGATTTGTGTTACTTCTAAAATGTACTATGACAGTCATTATAATTACAGAAAAGTTTAAAGACACTTTCAGGGTATTTGGCATAATTCTAACACTGGATGTTTTAACTTTGCAAAGTTATAAATTTAAAGAATGCTGCTCTGCTAAGCTTTGATGCTGCAGATACAGCTGATAAAATTACCCATGGCCTGAGGTCAGTGTTTTCATTTTGGTCAAGTTTCAAGATGGCTTATATAGCTTGATCATGCTTGTCCTTTTTGTCCTGGGAATACTTTTTTCCTGCCCTTGGTGTTGGTGTTAAAGCTTGTCTTTAACAACATCAACATATTGGCAGCCAAGTACATCGCTTGAACCTGAAAATGTACCCCCAGACAGAGTTATTAAATTAACAGGCTGGCAAGCCAAGGACGGGTAAGATTCTGCACTGAGCCTTACCGACCTAAGTCATAAATGCATTGCTTTTGGTAATGCATATTCCACAATGGATAAGGAAGACATTCTTGTTAGAATGACCTAAGACAGGCTTAGCCTTGTTAATGAAATAAAAAAAGGGGGAGAGGCAGAGAGCCATTGGGGATGCTTGTCAAGAATCTGACATGGGCCAAGAACAAAGAAATGGGCTGCTTGGCAGGAAGATGACATTGTCCAAGGACAAGGAAGTAGGCTTCAAACAGGAATCTGACATTAGGCTAGAACAAAGAAGTAATTTCAGGTAGGAATATAAATCTTAGGCTAGAACAAAGAAGTAATTTCAGAGATGAATCTAAATTTTTGGCTAGAACAAGGAAATAGGCTTCAGACATGAAAATGACTTTGGGCTAGGACAGGGAAATATCCTCAGATATTTTGGTCATCCTGACAAGTGCCCTTAGAAACAGTGATCACAGAGATGCTCAAGGGACTTTGTTTATTGTTTTGCTTGTTCTTTGACTATTTGTGTTTATTGTCTTTCTTGTTACTTTACTATTCACATCTATTTTACTGCTAGTTCCTCAACCTAGAACTTAATAATTGCATAGAATTAAAATGGTATAAAAGCATATTGGGAAAAAATAATCTCAAGAATTTACACCAAGTGAAAACATCTTTAAATAGCGTCTTAGGGTTGAAAAGTAGAAATTGTATGTATTATAATTGCTATTCTATTGCTATGATGAAATTCCATGACCACAGCAATTTATAAATAAACTTATAGCAATGCATTTCATTGGTAACTTACTTACAATTTCAGAGGTTTAGTCCATGATCATCATGGTGAGACTATGGTGGTAGGTGAGCAAGCATGGTGCTGAGTAGTAGCTGAGAGCTTACACCTGATCTGTGATTTGCAGGAAGAAAAAAGAGACTAGACCTGCTGTGGGCTTTGGAAACCTCAAAGCCTAGCCTCAGTGACAGAACTTCTTCACAAGGACAAATAGTCTGAATCAATGCCAATGAATTTCATTAAATGGGACCAAGCCTTCAAACATATGAGCCCAAGGGGGCCATACTTATTCAAATCACCATAGCATCATATACAGATTACAATTCTGACAGATATTTAGATATATGCTTGTGGTTATTTGAATATGCTTGGCCCAGGTAGTGTCACTATTAGAAGTTGTGACCCTTTTAGATGAGGCATGGCCTAGTTCAACCACAAATACATAAACAATAAGCTTAGCTGGGTGGGTTCCTGCCCCAAGGTCACTACTACCTTAATCTATTTACGTCTTTTAACCCAAAATTCAGCTCTACTCCATTTCATTATGCTCCTTTAATACTTGAACCATACATCCTGTAGTTTTCTTTTCTAACCTTACTATGCTTGATCTAAATGCTCTTCAAGAGAGTAAATCAGAGGACAAAGTTTATGCTGGACTTTTTTTGAGACTTCTTTTGTCAATGCAATAAATATAAATCTCTTTACCTTAGCATCAAGCAGACTCCAGACCAAAGCAAAAAGCAGCAACATTCTTCATCAAAACAACATAGGAGTAATCTCCAGAGTTCAAATCACCCTCAGTACCACCATCTTCTATTTTACTACTAGGATGGCCCATTGTGTCCCACTTAAAGCATTACAGTGCTTTCCAAAGTCTACTAACATTCTTTTTTTTTTTTTTTTCTGAAACCTCTTGAGCCTGTAGGCCTCCAGAGTTTCTCCAAACCGAAACATGAACAGACCTATAGAGTTGCCTTGGTCATGGTGCCTTTGTCATGTTGCCTTTGTCACAGCACAGCAATAAAACTCAAACTAAGACACTGCTCTTAATAAAAAAGTATGCTTTTGGAAAATACATTTAGTTGTACTTCAGTACCTAGAAGTTATGTATAGAAACACAGAAGCCAAGGACTAAATTAATTTTTTTGAAAAGCAAAAGACAGACCAGCGTAAGTCTTGTTGTCAGACAAAGTCTGGTTTGAAGTTGGAATTGAGCCAGTTTCCTGCCAGAGAATAAAGAGTTCAATAAGAACTTTCTTCCTCCTACCTCTTTACAAGACTTTTTAAGTTAAAATTCTCCTTTATGCTTTAGCATATCATCAGATCAGCTTTAAGCTAGTTTCTCCCTTGCTCATATGGTGTCTAATTGTTGAAGTGTCAATGGGATTTAAAACCCATGTAGTATAGCACACAGTGAACACCAAGACTAATGACAACAGGTTTTGCTAATATCTACAATACCAAGTAATGTCTTTACAAATACTATAGCATGAAAACATTTGAAGTGATATACTGATTTTCTATTTTATATGAGCAACTAAAAATGGTATGCCACAATTCTGACTGGCTTCATAATCTTAGCTGTATAATGCATGAGTCAATAAGACACAAATGCAGGAGACAGTAAGATATAGTCTTTAGTGGACACTCTATTAGAGAAATAGAATCTACCTTCCTTCAGGCCAGAGTTTACCCAGTTGGTGAGCACAGACATTGCCAACTGGTCTTCAATTCTTAGAGACTTTATCAAGCAAAACAAACAAACAAATAAACAACAACAAAAAACAAACCAAAACAAAAACTCACTGATGAATCTTATTTCATTTCTGGCAGCTGAAGCGTTTATTAAACTCTTGATTGTTTTTGTGTCTTCTTAAGCATTTTGTCTTTCCCTCTCATATCTTAACAAAATTAGTAGAATGATGGGGGAAATGTCTTAGCAGCTGTAATTGCTTCTTCTACTACAGAGGATTGGACACCTTCTTCTGGCATCTTGGGGCACCACCACTTTCATGCTTTATGCCACATATAAGAACACATGTACACATAACTTAAAAATAATAAAATCAATATTTTAGAAAATAAACTAGTAACATAACTAGCTAGAGTTTTGATAGTTATAAAGAAGATGAGCCCATAGTATTTGAGAAATAAATACATAAGACATATTTCATTATAACAAATTAAAAGTAATTAAGCTGTACTTTTATTTTGAAAATAAAATTTTTCGAGTTACAAAACTTATTAAATCAAAAGTATTCTATCATCCCACTCTGAGATAATAACTCTTAGGAATAGCTTTAGAAAAACAATAATGGAAGGGAACACTGATGGAGTATGTGGGCTGGGAAACCCTAAGTAAAATACAAAATGTATCCATCTAATGCAAAGTAGAAATAAGTATTTGCTTGATCTGCTTTTTATAGTTGATCTCATTCAAAAGGCCAAGAGGCAATTACGTCAATATTCTTTAAATTGAAAGCTAATTTCCATCATATTTTCTACTGTAATAATACCAAATAGAAAATTGAAAAATTAGAGGCAAGTATTGTGGTGAAAATTTAGAGGCCGCCACAGCAGTAGGAGCCCAGAGGGGCTTCCGCACTGTGGCGGGTCCCACATTCAGGAGGAATCCTATGATTCCAGCGGCCTAGAGGCTTTGGCAGCGGCAGGCCCCAATAACACAAGGAAATCCTTGCTTCCAAAAAGGTTTATTGTCATGGCGGATGATAGATGGATCTAGGTGTACCCCCCAGAACTCAGGGCAGTCCTGAGTTATATAGAGAAGGAAAAAGGGGGAGGATTGGGGGAGGATCTGGGGGAGGCATGCTTAATTTGCTCTGCCCTTTGGCCTTCATTAGTATGTAAATCCTTAGGGCCTGAGGCCTATAGACTGGCCTATGTGACTGAACAATGTAATTCTATGGAGACCGTGACTGCTTTTCAGGATCCTGGATTCTGGGGGGCACCAAACTCCTGCCGGTTCTCACGAAGAATCCCATGCAGATTCTCTGCAGAGTCTCGGGGTTCTAGGCACCTGCTCAAACATGACCCAGGATACCCTTACGCAGTCCCACATCTCCTCCCCTTTACTTTTTTAAAAAACGGGGATCACTGTGAAAATTTTGGATGAGGAAGTCGAAAGAAAGCACTATGTAGGCCAGAGGGGTTAGCACCATTAAGTCACAGGATAAGGGGAGTTGGGGGGGTAGGGAAGGCAGGGGATATCAAATCAATTGAATTTAGGTGGTACAGTTTGAGGGTAGTAATATCTGACTAATCTAGATAGACATTACATTTTCCTCACTAACATGTAACTTTAGCTATTTGACTTTGGCAAAAGAGTTCATTTGTAGCTGGAAGGTCTGAATCTGTCCATAGGACTCAGTAAACATCTCTGGATCTTGGCATGTGTCTCTGGATCTCAGCATGTCTCTGGACTCTGAAGTCAGGTGGTGTGGCTGTAAGAAGACAGCATGGCATCCTAGGCAGGTTTCAGGAGGCTCCACAAGTCTCTGCTGGACTTGTGGGAGCACCTGTAGAATAATCACAACAGGGAAGCGGCACCCCAGCAGGGGGATGTCTGTAAAGGGTGTGTAGTAAGCATTAGGCTACTTGGGATCAGGCACATCATGGTGTGCCGTTGACATTCTAGAAAGCAAAGGTGTTTGAGGAAATTTTAGTCTTAGAAGTCTCCTTTGAGTCTGTTTTAGCTGGCTGAGGAAGAAAATCATATTAATTATGTAGGCACCAACAGTTTGTCTGTAAAAGGAAACTAGTTGTTAATTAAGAGCTGAAAGATGGTGATCAGCATGTTGATTTAACCTGTGGAAGTAGATTTAGATGACTTTCAAACCTTGAAGAAATTTTAAAAGTTGAAAAAAAAATGTTGGGAATATATCATGAGTGAAAAGGAGACATTTAAACAAAAAGCAAAAAATTTTGGGTTGAAAAGCACAAACACTGTTGTTTTAGGCATTCCTGTTAGGGTAAAAGGCATTAATGGCGGGAAAGCACGAACATTGTTGTGGGTATTCCTGTTAGGGAGAAAAGGTTAATGGTGGATTTAGAAGTAGTGGAGGAGAGGCCTGTTCTGCCATGTGGTGGTTGGGCTACCACATGGTGGCTGGGTGCTCTAGCAGAGAGGCCAAGGAATTCCCCCTGCTGTTTTTCTTAGAGAAAAGAAAGGCTAACTTTGAAGAAAAGCTCAAAGCAATTAATATGGGTGTTTGATAGGAAAGTTAGAAGGAGTGAAAGGCTTGTGTGAAACTGAGCCATGGTGGTGAGACACCTGGAGGCTAACAAAGAGTAGCTCTTGGGAGAAGCCAGCAGCTCTCAGTCAGTCGAAAAGCTGACTCCTGGGGGAGGGGCAAACCTCTTGGCAGGCAGAGTGTGGGAGATTTTTTTGGGGGGAGGGGTAAAGAATGGGGATTAAGGAGTCTCTGCCATTTTGTAGGGAACAGTTGGAGAAGAGGGAGAGAGAGAGAGAGAGACTTAGTCTTTTGAGCCAGGCAGGAGCTAGTGGTAGTTAAGATTCAGAAAGAAAACGTTGGCCCGAAACACGTGGAGAGAGAAAGAGGGAGAAAGGATAGAGAGAGACCCGCCTAGTCTTGGGGACTAGGCTGGGGTTACTCACAGTTCCATGGAGAGGGTCTTGGCGGGCGCCAGCGCGGGGTACTCTTGGGACTGGCTTTGTCCGAATCTTCTACCACCTGTAGGGAACGATGTAGGCCCATGTGTGGGCACACGCGGGCGTGAATCTCTGTTGTGTTGTGGGTCCGTGCATCTGCCATGATGCAGTAGGTCAGCATGGCAGGAGCACATAGGATCTTGGCTGAGTTTATTCTCTGCAACAACAGGCGAGCGCGGCGGGGTCCCACCCAGCATGGGGAATTTTTACTCAGGTTCCACGGGGGTGTAGAGCTCTTGGACTGGGGATCTCCAGGCCAGAAGTTAGCCAGAAACTGACTGGTCTCAAGCCCTTGGCTCTCAGGACTGAGACAGGGGCATGTGGACTCACTTCGGACAACTCACTGTCGAGAAAAATGAAAGAGATTGGGGATCCCTGTGCTCTGATACAGCCAGGGACTGACTGGTCTCAAGCCATTGACTCTCAGGACTGAGACGGGGGGGGCGTCCGGGGGGGGGTGGCGGCGGGGGGGCTCATGTCGGATAACCCACAGCGGAGAAAAGGAGGGGGATAGGGGAAGAAGAAAGAGGCCCTAGCAGCACCCATGGAAGAGACTGTACTTGTTTAGCAGACTCAGCGGCCTGGCCAGTTTGTTTGAAGATGTGGGTCCTCGTGGCTGGAATGCAGAGATCTTCTAAGTGAGAGATTAAGCAGTTGTAGCTTTAGTCAGCATGGGAGAAGCGCGGAATCTTTACTGAGTCGATTCCTCACAGCACCGGACAAGCAGGGCAGGAAGCTCAGCTGCGTTCTGTAGCAGACTGGGGTGGCCCGGTTCTTGAAGTCCATGGGTGTCTGTGCCCCATATTGGGTGCCAAAATGTGGTGAAAATTTAGAGGCCACCACAGCAGTGGGAGCCCAGAGGGGCTTCCGCACTGTGGCGGGTCCCACATTCAGGAGGAATCCTATGATTCCAGCGGCCTAGAGGCTTTGGCAGTGGCAGGCCCCAATAACACAAGGAAGTCCTTGCTTCCAAAAAGGTTTATTGTCATGGCGGATGATAGATGGATCTAGGCGTACCCCCCAGAACTCAGGGCAGTCCTGAGTTATATAGGGAGGGAGAAAGGGGGAGGATAGGGGGAGGATCTGGGGGAGGCATGCTTAATTTGCTCTGCCCTCTGGCCTTCATTAGTATGTAAATCCTTAGGGCCTGAGGCCTATAGTCTGGCCTATGTGACTGAACAATGTAATTCTATGGAGACCGTGACTGCTTTTCAGGATCCTGGATTCTGGGGGGCACCAAACTCCTGTCGGTTCTCACACAGAATCCCATGCAGATTCTCTGCAGAGTCTCGAGTTCTAGGCACCTGCTCAACCATGACCCAATATACCCTTACACAGTCCCACAAAGTATTATTTCAAAAAATTATTATAAATTTTAAAATGGATATTGTACATTTGGGTGCACTACAATTTGTGTTCTTAGGTATATAATTACAACTTCCTCAGAAATTTACACATAAAGATGCAAACACAGAGGACAGACTACTTACATGTTCCAATTACAAACAAAATATGAGACTCCATTTGAAATTAAATTGTCAGAGTTTTAAGAACTCATTACGTCAGATAAAACTTAGCTGTATAATTCTGCCTTGATGTCCTTTTAAGAGACTGCAGTTAAATTCAGAAAAACAGATGAAACAGATATGTACTTTACCTTAATGGAAGAGTGAGGAGACACAAAAGATATATGAACTCATCATGACTGTGACAGAATTCTTAAGACCTGTAAGTAAGCTCAAGCCGTAACAAACAAACTCACTCCATTCCAGCATGAAGGGGAAAAGTGAGTACAAAGTCTCATCCATAGCCAAGAAGCTATTCACAAATGGTAGCTTTTTGGGGTGGTAAAAATCAGTTTTCCTCAATGCAATAAACACATATTATACTGACAATACTCTAAGACAGATTCCATGATCAGGAGTAGTTGTCAAACATAAATAAGACTCTGTATTTTAGTGCTGTTTTTCTTTTGTAACTGTTTACAAAACATTAACTTAACGTTTAAGGGAAAATATTAAGTCTGGTGGGTAGTAGGATGGGCTGAAGGATCTAGTAGTAGTTGTAAACGGAAAGAATATAATAAAATATACTGTATGAAACTCTTAATGTATAAATCTTTTAATTTAATAGAGATTGCAGTTAGATCACTGTAGGAGGAGCTAAGGTGGGAGGAGTAGGAGAGAAAGAGGAAAAGGAAGAGGAGGAGCTAGGGAAAGCAGAGATGTAGGAGGATGGAGAACCACACAAGTATGGAGAGCAGTCACAGGTAACAACTTATATTTAGGTTATCTAATGGGGAAACAACTCTAATTGTATGGGCATATCGTTATTGAGCATTACTAAACATATAAAGTCTTTGATTGATATTTAAAAATTAGAGTCTCATTTTTCTACTGGGCCAGTATGGATGGTGAAAATTGGCAGAGCCATCTCCCACACTGGCATCTTGTGGGTGGCAGGGTTGGTGTTTCTGGTTGGCCGTTTCTAGCTGCAGCACACACGTGGCCTCTGGCCATGGAACATGGTGTCTGAACTAGGCAGAGCCTCTGCAGCTTAGATAGTCAGCTTGACCGAGGCTATATTTAAATAATTACTGCAACAGATCAAGGCAGTTATGTTTGCTTCCAATGTGAGAAGCTGATCTAAGAAGATTTTAACATGTGGAAGTGAAAACAGTTGGGCCTCTGAATATTTTTCTCAGCATTGATGATCCACATGACCTTCCTAGTATAATTTGCTTC
This sequence comes from Grammomys surdaster, assembly GCF_004785775.1. NCBI lineage: Eukaryota > Metazoa > Chordata > Mammalia > Rodentia > Muridae > Grammomys > Grammomys surdaster. Next base: position 9,211,788 of record NW_021621185.1, read on the forward strand.
AGGTTAGCAGCGTGCTATGGTTTGACTGTATGTGCCATTCTAAAACTAGTATATTGGGACTTAAATGTAAGAAAAAGGCAGTATTGTACTAAGGTTTGTATTGCCTAGGTCAGTGATAGTAATTTGGAAGGGTTTGTTTTCCAAAGAATCTATATCATTCTGAATATATCTAACAAGCTGACACTATATTTAGATGTAAGTGATGCTCACAGGTATTCTTGTGGTGAAGAAAAGGAATTTCTATCAATTTCAGACAAAATATAGTTTGTAAAAGAAGCTGCTTCTCTTAACGTACGAGACTGTGGCAATTTTAGACCTGGCTTGAGTGTTCAATAGCATAATAACCACTTCCCCAAGCCTGGCTTGAACAGATAGCTTCATGGTATGCTTCTCTAGAGATGAATTCCAGCTGTTGTTACTCAGACTGAGTTGATAAATTGGGATTGGCATCAAAAACAATAAACTAAATTTGACAGTTTTCTCTTTTAGGAGCTAAGCAAAAGCTTTCAAAATGTGAGTGTGTTTAATTTTATTAAATGAATTTAAATGGATATGAAAACAGCAGCTGTGAAGTCTTTCTAGGTACAAAGATTATACCAGTTTCAAAGGGGATCTGGGGCTTTCTTTAGGAACTCAAGTTTTATGAATATAAGTCTCTCATGGATGGTACATACTGAAGCTTTCTCCATCAGTCAATAGGGCACATCACAGCATACAAGATGACATGACATGTTCTCTATCTATGCATTATTCTTTTCTTCTTGTATTCAGCTCATCAACAGAGGATGATAGGAGTGTGTGTTTAATACCCCAGAATAAATTTGCCAATAAAAATAATAGAGAGAAAAAATCTCTTCTTTTATAAAATGTGTATCCTCACAAAATGAGGGAAATAAAAGAAGGCTATATATGTTGCATAGATTTAATGTGTCCCTGTGGTACTTCACAAGTTGTTTGTTTTTCTTCACCTGTAATTTACTTTGACATCTGTGAAAGACTATCTGAAGCATGACTAGTTGCAATTTTCTAGCTCTCAATAGTGATATAATTAGGGGATTTGCAGGCATTGTAGACTTAATTGACATGTAAACAATATGCTTGTGGATGATAAGTACAGGATAATTTACATATCAAAGAATCAAACATAAATAAGAAGCTTTTTGCTTCTTAATTCTTCTGACAGATCCTTTTTGATGGCTTTTTTTTCTTATAATTATATTATCAGTGTAGGTTTTCCTCAAAATAAGAATATTTATTTTGTCCTTGGTAGGCATTCAAATGTTAGAGTGATATGTTGAAAACTAAATGGAAAGCCAATTTATACAATTTAGAAGTAAAATCAAGCAAATGAGAAAGAGTTGAATGTTTGCACAAATAGAAAAGTGATTTGCAAAATAAATACTTATTCTGGAGCAGAATGTGGGTTCTCCAGTCTTCTTCCCTACCAGTGTAGTGACTAAGAGACTCCATGACAGAAGCCAGGCTGGAGTTGAAATATCCTACATGTTTAGAAGACGTGCATCCTTAGGAATGCCTGGACACATTATGACCCTGCTTCTTGTCTTTTTTCTTTTCTTGTATAAGCAAAATGGAAATAAAAATACTTAGGTTATTTTTCTCTTCTTAGCTTCTCTTAATAGCTAATTTTCTAGGAAATCCTTGTCAGGAAATCCTATTAACAAAGCATTCAGAACACCTAGTTGTTAATTTTTAGAACTGTCTTGATTTGGCTACATACTGCTTAGATATATCAATATTTCTCAGGGAGGGCATTTTATGGTCACATTGATAATTGTTGTGACTTTTCTTGGAAAATGTATTCAACTCATAAAGGGTTGAAATAGCTACTTTTCTTTTGATATGATAAAATACTATGACCTTAGCAACTTATTAAAGAAGGCATATGGTTAAGCTTATGGTATCAGATGGTTAGAGTCCATGATAGAGGAACAAAGGAACAAAATAGAGCTCACATCTTAACCTACAACCAAAGAGGCATGCTGAGAATGGAATGAGCCTTTTGAAATCCAAAAGCCTGCACAGATAACATGCCTCCTCTATCAAGGTCACATTTTCCAATTCTTCCCAAGCTGTTCCACCAACTGGTGACCAAATATTCAAATATATGAACCTATAGGAAATCACTCAGCATACTGGGAAAAGATCAAAGAGATGATTTCTCCAATATTTAGCTTGATGAACCAACAATTTTATTATGGTTGCTTATAGTACCAGTGACTGAAAAGCAACCTCGTTGCTGAAAAATTCACCCCATTGTGGATGATTCTGGTAAAAGCCTTATCTCAGGCACTCTATCACTAAACTACAGGGCTCCAAGATTGAATTCCCAGCAATTATTCAATGTGTATATAACCTTAGTAAGGGACCACATGAATGTTTGAAATCTAATGATCTTCCAGATCCCAGCACATTACAAGTCTTCATTGCTCTAGGAAGAAGTGTTTGAATTTGGAAAAATCAGGTACAAAGCAATGACATTAATATTCAAATCAGGACACTGAACCAAATTCCATGCAAAGAGTGGATGAGTCCATCTAATATGTTCAGAATCCAAATATAATAAAAGCTTGAGGAAAAAAGACTTCTTACCCTCTGACTGTTTTTGGTTCAGGATGTAATTCTGCCTTTCAACTGACATGCAGCCAATTTCTAACCATCAACTCCCCTTGGTCTTCAGCATGATGCTGATTGCAGATCTTGAGCTACTTGCCATCCATGGTCATACACAGATACCAAATTCTACACTAAATTGATATCTCTATTTCTCTCTTTTGCTTTATTTCTGTGAATTGAATAAGCCTGATGAATATAAACTCTGCTCACATTTGTTCAAGGTTTCATTATGACTCTTTTGAATACTGCAATATGTGTCTGTATGACTTCCAATCTTGTTTCTTGTTGTCTTTATTCTTAATGCAATACACAGTGAGCCCTCTAACATTTAAGTCAGACTGTATCTCCTTTACTCTAAAAGCTTTGCTGACTCTCTCTCTCTCTCATTAAGAATCAAGGTAACAACAAAGGCTTGTAAGACTGTACTTGACCCAGCCCCAAGACTCAGCCCCTAATGACCTCTGTCATATTAGGTAGTCTCTTGTTGCTATGGTCCAAACTGACCTGTAGTTGTTCCTTGAGCCAGATAGGCAATCTCTTGCCTTAGGAACACTCTTCCCATGGATAGATCTAGATTTTACAATATATTAACTCCTCCATGAGGTCTGTCTTAGTAAGGTTTTCTATTTCTTCACAAAACATCATATCCAAGAAGCAAGTTGGGGAGGAAAGGATTTATTCAGCTTACACTTTCCACATTGCTGTTCATCACCAAAGGAAGACTGGACTGGAAGTCAAGAAGGTCAGGAAGCAGGAGCTGATGCAGAGGCCATGGAGGGATGTTACTTACTGACTTGCTTCTCCTGCCTTCCTCAGTTTGCTTTCTTTTAGAACCTAGGATTCCCAGTCCATGGATGGCACCATCCACAATGGGCCCTCCCACTCTTGATCACTAATTGAGAAAATGCCTTACAGCTGTATCTCATGGAGACATTTTCTCAAGGGAGACTCCTTTCTCTGTGATAACTCCAGCTTGTGTCAAGTTGACACACAAAACCAGCCAGTACAAGATTCATATTAACTGTTCAATTTAAAGTTGCAATCTAGTGCTCCATAACTTAACCATTATCATTTTCCAGCAGATTCTCTCAGATAGCATGCTAATGCTGTTATTGTTATACAATATACAATTGATTTTGTTGTAATTATTCATCCTTCATAAATCTTAAGATTTTAACTCAACAAAGAAAGAGAACTGAGTCTGCTGAATTTTGTATGCTTGCCAAAATATTTCTAAAATTTTTAAAAAATATTTTTGCAAAAAGTCAGAAATATCTTCACTCCCACTGTTAGAAGTCATCCCCAAACCCCATGCTAAACAACCACAACATAAATCCAGAGGGTCTAGCACAGATACATGCAGGCTCCATGATTGCTGCTTTTTTTCTATGAGGCCCTTTGGACCCTACTTAGTAGATTCTGTGGGCCATGTTGTCCTGGTATCTTCAGCCACTCTGGCTCCTGCCTTGTCCAGCCTTGAGATGCGGGTTTGTGCCTGGCCTTACTGCATCTTGTTAGTCTGTGTTTAGTTGATATCCCTGAGAGGCCTGCTCTTTTCTGAAGGGAAATGGAAAAGCATTGAATCTGGGAGAGACAAAAGGTGGGGCAGGATGGGAGGAGGTGCAAGGAGGAGTGGACGTTTGAGAGAAGAATAAATAAAAATATTTGGAGAATTATAATATAATGTTAACGTATCTTTCTTTCTGTTTCTTCTTCTAAACTCTCCTATATGTGCCTCCCTGCTCACTTTCTAATTTAAATACTACTTTTTTTTGCATTAATGGTTATTTCTAAATAAGTACAGCATTGCTCAGTCTGTATCATGACTTTTTGTTTGTTTGTTTGGTTTGTTTTGTTTTTTGTTTTTTTAAAGACTGGGTTTCTCTGTGTAGCCCTGGCTGTCCTGGAACTCACTCTGTAGACTAGGCTGGCCTTGAACTAAGAAATCCGCTCCTCTCTGCCTCCCAAGTGCTGGGGTTAAAAGTGTGTGCCACCACTGCCTGGCTATGTATCATGACTTATATATGATTTTAGGGTTGACCATTTGGCAGTGATCAATCAGTTGGTATGCTCTTCCCTGGGAAGAAGCACCTCTCCTACTCCCACTTTCCTCAACTGACTATAGTTCTTTGAGGCCTAGGCATCATAGGCTTATCCACATGTAGTTAGCTGTTTATTGTTCTGCTCACATTTGTGCAAGCATGTGGTGAGGCTTTATAGGTTTAGCTTTTAATACTTTTATAAGACAAAATCTCATAGCAAACTCCTTTCGGCTTTCACAATCTTTAGGACACCTCTTTTACAAAGTTCCCCATAGAAGAGAATCCATAACCAGTAATTTTACTAAACCAACCTAATTTCTAAAAATATTTGTCCTTTCCACAGAGTGACAAGTGCAGTCCTTGACACTCATCAAGAAAAGTATTCTTTGAGAAAATCAATGAATCAAAACACAGAGTTGTGGATGCCAGTGCCAATCTACAACTACAGAACACTTTGCTTTTTGTAAAATGCCATTATCCTTTACTGATTCTTACTTGATGAAGGGGTGAAGCATGAAGTGATAAGATATAATTATTTGTACTAAAAGATTAAAATGTGTTATACACTATAGAGCCCAGTAATATTTTCCTTTCTTTGCTACGTAGTAGTCTGATACACAGACATATTTAAAATTCAAATAAACATATTTTATGTAATCCTTTGTAGAACCTACTGCTATGGGCACATTTTGAAGAGATCTAACTTTGAAAATATACACTCATACATGGAAGCAAGGGCATGAACACATAGCCACACCCACACCCACACAAACATAAAACATACACAAGAAGAAATGAATGAAGAAAGCTCAGAGATAGCAAAAATCAGTGACAAAATATACATTAATAGACTGCAACAACCATCTCAGTTAACACAAGAACAATGTAGTTAATTGAATAATACAAAAATATTAATATCCTGCATTATGTGAGGAATATATCAAAACTCTTAAATATATTTTATATATAAAACCAAATATATTAAAATTAATATCAAAATTCTTCTTCGTAGTTCAGTTTTATTTTACGTTATTTATTACATTTAATTAATATCTCCAGAAAGTTGTCATTCTAGGGTGAATACATACTGTTCTACAAATACCAGCATATTGTTATCCTATTTATAAAGTACTGTTATGGGATTTTAATTTGTAAACTGCAGTTCTTGGGGCAGAGGAGTCACATCTATATTAAACAATCTACAAAACTGATTAACCGACTCCATAGCTTCCACCAACTGCAGGCCCAGAATGTCATCAGACAGTCTCTGAGGACAGAGATTCACCCACTATGTAATTACCCAGTTACCTGATGTTATGCATGCAGTAGAGAAGTGTCCTTATTTATTACTTTCTTTGGGCTTTTACATTAAAAATTTCATGAATGTGTTGTCATTGCACCATCGTGTTTGGGAAATCTGTTTCTAAATTATGATTACTACATGTGTTTGGTTACAGAAAGAAAATATTTGAATTGAGAGTTGTGATTTTGTATCACTATTACTCAACAAAAATGACAAAAGTAAGAATTTTAACCTATAGTTTTCTATTGTTTCTTATTCCAAGTTCTAATCTTGTTGCTATTTATCCTTAGGAAACACTACCTTAAATGGTCCACTGGTCTAATTCTATGAAATCCTAAGTACATAACAATCATCACAGATTCAGAACATGGTCTCCTTTCTCTAGGAGAGTCTCACTCACAATTTGATTGAGTTTCTTACTCATTCACTTGATTATGATAAGGTCGGGGAGAAAGTGCATGCATGTCCATAATCACAGCAACTAGCAGGCAAACAAAGGACAATTGTAAATTTGAGGACAGTCTGAACAATATAGCAAGACTCTGAGATTGTATTTTGATAAAATAAAAAGAAATACAATTGTGCTATGCATGTGTTTATGAATGTGTGTGAATATATATATGAATATATACATAAATGTATGCTTCAATCTCTTAAAAAGCATCCATTGAAGGCATATGTGTGGGATGAAGTTTAAGAGTGGTAGTATTTTTTTCTAACATGGATACTGCCCAAGAAATTGAGACAGAGACTTGTAGATTTACTTAACAAGCCTTAAGTGCAATAACTAAGCAGATATTCCTAACCATCTACGCTACCTAGCTATTTCTCAGTCACATGCCCTGAGTTACTTGCTTTCTCATTGGCTTGTTGGCTTGCTTTGCTGTTACTGACTGTCTTCATGAAAAACTCCCTTGGCAACTCCTCCTCATGCCTGACCTCATGGCTACCTCCTCCTCCTCCTCCTCCTCCTCCTCCTCCTCCTCCTCCTCCTCCTCCTTCTCCTCCTCCTCTTCCTCCTCCTGCTGCTGCTCCTCCTCCTCCATCTTGTGGCCCTTTTCTCTTGCACCCTCACCTACCTCATGGAGGTGAACTCCTTTTCCCTGGTTCTTCCCCCTGGGACCCCTAGCTGTTCAGCCTTTTATTAACCAATCTGAGATAATTGGGGAGACATTGAAGTACAAAGTCTTATAACAATCAAGTGTCCTAATAATTTGATTTATTGGGCTATCATTACTTTAAAACTAGATGAAATATGTTGTTATTATAACAACTGGGACCTAACAGCTTAATGCTCCCAATTTAATTTATGCCCCTAGATAATTATGTTTCTCCACATTGCTTTAAACTAACTGGAATATAAATAAAATGTTTAAGTATTAATGGAAAAAGTTCAAGAATGTTCATGTAAATACAACTTTGTAATTCATATCTGTATTCCCCAACATATATTTAGGTGTGTCTATATATTTAACATAATGTAAATATATGTTCTATACCTTCTTTCCCAAATATTAAATAGCTTAAAATCTAAACATCCCAAACATTGTCTGAGATATACTATTTCAATCATGTTTTCCTTATGCTTCTCGAGCCCTTTCCCCAGCATTCACAGTACTTTAATTTGTATTCATGTGGTATGTGGAAGCATCTGTGTTTACCTGAGGTTTGTGCTCTCTTGAGAGATAGGAAATATCATCCTGCTTCCTTTAGTGCTTTCTCCCAGAGACTGCTACAGAACTGTAAACATGAAAGTTGAATAGATATTGAACGGAATGGATCTGTCTTTTGTCAGTTCCTTGATTCAGCAGGGCATGCCACGATTTGACAGATAGTTAACTGCTTTGATGGAGTACTGACATCCTATGTACATATGCAAATGAGACTGCCTTCAACTTTGGAGCTCAGTATTCGTCGTATTAAATATTAAAATGAGCTCTCTGTAGAGTATGCCTCTTACTGTCACTTGATTAACTGCCCTATAAAGTTATTTTATAATGCCAGAGAAAGTGCTAAGTATTCAAGACATCAAAAGACTTTTCCATGGATTTTATTGCATAGAGGCACTTTGATTTTAAAGCTAGAATGAAATTAACTATGGAGACAGAGAAGTCAGAACATTTTTTCCACACACTGGTCTCTCAGAGTTTTCTACTCTCTTTAACTTATCTGTATTAAAATTTAAAGATCCAGGATTTTCTTTTTTAATTTTACTTTATCACATGTACTCAATGCAAGAGAATTGTTAAAGAACATAATAGTTACACAGATCCAAAAAGTTCATTGCTTTAACAGGCCAATTGTAGCAACAGAGGCATGATTTTCCTATTTCTTATTTACAAATAACTTTTATACTGGATATTTGACCTTTCATTCTTCAATGTGTTATCCCTATTAAATCCTCAAGTGTTAGATAGGACACAGAAAGCTCCTATAAGATTGGGTTGTAGGGTAGGCCTGTAAGGAATTTTCTTAATTAATGCCTTGTGGTGGAGGGCCAATCCCATTGTGGATGGTGCCGTCTCTGGGTGGCTGGGTCCTAGATTCTATACATGTGGATTCCTGTTCCATTAGAGTTTCTGTCCTGACTTCCTTTAATCATAAGCACAAATATCGAAGTGTAAAACAAACAATCTCTCTGTAAAACAGCTTTTTGGTCATGATTTTTCATCACAGCAATAGAAACCTGAAGTAAGAGATCTCATATCCTAATTCCAAGATAACATTTTCTGGGCCATTGTTTCTCATAGGTTTACTACATAGGTTTACCTTAGACCTTAAGTTGTCACATCAACAATTTGCTTCCCATATTGTCATAAACATATTTACTAGTCTCAGAGTACTCAGTTATGCCAACAGCCTCTTCAGGCTCTCTGAAATCCTATTTAAATATCTTCAGTATTCATCTTCTATTCTTGGAGTATTATTCTTTTCAATTTACTTAAAAAACACTTATTAAGGTCTTGCTATTTGTGGAAAAATTTTAGATACTTGGTCTATTTCCTTTAATAATGCAACATTCTTTTTCATTCTCTTTGCCTTTTTTCTATATACAATCCAAGACATTTCTGAGCTTTTATCCTTTGTCTATCTGAAGTTGTTCATTCCTTTGCCCTACACTCCCTAGACTTTGATTGTTCATCAGCTGTAGCCTCTGCTATAAGATTATCTCTGTGAAATGCTTTGATAATGTTAGATGTGATATGTATGTTCAAATTTCCTGAAGTAATGTTATTTAATACTCAAAGCATCTTTGCGCTGAGACATTTTGCATATTTATAGTGTGAGTGCACATGTATACATGTTTGTATGTGTGTATTCAGGTGGATGTGTAAGCCCAGAATTAAAGTAGGGTATCTTCCTCAATTTCTTTGCACTTTATTTATTGAGGCAGAATATCCCACTGAATCCAGTGGTCTCAGATTCTAGGTAGTCTCATTATCCAGATTGTCCTTGGGATACTAAGTCTCTGCCTTCTGAGTTTTAGTGTTACAGGCAGCAATGTCTTCCTGGTTTTGCATGTATTTTAAGGATCTGGACTCCTGTCCTCAAATTTGTATAGCAACCAAATTTCCTACTAGGCTGTTTCTCCAGCCCTTATTCTATGAAAATTCTCTCTATAAAAATTACATACCAACTCATTTCTGGAATAGATTGAGTCAATCCATGCTGAAATAAGCATACCAGTATTGTGAGGAAAAAAAAGACTTTTCTGAGAAGACACATGAGGAACTTCCTCGATTGAGATAATGTTCTGCATCTGGCTTTCTATTATACTGGTCTGTGCTTATGTTTAAGGTCACTGTCTATAAATGTTTACTATTTTTCCTTTTCCTCTCCATTCCCTCAGACCTTCTAGCATCAGGAAAATCTACCCTTATCCAACTTGTAATTGCAAAGATTATTGCATTTCCTTTTCCTGTTTGGAAAAAAATCCCTTCTCTACTCATGCTTTTAGTTGTTGAAATTTTAAATCAAGGCCTATTCAATATAGTACTCAAAGTCCTAATCAGAGCAATTAGACAACAAATGTTTCATTTAACTTCAGATTCTTGGCCACATTTGCAGTATTAGCTGTAGGTTCCACTTAAAGGAACTGGTCTTAAATACAATTTTATAAAGTGGTTTGTGACTCTTGTAATATTCATGCCATTATTGCAACAATATATCTTGTATGCATGTCTCTATTGCAAATTCCAGGGTTCAAAGGTGTGTAAGACTCATGCTTCTTCTTTGGTAGCATACAAAATACCTTCTAGCACAACGAAATTATGTCAGTAGAGGTGAAACTTCTAGTAGGACACTCATTCAACTACTCTTTATTTTATAATAAAGTAATGTTTGTCCTCAGCAATAGGGCCTTACCATCATGTTGTGGAGGTTAACCAATATTATTAGCAATAGTCTGTGTTGTTTGAGGCAGGACATTCTACAGGACCCCTTTGTTCAACAACTCAACTAAATATAACCCATTCCTCACAGTGTGATATATAGTTGGGGTGTCATCGCTCCCTTATATGAATTCCACCTAAATCCTTTCATACACATGTAGAGTCTACAATACTGGGTTTACATGTGGATTTTCAAAAGGGCTTTAGTGTTAGTTGTCCCTCCCATTCTCCCTTAGTCTGTCCCCTATTCCCTCCTCATTTAATCCTACTCCAATTTCCTATTTATCTCTTTATAATTATATTCTATTTCCCCTTCCTTGAAAGTTACCCTCCTTCCTTCTAGTCCCGGTGGTTATTGGGATTCAAACACATATATCTAAAACCTTAAAAGCTAACATTTACATATAAAACAAAACATGAAATATTTGTCTTTTTTACTAGACTTGTTTGTGGTTCTATCCATTTACCTGAAATTTATATAATTTAATTTTCCCAACAGCTGAAGACTATTCTGTTGTATAAATGTTTCATATTGTCATTATCTACTCATATATTGATGGACATCTAGGTTAATGCCAAACCCTGGTTATTATAAATAAAGCAGCTATGGACATGAGTGAGATACTGTAAGCAAAACAAGTTAGGGTTAAGACGTGAATCCGAGAGAATTCGCAATATGTGGCTTTTTTTTTTTTCTGGGAAATCAAGGAATGAATGTGAGACCATCTTGGGTAGTTTATATCTACTTAGAAGTTTTACCAAACTCAGTATTTGTCCTTAACACTATTTATCAAAATGTATTTGTTGAAAACCCAATATTTATTATGGTAGTACATTTTAACTCCAGCAAAGAAGGCACAAAAGCTTATACTAAAGTACACAGAATCCTGTTAAAACCTTTAATAATTTTCATCTTTTGGTGGAGCAGAGAAAATTGGGGATGGATATGAATTTTTGAAGGAATAACAGAAAAATTCAGTTAAAGTAACTACATAGGAAAGCCAAATAGCATTGTTTGCTAATATACCCAAATCACAGGATTAGAAAGCCAGTGTACTCTGGCATGCTGCTGTCATAAGGTAAAGGGAACTTGTATTTCTAATTTAAACAAAGGGGTTCAATAAGTGAACAGGGTCTATCAAAATGAAAAAGAGTAGCAAATCCTAACAGCAGCATCTGAAACAAAATACACTTTGGAAATCCAAGGCCATTTTTCTCGCTCTGAGTCTTATTCACACAGAGGGAATGTTTAAGAGATTTTTTTTTCCTATCTCTGATTTAGTCTGTTGTGCTTCTTTAGATGTAATAAGAGATACACTTTAAATTGAAAATGGCCTTGGGGATCTATTTGCCACATTCTGTGTAGCAGAATTAGAGATGTTGAGAAGCTTATCTTTTTAAAGGAAACCCCATAGACTTAAAACAATCTGTTTTTTCCTCCCTCCATGTATTTAATAAAGAGCTCTACTCACTACTGTCTCTCAGGGACCTCAGCTGGTGGGGACTTAATCCCTGAACCAGGAAGTTGAATAGTGCATTGCCTTTCAACAGCCTGTGTTCAAATACCACTTCTGTTCTTATTTTTTCCTTTGCCAAAACAAGAGTTTGCTTTTCCCATATTTATCAAGTCTTATGGACGTGTAAGTCAGGTAACAATCAGGTTGCTTATACCCATATGTAAATATGAACTCAAGTCTATCCAAAATCAGCTTTGTCTTATTCTAAAAATCCTTCACTTTATTAACATATGCATTGCAGGTGTTTCTTTTTTGTATACAAATTATGATAAGAAAAGATGATTTGCTAATATACCAAAATTTTAAGATTTTGATGTGGTGACAGCTGAAATCATAGGAATTTCACTTATAGGCATACCTAAGGGACTCATTTTAAGATTTTGTATACAGTGTGGATACATACAGGAAAGTCAGAAGACATTTGGTGTCCTCTTCTACTGTACCCTGGTTCATTCCTTTGCGGAGAACTCTACCATGTCTTTTTTGGTTGGGCAGGCTAGTCAGAGAGCCTTAGTGATGATCCAGTCTCCTATGTTCTAGATCTGTTTTTTTCTTAGACTAATATAAATCCCTACCTTTTGTCTGCTAGAAGATAAATCAATGTATCTTTCCATAATCAGTGAAGTTTGGGCAAAGAAAATTAAGTGAAATGGAATAAACCGTGCACTCCTGAGTTACATTACACAAACCTTACCTTTGTCTTCCCACATTTGAATTGTTTCACCATATTCATATTTGGGAGACCCTAGTTCAGTTTTGGAGGAATTACTTACGGTACACTGAAACACACAAGCTCTGAATTTGTCTTTTAATGGAATGTCACTTCTGGTTCTGATTCTCTTAAAGATATTCATTCACCACTTACAAGATTACAGATAAAATACATGAATAAATGAGCCTCTTCGATCTCAAAAGATGACAAATCTGTATGGAAAACCTGTACATTGAAATATGATTACATGGTTAATTATAAAACCACGGATAGAGTTTGAGACTTAATGTGCAGTTTTGAATTATGGAAAGCCTCAACAGAGACAAACTAAAGAAATCTGAACTAAACGAAGACAGTACCCTGAGCTAAGGTACTAGCATGAGGCTGAAAAGTAACTTCAGAATGTGACTATTCGCCATCGTTCATACTGAGACTTTTACTTTCAAGAGGATCAGAGTATATGAAAGTACACCACATCCCTTAAGACATGGTAAGGCTTATTTCACAGTATGAACTATAGCTCAGGCAACTGTTGGAAACACCTCTTGCACAACAGTTGTAGGACCACCTTCAAAAATGCCTATTAGTTCTCCATCCCATTTAAATCTTCTATCCCCAGACCCTACAAATGTTTTCATTCTTGTGTATGGATGAATGCAGGTCTCAAGACCTTGAGGCATGTCTGAACTTGAATCCAAAGATACACAGTAGGCTGACTTGAGGGATCAATCAGCTTGAAGGATCTATTCTCTGGCCAGCATTCTTCCCTCAGCTTTTTTATAGGCAGGAGCCTCCACATAGCTTTGAATGGATTCTGGGAATCTCATGCTTGCATGCCAGGACTAATAATCATATGCCAACCCACACACTTTTTCATTGATTATCACAAGCAAGTAGTTTTGATACTCATATTTTTTAAGAAATGTGAGGAAGAGCCCCTTACTGAGTTTGGTCTTTATTTTCCAGCCATACATGCCCTTATGCCAAACCCACATTCCCTACTATTCTACCAAACTACCTGCCCAGCTAAAAACCTGCCCAGCTAAAAACATTGCCCAGCTAAAAACCTGTGTTGTGGAGTCTGAGAAATATTGCAAAAGCTATGTTTGCTTGTTTCTAGGAAATACAATCTTTGTTTTCTGAAGTCAACTTAATTTTAGTTATTAAAACCATTTTTAGTGGCAATTATACTAACCACAAGCCTATGTGAAATTAATAATGGTAAGTTACTGAGTATGCCTGCCCCACCTTTGGCACCCTTTGGCAGGTTTAGGATTTTTTTTCAAATATAGCTGTAAATGTCATAATGTACACACTTCAGAGGTTAGACAGTGATTGTACTATGCATCAAGCTGTATCGCCTCAGCTATAGGCTTTAACTGAATCCTTTCAAGTATGAATTCTTCTCTGCAATTGTCCTCTAGGCATATTCAATATTTTATATTCAAGTATTCACAATCATTTTAAGAATGCAGTAATCTATTTGTACATACCTATTGTTTTTGTTTTAAATACAATTATGGTTCAAAAACAGTGAAAACATCCTTTCATCAATATCTCTGGAAGTTTTTTTTTTTCTATTTTTCCACCATTTGTGTTATTTCAAGAGTGAAACTAGGGTCTAGAATATTCAGTAGCTACTTTTCCCTATCAATAAAATACAGCCCTAGAAAGTTCACTATCGAATTTCAAGTGCTAAGTAATGTTTCACTGCTAACAGCTACTACTCAATGACAGAATGGGAACTCTTACCTCCCATCTAGGACACTCCTGAGAAATTATTTGTCCTATATGCTGTTATATTCCCTTGGAATTAGTCTAGTCCTGTTCTAAGCAAGACTTAGGAGTACTATCAGATACAGAACCTTTAATTTTAGGTTATAAGTCTAAAAAGAAAACAGTCAAAGTATCCAATTCACTAGAACTTGTTATTGGCTCTTCAAATGATTAATCATTGAAAAACCAACTTCTATCTTCAAAGGCTACTTTTAAATTCCTTTAAATTAGGATGAGTCTGTATACTGAAATTGTTACCTACATGTTCCTTATTTAAGAAACAAGTTAAATGAAATTCAGTAATTTAAAATTACAATAAAGTCTAAGTCATATGCTATTATGCTTTTATGCATATGCATTCTCATTTGGGATGACATGTGTGAGCATGTACACAGAAGTTCACAGTCACCTCAGGTATCTTCCTCTATTGCCCACTGAAGCAAGAGCTTTTGTTGAATGCAAAGCTCACTGTTAATTCTAGTTTGCTTAGCTGACCAGCTTGACTAGGGAGGGATTCTATGCCTTTTGGGTGCTGGGATTAAGGGCAGGCTACTATGGCTTGCCAGCTTTTGATCAGAGTACTCAAGTACACAAAACCAGAGCTTATGTTTGCCCTGTAAGTATGTTATACACTGACCCATCACTCCAACCCCCATACAGTTCTTAATAAACCAAAAGTAGTATCATATTTTTTATTTCAGAGAAGAGGCGTTAAATATTTATATCATTAGTTTATTTACAATTTTTTCTAGTATAAGAGTTCAAGAGTTTAATCCAATTTTCAGATCATATCTCTTAAACTTTCTTCATTCTGCAAAATAAAAACAAAATTAATGGCATTAGAAGCCTGATTTACAAGTTACAGCAATTTCATATCATCTATCAATCTGATACATCAGAAAGCGTTTACAGTATCATTTTATTCATACTGATTTGCTTCATCACATGTACCAAATTTTTGGACGAATTATGCTAAATAAACCCATTTGTATATCAAGTGATCTAGGTTACCACTATGCAACACGACTATAATTAACTTACTATAATACCACAGAAAACAGAACTAGAATTAGTAGAAATGAAAAGAACACCGAACACTTGAGGGTTTCTTCCCCATCAACTTTGTAGATGTCAATGCCAAATGTCAAAGGTTGGATATACCTAGTGCAATTTTATCTTAGAAGATTCAGTTATTTCAGTAGAAGACAAAAGACTGATTTAGGAAGTGTGATACACAGAACAAGATTACCCTATGTAGGAACCCTACAATAGTGCTACTAGCTATGGAACCTCAATTAATTTAACTTTGTGTCTTCAATGGGGTTTTAATATTACTTATCTTACAGGTGTGTTACACAATATGTTTGGATTATTGGGGTAAAGGTGCATTTGTTAAACAATTACCTTTATTGATCAAAACTTATGTTTTTTTTTTTTTGAGTTTCCCAAATTGCCTCTACCAATATCACATTTACACTTACCTTTAGGAATCAGCAGACAACATCTACTTGTATGTTGTGGGAAAGTGTATAGGGTACAGAATAGAAATTACTGTTTTGGGAAAATTAGAAACGTACTAATTACCTGTTAAAGGGATGAATTAAATATCCTTATTTTTTAAGTAGCTGGTGCCTTACTATAAAGAAAGGAGCAGCAAATCCAGATCCAAAGTACACGGTCATCATAGCCAGTAATCGCCATTTGTTTTCCACCGAAAATGGCAAATTCTGTTGGGAAAGAGAAAACACAGCAAAAAACAATCGTTCAAAGCATCTGAACTTACTTCACTAAAAGGGTCGTGGGCAATCTCGTAGTTTATAATCAAGTGTATTCGACAGAACATTTTAAGTAAACACCCAGGTTTTCTGAATACCATTGAGCCCCATTAACTGTAAGGTTCTTGTGTTTTTAGTATTTGAAAACACTCTCCGAAGTAGTAACTTTAGAAACAAACATAACATTCTAGTTCGTTGCTATTAGAAATTCTCCACCCAGTACACCGCAGTGTCAGTCACAGTACAGTTTCACTTTTTCCTAGGTAACTATTCCACATCCTCCCTCTTCCTTTTACCAGGCCTCACCTATCAATCCCGGGGCAGTTACCACTAACTATTCTGCTTACTTACACTTGGGGCTAAACCTGACTTAACCGAGGATCGCCGCTTCTAATGTAGTTTGCGGGCGTAAGCGGCTAATCCACAGCCACAGGCCCTCTGCTTTTGTTTCCAATGACCTTCACTCATGTCCGACGCCGCCCAGCTCCAACCCAGCCTTCCAGGCCTCGCTCTGAGAAAAGGTGGCTGACAGGCGGCGGCGCTGGGGCAGCGGTGAGGCGTTGTGTTTCCCAGCCTTCCCAGGGATGTGGACTGAGGGTCCTGCGTGTCTCCCCGAGCTCCTGGCTAGCCACTTCACTCTCCACACGCTCTAGGCCGGCTGAGATAAGCGGGTGGAGCCGAGCCTCACCCTGCCCCTAAGCAGCCGGGCCTCACTCACCTTCCCCGGACCCTCCTCGTAGTGGCTGCGACGGACCACGGAGGTGGTGAACCTCCGGATACTCTGGCCCAACATGCCGCTGCTGGAAGTTCTGCAAAGGACGCAGAGACGGAAGGCGGAAGAAATGGCCGTACTACCTCACTCCCCTTTCTTCACGACCTTGCTACCCAGCGCGCGAAGACCGAAAGGGAAGATGGGAACTACAGCACGGACTTCCTGAACGCAGTAACTGTCGGGCACTGAGGATTGTGGGCTTTGTAGTTCAAATAATTACGGAGCGCCATATTGGCTCCTATGGATTGTGGGAAATGTAGTCTGAATCTAGAAAGAGCGCGCTCCAGCAACAAGTGATGACATCTTACCATCTGTTATTCATTAGGACTTGAGCTGTTTTCTGAGTTCACATCTAGGATTCTTGGGATTTGTTTCCAGAAACAATTTTTTGAGGTAAATAAAGCTGTTTAACCGTGTGTGTTCAAGTTTATGGAACAAGAAATAAAATTATTTTCATATGAGTATATCACTCATTTTGATTATGACTTTTTGCCAACATTGAAAGATATGCATTGTAGTCTTGTCTGAGGGAACACAAGCAACTGATCAAACAGGATGTAGCACAAAGGATATCATGGTGAAAACTGGACTGAAGTGCTAAGAGCTGGATTTTTTTTTGAAGATAAAGATATTGGATATAAACGACATACAGATAAAAATTCCTATGTGCGGCATGATTAGGTTGTGGAAGAGATAAGTACCTTCTGACAATTGGAGCTAACCTGGATTAGGAATTCGTTAATTCCTGCTGAACATAACAGTTTCATGGAGCATCAGCATTAGACAAGGCCACTAGACACTGATAGATTACTTTTTTAAAAGGAGGTCAGTGTACATATCCCTAAATACACAAATACAACCTTTTCAGTCTCTATATGTATGTAACAACACCAAATGAAAAGAAGAAGCCATGAATTTTAAAGAGAACAAGGCAGGGTACATGATAAGGGTTAGAGGGGAAAAAGAAAGGGAGAAATGGTGTAATTATAATTAAAAAATTACAATTTTTAAAACGACACGTTATAGACTTGTTAAACGAAGATTAGTCTAAGTATGTTCCATATTTGATGATAAAATTTCTCTGAAAGTGCCCTCTTTACATAGTGAACTATATCCTAAGAGGTGTGTAAAAATATTGCATTCAAGCTACTAAGTCTCAGCAAGTAACAGGAGTTATGCAAATCACAGGACTACACTGTCGTCTAGCTCTCTGTCAGACTGTTGGTTTATCTATCATCTATCTATCTATCTATCTATCTATCTATCTATCTATCTATCTATCTATCTTCTATCATCTACATATCTATGGATCTATGTCTTAAGCATAGCTGCAAATTTTATCAAAAATGGAGGCCATCCTTTCCTAATCTAGATGGAGTCCCTGTGAGTATTGTCTCGAAAAGAGTATCCATTTTATCTGTTCTGGTTTGTCCATGTGTGTGTATGTGTATCATGTATATTGTCTTGCCCTCATGGAAGTCAGAAGAAGGTATTAAATCTCCTGAAACTTGATTACAGCAAGTACTCTTAACAGTTAAACCTTCTCTTCAGTCCCCTCTTCAATTTTTAGGAGAGTTTTGTTCTGTCCTTTTTCACATTAAAAGATTTGTAACAGCATTTATATTTATGCTATGAGAATTCTATAAATGTATACAGTTTATGTTGATAATGTCTATGTCCTCTATCCAACTCCCTTTGTACATCCTTCAACATGTCCCCCTCCCAACTTTATGTCGTCTTTATTTAAGCTATCCCACTGAGTACATTTGGTATTGCCCAGATGGAAATTAGAAGTGGTTTTTAGCCATCTATTTGAGCATAGAAACCTACCAGTGATGACATGCTCAAGGCAAATTGATTCCTCTTCCCCCAGTAGCCATCAGCTGTTAATTACCCCTCTGTTAGGGCTAGGCTTTGTGACCAGACCTCTACCCCTATGCTAGAATTTTGACTAATCATTTCTCAGGTATATGTGAATAGCCATTTCTGCTGTGAATATTCAAGTGCAATGGTAATGTTATGCCCAGAAGAGAGCATTTCAAGGTACACCTTTCCATCCTCCTGTTCTTATATTCTTTCCACCTTGTCTTCCTTGGTGTTCCCTGAGGCTTGGGGGAGAAACTAGTATAGAAGTTCCATTTAGGCGTTAGCACTCAGACTTGTTCTCTGTGCTTTGAATTATTATAAATCTGCACTGACTAGTGCTCACTGCAGAATATCACACCAAGGCTGACAGAAGTACAGATCTTTTGGTATAAGAACAAATAATCAGAAGGGAGGTCAACAACATCACCATTTAGCAAACGTAACAACAGCAGTTCCTCCTTCCTTATCCCTAGGCCTATGATTACCAGACTACAAACAGGGAATATTTTCTTATTCTTAATTCTACTTTTTAATATACTATAAATAATGGTACCTGTAGATTGATCTGTCATTGATTCTGATTTACATCAATGAGTCTTCTCTGTGATTCACACAAGCCAATGACTAGAATTAGCTTTAGAACTGTAGCAGATTAAATATAGTTAAACAAATTATTTACATAAGAATTAGATAGTACCCTTCCTGGTACCTCTGCCACTAGGAGGGTATTTCAGAAACTGGAATGTGTCAGTGTCCTTCCCAGATATGACAATATTGAGAGCTGCCTTTCTTACCTCTTAAACCCCTAAGCTCTTAAGGTAAATAGCTTCCTCTACTCAAAAGCATCCTGGGAAGTTCCTTAGAGTCCACAAAAGGGGAGGATATTCATGAAATAAGCAAATGATTAAAACCATATTGTCCCCAGACCCAGTCCTACCACCAGCTTGACTATTACTATCTGGCTGCATTCTGTGCTGTGTAGAGTTGTGCAGAAAAGACTATCCCAAAATATTTATGAATAAATTTGTGGTCTATAATAATATGGTTATTACTGTAAACTATTAACAATCATGGTGGAGAGTTAGAGTTAATAAATGATTACTTAGGTCTAACAACTGCTTGAGACTTCACCAAGCTATTGATGGGAGCAGATGGAGAGTTCCAAAGTCAAACACGAGGCTGAACTTTGAGATTCCTGTGGAGGAGGGGAAGGAAGGATAGATGGAACTACAGGAGCCAGGGACACATCAAGAAAACAAGGCCTTTAGAATTAACTGACAGGGACTTATGGGAACTTGAAGAGACCAGGGAGCCAATAGAGGTCTCACCTAAGTCCTCTCTATATATTTATGCCTGAGCAGTTTGATGTGGTGGTTTGAATACAGATGGCTCAGTGAGTGGCACTATTAGGAGGTGTGACTTTGTTGGAATAGGTGTGGCCTTGTTGGAGGAAGGGTGTCACTGTGGGAGTGGGCTTTGAGACCTTCCTGGAAGTCAGTCTTCTCCTAGCTGCCTTCACAACAAGAGGTAGAACTCCCACTCTCAGCTCCAGCACTATGCTTGCCTAGACACTGCCATGCTTTTTGCCATAATGACGACAGACTGAACCTCTATATCTGGAAGCAAGCTCCAATTACATTTCCTTTATAGGAGTTGCTGTGGTCATGGTGTCTCTTTACAACAATGAAAGATTGTTCTAGTGTAAATCATTACAATTGGAGCTAGGGCTGTCCCTGACTCTTTGGCCTAGTGGGGTTCCTTTCCTCCTACTGGGTTGCCTTGTCTAGTTTTGTTGTGATAGTGCATGCTGAGCGTTTTTGTAGCTTGTTATACTGCATATGGCTGATGTCTTTGGAAGGCCTACTCTTTATTGAGGGGAGGCAAGAGTTGTGGTGAGGTGTGGGTGTTGGAGGAGGTGCTGGGAGGAGGGAGGGACAGGGATGGGAACCTGTAGTCAGGATGTAATATATGAGAGAAAAACAAATACAATAAAATAAAAATTAACCCTTTTGCAATCTTCAGCTAGAACATTTCTTATCATAGATCTGAATGGCAGCTTTATTTTGTCACTGGAAATGTTTATCCTAATTTAATGCCTATCTCTTTCTATTGTATTACCGTGATGATTTTCCAGCTTTGCTAAAAATTGATCATAAAACAGTGCTATTTTGCTGTCTTATATCTTTGGACAATACTAGACATAGTTAAAAATGCACATTCTAACTTTCTGATACTGTGTTCATGGCTAGTATTACCCTTAGGGTATGTACATGACAATTACTTCAAAACACTGAATTAAAATATTATTCTTTTAATTCTTTCTTTCTTTTCTTTGTGTGTGTATGTTTGTGTGTGTCTTTCTGTGCATGTCTCTGTGTGTTTATCTTTATGTGTGTGTTATTGCTTGTGTGTATGTGTGTGGGTGTTTTAGTGACACCGCACACATACAGATGTCAGAGGACAACATATAGGATCAGTCCTTGCATTTAGACTTTGCTTTGAGAAAGTATTTCTTCTCTCCAGTGTAAGCCAGGTTAATTAGCCTTTGAGCTCCTGCAGACTTTTCTTTTTCTATTTCTCTATTACAGCATGCTGGGATAACTGACACTGTACTTCTGTGTCAAGCTTTTACTTGGGTTTTGAGTATCTGAACTTACTTCTTCAGGCTTGCACAAGTATTACTACATACTGTGCCATCTCCCCATTTTTATTAAAACACAAAACACAAACATGCATATGCAGTCTTCTCTCTCTCTCTCTCTCTCTCTCTCTCTCTCTCTCTTACACACACACACACACACACACACACACACACACACTCCCAAAGAAAGAAAGAAACAAACAACTAACCATAAGTGCTGTTTTACACATATACACACACTGTCACACACACAAAGTCTCACACACACGCACACATCACCCAAAGAAAGAAAATAATAAGTGATGTTTTACACTAGTTATGTATTTTTCTCTTTATTACTCTTTAAAAATTATCAACTAGTTAAGTACCTAATAGCATATTTTGAGAATAGATTTTATCCTTATCTCGATCTCTTTTAAGTTCACTATAAGGGAAAGGGGAAAAAGCTCAAACAAATCTGGTGGTATTCTATTGTTTAACCAACAAGTTAATAAAATAAGGACTAACCACAGATTCCTCCTAACTTCTCACTGAGCAGTGAAAAGCATTGTGGGCCTTTTCTTGACCTTTGTTATGAGCTTAATCAGAAGAATCCAATAGACACATATTCCAATATTTCTGAGGCTTGCAGCTTCCATTTGGCAATGTTTTCTTAGAAGTCCATCACCTTATTAGAAACTAATCCTCAGTCTTTGAGAACTGAGAGAAAGTCCAGGGCAATGATGCGGGGAAAACACAGGAGGTTCAAGAAGGGGGGATGGAAAGAGAAAGAAGATAAGTCTGCAAGGAGAGATGGAGAGAGCCAAGAGGCAGATGGGAAAAAGAAGTGAGAAAGATAGGTCTTTCTGCCAACCTACAGACGTTCCTCTTCCCACCCACATGCAGACACATGAGTAAGGGGCCCTGGGTGAATCTCCCCACAGTCTTACTCATCCACACATTTATAAACTATGTTAAACAAACATTCTCCATATAAACCTGCCATCCTCAGAACCATAAAGAATCTTGCACATTGCTGACTTAGCCTCTAAGCTGCGGGGTAATTTGGGACAAATGTAGAGATCTCAGCAGGGAAGATGCTCCGTTTTTTTCTAGAGAACACTTAACAGTTTGTATTCCTATTGTAGGAGCTGGCCAGACAAATGTCAATTACCTTGGAAAAACTTTAGAAAAATGTGCTATATTTTTACTATAAAGTCCATTGCAGAAGAAATTAAACATTTCATGAGTTAATTAACATAAAATAAAAATTATCCTTAGGGAGAGGAGATTCACTTCAAAGTCATATTTTAAAAATAAAATCCAATTACTTTAAGTAGTGAGAAAGGTGTATATCACAAAGTGAGTAAGCTACTCTTTAGACCCACAGGAGTATCTGGAGACTGAAATACATTATACAGAACAGTGAAACTAAAATTAAAATACAATATTTATTATGTAAATTCATCTTTACTTCAAATGGATTGTGTAATGAATTGTGTAATGGAGGAACTTTACAACATAAACTGGAAAATCCAAATTAACAAATTTCTCTTGATCTTGAATTTGTATACCTCTTAGACACTGTGACAACCTGTTTGTAATTTCAGATCTATAAGAGAAAAACCTGATATTAGAAAAAGAGGAAAACGTGACAGGACTGAGTTAATTAAGATTTGCACATATGCTGCCAAGTTTCTGAATGGTTGAGTGATGCCACTGGGAGACAGGGCATGAGAAGAAAGAAAATCGATTTTCTGATGATTGAACTGGACTTCATTGTGTTTCTTTAGTTTGAAATTTCCTCCTTTCCTTATCCCCTAGTGTCCTCTTCAGAACTTTTACCTCATACAAATTTTCTACAGAAAAAATTAACAATTTCAAAATCACCAACTTCAAGTGCTGTTCACTTCACTTAAAAATAAGCGTATAATATCCTATGGAAGTAATGTCATGTATTATAATCAGATATGTCTTATCTCATTACTACACCATGGGAATATATAGAATAAAAGCTGGTTTTAAAAATTATCTTTGTATTCTTCCACAAAGTGGATACTTAACATTATGAAGTAGAAGGAAATTGATAAGGAATGAGGCATTCAGTAGAAGGTGTCATTGGCTTTTTATGACAGAGCACGCTTTAGTACTAAATAGATACTTTCAGAGAGTTATTGTAGGATGGTTTCTATTTATAGTCTCTCTCTCTTCTCCCCCTCCTCTCTCTGTATCTATCTATCTATCTATCTATCTATCTATCTATCTATCTATCTATCTATCTGTGTGTGTAATATCCCATTGTTACCGTTGGTTTTCACGTTCCAGGAAAAGGTATTAAATGCCTTCAAAGTAATCCTACTTATGAGACATCAGTAAAATCACTTTTATTTAATAGAGGAAGCAACCAACTGATATTGAATTATTTAATGAACTTGCCTTTCTTTTCATCAGATCTATACAACGAGGCTGAGATTAAAATCAAAATTCTGATTTCACAGTTACTGCTATTAGTCACTACACACGGTGGTCTAAAAGAATTAGTTACATGTGAGATATGGTACTCATTGGTGTTCATAAGTACTCAAAGCCTAAGGGAAAGGGGTAGAAATTGTTCATATTTGCTGTGTATTAATGATCTCTCTGTCTCTCTCTGTCTCTCTGTGTCTCTCTCTCTGTCTCTCTCTGTCTCTGTCTCTCTCTCTCTTTCTCTCTTTCTCTCCCCGTCTCTCTTTGTGTGTGTGTGTCACGGTAAATCTCCAACTCCAATAAGCCTGTGCAAAGAACACACAACTTAGTTATAATATTTACAAGCTTCATCCCTAAATAGGCAGATATACCACTACACTATTCTATTCCCCACCTATTAGATCCCTTACTACTTATGGGTCCTCCAGGCCACGTGGTTCTTCTCCACCTTTCTTCTACATCTTATTTCTCAGTCTTCCTCTCTCTCCGCTGTCTCCTAGTCTCTTCTTCCTCCTTCCTCTCTCTCCCTCTCAAAAACCTCTGCCCTACCTTTCCCTTCCACTGCTCAATCACAGGCTCTAGCCTTTATTTGACCAGTTAAAATGGGGAGAAGGTTCACATGAAATCACCTGAGTGTGTGTTTATAGCGGGATATTTCCCTCGCTACATTTGCAATAAAGCTCAGTGATTGGGCTGTATTAAAGGTAGGCGGAGTGAGGAGTTGGAAGGAGAGAAGGAGAGGAAGGGGAGGAGAAAGGAGAGACTAGCAACCATAGAGGAGTATGAATGGGTCGAGAGCAGTCCTGGGTAACAATTTAAATCTTAAGGTTAGATATTGGGTAACTATTCTAATTATGTGGGCATCTTGTTAATTGAGCATTTACAAATATATGAATCTATTGGATAATTTTTAAGCATTAAGACTCTTCACTCTACCGGGTACCACGAGGAGGGTGGATACTGTCTGCGGCTCAGACAAGCTTTGCGGGGGTAACGTGGTGAATTGGCAGAGCCAGCCACCATTCTGGCATCTCATAGATGCCAGGGCCAGTGTCTCTAGATACCTGGAGCCAGAGCGGCTGCCTGGGAACAATCTGGACCAAGCACTGTATTCTAAATATCTCCCATTTCATGTGATCCACTCTTAGTGGGGTAGACCCTATTGAGGAAGCAGAATTAGCATCAAAATACAAACAACACTAGGGCAATTCGCTTGTGTGTGTGTGTGTGTGTGTGTGTGTGTGTGTGTGTTTGAGTAGATCTTTTAAAACAGTGGAAGATGGTTGGAGATGATGGTCATTTCTCCAGATCAGGAGTCAGCTAAACAGTTGAGCATTGGAAAGGCAGATTGTAACAGCCTGGTGTGCTGCTCCGGTCCGTGGGTCAGGGCCTAGCAAGAGAGAGAGAGTGGGGATGGAGACTCGAAGAATGGAGACAAGACAGGGAGTCTGGTCTTTTCTCTTGTCAAGACAAGACAGGGAGTCTGGTCAAGTCTCTTGTCAGGGTATACGGCTGGAGATGGCTGCAAAGATGATAGCCGCTTTCTGCTCGGAGTCGGCTCCCAACAGCAGATCAGATGGTAAGGTTCATATGATGACTGACAACTACAGTGACACACCCACACTGTGCTTCTACCATATCTTCATTGTCTTCCAGTGGACTAGAAAGGATTGAATTTCAAGCCAATATATACATCTAACTTTGAAAATGACATTTCCTCAGGTAATTCAAACCTAGAGCTCAATTCAGCATGTTTCCTCCATTGCTTTTCTAAGCTACTCAGCTGACTTGGAGTTGGATGTTTTCTTTGGCAGACACACTGCCACATTTGTGGTGCTTCTCCAAAAGCAGGAGGTAAAACATGCTTGAATTCCAAGGTTTTCATTTTTGTTTTACAGATTAATGCATTTATATAATTAATTTTAGTTATGATCACCTCCTCTCTCTTCTCCTTTGTCTTCTTGGTTCCTTCTCACCATCTGCTGGTTTCATGTCTTCTATTGTTTTGTATAGCCCACTGAGATTAATTGAGTTCCTAGCCTAAGTACGGAAGGGAGGTTATTTACTGAAGTAAACAGCAACTCATAAATGTTTATACCACTTTGGAACAAGACACTTCTTTCCAACAACCATAAATTGCCAAGGTGGGGCCTATGGCCCCCCTCCATCCATGATAAGGTAAATTCATTTTTCATTATTATTTTTGTTCATGAAATAGTTGTAAGAAATTTAGCTAACAAAATCTTGCAAGATAAGTTTAGAAGGCAATATGCACATATATTATTTAAATGAGTTTGAGCCATTTTAAAATAGTGTATTCCATTTGGTTAATAATTTTTACTTTCTTTGTTTCTTTCTTGATATTTTTAAAAACATAATATGCACCATGATACTAAACCCTCAAATAGTTCAATGTATATTTTCTTCGACTATAAGTGATTTTCCTGTATATAACCACATTATGGGTTAATGCTGTAAATTACACTCATCAGGCTTGGCTCTACTTGGTCAGAGGGTCTATTTACATTCTCTTAAGCTTTATGATGTCTTTCTTCTCTAGTACATAATATAATCGATGGTTAGAGATTATACTTAGTCACAGTATATTTTATGTTAGTTTCTTTTAACCAGAAGAACTCTTTTAGTCCTTGTCTTTTATCACACTATTTGTGGCTCTCCCTTTCTTTGGTGGTTGTTGGTCAGCAGCCCATGAGGTAGAAATGGTGAGAAGGATTCAGACTTCCATAAGTATGATAGAAAAACTTCCTCAAGTCAGATTCAATATAACAGCTACTTTACTGTTCCAAGGGTAGGGTATGTTCTTAGGGTAGGGTTCTTAGAGTGGGTTCTTAGGAGTATGGGTGGAAAGGTATGGGTGCAAATTACTATGTAATTTGTGATTACATAGTACCTAATTATCATATGGGTGGAAAGCTAGAGCAGGATTTGTGTGCTGAGACATGCATTGCTTGCGAAGAGGTCTGCACAGGGTTATTATTCAAATAATGTCAGGTATCTCTGCTCTAAGACATACTGTAAGTAAGGTTAAGTAAGGTTAGAGAGAGAAAGGGAAGTCTCACTGAGAAAGGGAGTCCTCAATTTTGCATCTAGCTCAGAAAGTGGAGAGAGAGAGAGAGAGGGAGAGGGAGAGGGAGAGGGAGAGGGAGAGAGAGAGAGAGAGAGAGAGAGAGAGAGAGAGAGAAGATCAGAAACTGAACCAAGACTGAGCTACCTTCTATTGATATTGGTTGGCTTCTTGGTATCTTATGGGTTGAAGCAATGAAGGTGTTATCTCTTTGCACATGTTCCCAGGCACAATCAGGAGCTTATGTTTTGTTCATCTAACAACCTTGATTTGGCTTGATTTGTTAGATATAGATCTTGATTGAGTTAGTTAGCCACACATTAAACCATGTTCTTCTTGGTTCCCCCTGCTATGTGAATAGCTGGTAATTGGCCATGGGCCCCAAGAATTACTGGCTATGCAAGGATAACATTTATCTTAACTATGAAGGTGTAGCTGACATTTATCTTGATTTCCTCATATCTAACTTCTTGTGTGAGATGACCTACCTCCTGGAATAACTGTAGGCTTTTAAGATGTCATCTTTACCTATACTATAATCTGTTCCAATTAGATGAAAAATGTGTAAAAGATCAACAATGGCTTCTATTCTTGTGTTCTTGGGAGGAGAAGAGCCTATCTGGAGCCCATTGTAACTGGACAAAACTGGGTTTCTCATTTTATTATCTCAGAGTTCTGTCTTCCCTCTAATCAAAGCATCTGTTTTCCCATACCCAACCTTAAGCCTTCTTATTTTAGTTTCTGTACCATATGTTTTCAACACAGCACTGAGAAATCATTTTAAGATCATGGAACTATCCTGTTCCTAAGAGAAAATTTTCCCCAGGTGTAGTATCATTGAGGATTCTCGATTAACCATTTCCATAATGGTGTGAAACGAGTTTCCATCTCCAGCACTTTCTCCAGTTTACTAGTTGATCTTTAGCATTTAACAATAGGCGAGTTTCCTCTCCCATTGTTTTTTATGTTTCCATTTATTATTGGTGTAGTCTAAAAGCTACTTATTTTTAATGGTTTATAATTCATGACTTCACTGACATTTTTTACTGTTTTCATCATTTTGCATTTGGTTAATGACAACCCCATCTACCTGCCTCTGTGTCCCAGTTAAATGTTTTCCTGATTTTGTGTTATTTAATGTTTTCTTAATTTACAAGAAATTTTCTTAATCCCATCAAATCTATACTGTTCCAATCCTGGGAACCACGTGGCATTTCATAGATGAACACCCCCTCCCTCTTTCTTTAAATAGGAAGTGATAATATCAACCAAGGTCTGGATATCAGGTGTGTTTACCGCTGGTGGGATGCATTTGCTTTGTAGTGGATATACATGTACACATGAGTGTACATAAACATGAAAATGTAGATGAATATCTACAGTTTAGAGAATATTTAATTTTTTTACTAATACCATCATTTTAAATCCATAACACAAGTTCCCTTTTTATTTAAGTAGTAACCTTTTATATTCCTTCTTTCAAAGTGAGGACACAGAATCTGTTAGCTGAAGTATGTTCATTCCTGTATTATATGTGGCATATTTTCAGAATTTTATCTATGACTTCAATTCAGAGTGTGCTTGACTTCATTCCCCACATGTTCTCTAGGTGAATGCATGCAGTCCAATTCATATTCTCTTCCATTCAATCTTCTGTCGCTTTTGACCCCATCTTACTTTTTCCCTCCCTCACTCCCTCCCTCCCTTCCTCCCTCCCTCCCTCCCTCCCTTCATCTCTCCCTCTCTTCTTTCCTGTATGTTTTCAATGAGTGTTACCAACTTATCAACAAAATGCAATAATTTTGGTGGCTCATAAGTATTCCAATTTTGACCCTCTCAATTGCTATGGTCCATTCTCTTCTATATTTTTTCTGTTATTTCCATGATTTTAAAATTTCTACTTATTAATGTTTATTGTAGTTACTCTCTGACAACAGGTTCTATTTTTTGTGCCCTCCTCCCTTGTGTCTTTTACATTGTACATAGATTTCTTAGTCTCTGTGTTACTCATTGAGGTGGGTCTCTTTCTTACATCTTAAATCAGAGAAACAGAATTATTATTTCATTTAACATTTTCACACACTCCTTGAAGGCCTCCAAGTGTTTCAACTTCTTTGATTAGGTTATGCCTCTTTCCTGCCTAAATTGTGTCTGAGAAGGTAGAGACAATTGTTAAAAATAAGATAGTTTATAAATATAAAACCGACTCCTGACATTTTCTCAAGAAGGAAGTATGGAAACTACAATCGCAAACCAGGGTGGAAAACACTGTAAAGTTTAGTGTCCTCTAAATGTATTATTTATCCAAAGTAAGAAACTGATGTAGAAGTGCTTCTTAATTATTTATCTGGTTGCATTATTTACGTGTAAAACATGATAAATGTGTTAGGTGGAGTTTCAACTGCTGTAGTAAAACACCATGACCGTAAGCAACTTGCGGAGGAAAGGCTTTTTGTTGTTTTGTGTTTTTGTTTTCTTTTTTGCTTACAGTTCCATATCACTGTATATCACTGAGGGAAGTCAGGGCAGAATGTCAGGTAGGAGCTGACACAGAGGCCATGGAGGGGTACTGATAACTTGATTGCTCCTTATGGCTTTCTCACCTTGCCTTCTCATAAAATCCAGGACCACCTGCCCACAGTAACTAGGCATTTTCACATTAATCATCATTCAAGAAAATGCCCTACAGAACTACCACAGCCAATATAATGAAAGCATTTTCTCAATAAAGATTTTCTCTTTTTAGATGGCCCTAGCTTATATCAAATAACAACTAGCCAGTGAATAAGTATATAAATTATACCTTTTTTATTCATCATTTTATTTCTATGCAAAGTAGGGTAACTAGGAAATTAAAGGTAGTTAAGTTTCAGAGTTAGTCATAGGCATACCATTTTAAAACCTCAAGGGAAAAAATTTAGTCCTGTTAATGTTATGCTAAACATAAAAATTTCAAAGTAAAAAATAAGATGAATGGATGCCCTTTTCTCTATTGGAGCTTTCTTTCTACCATAAACAGTTTCCCTTGACTTAAGTAGTATTAGAAAAACTGAGATCATGTTTACTTAACCAGAGTTGATGGAAATTAATACAAAATATACACAACAATTAAGTTATTAAGAATATAACATATAACATATTAAAATGAACATTTTGATTAAAAGTTAATTAATTGTTTTTAATCATCTCAAAGAGCATTTAGGACTAGTCACTGGACAAGAAAGCTCAAAGTTTCTCAAATTTGACAATCCATATATGAAAGAAATCCCATATACTATTTACCATATCTTACAAAAACAAAATGTGCATAATATCGCAACAAGGAATAAGGAGGCTGTAATTCTTTAGATAGATAATAAAAGTTCTAATTCTTGTCTGTTAAACATAGATAAAATGTGTCTGTATTGCTTATGGATATACTAAGTAACTGTTATGTTCTTTTTGTATGAAAGTTTATTTACAATAGTGAATAGCTGAAAGGGTAATCAGAGCTGTGTAACCAAAACTCAAAGAAAACTGTAGTGTAGAAATGTATAACATACTATTTTATTTCTTAGTATCCGTGATAATTCTGTTTTTTATTTACTTTGAAAATTTCATGATTTCTCATTTTAGATAATTTTGTAAGTCATATTTTATTTGTTTGTGTTTTTTTATGAGTCCCTCTTATAAAACATTAATCTATATCTTTAACCCAGAATATCTGAATGAATTGATGTTGAAAGGGGGAGGAATTATCATATTAATAAAATATTTAATCAAGAATGAAGTTTAAGTATGTCACATTCTGGAAGTCCTTTTAAATGTATATACGTGTAACAAAAATTAATGAAAAAGAGAATGTGAATTTGAAAGAGAGCAAAGAAGGGTATATGGGAAGATTTGCAGGAAGAAAAGGCAAGGAGGAAATATGTAATTACATTACAATCTCAAAAAATGTGTATGCTTTAGGGTGATTTGCAGGGTTGTAAAATGAATTCTAGTTGCTTTAGAACACAAATTTTACCTCATGAAAATTTTATATGTTAAGGTATTTGTAATTTTACAAACTATTTTAAGCTAAAATAGTTTAGGATGCAAAGAAGCAAAATAAACAACAAACAGATGGTTACAATCTAAAGCCAGGACATAAGTCAAGGTAGAATCATAAGTCTTTTAGTTAGGATAGATGACAATGTTTTATTTTAATGACAAAAATGATGGACTGAGCATTAGGTCTGTATTATATCTTAGAAATTACAAAATGGTAATAGTTGTGCTCAATTTTTATTTTGAGAGAAGAGTTTTTTTTTTTTAATTTAAACAGAAAGGGTGATATGTCTCAGAATTTTCCCTACCCAACTACATTAATATATTAGTGCAGCAGGAGGGCTGTGATTCAAGAGGGAAAAGGGAGCCAGAACTAAGAGTTGCAGATAAAAGTCATCTCAGAAGAAAGAATAGGGAGAGCAAGATGGAAGGCGACAAGCAGGATGATTCAGAACCAGCGTGGCTTTAAAGAGCCACAGGTAGATATGTTCTAATATAAGGATAGAATAATTAGGATAACTTGTCTATTCTAGGTGGACAGCTTGTACCATTATCAATTGGCCTTGAAATTATTGTGTGGGCATCTTGTGAATTGAGAATTTACTAATATATAACTCTGACTGGTTAACTATAAGCTTCTAGAGTTTTGTTTTAATGAATTAGTGGAAGGTGGGACCACCGATCTCAAGTAACCAGAGCTGGGAATACTGTGACCGGTCACTGTGGGAGCTAGAGACAGAGGTGGCAGAATCACGCTGGGGAAGAGAGTTAGTGACAGTAGCACGGGAAGGCTTCCTAATTAATACTTTTTTAAAAAAATATTTCCCGCAACAAAAGGTAATATCCTAGTCTTCTACATATATCTTAAAGATTTTATATCTTATTACAGAAGTTCTTGCACATCTGTCTTCATAGATATGCTATTCAAAGTATTCAGGAAATGGAATAGTATAAATGTTCATCAACTGATTTATGAGTAATGAAAATGTGGTACATATTTACAATGGAATTTTGATTCAGTTACTAAGAAAAATAAAGTTATGAAATTTGTGGAATTTACAATATTAAGTACCAAATAAGTTAAACCTAGGCCCAGAAGAGCAAACATCATAAGCACCACATCACATGCAGATCCTAGCTATGAATTCTTGAGTGCTGTGTTAACTGAGGTGGGAAGACTCATCTAGTATGAGTGATCCATTTCTCAGACTGTGTAAATGAAGAAAATCAATTGAGTGGCAACATACAAAATTTACTCTGTTGTGACAGCATATGCTATGTGGCCAGCTACTTCAAGCTTCTGAAGTAATGACTTGTCATTCAGCATTTCCTTAAGTTGTTTATGTCAAAGTATTTTAAGATAGCAAAAGAATTAAGATATATGCCCAATTTACAGAGTAAAGTTTTCCACAGGTACCTACATGTAGCAGAAATGTAGAATCTATGAGGTTAGTACTGTCTGTATTTTAATCCATTGGGCTGGATTGGTTGCAAACATTTAGGTAAGAGGGGAATAATTTAAGAGATGAAACAAGCTTTTGCTTACTGAGTGATGACTGTAAACATTTTTGAAATAAGTTTCTGAAATTTTGATTAGTAATTTTGAGCTTAATTAAGCTGATGTAGTATTTGTGTTGTGTAGGTGAGAGTTCAAAAACCCAGATGGATTCCCTTTGCTATAGGGTATAAAAGTCTGACAATTACAGTACATTAAAATATACCCATTTATACAAGAATTTTTTCAGTGTTTGGCTTATTCAGTTTGTACTTAAAAGATTAAGAAAACAGGATTTGCTTGAGGGAAACATTTATGCCCTTGGAGTAAATTATTACTGCATTCACTAGAGATGTTTTAAACATGCCAACTAATTACAAAATTATTACACAAATCGGATTAGGTTTAATTACCAGCTCTTTTCACATTCTTTATTGAACAGCATTTTAAACTGTATCATTGTCTGTGAATTGTACTAAGCCATATTCCTGTCACCTTGCACTAAGGAATTTTATAAATGACAGACTTATAAAACTCATTGCTAGGTTTATTATAATTTTTTCTTCTTTCTGAAGATATGCTTTAATATATTTCACAGTGTCATTTTTATGAAGACCCATAGGAGTAATATCTCTCTGGTCTTCATACTAAGACAAACAGGCTTTTCCTGGGTATCGGATTTGCTTTTGCCTTATGGGTACTGTGAATAACAAACTTCACCATGATTCCCTGCTTATACTGCTTCCTAGAAAGCTTAGAGCCAAGCATGTGATCTACCTCTAGAGGGAGATGGATATATTTTGTGTACTTTACTCTTGGCTCTATCTTCTTTCCTAATTTATTTATCTTTGCCTTACTTTTCTTGTGAATTTTAAATGTGTTTTATCTTGTTTTATAGTCTTTGTTTTGTACTTTAGATGTTTCCTGGAACTGTATTAGCATGCAAATAAAATAATAAATCATATATTTTCCCCACATAAAAATTGTTCCAGTGTTATGTATCAACTTTTCTTGTTGCTTTATGGACCTAAGCAAGACAAGATAATTATAGCTTAACTTAATCCAACTAAGGGCTGCAAAATTTAGTGGCATAGAACTAAATTCATAGCGTGTGTATTCATGATGACATCACAGTCTGGATGGTCTATTTAGCATACACTCTCCTTTCCTAGAGTTTCCAACTCACCCCTCTAGAATATCTCTGCCAAAGTACTAGGCAAATAATAATAATAATAATAATAATAACAATAATAATAATAATAATAATAAATTGCTGAGCAGAAGGATTCAAGGTCTGTAGGAAACATATACCACTCATGCCTAGATATACTCCCTCATAGCCCAAACAAAGAAAAACATAAAAAATGCATAAAAGATGACATTTAATGTCATTTAATCATTTGACAATGAGACTGTGTCTGCTCCTAACAGCACCCCATTCTTGATTCAAAGAAGAAACTGAGCATTTTCACCTCCAGGTGAGGTTGCATGTTGTAACAAGATAGCCACTGGACAGAAATTGCCTATTTCATCTACTGACAAAATACTTTTCATGAAAAAGACACATTATATAGAAGAGTCAACTGTTGGGCCTACCAAGACAGGGTAAGAAGTCTTTAATAATTTTGCTTTGCAAAGGCCTATCAGATGGTCCTGGGCAAGAAGGCTAAAGATTGATGCTTTAACATTTTGAGGAACTAGGGGGCTGTCCAGGTAGTCAGCTGTCTCTAAAATTATGTAAGTTTAAGAAGCTATGATTTGTGCTTTCTACATACCCGGGTAATGCTTAAGTCATTCTCAGATTTCTGACAGGTTTGAAGACTATATTTAGTTTCATAATCAAACTCAAGTTGTTTAACATTGAGATACAGGTTATAGAGTAGAAGACATGGTTTTCAGATGGTGTGACAGGCTAAAATCTAACCAAAATCTAGGGATAGAATCATAATTCCTTAAGTTAGGAATGATAATAGCATACTTATCTAATTGACAAATATGATGGATTGGGTGTTAAAGTATATCTTATACTTTATAATTTACATAATTATAAGACCTGTGCTCAATTTATATCTAAAAAAAGAAGCTCTTTAATTGGACAAAAACTGGGAAATGTTGTGGGTTGCTCTGTGCTGTTTGTTTTCTGATGTTAATTCTGCTTTCTTAAGATGGGCTGCCCCAACAAGGAGTGGATTACATACTCAGGTGATTTTATATGAACCTTCTTCCCATTTTAATTGATCAAATAAAGGCCAGGGCCTGTGATTGGCAGTGGAAGGGAAAGGTGAAGCTGGAGGTTTTAGAGAGTGGGAGAAGAGAGGAAGAGAAAGAGGAATTGGATGGTGGAAGAGGAGGTAGATGGAAGATGGAACAGAATCACATGGCTCAGAGAAGCTGCAAGTAGCAAGGGATTTCATAGCTGGGGAGTAGAGTAGTGTAGTGGTACCTCTGCCCAGAATAAGCATGCAACTTATAAATATTGTAACTGAATTGTGTGTTTTTGCACGGGATTATTCAGGTTGAAGATTTACTACAACATTCAAATACATAGTACAGATATATTAGAAAAAGTGAGAGGTAGGGATGTAGTTTAGTTGGTAGAGTGCTTATTAGAAACCTTGAGTTTAACCATCAGTTATGCATGCATTGGCATGATGATCCACTCTTGAGACCCCAGCTCCAATTGGGTGGAGACAGAAGTTCAAGGTCATTCTGTGCTGTTTAACACATTTAAGGGCAAAATGAGATGCATGAGAACCTATTAATATACACATACATAAATATAAAAAGGCTTATGTATAACTAGAATATGAACTCTTGGAAATAAAGTTTTAAAGTTTTGATTACTGAAATCCTAACTATCCTGCACATATTCAATGAATATTTACTGGAAATAGTGATTTAATAAGATGTGCATTTGAATTTAATCAAATACTTTATCCTGAGTGCGTGAGCATATGAATTTGTTTATAAAATCAGTTTCAATGAGGCATAATTTACATGCAATAAAAGATATCATTCTGAGCATATCTTTCCAAGAGTCTTACCATTGCAAATTCCTATTGGGCAGAGGCACAATTTAAGATAGACCATTGAATTACCTATAATTTAGTAATAATTTTAATTTTACGTGTTTATAGATTTTATATAATGATTTCATATGCATTTGCAATGTGAATTATCCAATCAATGTATTATTTTTACTAGCATAGTCTTGAATTATGTATTAAATGCCTCTGAGTGCTATAGCTCTGGTGCCTGGCTTTTCTCAGGGGAGAAGGAGCTTACTAAGTGCCATATAAATGAGGTCATACAGTAAGGTATGTTCACACTGAACTGTCAATATTATGGGCCTGATAATTGTTCGCCAAGGAGAATGTTCTCTATGTTATAGAATATTTAACTGAATTATTTAAATCTCTCTCTGCTTCTTGCTTGTACATTATTACTACTTTATAAATGTGTGTTCTGTAGTATTTGCTTATTTAGAAGATAATGAACAACCAGGTAAGGTAGTTTGAGCTTTGAATCTCAGCAGTTTGGGGACAGATTCAAGAAGATTATTGCTTGTGAGGTTGTGGCCAGCCTGAGCTACATACTAAGCTTCATGCTATACTGGGTTATAGGGTGACTGTCTTAAAGAAAAGAAACTAAGCAAGATGCAAAAAATAAAGCAGTAAACATGTTCTTGACGGTTCTTTAGAAATAGACTATTTACTTTTAACAATGTGAACACACATACCTATCATTGCATCATGCAGGCAATTATGCTCAGCACAATACTGAGTATTTCATTCCACACCACTGCTCTTCTGTGATGTTGCTCTTACATTATTTTTCTGTGTTGAGATCATGTGTTAAGGTGGTGTTTTCTTATACATACTAAAATCTCAACATTTATATTATTTGATTTTGTACTAAGTCCTTGCAAAGAGACTTCTAAACTATATACATTGCATTAAAACACACTTATCTTGCTTATCTTGGGCTTTTAGGTTTTTAATCATACATTTCTCAGTTTTTGATTTAAAAATTTCCTTTCTTTTTTCTCTTCTTTCTTTTCTTTTTTTCCCCATGTGTGTATGTGTGTGTGTGTGTGTGTGTGTGTGTGTGTGTGTAAGAGAGAGGGAGGGGGGAAGAGGGAGAGAGAAAAGAAAAGGGAGAGGGAGAGGGAAAGGGAGAGGGGAGAGGGAAAGGTAGAGTGAGAGGGAGAGGGGGAGGGGGAGGGAGAGAGAGGCCATGTTTTGTCTTAGGAAGGTCTATCAACATTTAATTGGGAATAAACTGTTTTCCTATTACTAAGAAGATAATCAATAGAATAAAAACAATAACAATATTCTACCTTTGATAGTTTTCTATTTTTTCACTGACTTTGTCTAGTTAATCCTGTGTAACTTAAAAACCTTGAAAGAATCTACTTCAGTTTGTTAAAGATGAATGAATCAATATTCTTAAAATATCAAAAATTAAAAGATATAGCTAACTGGAGAGATGACTCAGCAGTTAAAAATGCTTACTGCTTTTTCAGAAGACTCAGGTTCAATTCCCAGAACCAACACTGGGATGCTCATAAATGCCTGAAAATCTATCTCCAGGATATCACATGCCATATTCTGGTCTCCTTGGGGACACTCATGTATGTGACAAACACTCACAGATGCCCATACATACACAAAAATAAAATAAAACGAAATGTAAAACATTACGATATGAAAGAACATACTTCTTATGAGATGAAGAAAGCAGACTAATGTTTATTGTGAGAGGGACTCCTTCACACAGCGACTTTTCTTGTATTAGTGAGAAAAATCTGTCTCAATAAAGTCTATATTATTTGTTATTATGTTCAATATTCTTTATGATTCACTTTATATAATTCCATTATGTACTATTTAAAAGTGTACATATTATGAACATGGAAGAGTATACTGAAACACTGTTGAGAAAACCACATTTATTTATGTAGCACAGCTATCATCACAAACCTGCCTTTTGCAATTCCATATTGTTTCCAATTCTAGATGCTTCCTTCTTCAACCTATCTATCACTAGATATTTCAGTTTCAGAAACTCAAAAGTAAACATTATTTCATTCTCCCTCTTTTCACTTTTTCTGTAGTATAGTCTGAAAGAAGAATGGTAGGAGACAATGTAGTAAAGATCACTTTTTAAAATGAAACAACAGATGATAAATGAAATGATATTTTCCCTAGACATAAGTTTTTACTATCAAAAATAAAATAACTGTTTAGCATTGTATTCATATCCAAGCATCTCTGACTATATATCGTGGGAATAGACTGACTGGACCTGAGGCGAACAGTAAATTCATCTACTGTTTTTGATAATTCTCAAGAGGAAAGTAAAACATCTTGTTTTTAAATTAAAGGTAAAAATCGAGAAAAGTTTTAAAATAGAAAATGAATTTGCCTTTAATCTTTACTTTATGACCTTTCAAGGAGGCATTAGTATCTGGGGGAAAGTAGGTATGCTTGTAGCTTGAAACTTAGATGTTATAGAGGTAGGAGTTGGAGCCAATTTCAGATGCAGTGTATACATAGCATTTCCTTACCTGCATTGTTCTGTTAAATGCCTACTCTCCACCACCTTTTCCCTACTCTTTATCCCTTTCCCTGTTCCTCTTTCACCCTTGTACTCTCCTCTTTGTTCTTCCTTCTCCTCCCTGTTCTTTTTAAGGGATCTCAGGGAATTTGGTAGAAACTGTAAATATCTAAAATAAAATGCAATTTAATACTTAAAAGAACCTGGAAAACAAAGTGGAAAATAACATAAACAAGTGCTAAGGCTGAATATGCCAAAGCTAGATCCACCTGGAGAATAACAAGAACACTTTTAATATCTGAAAATATAAAAGTTCAATATGTATGACAAGGTGAGTAGAAAACCATAACTATGCTACAGAAAAAAATTATTTTACACAGTTTCCTCTTTTGTGCCAAACTGGCCATCATTATTCAAAGGCAGCCATTCTTTCTGTACCCCACTTCTCTGGCATTTAACAGTGTTCTTTCCTCTTGATTTCACAATCTCGGCCTAGTTTAAAAATAAAAAAGTCCTACCTCTATGAAACTCTGTCCTTACCAAACATTTACTTACTTTCCTAACAACCTCTTTCTGTGTGCATTACTATCAGGAGCCATCTAAAATAGGCTAAAGGCTAGCAGGCAACTTTCCTGAGGGTGGCCCGATGTTTTTACATAGACTGCTAGTGAATGAGTTCTAAGAGGCAAGGGCCAAAAGAGAATTCATCTCAGGATTAATTCGTGCAGTTGATATGCTTTTCCTGTCATTATTAAATTAGTATAACACTACCTGGGCATTAGCCCACCCCATTGGGAAGATTTTCTGCAGATCAACGAGATGTACTCTTTTGTAGCAGGCTAGGTAGGCAAATAGATGATTTGTTAATTACTAAAAGTGATTCTATATAATTTCTAGACTTATACAAGTAATTTTGAACCCTCTATAATTTGAAAACTAGAATTTGGATTCTGTAATCTATCCTATGTCATGGGCTATTTACACTAGGATAGAAAGCAAATATGAAACAGGTTTACACATTTCTTTTACACTGTAAAGCTGATAACTAAATGCCATAACAGTGAATGAATGATTTATTTTAAGTGCAATTACAGAGATAAAAATATTGACTAGGTTTATTTATACAAAACTTTAATGCTAATGATACACTTGGTAGATAATTTACCTTTTGACAAAACTGTGCTAAACTAGACATAAGAATTATAGTTTTAGATCCAACTTTTAGTGAACCTGTTGAACTAGTGGCAGATAAT
This sequence comes from Grammomys surdaster, assembly GCF_004785775.1. Lineage (NCBI taxonomy): Eukaryota > Metazoa > Chordata > Mammalia > Rodentia > Muridae > Grammomys > Grammomys surdaster. The sequence continues at coordinate 9,251,083 of NW_021621185.1, forward strand.
GAATGTTTAGTTAAATAACTAGTCTTGCTGGAAACTCATGTATACATCTTTGTTGTAACTCTTTATTCAGTTTTTTACTTGAATTTATATTTAGACTTGTTTTGAACTTTTGAAAAATGATGCTTAGAATACCATGCTATCATGTATCCTGAAAAAGTACAAGAACTAGAAGCCATGACAATAAAGAGATGAGAAGAACACAGAGGAGAGACAACAAGAAGAAAACAGAGTAGACAGACCAGGCAGTTTTCTTACCATAAGACAACTTTTTACTTTGGAGTTTTTTTCATTAAGAGCCTTTTTGCCAACAAAAATAAAAAGGTAGCTCTTTCTTTCTTTGAGCAATAAATGTTGGAGCTTATTTTTCATCTATAATGAGTGAGTTCTTTCTGTGCTGGCACTTGGTCAATGAAATCTGCTAGTGGGGGTCTCTTGCTCCATCCTCCAACTATATATAGCTGGTTGTTGAGTGTAGAAGAATATCATTAGGAGTCATTTTATCAATATTTTTTAGACTAATAGTGTTTGGTTTTACCCTAGGTCTCTGGACTATCTAGTCTCTGGTTTGTAGTTACCCAGTGTCAGGTATGAGTTCCATCTCCTGGAGTAGGCTTTAAGTCAAATCAGATATAGGTTGGCTACTCCCATAAGTTCTGTGTCACTAGTGCTCTAGTATATATTTCAAGGAGGACAGATTGTAAGTCAAAAGTTTTGTGACTGGGTTGGTGTTTCTGTTTCTACTTTAGTAGCCTGTGGAGTATCTTACCACATCAAAGACACTAGAAAGTAGTGGTGAAGGCTGCATATAGACACCTGCTTGACTTCTCTATGTTCAGTGAGATGTGTAGAACTTGTTCTTGGCAATAAGGCTACACTCTCAGTAAAACCAGGTACACTGAACCCAATAGAAAAAGAAAGTGGAGAATAGTCTTTTCTTTTGATTTTTGAGATAAGACTTCAGAGGACAAACTCTCCTTGGATTCACTGTGTAACCAAGGATAACCTTGAATTTCTGATTTTTTTTCTCTCTACTACGGAGTGCTAGGATTTTGAGTGGTTGCTATAAGCATGGCTTTTTCTGTCCTGTGCATCAGGATTCCTGAATTGCTAGGCAATCACTCTTATCCACTGAGCTAAGTTCCAAGCCCCATCCAAAAGTGGCAAGAGGTTTACATGTAAATCTGAGGACAGGCATATTTGCTGATTAGTTTTTTTTCTTCTAATAGAAAGATTAAAATAAAACCTACATCCTGCATTACTGTAAGAAACTCAGGGATTTTAGAAGGCTGATTAAAAAAAATCAAATCTGAGTCTGAGTCCAGGGTCATGCTCTGTAGTATTTGACAACAGTATTTATTTAAACAAAACTATTAGCTAGAAGAATAATACATCAAGTCTTTCAGCATTGGGCTCTGTGATGGTTCTTATTAATTAATATGAGTCTTCTCTGGGTATATTTCTTCAAAGTTTCAAGATACATGCTATTTTGTTTGTGAAAAAGTAGAGTGGACTTGTATGACATCTAAAATGAATGCACTTAATTACGTAAATCATTGCCATTGTATTGGAGTTCTAATGTTCTCTGAAAAACTGACAGGGTGGTGGTAATTAATGCTTAAACAAAAGAACTGAAGTGTTTGTACATAATTTCAAAAAATAGAAAGAGGAGAGGGTTTCTTTGTATCCCTATTTGCTTAATCAGGAGACATTCATTATTCAGGACAAAGTTTAAAGCAGTTGATCTGTACTACACATGGGTTGGAGAGTGTATGTGCTGGATTCATGTCAATTTGACACAGGCTAGAGTCATCAGAGAAGAAGGAGCCTCAGGTGAGGAAATGCCTCTATGGGATGAAGCTCAAAGGCATTTACTCAATTAGTGATCGATTGGGGTGGGCCCATCCCTGGACTGGTGGGTCCTGTGTTCTTTAAAAAGGTAAAATTAGTTAGCCAGTATAATCAAATCAGTAAGCAGCATTCCTCTATGGCTTCTGCATCAGTTTCTGCCTCCAGAATCTTGCCCTGTTTGAATTCCTGTCCTGACTTCCATCAGTGAACGGTGCTGTGGAAGTGTAAGGTAAGTAAACCCCTTTGTGCCCAGCTTGCTTTTTCAGTCATAATATTTCATCACAGCAATAAAATACCTAACAAGACAGAAAGTTTAGAGAGTTTTAGGCAATAAGTTTCTTTCCTTGGCATAAATACAACTATATAACTTGCATTCCACATTTTAGATTTATAAGTTTCTTGAAAATGTGAATTACACCTTCTGTAGTAATACTGAATACTTGTTTAATCTCTCCATATTGGATAGAAAGGTATACTAAACTTGAGAATAAAAGTTAACATGATATTTACATTTGTAATACACTTTCATTTGCCAGCTATATTGAATCATTCTCATTCCATTCAAACAAATACCTGAGAAAATATAATTCAAAGAAAAATTTAAAGTATTTATATAGCCTACTAAGCATTAGTTATTTTATACATGAAGATTTTCAGCAAGTATTACAATAATCTTCAAAGAGCAAAACATCACAAAAGTAAAAAATATAAGACAGGTCAATTCTTTTCCTTGTATGATATGCAGATAATTGTATCAACAAAATATATTTAGCACTTTATGTTCATTTAGCTATAGATACATTCATAAAATACTGTTTTAAAACTTACCACTTAAAATATGTAATAAATGAAATCTGAATATTTTTAAATGCAATCAGTCAAAAAGTAATTTTTCTTGAAATACATGTATTTTATATATTCATAGTAACCAGTAATTTTTAACAAGAGAAAATAGTCTTCTTTATATTAAAAATGTTTCAGTATGTCAGAGATATTTTATGACTAACAAATGGGACAAATGTTAATATAACAGATTCTAAATTAATCGATTTTCAGTTAACAATCCATAAACATATTTAAATCCTTTACAAGCTCATTAGTAAAATTTGCAGTGTATTTTACACACTAACAAATAAGATGAATTTCACCACAGAAACCAAAAGGATGTGTTATGATTTCTATTGTGTATTATGATTTTCTTTTAACATTATCTTTTTAATAAGAAGGATAAATAAGCTTTGTAATTAAAGTATGAAGTGACGCAAGAAACTTCCCCCAAAGTTGTACAGCTTTAAGAGGCCCTCTCCTTTTGCTCACTAAGATGTGAGGATGGGGCAGGACTGTGTGATCTCAGTGCTAATTGCAGTGCTTCTTTCTAGTATGTGCTTTTGCAGCCAGAGGGAGAAAAGAATGCTTTGGAAGCTGTTCAATGTTTAATTACCTTTATTATAAACATTTTCAAATGAATGCCAATACTTTTTAACCAATTGCATTAAACTTTCTACTTCATACACAGTACACAGAATATATCAGAACTAATAAAGAATGTAAATGGCAGAAAGAAAATGTCTAATGTTTTTAGTATTGCATCTTTTTTTACTACCATATTAAAAATGCCTCATCAGTTATATTAGGAAATATTCTTGCATACTTATGGATAAATGGTACCAGAAATCATAAAGAATTATGGGTGTTTTTATTGGATTTTAATTACAATTCTTTATAATTTCAAACCATAAAATTTTTTGGACTGATGAAGCAGAAAGTTAAGCAGAATAAGGCAGCATAACTTTTGTAAAAGGAGCATGTTCTACCTGCTGGCAATTCATGTTTCAATTTCTTTTCCTTATCCTTAAGTACTGTATTTAAGAATAATAATACAAGAGGAAAGATTCAAGCTATATCAAAGGAGTTTTCAAACCCATGAAACCACTGGCCCATGCATCAGGTAGTCTCTTTCTAATAAGTGTATTTGGTCATTTTGTACAAGCACATGAATACAGTGTGAAAGGCCAGAGTTTCCACATATTTCCCCAATTGAATATTTTCTGGACAAATTTCCATGCACATAATGAAAGAGTTGCTAAAGCTGCCAAGTTTGTAATGGTCTTCTGTACATCAGTAGCTGCTAAGTACAGACTTTAATATCTGAAGATAAGATGACACTCACTACTAGAGATCAAACAGTGGACCAGCACAGTATACTTCAGAAGGTAATTAAAGGCTGAGAAAGAGACTGGCGAATAAGATGCACCTGCTAGTTACATTAAGTTTGGTCATACTGTGAGGTAGAAAAAAATATGAAAACAAAGTATATAATTAACTTGATGCTCTAAGAAAATTGCAGAGAAAATAATTTATACAACTCACTTAGCTTCCAAAATATAAATAAATAAATAAATAAATAAATAAATAAATAAATAAGGAAAGCAAATCTACTCTTCAGATTTCAAGAAAAAATAACAACTGTTTTTTTCTTCAATTAGTGACAATTTCAAAAATAAGACATTAGCATATGGATCAAATCCAAGACGTTTGTGAGTATGTGAATCTTAGTGAAAATGTGATGAAGATAAGGGATTTGCTGTTAGACTCCTTTAGACCGTAAGATGATTTAAGAATATATCTCATTTTCTCAATTACACAAAAGAACTTTTTTTTTTGGATATTTTATTTATTTACATTTCAGATATCATCCCCTTTCCTCATTTCCCCTCTGTAGAACCCTCTATCCCATTCCCCCTCCTCCTTTTTTCTTTTATACCATTTTAATTACATGCATACATTAAGGTCAGTTCTAGGTTGAGGGTCTAGCAATACAATAGAGGCAAATAGTCAAGGAACAGGCAAGACAATAAACACAAACAGTCAAAGAACAAGCAAGGCATTAAACACAATTACGTGAACACTCTTGTGATCACTGTTTCTAAGGGTTTATCAGGATGACCAAAATATCTGAGCCAACTTTCCTGTCCTAGACCAAAGTCGTTTTTGTGTCTGAAGACTACTTCCTTGTTCTAGCCTAAAATTTAGAATCCTGTCTGAAATTACTTCTTTGTTCTTGACTAATATTTGGATTCCCACCTGAAATTGCTTCTTTGTACTAGCCTAATGTTAGGTTCCTGCCTGATGCCTACTTCCTTGTCCTTGGACAATGTCATATTCCTGCCAAGCAGTTCATTTCCTTGTCCTTGGCTGATGTCAGAATCTTGCCAACCATCCCGAAAGGCTCTCTGTCTCTCCCCCTTTTCTATTTCATTAAAAAGACTGAGCCTGTCTTATGTCATTCTGACAAGAATGCCTTCCTTACCCATCATGGAATATGCATTATCAAAAGCAATGCACTCATGTCTTAGGATGGTAAGGCTCTGTGTATAATCTTACCCATTCTTGGATTGCCAGCCTGTTAGTTTAATAACTCTGTCTGGGGTTCCATATTCAGGTTCAAGCCATGTACTTTGCCTGACAAGGCCATCTTCTTCTTTTTTTTTTTATTTTATTTTATTTTTTTTAATTTAATTTTATTTTTTTATTTATTTTATTTTATTTTATTTTATTTTTTATTTTTTTTATTGGATGATTTATTTACATTTCCTATGTTGTCCCCTTACCCCATCCCCCACCACCCCCTCGGAACCCCCAATCCCCTCGCCCCTCCTCCTTCTTCTCTGTGGATGTAACCTCTATCTACACCCCCCCACTCCCACCTCCCCACCCTCAAAATTCCCACCCCCTGGGGCATCCAGCCTTTATGAGGTCAAGGTTCTCTTCTTCCACCTATGCCCAGCAGGGCCCTCCACTTTTACATATTCAGCTGAAGCCCTGGATCCCCCCCTAAGTGCTCCCAGGCTGGTGGTTTAGACCCTGGGAGCTGTGGTTGGTTGGTATTGTTGCTCTCCTCATGGTGCCACAAACCCTTTCAGCTCCTTCAGTCTTCACTCTAACTCCTCTATTGAGAACCCCATGATCAGTTCAATGGCTAGTTGTGAGCATCTGCCTCTGAATATGTCTGACTCTTGAAGGCCTCTGAGGAGATATCCATATCAGGCTCTTATCAGCATGCACTTCCTGTCTTCCACATCAGCATCTACCTTTGGTGATTGCACATGGGATAGATACTCAGGTGGGGTGGTCTTGAGACGGCCCCTCCTTCAGTTTCTGTCCCTCACTTTGTCTCCATATTTGCTCCCTTGAGTATTTTGTTGCTCCTTCTAAGAAGGACCGAATCACCCTCACTTGGTCTTCCTTCTTTATGGACTTCATGTGGCCTGTGAGTTGCATCTTGGGCATTTCAAGGTTCTAGGCTAATATCCAATAATCAGTGAGTGAATACCATGTGTCTTCTTTTGTGATTGGCTTACCTCACTCAGGATGATAATTTCTAGTTCCATCCATTTACCAAGGAACCTCTCGAATGCATTGTTTTTAATAGCTGAGTAATACTCCATTGTGTAAATATACCACATTTTTTGAATCCATTCCTCAGTTGAAGGACATCTGGGTTCTTTCCAGCTCCTGGCTATTATAAATAAGGCTGCTATGAACATAGTTGGGCATATGTCCTTGTTATATGTTCGAGCATCTTCTGGGTATATGCCTAGGAGTGGTATAGCTGGATCCTCGGGTAATGCTATGTCCAATTTTCTGAGGAACCGCCAGACTGATTTCCAAAGTGGTTGCACCATCTTGCAGTCCCACCAACAATGGAGGAGTGTTCCTCTTTCTCCACACCCTCGCCAGCATCTACTATCACCTGAGTTTTTAATCTTAGCCATTCTGACTGGTGTGAGATGGAATCTCAGGGTTGTTTTGATTTGCATTTCCCTGACGACTAAGGATGCTGAACATTTCTTTAGATGCTTCTCGGCCATTCGAGTTTCTTCCGTTGAAAATTCTTTGTTAAGCTCTCCACCCCATTTTTTAATAGGGTAATTTGGTTGTCTGGAGTCTAATTTCTTGAGTTCTTCAAGGCCATCTTCTGATACATATGCAGCTAAGCCATGGGTCCCTCCGTGTGTACTCCTTGGTTGGTGGTTTAGTCCCTGGGAGCTCTGGGATATCTGGTTGGTTGAGATTGATGTTCTTCCTATGGGGTTACAAAGCTCTTCAGATCTTTCAGTCCTTTCTTTAGGTCCTTCATTGGGGACTCCATTGGGGACCCTATGCCCAGTCCAATGGTTGGCTGAGAGCCTCCACCTCTGTCTTTGTCTGGCTCTGAGAGAGGCTCTTAGGATATAGCTATATCAGGCTCCTCTCAGCTTGCACTTCTTGGCATCCACAATAGTGTCTGGGTTTGGTAACTGTATATAGGATGTATCCCCAAGTGGGGCAGTCTTTGGATAGCCTTTCTTTCAGTCTCTGCTCCACACTTTGTCTCTGTATTTTCTCCTTGAGTATTTTGTTCCTCTTTTTAAGAAGGACTGAAGCATCCATACTTTGGTCTTCCTTCTTTTTGAGCTTCATGTCGTCTGTGAATTGTATTGGGTATTCCAAGCATATGGGCTAATATCAATGAGTGCATACCATGTGTGTTCTTTTGTAATTGGGTTACCTTACTCAGGTCGATATTTTCTATTTCCATACATTTGCCTAAGAATTTCATGAATTCACTGTTTTTAATAGCTGAGTAGTACTCCATTATGTAAAGGTACCACGTTTTCTGTATCCATAACTTTGCTGAAGGACATATTATAGAGCAATAGTGATATAAACTGCATGGTGTTGGTACAGAGACAGGAAGGTAGATCAATGGAATAGAACTGAAGACCCAGAAATGAACCCACATACCTATGGTCACTTGATCTTTGCCAAAGGAAAACATTTTCAAATCCTATGGGGAGACTTAAAGTAAACAAAAACATAAAGTCAGTTGTTTGAATGGCCTCAAAACATGTAATGTCCATACTATTTTTGAGGGTGCAACTAACTGCCTGGGATGAGGAGCAACTGAGGATAGGTCGTTGGCCTACTGATTTTCTATGTATATGAAGGTAAATAAGTACACCATTATGTTGTAGATGTAGGACATTTCTTATTAAAAAAACAAAAACAAAAACAAACAGACCCAAAGGTCCAAATCAAGAGTAGGGAATATCCCATTCACAGAGAATAGAACTGGGTATTTTAATACAGAAACTGACAACAGCTATGTAGGACTTACTTTGTTCATTTTAATGGGAACAAGCATTGGATTATTGTGTATGTAGAAGTTCTGTAGTTCACAGGTTTACAGTAAAGATATCTGGATCAAAGGGAGATTTATCTATACCAACATCTGGTTTATGTAATTCGCATATTATCCAAATTGAGTCTATTACTATAACATATTTTTGGAGAATCTTGGGAAAGGATGGAGATATTTTCATGGGAACAAGCAAATACGTTTAAAATGAATTGTTACACAGAATCAGATGTCAGAATGTTATTGTGTACATCTTATGTTGACTGTTAAATGATGCTATCATTCAATTTTTGGGTTTTATTGAGGATCAATTCATAAAAAGATAGCCATGGGAATTAAGTATTTGAATTGTGTTCACCTTTCCATCATTGAACAGTACCATATAATTCCCTTGTATTCTAAAACAAATTGCATCATATCCCTATTTAAACATACAATTTGCATGGCTTTACCCATTATGATCATGATAATATGAATAAAGTTTTGATTTCTTATAATTTAAAGAAGTCTCATGACAATAAATAGTTATTTTGTAACACTATAACTATACAGTGACTGCCCCAGGTGAATGGATATAGACATATCCTTTTTGTAAGTATTATCAACACCTGCTTTTTGACTGTAACAGTAGAGTTGAATAGGTTGAAAGACCTGTTTATGTAAGACTTCTTTTAGAGCAGTTTCTTAAGTATGCAGGTGGTTCAGCATCGCAAGCACTGTCCTAAGGTAGAGTCTCAATGAGAGGAGTCTAAGATGGGAATTCATATCTAAGGTTTTAATGATGGCAGCAAAACGTAAAAACAAAACAAAACAAAAAGCATGAGAAAAAGAAGAATAAGAAAAGAAAAGGAAAGGAAAGAGCTGAGGAACTGAGCAAAAGGTGAAAGTGAAGCCAGAGGACAACCCTAAATGTGAGGCATTCAAATAGAATAAGTGATTGTTTCTGAAAATGGTGGAGCTATGGCTGCTCACAGCCAGTGAATAATAAATCTATTAGAGTTTATGGTTTCCATACCAAAGTAACATGAGCTTGTTTGCTAAAAATATCAGAAATTGATTTCCTCACTCTTCTTTAGTCTAAAAGCTCCAATCAAAGTGTGAGCAGCATCATGGGCCATGCTAATCTCTACAAAACATAGACTCTCTCTCTTGGACTTATATTTGGCTATATGCTGACTATTGTGATTCTCTTGTTCCTTGACTGCCAGAAGAAAAATTTAAATGCATTCCCTTCCTGACTTATTGCTGTCTTCCTGTATGTCTATCCCTTGTCACATGCTACTCTTCTTGCATATTATATATGTACATTTCTTTCTTTTAAAGAGGAAACCAATGAAAGCAGATTTAATTATCCATATTTAATTTGATTCTACATGCAAATAGTTCAGCCCAGACTCTCAACATTAAGTGAAAGCATCTGTCCATTTTCTCTGTTTCTTCAAGAGCTTGGACTTTAAGATGATGCAGTAAACAATTTCTCCAGTTGCAATTTTGTATTTGTGTACTTTATTTTAATTTATTTTTTTTTTTTACTTTTTTGGAAGATGTTTCTTGTCTTTGGCTTAGTGAACACCTATCTCCTCCTTACCAAGATGCAGAATGGCCTGGAAATAATCTTTCCTGGACATGTCAATCTCTCTATATCAAACCACCCCATTCCAAATAAGATACTTTAATTTATTAAAAAATAATGGATGTTATATGATACAAAATTAGATATTGGATATCACTGTAGGTTGTTCATAATGCAGACCTAGTCTTAAGATAATTATTGCTGTGTAGCTATTTCTTCCAAATTAAAACTGTTCCTCAAAAGGGGAAGGAGGCTGTTAAAACTTAATATTTACTTAAATACATTTTACAAGATATAGAAAACTCATGGGCTTTAGGAACTTCACATAGCAATTCTCCTAAGTTATATACACAGCAGCTGCTAAGTAAAGAAGATACTCTATTTGGTAAAACTGTACAGTGGTCTCCAGGCATGCAGTTATTTTTTTGTCATTATCTGTGGAAAAGTGGGCCTTTTCAGTGTTGATGCTGCCTTTGGATTACCCATTTTCTTGCAAGCAATCCCAGTAAACTGGGATTTCTAAACTAGGCTTGGTCAAAATTTTCTTTAGTCTATTGTTGATGACTTTCTGGGGTAAACAGATATTTGCTTATTTTTCACAAGAAAAGTTACACAATTAATTATAGATTAGTAAGAGAGAATGCATATATTTTAAATAAAGTTTAATTAATGATAGCCTACATGGTACATCAGTGAGGAAAGAGCACCATGTAGGTCATGGCAGAGATGAAAATTATGTCACTACTCATGAAGATGCTGGTGTATGAAGGGTTAATATATAAAATAAAAAAGCGTTTCAAAACAGGTCTTTTATAAAACACCCCAAATTTGATTTTATGAATTCCATCCCTAGTTACTTCCATATTTCTTAATTCATCACAGAATCATTTACTCACAAAAACTGACAAATACTTTTACAGTTACATGCTGAGTGAAGTTCTGTCAGACATATGCCTGAGCTGTTATGAAACAAACATTAAGAATGAAACATACTTGTCTTTAAAGTTAATGTAGCAACCTCTTATTTTGAACTGTTGATCAAACTGTAACTATCTACAATTGTTTAGTTCCCTAGGAAAAAAAATGTTGTCTATCTGTAATTTGTGTATCTCAAAGTAGTCTTTAAATATCCTAAAGGTAATTTTCCTAAACAGATAATTCAGGATGTCTGCAATTAGTGTTGCAAGCAATGACTGTCTGCAACAGTAATTTCCTTGTCTTAATGGCAATAAGCAGATCATTATATTTAAAAAAGTATGTCACCTAATAATCCTGTTTGGAATACTGCCTTTGCTTCAGAAGGTGATATAACACTTGCTATTAATAGTGTAGATGACTATAGAGGAAAACATCAACTTAGAAGCTGATTGAAGCTTCCAAACTTAAAAGTTCTCAGCATACTTTGACATTGATTTTAGTATCAACCTTGAAATAATGATTCTGAGGTGACAAAATATTTGACCCTTGTTAGGCAATGTACATTCTTTATATTATTGATATTAATGGGTGTTATTTTACCAGATCATTGTTTTTTATGTCTAAAAATAGTAAAATGATAAGGTAGTCACTTGAGCTGATTTGTCTTTATTATGGCCAAACATTGTAGAATGCAATAATGATAAAAGAGGAAAATCAGAGAACTTGATTACTGATATGAATGTAAACTTTTTCCTTTCCAAATTATTTGAGAACAGTGTTTGGCAAATGTTTTGAGAAAAATTAGGTAATAATGAATATTTTAGTCTTATACACTCTTTGGTCTAACCACTTATTAAAATACTACTATAGTAGGAAAGCAGCCATAGGTAATTCATACAAAATAATCCTTGTAAATTTATATTAATGACTGTAATTAACAATGATTATAAAATGAAACACAGCATGTCAATTTAGAGTAAGACTAGACACCTGAGGTCACATCAAGGCAAACTAGAATGAGAAAACGGGTCCAAAAAGCAGACAAAAAAGTCAGTCCATGCTCCTACTGGTAGGAATCCCACAAAAAGATCAAGCTAAATAAGTATAACATATATGCAGGGAGCCTAGGTCAATCCCATGCTGGATCCCTGCTTGGTGATTCAGTCTCTGTGAAGAATTATAAACCCATGTTGGTTAATTCTGTGGGCTTTCTCATGGTGTTCTTGACTTACTCTGGCTCCTGAGTTTCTTCCTCCCCAATTGTCAGAGTTTCAAGAGCTCTACCTAATGTTTGTCTGTGGGTCTCTGCATCTCTTTCTATCAGTTGCTGGATGAAGCCTTTCTGATAACAGTTGAGCTAGGAATCAATCAGTGAGTATAGTAGATACCGTTGGAAATTACTTCATTAACATTTTAGGGTGGTGGAGACGACACCTTTGGAGTTATTCTGAGTCTCTGGGCTATACAGCTTCTGGGTCCTGGCCTTGATGGCACTGTCAAGGATGGGGTACCTCTTATGACATGTGTCTCAAGTTGGAAGAGTCAGTGGTTGACTACTCCTTTATTAGGCAGGACAAATTGTAGGTCAAAGGTTGTGGCTATGTTGGTATTTCAATCCTTCAGTTGGAAGTCTTGCTTGGTTATAGGAGATGGCCAGCTCAGGATCACTATCCTATATTGCTAGGAAGGAGTCTTAGCTAGGACCACCCTTTAGATTCCTGGGAATTTCCATTGCTCATTGACCCCTGGTTCCAGTTGTCTCTCCCAGTACACTTTATTCTTCCTCCACCTGATTGCTCTGTTCCAGTCACTCCCACTTCCCTCTTTCTACAATGTCCATTTTATTTCTAATTCTCAGGGAGATTTATGCCCCTTCCCTCCTTGAGGCTACATCGTTACTTAGCTCATCTGGGTCTGAGGATTGTCCCATGGTTATTCTTTACTTTACAGCTAATATTCACTTATAAGTGAGTACATACCATGTTTGTCTTCCTGTATCTGAGTTAACTTGAAAAGAAATCAGGATGAGTCCATTCATTTGCTCACAAATTTTATGGTGCCATTGTGTTTAGTGGCTGAGTAATATTCCATTGTGTAAATGTACCACATTTTCTTTATCTATTCTTTAATTTAGGAACATATAAGTTGTTTCCAGTTTCATGCTATTACAAATAAAGCTGCTATGAACATAGTTGAGCAAGTGTCCTTGTTGTATACACCCAGGAGTGTTATAGATGAGTCTTGAGGTAGATTGAGTCCTGTTTTTCTGGAAAAAATCAAAAAACAAAAAACAAGAATATGACAAAATAAGCAAACAAACATAAGTATGGAGTCAAAGAAAAGACACAAGAAGTACATAAGGATGAAGAGACATGCATATTTGCATGCACAGAAATTTCATAAAAACACAAAACCCGAAACCATAGTAATGTAAGGAAAATAAAAAAGAACTATCTTGCTCAGGTTGGGTTGTGAGCATATTTGCTCTTATGATTCTCTTAATCATTAATTAATGTAGGATAATTTGAGTGATTGAAGATGGGCTTATGTACTAGGCCCATAGTTTTCAACCTGGTGGACATGGCCTGTGTGGGGGTAAAATAACCCTTTCACAGGATCACCTAAGCCATCAGAAAACATAGATATTTACATTGTGATTCATAACACTAGCAATATTATAGTTATAATATAGCAACAAAAATAACCATATGTTTGGGGGTCACCACAGCATGAGGAACTATCTCAAATGGTCACAGCATTAGGAATGTTGACAAATACTGCTCTAACCTGAGTCCTGAGCAAGCAAGTGAGAATATGTGTATTTATATTCTTTTATTTTCTTTTAACATTATTGATGTACAATGAAAAATATTAACTTCAGCATCATAATGGACTGTAATTATTCAACTATCTATACAATGATTCAATTACTGTGCAGATGGGTTGATAATGTATGACTTTGATGCCTTTTTTCACCTGGCAGTATGCAAAGTATCCTGCACTATGAAAGGTAGCAATCAGGGAAGAAGCTTCCTGCTTAGTTCCAATTCAACTTCTCTTTATCTTGCAATCAAGGTGTGCAATGACTTCAGTCATAATTAAATATACTTTACTATATGCTCTATTATTGTTGATGGGCAACCAAGAAGAATGGCAAGTATTTATGTGTGTGTGTGTGTGTGCGTGTGTATACTGTGTTTGTGTTTGAATTAGCTCATTTAAATCATAGAAACTTTTATAGTTTTGATTAAACTTTCAGCAAAAGAAACAATTTTTTAAGATTTTGGCTAATCACGATTACCCTGCTAAAGAAGAAGACATGATATACTCATGTGTTTTGAACAGATTTACTTCTAAAGATTGGACTTTTAGTTGATTTTCTCAAAGAATTAGCTCCTGGTTTTGTTGATTCTTTGTATAGTTCCTTTTGTTTCTGCTTGGTTTATTTCAGTCCTGAGTTTGATTATTTCCTGCTATCTACTCCTCTTAGGAGTATTTGCGTTCTTTTTTTCTAGAGCTTTCAGGTGTGTTGTTAAGCTGGTAGTGTATGCTCTCTCCAATTTCTTTTTGGAGGCATTCAGAGGTGAGTTTTCCTCTTAGCACTGCTTTCATTGTGCCCATAAGTTTGGGTATATTGTGTCTTCCTTTTCATTGAATTCCTGAAAGTCTTTAATTTCTTTCTTTATTTCTTGCTTGACCAAGTTATCATTGAGTAGGGTGTTGTTCAGCTTCCACGTGAATGTGGGCTTTCTGTTTTCTTTTTTGTTGTTGTTGTTGTTGCTATTGAAGACCAGCCTTAGTTTGTGGTGATCTGATAGAATGTATGGGATTATTCCAATCTTCTTGTATCTGTTGTGGCCTGTTTTGTGACCGATTATGTGTCCAAATTAACAAAATTAGAAATGAAAAGGGAGATATAACAACAGAAACTGAAGAAACTCAAAAATCATCAGGTCCTACTACAAAAGCTCATTTTTAACAAAATTGGAAAAGGTACAGATATCTCAAGCAGACATTCAATAATACCTGTCAGTTTCTTAGTGAATGCCTATTTGATACAGTTGAATACCTTACTTTTATCAGTCCTTAGTAAAAGACAGAATGATGGGTAGAAAGTCATACATGAAGTAAATAATTTTCCCCTTGGCCATAAGGGAAAGTTTTAGGTACATGAACTGCAGATTCGATGTAAAATTGCAATTTTACATTAGCTAAGATATCAATAAAACTTATATTCCCCTAAATACTAGCTTTATTTAGCTAGGGTATGATGAAGTCATTAACATAAAATATTTTCTCTTATGTTTCATTATAAGATATTCATCATTGAGTGACATTATTTTTTTAGTTCTCTCCTTTTTCTTTAATATTCTTAAAACGATTGCTTTTTTATTGTTTCCATTTCTTTAGCCCTACTTATTTCTTCCTTTTCATTATTATATCCTTAACACTACACTGAACTTAATCATGTAAGCAAACCACTGAGAAAATTAATGACAAACATTTTATAAATATCTCTGATGGAGTTTTTCCTGATCCTTTATCTTTGCATCTTAAGGAAGTAAAATATAAAGTTAACTATTGCTTGTGTCCAGGCAATATTTTTTAATATAGAATGTTATGTTTTTCACAGTTGAGTAAAGAATGGCTAAGATAGTAGCAAGAATGCATTCTGGTAGATCATTTGGAAGGCAGTTGGGGAAAGTGAAGTTGACAGAAGCTGATAGATCAAATTGCTACTTACAGTGGAGGTAGAGATAAATGAACGGAGAAAAATGTCTGTATATAGGGCATTAAAGTTCTTGAAGAAAGAAACTTTGGTTTAATTCTGGACATGTTGAAATTCAGAAGATGAGGTGTCCAAATAGAGACAGTGAATAGATTTTGTTCACAGCCATTATAAATCACAAAGATGGATTCTGACATAGAACTAATTTACAGCATCATCAATAAATGAGTAGACATGAGACCATGGTTTGAATACAACCAGTCAAGGACAGAAAAGTAACTCAGAAGATAGGTCTTAACAAGATGTCAGTGATGGTTTCTAGATCTCCATTCACTTAAAACAACGGCTATAGAGTAAATCTGGATAGATAGGTTGTGACAAGATAATAAGCCCAGGATTGTTCTTTTCATTCTGAATCTCATGTGATCTCTTTCAGTAATTTCTCTCATTTTACAGGACACATGAAGTTCAAGACACATGTATGAGTTTTGCTACACTTGTCCTTTTGCTTTTAATAATGTACATCAATTGTTAACAAAGTTCTGCATGATGTATAAAATCAATATTTGGTATTTTGAAAATTTCTGATATATGTATCCTGAATTTCATTTTTTGTTGTCGCTACTTTTTTTGTTCTTTGTGGTTTTGCTTTTTAGCTAGGATCTTGCTCTATACCCCAGGCTGGTGTAGACTCATGAAGCTTTTTCTGCCGCAGCTTCCTAAGTACTGGTTTAGAGATATGAGCTACCATGCCACAGTAGTTTGTTATATTTTAAATTCCAAATGCAAAGTTTTGTTAAAGTTATATAAATAATTGGAAGCTTACTGTTTTCTGGAAATACCATTGTCACTTTTGTTTGGTTGCTTTTTAAATATTTTAGCATTCATAGATGGCAATAAACAAAATGATTTTTGTACTGTAAAATATTTTTATAACTTACTAAACATAAATTTAAGATAGACAAATAAGTAACAATAATAAAAATAACCCCAGTTCTTGTGGGAAAGAGGATTATATACATGTAGGATTATGTGTTACCATGTATTTATAAGAGAATTAGAAAATGAAAATAGTAATTTTAACATAAAACTTGTTATATGCATTTCTTGCCCATATTCTAATACTAATAATCACATGGATTTAGCATAGAGCCTTCTCAGACATAAACATTTTAAGAATAAAGTTTTAACTTAGTATACAGACTAGTAGATTTCTTTATGACATTTTATGTGTAGTTTGCTCCCAGCTTCATCCCCATACTCTTCTGTATTCTTCCCCACTTCCTTAACCTTCTTGTTTTAATGAAGTATATGTGCAATGAAATATAATTCTCTTGGGTAGAGAAAAGACGTGTGTTTGAAAACAAATAAATAAGAAGCATTTTAGTAATTTTAGGAGCAAGAGATGATGAATTACATCAAATTATTGTTTTTCTTGAGAATCTTCTAAGTTGTTGTATTCTGTCTTTTGAGAAAAATTCTCACTCTGTAGACCAGGTTGTCCTTGAAGTAGCTATCTTCCCAACTGAAGTGCCCATGTGCTGAGCAACCAATATACCCAGCTTAACTCATCTTTTATTATGAAATATTGGTGAAATTTGTGAAGAATGATAATAATAATTGAACACTTGTTGTTTACCTGTGGAAATGAACATGTGGGCATTAGACTGCCTTTCAATTTGATATGTATTTCCAAAGAACAATATTTAGATTTTCAACCTTGTTGAGGACTGAGAATTCAAAAAGTAGTTCGTCATAAGAAACATTTTAATTTGGGATTCAATATAGTTAAATCATGTATGTATGTGTGCATGTACACATATATACACAGGTATTTATATTATGGAATGTGGTATGGTATATAACATGAAATGAAGACCTTCCTGATAAGTAGGAAAAATATATAGGACATGAACTTATATATTTTCCAATACTTAGGCTGTGATACACTAATCTAAGCACTCTAAATAAAATATAGATAAGATTAAAATAAATTTATTCACATGTGGGAAATCAAAATATCTGAAGCACTGAAAATTCCGTGTTATTATTAATACAAGATAATTATACTACATTATATTTTAAGAAAGCATAAAAAAGCACTATTGGTTTTCTCTAATGATGCCATTTTTAATGTTTTTTTTACATTTTCTTCTAATGACTTTGTTGCCTAAGACTGCTTCTTTGGTGTATAATATTCAAACTTAAAGACTACCTTTCCATTGTAATAAAAGGTTGTTAACTCTGATCCTAGTATCTCTCTGAGCTGGAGATCCTCTAGAAACTGCTCACATTTTTAAAAACTCACAGATCATTTGACATTTGATCTTGAGAACAATGTTTCCACTAATTTTTCCACATCTTTATTTTTTGTGAAGGTTACCTCCTATAATGAATACTGTTACAGAAACTATGGAGACTAAAACTCTAATTGGTCACATCTACTTAATATGATAGGCTGCACATTTCTAGGAGATGTCCTTTCTGAAGTTAATGTTTCCCTCCAAGCCAGTTTTCTGACTTGGGTTGAGTTTTGTCAAATGTGGCTTTCCTCATTTTTAATATAATCTTGTTGATTTTCTTTTCCAGATTGTACACAATAATATGACTTATCTCAATTTTCAAATATTGAATTGATTTTGTTTCTTTGTAGACTCTATAGAATAGTCTATAAATAGTTTTTGGTGTATTATACATTTTATTTTTAATATTTTGATAAAGGTCTTGTGATCTATATTCATGAGGAATAATGAGCCTCAGTCTTATGGGGTTTTGTGCATTTTTTTTATTGGGTTTGGTGATTTCTTAAAAGGTAAGATAAATTCTTAGGCAAATGGATGGAAAAAGAAAATATCATCCTGAGTGAAGTAACCCAATCACAAAAGAACACGTATGGTATACACTCACTGATAACTGGATTATTAGCCCAAAAGCTGGCAATGCCCAAGATACAATTCACAGACCACATGAATCTCATGAAGAAGGAAGACCAAAGAGTGGGTGCTTCGGTCCTTCTCAGAAGAAGTAACAAAATACTCATGGGAGAAAATATGGAGACAAAGTGTGGGGCAGAAACTGAAGGAGGAGTCTTCTGGAGACTGCTCCATCTGGGTATCCATTCCCATGTGCAGTCACCAAAGGTAGACACTGATGTGGATGCCAGGAAGTGCATGCTGACAGGAGCCTGATCTAGCTGTCTCTGTAGAGATCTACCAGATTCTGACATATACAGAGCTGGACACTCACAGCTAACCATTGAACGGATCATGGGATGCCCAATGGAGGAGTTGAAAGACGGAAGGAGCTGAAAGGGTTTGTGGCCCCATGGGGAGATCAACAATACCAAACAACTAGAGCTCCAAGTGTTTAAACCACCAGCCTGAGAGCACAGTGGGAGGAACCTATGGCTCCAGCTGTACAGGTAGGGGAGGATGGCCTTGTTGAGCATAGGTGGGAGAAGAGGTCCTTGGTCCTGTGAAGGCTGGATGCCCCAGTGTGGAGGAACTCAAGGGCAGGGAGGTGAGAGTGGGTGGGTGGTGCCTACCCTCATAGAAGCAGGAGGAGGGGAGATGGAATAGGGGGTTCTTGGGTGGGGGGAATGGGGAAAGGGAATAACATCTGAAATGTAAATAGAACATCCAATAAAAAAAGATAAAAATTACATATTGTTGATTTGGAAAATTTTCTTTTTACTATAAATATCTCATGCTATGAAAATTTTTCACAAATTAAAAGTACCATATTAAAATGATAATATATTTTATATAAAAGAGAACTTTCTCAATATAGTAGAAGACACAATGTTCACCCTATCCCCAATCTGTACAATCTCTATAGATTCAAATTTTCTCCATATTTTCTCCCAAAGGCATTACAATATCTGAATAATAGTCATGATAGTAATATTAATGTAATATCTTTCTGGTTTTGATGTACATTCTAAATCTCAGAATATACTCAGATAAGTGAAATAAAATATCATTTCAAATACTGTTCCAATGTAATGTTCAGCATAGTATTGTTCATACTAGGCAAGATATAGGAATGGCCTCGATAGTCTATGAAGGATGACTGGATGAAAAAAAGCTGATGTATGTATATGCACAATGTATGCACACATACACACACATATATTACGTGATATATAATTGGATATATCTCAGCCTTACAATAAGTAGGAACTCAGATTGTTTGACTGAGAAGTATCCTTCACAGGCTCATGTATTTGACCACTTTATTCTCAATTTTGTATTCTGTGTGGGCTTTGAGAGTTCGTAGCCTAATTTTACTTTCAGTGTGCTCCATTGCTCTGTCTTTGCAGTTCAATATGTGACCTCTGACCTTTCTGCTCCTGCTATCATATACTACTTGCTGCCATATTTCCATGCCATGATGGACTTTTATTTCTCTGAAAACATTAGCCAAAATAAACTTCTTTCCATTAAAAATGAAAAGAACTATTTGTCAGTATTATTTGACTATATGTCACAAGTTTTGGTGTGCTGTTTTCAGTTTCATATGGCTCAGTGAATTTTTAATTTCCTTTGATATATCCCCCTTCAAACTATGATGAAATGATTTGTTTAATTTCATATATTTCAGAATTTTTCATTTTATAGGATTCTAGCTTAGGTTCATTATGGCTCACAATATTATTTCATAAAAACTCCATACAATTTAAAATGCTTTAATATACTTGGAGTTTTATAAGCTATAAAGTAATTGTTTTGGTTTCATGAAAATGGCTTCCATGGGCTCACAAGGATTGACACTGTTAGGAGGTATGGCCCTATTGAAGTAGATGTGGCATTGTTGGATGAAGTGTATCACTGTGGGTGGTTTTGGGGGTTTCAGAAGCTTAAACTAGGCCTAGTGGCTCACTTTATCTGTTGCCTGCAGTTCAAATTGGAAAACCCTTAGCTTTTTCTCTTGCACTCTTAGCACTATGTCTTCCTGCATGTCTTTGTTCTACCTGCCACGATACTAGACTAAACATCTGGAACTATAAGCTAGCCTCAGTTGAATGGTTTTCTTCATAAGAGTTGCTCTGATCAAAGTGTTTCTTCATAGCAATCAAGCCCTAAGATGTTGATATCAGTCTATATTCTATATATACTATAAAAGAATAGAATTCTAAAGGTAAATGGAGTGTTCTAAACATATCAGTAAAAGCCTCCTTGTTGATGCTTAAGTCCCAAGATGTCCTGAGTAACGTTTTGTTTAGTTGTGATATAAGCTTATTTATCAAGTAGTGTTGAAATCACTTTATTAATATTGGGAAATTGTCTACTTCTCCTTTCAGTCCTTTTCTAGTTATGTTTCATGTATTTTTACCATTTTGTCATTTCAAATTCATATATTTAGGATGTTTGTGACTTCTTCGTGAAGTGATTATTTAATAATTACTTAATTTCTTTATACCTTTTGCAATTTTTCTGCTTTGAAGTCTGCTTCATATGGCCACTCCTTTCTTTAGATGTTTTTCAAAATTACTGTGTGCACCATTTAGAGTTTGAGTTTCCATTGAGGTCATTGACCCACACGCATATATGGCACTTTTATCATATGTACATACCATCCATTACATATCCACAAATTTCCCCTGTTCCTGACCATGTACCTTGTCAGGAGCCATAATGGGACAAGCTAATAACTAACAGGTGATCATCCTGAAATGCTTGCTTTGGATTATTATATAATCTGTGACAAGTGAGTCCTTATTTAGCAAGGCTGTGAAGGACTTATTTTAGGAAAGATTCCTGCTATTAATATGCTTTTTCTATTATTTATTATTATTATTATTATTAAACATATGTAACAATCACTAAGCAATAGCACACCCCTTTGGAGCAGATCTCTGCAGATTCACAAAGATGTACTGTCTTGTAGTGATGCTATATAGACAAATAGATGACTTCTTAAGTCTTAATGATGATTCTATAAGAATTCCTAAAATTATATCAATGACTATTAAGCTCTTTTATAGTGGGACTGCTATTATGTCCCTTTCTGATAGTCAAAACTGCAATGAGAACTCTGCCAGTCTCCCAAATGCCATCAGTTAATTGCCCTTAGATAGTAGCCAGACTTTCTCCTGTTCAGAGCACATTCCAAGAGGTTGTAAACAATTAACCAAAGGTCATTAAAAGGGAACTCACAATTTATTATAGGTTCTAGGACAGAAGATAAAATATTGCCTGGGTTTATCTATACAATACTTCACTACTTTCTTAGTTATAGTTTTAAATCTTCAGTGAACCTGTTGAGCTAGACAGGTGATGAATGTTTAGCCAGATAATTACTCTAATGGATACGCATATAAACATTCTCTGTTGTAAACTTCTATTTCAATTTATAATTTGAATTTTGGTGTGAACTTGTGAAGAACTTTGTAACATGTGACCATGTACTCTGTAAGATGTATAAGTACTGAGGGCAAAGAGATGAGAGGGAGTTAGATATAGAATAGAGAGATAGAATAGAAGATAGAATAGAGATAGAGTAGAGTTTTTTTCCTTTTCCCAGATAGCACAGAAGTTTTCCTTTTTCCCCACTTAGGACCTTTCTGCTTTTCCCTTTAGATACCTTTCATAGGAAACTTTTAACAACTTAGTAATAAATTGTATAAACACATCTCTAAGTGTCTTTTCTTCCTGTGGCCTCAGACTAGCAGGCATAAATTAGGGTCCAGCAGTTCCTGCTGAAAGAGTACAAAGGCTATTTGCCTAATCCTCTGCTGTTTTGGGGCTGAGGTGATAGTGCCAGAAACTGCAGTTTCTGGCTTCAGAGGATACCAGTGGGCAGATCAGCTACAGTGGCATAATAAGTAAACTTTAGTAATGTAGATAAGTAAGATTTTATTAAACAGCAACCCTAAATATCTCATAAGACCAAAGTCTTACCACAAATCTTGTAAGGCGCTAGGCATTACCCGAATCTCGTAAGACCAAGTCTTATCCCTCTGCTGATGCTCTTCCATCTCCCTGCTGAGCTGCCTCAAGAAGTACTCAGAAGGAGAAGAAAGAAGACACCTTCTCCCCTCACCAAGCTGGGGCTGACCCTCCCAGCAGTACCTCCTTTCTTGGAGTTTATCTTCTACCTGCATATATGTTTCTTTTGTACTTCTCATATGTGATAAAACAAACAGGGCTTGTCTTTCTGAGTCTGTCTTATTTCATTTAACATTAGCATGATCACCTACTGGATCCACTCATTTTCCTATGGACATCATGGATTTGTTGTTTTGTTTTTGCAG
Organism: Grammomys surdaster; assembly: GCF_004785775.1. Classification (NCBI taxonomy): domain Eukaryota; kingdom Metazoa; phylum Chordata; class Mammalia; order Rodentia; family Muridae; genus Grammomys; species Grammomys surdaster. The sequence goes on from NW_021621185.1 coordinate 9,273,587, forward strand.
CTGAACAATATTCAGTGTTTCACACTTCATTCATCTGTTGGTGAGCACCAAGGCTCACCATAACTAACTTTTGTGCATAGTACTGTGATTCACATGAGCACCAAAGCTGATACCATAATCTGACTTTTATGGATAGTATTGTGATACATATGGCTATATAGGTATCTCTGTTGCTCATTGGCTTGAAGTAGTATGGCAAGAACATATGCTAATTCTATATTATAACTTTTTTTTGAGAAACTTCCAAACTAATTTGTAGAGGGTCATATTTTAAAAAGCTGAGGTTCGGGCTGACTGTCTAAGCTGCAGTGGCTCTGCTTAGCTCTGCTGCCATGTTCTTTGGCCAGTGGCCATGCACACATGCCATAGCTAGAAACAGCCAGAGGCCAGATGTGTGTACCACAGCTAGAATCAGCCACCCAGAAACATCACCCCTGGTACCCACGAGATGCCATCATGGTGGCAAGCTCTGCCAATCCACCACACTATCTCCACAATGCTTGGCTAAACCATAGACAATACACACCATCCACGCAGTACCCAGTAGAAATGAGACTCCAAAGCTTAATTATTATCCAAAGGCTTTATATATTTAGAAATGCTCAATTAACAATTTGCCCACACAATTAGAGTTGTCTTCCAATATCTAACCTTACAATATAAATCATTACCCAGGATTGCTCTGGACCCATGCTTCTCCATGGCTGCTACATCTCTCCCCCTCCTCCCAGCTCCTCCTCTTACTTCTCCTCTTCCTCTCCTCACTCCTCCCACTTAGCTCCTCCCAAATTATCTAGCTTTATTGTAAAAAAAAAGGATATCCTGCTACACTGATTTCTCAGATGAGTATTTTAATTTATACTTCCCAACAGTGTGTAAGTATACTTTATTCCCCCGGTGTCCTCACTAAATTTGCTGTGTTTGTTTTCTTAAGGATAGATATTCTTGGTCTGATGAAATGGAAGATCAGGGAAGTTTTAAAGAGTATTTTACTAAGGGCTAAATAGACTGATTACTTTCTTTTTCATGTATTTATTGGCTATTCATCTTTTTTTTAAGTTGTGTAGTTCATTTGACAGTTTATTGATTGAGATGTTTGCCCTTGATATTCTATTTTATGAGTTCTTTGCCAAATACTACTATCTTGTCAGGTAATGAGCTGGTGGGCTGTCTCCCAATCTGTAAGCTTTCTCATCCTCTCCTCTTTTTCTTTTTCTCTCTTTTACCCCTTTATTTCTTGTTCTGCCATAACCTTATAATTTGATGTTAACCCATTTAGGAAATATTGTTATTATTTTTCAGGGCATTGTTTGCTATTTCCATTTCTTGAGGAAGAGTTTGCTTTCTGCCTGTACCTTGCTAGCAAGTCCATTCCTTCATTTGCTTTAGAGAATACTTCTTTGAGATTCCAGTTTATATTAAAAACAAGCTGAGGCACAAACATTGTGGACTGAGCAACTACTGAATTTTTGGCCTTATGACGTTCTATTACTCTAGAGAAACTTGATTAACACAGTTCCCATTATGATTGTCTGAGATACTGTTCTGTTATGGAAGAAAGCATTAAGCTTGCTTACAGTTTCAGAGGGTTATTCTATTTTTATAGTGATGGGAGGCTTAGAGACAGGCAGACACACTGCAGAAGATGCTAACAACTTACATCCTACATCCTGATCTACAGCAAAGGAGTAACTGGGGAGAGAGAGAGAGAGAGAGAGAGAGAGAGAGAGAGAGAGAGAGAGAGAGAGAGAGAGAGAGAGAGATCTGCAAGACCATACTTCCAAATACTTTTCAAATATATTCTACTTTGGAGGCCATTCTCATTGAAATCAACAAATTCTAATCCCTGTCTCTCATAGCTTGTAGCCGCATCACAATTGTGTTCAGTATGTGTTCAGTCCAACTTCACAAGTCTCTATAGTCCTTTACAGTCTCAAAGCTGTGTGACAGTAAACAGGTCCAGTTTCTTCTGAGGCTCAAGACACTCTTTTTCTTTAATTTCTTGTAAAATCAAAATTAAAAAGTATATTTCATAACTCCAACTTGCAACAGCATGAAGTATGCATCAGCACTCCAAAAGGGGGAAGGGTGCACAGTGAGAAAAGAATGGACTGAAGCAAGACAGACCAGCAGGGCAAACTTCAAATCTGTACCTCCGTGTCTGATGTTAAAGAGGTGTTTTAGATGACTTTTGCCTCCAGCTTTTCTGACTGAAATGTATTTTTCTCCCCCTTGGGTTGGTTCCATGCCCTATTTACATCTCTTGCTGCCAGGTGTTTCACAACTCTGTCATCTCCATCTCCTTGGGTGTCCACATTACGAGAGGCTTCACCTTCACACATTCACACAATGGACTCTCTGGGTATCCATGCAGGGACTCCCGATCAGATGCCTGGTCTCAGCTGCTTTCCTTAAGTGTGGAGGAAAATTTTATAATCCATTTCCTGTATGCTTTTTGCTTCTAAAATCAGAACCAAATGGCTGAACCTGCCAAATTCTCCTGCTTGCTGGGTTTAAAACTTACTCTCTCTTTGAATTACATTTGCATAGGCTTTTCATTGTTGTATATGCCTAGGGAATCCCTTACCATCGTTCTTTCACAGGCTTTGAGATTGGTGATGTGAGGGCTTTTCCTCTCATTTCACTCAGCACCAGGCTTTTCTCTTAAGCTCCTCATCTGCTTGAGCAGAGGACTTGGCCCAAATATTACAGTTTTTGTTGTTTGTTTTCTCCCCAAACCGTGCATTTTGTATTTCTTTTTATCCTGCTTTCTCTTATTCATTGTAGATCAGCATAAGAAGAATCACTAATAAGCACAATAACTATATGCCACGGTCAGTACTGGACTGTACTGAAATCTCCTCTGTGGGCGGCAGTAATCTGAAAATACTTCAATTTAGCCTCAGGCAGAGTTTTTTAGAACAAGAGCAAATCCAGCCACATACATACATACATACATTTATTTATTTATTTATTTATTTATTTATTTATTTATTTATTTATTTTCCAAAGTATCACACGAATGGTCTCTATGCCAGTTGCTAATATTCTTTATCTCCGAAACCTTTTGAAACAGGTCTGAGTAGCCCATATAGCCTTTAGCAATGCTGTCATCTTCCATGCTTCTACTAGCATGGCCTGCTAAGTTCTCCACAAAGCATTCAACCACTTTTCAAGTTCAGAGTACCACATTCCTCTGTATGCCTTTAACAAATCATGTGGTCAAGATTGTCACAGCAATATCCCAGTCCCTGATACCAACTAATGTTTTGTTTACTGTTTTATTTCTGTGAAGAGACACTGTGACTGAGGCAACTTGTAGAAGAAAGCATTTAAAAGGAACTTGCTTACAGTCCAGAGGGTTCGTCCATTTTGGTGAATGTGGTGGCCTGCAGGCAGGAATAGTGCTGGAGATATAGCTGAGAGATTTACAGCTTCCTTGTATGCTCGCAACAGTGAGAAAGAGCATGAGCGAGAGCAGAATGTCAAAGTAAATAAGGGATATTTAAAATAATAACTAAGAAATAAACAGGGATACATATGTACTTTCCAAAAATAACCCTAAATAATTTTACTCTTCATCTGTAAAGGAAGGACTAGTGTTAAAGATATATAAACATTTATTTTTCAGGAGAAAAAATAAAGAAAACCTTAATCAATGGCATGTTGGATAGTTTTATGTCAACAAAAACTAAAGTCATCTGAGGGGAAAGAACCTCATTTATGAACATATCTTCATAAGGTCAGGATACAGCCCAAGGCTATAGTTAACTATCGATGTGGAAAGGCTCGGCACATTGTGGGTGACTCCACCCCTGGGCTGGTGGTCCTGAGTTCTATAACAAGGAAGGTTGGCAAATCTATGAAAGGCAAGCCAGTAAACAGTGCTTCTCTATTACTTCTTCATCAGCTCCTGTGTCTAGATTCCTGCCCCTGCTTGAGTTCCTGTACTGAAATTCTTTGATCATGAACTGTGATATAGAAGCATAAACCATGTCAAGCTTTCTTCCCCAAGCTGTAAAGGAAGGACTAGTGATAGGTCATGGTATTTGATCACAGCAATGGTAAGCCTAATTAAGATAAATGGAAAAGGTACACATTGATTAAAAAGAGAAGACACAAAAAGGAAACAGAAAAACAGAAAATATGAAAACAGAAATTAATAGAAAATAGGAGTAGCTATACTCATGTCTGTCAAAATATATTTCTAAACAAAATTAGAAGGATAAAATAGAGTTATATGAGTTAGTAGAGGGAACAGTCTATTAAGAATATATAATAATTTTAAATATGTACACATATTCAGGCATACTCAAGTTTCTGATTATAATAATCACTATTGGACATAGTAGGTAAGCTACAGTCATACTGGTGCCCTCAATATCCTCCTTTACACAGAAGTCAAGCCATCCAAACATAAATTAGGAAACCTCAGAGTTAAAATAGAATGTAGATCAAATAAGTACAGTATATATCAATAGACAAGCCTATCTATAGCTACATAGTATGGATTCTTCTCAGCAATCTGTATAATGCTCTCTAAAGTATATCACATTTTAAATAACAGGATAAGACTTATTGACTATCAGAAAGAAATATTTTTGTATTATCTCTGATCATAATAGAATAAAACTAGGAAAAATTTATAGAGAATATAAATGCATGGAAACACATTCATTTTTTATCTTTCTTATGCACTCTGGCATTTTCCTGTTTTTTCAAATAAAGACAAATCTTACCAGAACATTTGAGATTTAGTAAATACAATCACAATAATGAAGTTTGTAGCTGAGTATATCCATTAATAAAAAAAAAGAAATGTCTTGTTAAATAACCTAATGCACTTCAAAACAAATGTAAAAGTGTAAGAACAGAATAAGTATTAAATATTGGAACATAAAGTTACAATGTGGAAATCAAAAGAACAATTATCCAGATCAATGAATTTCTTTCAAACAATAACACAAATGAGTTGTTCTTAGTTAATGAACCAAAAGGACAGAAGACAAATTTTCAAAACCAGAGGGAAAGGGGAAATATTACTATGGTGATTTGAATAAAAATGTGCCCCTGTAGGCTCATATACTGAATTCTTAGTCACCAGTCACTGGGCCTGGTGGGGAAACCTTAGGGAGAGTATTCTTGGTGTAACCCCAGCCTTTTCACAAGACATGCAATACTGGGAGTGAGCTTTACGATTTCCAAGTAAAATTTTGCTCTGGCCCTGGCCCTGGCCCTGGCCCTGGCCCTGGCCCTGGCCCTGGCCCTGGCCCTGGCCCTGGCCCTGGCCCTGGCCCTGGCCCTGGCCCTGGCCCTGGCCCTGGCCCTTATTTACTTTGACATTTTGCTGACTGCCTAATTTATGTTTGATTCTGACTGCTAATTCTTGTCTGTTTAACTACTTTTTTATCTTTTTTTTTCCAGCATTACATGCATTTCTGTGCAGCATTACATCAAATGTCCCCACCCATGTTGTCTGGCTTGTCCTGGGTTGCTTTACTTAATGTTCATCTCAGGAAATTTTTTATTTCTCTCTAAGGTTTCTTTTGTATTTTTTATTGGTTATTTTATTTATTTGCATTTCAAATGTCATCCTCTTTCCTCATTTTCCCTCTGCAAACCCTCTAATCCAATCCCTCTACCCCTGCTTCTATGGGGGTGCTCCCCCACCCACCCAGGGGTGCTCCCCCCCACTCACTCCCACTTCACTGCCCTAGTGTTCCCTAACACTGGGGCATCAAACCTTCACAAGACCAAGGGCCCCCTCTCCCATTGATGCCAGATAAGGTCATCCTCTGCTACATATGCAGCTGGAGCCATGGGTCCCTCCATGTGTACTCTTTGGTTGGTGGTTTAGTCCCTATGAGCTCTGGGCTGTCTGGTTGGTTGAGATTGTTGTTCTTCCTATTGGGTTGCAAAGCCCTTTAGCTCTTTCAGTCTTTTCCCTAACTCCTCCATTGGGTTCCCTGTGCTCAGTGCTATGGTTGGCTGCATGCACGCGAATGTGTATTGGTCAGGCTCTGGCAGTGCATCTCAGGAGTCATCCATATCAGGCTTCTGTCAGCAAGCACTTCTTGGCGTCAGCAATAGTGTCTGGGTTTGGTGGCTGCTTATAGGATGGATCCCCAGGTCCATCCTTCAGTCTCTGCTCCACTCTTGGTCCCTGTATTTCCTTTAGACAGAAGCAACTCTGGATTAAAATTATGGAGATGGGTCGGTGACCCCATCCTTCAACCGGGGCTTTGCCTAACCTCTGAACTTTCCTGAGTATGGTAGTAACAGTTGGCAGTTAGGAATATTTAGAGTTTGAAATATGCCACGGCTTGATCTTCTTGATTTGAGTGTCTTCATAGTTAAGTCTGAGGACTTGTTTTTCTCGGTAACTTAGTCCTTCTCTTTTGCAGATTTCCAAGCACTTTCTTTGTTCTCTTCTCCCAGCATTTTAGCTCAAATGTCTCAAGGAGAAGTTCATGGTCTTTAATATTTCCAAGTGTTTCTTGTATGCGTTGTTTATCTTTTCCTATATTTGAGAAAATTTCTGATATTTTTAGATGAATATATTTGACTTGTGTTTTGTCTGTATGGTCATAATTTTTTCTTAATAATATGTGAATATTACAAATAAATTTTTCTTGAATTGATATGTTTCTTTTGCTTGATGTGATCTGTTGATTATAGTTTATACTGAATTCCATAAAATGTATCTATTAAGATTCTTCATTTTCAAGTTTTCCTCATCTGACACTATAATCTTCCCTTTGCTTAATTTCTAAGTCAAATCTTCTATTGTTTTTTTACTTCATTCAGCTAGACTGTTTGTCTTCTTTTTGATGTCATCCATCTTTTTAAAAATATACTCTTAAATTATCTGTTCAACATTTCATCTGCTTAATATTTTCATACTCAGTTATAAGAGTGTTATGACCTTTTGGAAGAGTTACATTGGTCTACATTTTTATATTTCTTATGTCCTTATATTACAATCTGTAAATTTTTTGATATGGATATCTTTTATTTAATTTAATTAGTTTGTTTACATTTGTGAATATGATGTGTGTGGGCCTGTCTGCCACAGCACATAGGTAGATGTCAGAGGACAATGTTTTGGGGTTCGTGTTCTCCTTAACCTTTCTATGGGCTTTGAGGAATCAAATTCACGTCATGAGCCTGTGCACAAGAGTCTTTATCCACACGTATCCTTCTGATGGCCTCCATCTTTCACTTTTAGGTGTGTAGTCTTCATTTCGGCATTTCTGTCATGTATTATATTATGCTTCCCACTCCATGAAGCAATGTCTGCAAACTTGTATTTAAATCACAATCTGTGCTCCCAGGCCCAAACCATCTGTAGAGTTGCCTTTCTACAGAGCCTGTGAAAGGGACAAAGATTTGGGACTAGAAGATACAAAAAATACAGTGATATTGAATTGAACAGCCCTCTCATGATATTTTTTCTTCATGATACCTGTGAAGAAGTTCAGATTACTCCTTCAGCTGCTGCATAGATTGCAGGTTTCTTGAGATGGTAGCACTCTCAGGTAACAGTTCAGTAACTGTAACACTAGGCAAAATCTATTTAAAACAATTGTTCATTCACTTATTCCTCAACTGATTATTTCTATGCTAGATAGCTTCTCCCAGTACAGCTGCCTCCCAACTTCAGGTTTTTTTTCTTTAAACCCACTGAGTCCAATTAGTTCTCGCCATATTCTCACAGGTATGGTTTTAGTTCATTTGAGAAGTTTTCACCTTCTCTTAACTCATGAAGAATATTAAATTCATTGCCTTTTAAATTTTATATCAACAGTTTTCTCAGTATTTGAAAGAAAAAAATCTTATTTTACGTCTTTCTTTTCCATGTTTTCAGATGAGAAATCCAGCAATACTAAATTTGTTCCTACAGGAGAATTGTTTGTTGCTGGAAGTTCTCAAGATTTTTTCCCTATATCTTTGTTTTTGATGATTAATTTGCATAGAATGCTTTTTTGAGATGCATCTGCATGGAATTATTTTGTGTGGAGTTAATTAGAAGTAGGTCTTTAAATGGACTTTCTTGTTTGTTTCTCTTGTTTGAATTTGTATTAGTTACTTCCTTTGTTTCTGAGACAAAGCACGCTGCAGGAGCAACTTAAGGAGAGAGGTTTATTTTGACTCATGGAAGGTCCAGTCTATGACAGCAAGTAGGAGCATGAAGTATCTAGCCATAGTGTGTCTGCGGTCAGGAAACAGAGTGTAACAAGATTTTTCTTACCTTATTCCATCTGAGACTCAGGTCCTTGTGATGTTGCTACGTACATTCTTTTCTTTTGGTTAATCTATCTAAAAACTCTCACAAAGACATACCCAGAGGCTTTTCTCAGTGATGATTCCAGATCCTCTCAATTTGGCAATATCATCTATCACAGTATTTTAATTCTGTGACACATCTTTTGCTACATTCAGAAAAAAGTTTTGTTATATTGAACACTTTATTAAACTCGCCCCTTGTCACTTATTTATGTGAACGTTATGTTCTTTTCTTTCGTTTCTCAGATTCCCGAGATGCCTTCATTTTTACTAGTTATTTTCTGTTACATGGATTGAATAACAACATTTCTCTGTTCAAGAGAACTTTCCACTAATCAGCTTTTAATACACCCATTGAAATAATTTTAATACATGCATTTTATCAATGTCAGTTCTAAAATATTCATTGGGGTCAACTCTGAACTTTCTGTTTACATGATGAAATCCTGGTCAGAGAGTGAGACATCTGTACAGTCTCAATGTTGCCATCCATTAGTGGTCCTTCTCCCTGGAGGTAGAGAACTTTCTGCTTCTTGTTATAAGTACTACTTTGGTGTGAACTGCAAATTTTGTATATTTTTGTGTCACAGGCTATTACCTGATTCTGTTTCTGAGACATAGGTTTCTTCTATCATAACAAAAACAACAGTACACATAGATTTCCTCTTTCGTACTAGAGATGGGATTCCTTGCCTTGTCTGAAGAATATCTAATGAAATGGTGTTGATACTTATTGTTACACCAGGGTAGAAAATCAAACTGCAGTAGATTTCTGCTGGTATCATGCAGGTTGGCTGAAGATTCTGTCTACTTGGAGTAGTCTCCATAGACACTGCATTGGACATATAGATTTATGTGGAGTAGTGTTGAAGCCTAACTCACGCTAGACTTCCTTTATACTATACCACAAGGAGCAGAAGAAGGTACACATTACTGCTCTGAGTGGATAAAAGTCCTCTCATTGAAATTTTTTATTAAACTATCATAGATAGGGTTTGTGGAAACTTAGCACAGCAGAGCAGAGCTAGAAATCTGGGTTTTCTATTTAGCAGTGTGGGATGACCAGGAGAATGACATTTGTTTATAGAATATTTCACTTTTTTTTATAATAACTATTATGTAAAATCTTCTTTTAAATGTATGCCTTTCCCTGCTCGTTTTTAGTCCAAGATTTTATTTATATATTTTAGTCTGTGTCCATTGGCATTTTGGATTGTAAGCTGTTCTTGCAGCACTCTGTAAGTCTGGGAAGAAGAATTAAAGTACACATCTTTGTTTTGGCAGTGAGAAGACAGAGACAGGAGATGCCCAGAGCCCTCCAAAACATGTAGTCTTACAGACAGCTTGCTCAGGGGATTCCTTTGCCTTCCCAGGTTGGATTTATAGTCATGATAACAGAGACACCTGGCATTTCTAAAACTGAGTTCTGGGAATTCGCATCCTGGTATAAATATCTGTGCTCGGAAACAAGCACTTAAAATACTGGACAATCTCTTCAAGTGTATTAAGAGTTTCATTTATATTTTTTTATCAATTTCAATTTTTAATAAATTTCACTCTAAGTTCAGGGAATAATAGACTTTTAAATTTTTTAAACTTAAAAATTTTAATTTTAGGTTTGTAATTATTGAGAATTTGAGTTATTCATGGTGGTAAGGAGACACTTCAAGTTGTTTTTGTTGTTGATTTTAATGTAGGTATTTAGTTATCTAAGCTTCATATTTTGGGGTGATCCATCCAAGCATAGAATGCTATATCTATTCTATATTTTCTTTCCTTCAAAGTGACACTTTAGATTGAATTAGTCTGTTTGTATGACTTTTTCTCATGTACAAAATTTCAATATTGTATAATCAGAAAATAAATCTTGATATGTAAGGGCAATTTATTCCATCTTTGCATCCATCCAAATTTCCTCAGATATCTAGGTTTTGTTTTAATATCAATTTTGTAATTATTATACAAAATTGACATATTTATTTTATTGAGTATTCAGTCTATGAGCATACCACAACTCATTAATGATTCATCCATTTCTCTTTGTATGTTAATTACAGTTATTAATATGCACCTATTCTAGGCTTCTTTCAGTTAAATATTATGCTTGTTAAAATATCTATGTTTTCACATATATCAGCAGTTTCTTTTTGTAATTTGTTCTAAGTGGCTATATCTCTACCACTCTAGTTCAGTTTCTTATCCTTGTATGTTGGAGCCAAACTGATCCAGGCTTTCCCAACGGCTCTGGTGAAAAACAAAGAGAATGTTCATTCTTTGTCCTTGTCAAGGGGCAGACTTGGGAAAGTCTTGTTTCAGGTAAATACTAGAGTTTCAAAGGAGTTAAGATTTTTTTGTTCCTAGAAACCTGTTTTTCCCTATTGGGACTAAAGTTATCAGTCCCAGCACCTGTGTGCTAGGTCTCTGATGCACATGAGATACCCTGTGATCCCTTTGTGCAACATTACTTGATTAGCTTCCTCCAGACTTTGTCTCATTGTATAATAGCTTTCTGCTGACTCTGTCTTATTTCTCCCTGAAAACTGTGTAAAAGATGCTGTACTTCTTAATAATCTTGCTTGGCATAGGCATAGCTTCTGCTAGACATCCTGGTCTCAAACAATGCTATCTTCTTTATTTTCTGATCTCCTGTCCTCTTTCTAAGTAACCTGTCACTGCAAGAATCATGAATCATCCACTGCTCTAGGCCATTCAGTGATTATTTTCTCCTATCACCTACTGCTTCCGATCATTCAGTGATTTTTTTTTCCCTTCTATGCTTTTGAATTTGTTTCCACTTTTTTGTATTTATCACACCTTTCATTTTTAATGGTACAAATATCAGTTAAATTCTTTAATAGTTATTCTATTTTGATTTATTTATGTGTACATATATGTGTCTGTGAATCTTCACCATGAATGCACAGTACATGAAGACGCCAAGAAATTTCAGATGTCCTGAATGGTCTGCTGTGTTCTGTGAATCAAACTGTGGTCCTCTGGAAGAGTGTTAGCCACTCTTAACCACTAAAGCATATCTTCAGCCCCTTGATACTTACTCTTGCATATTCAATTGAAAATATAAGCTAAATTGTATTTTTTTCTAATCTGTATAGAACAATCCTCTTGCAGGAAATTACTTTCAAGCAACTGGATGTTTCTTTTTCTCTTTGTTATTTTACAGGAAAAGTTTTAATTTGTTATTAATCTGAACTTAAAAGCTACAGAATACCAGAGTATCTAATTACAGAATGTCATTAGCTAAATTTAATCAGATTTTAAGATAGATTTTTATTTTTTTATTTTATCTCGCTTTAATCCTGTTTCTTCATGGATATGTCACAATTCTCATTTCTTCACAATGAAAGGATGCGGTAATATTCAATTGTTTCTGTTTACTATAGCATTTAAGTGAGTCTTTATAGATATATTTATGGATATATTTAATTAATAATTTATAAACCTATGCAAATGGATTCTCAGCAAAATAACTCATAAATACAAACAAGTTATTCCAAGGATAATTTTGATAACAAATATTTAGTATAAAGGGTTGGATTGCCTTCTTTGTACATTATGACCAGTTTCTAAAATACACTTTATATTTTCCAAATGCACAGTTCATAAAATGTATTGTTTTATATATTTACAACTTTGCTTTTTCATTGTTAGAGATAAAAAGATAGAGGCTAGTCCTAATTGGGACTCTAGAGAATTATGTCTCTTCGGCGTCAGTACTGTATCTAAAGTTTCCTTAGGTCTTATTCTCAGTTACACATATTATCAACCTTGTACATAGGTGATTTCAGTTTTAAAAACTCAGTTCTGGGTCAAAAAAAAAATTGAAAACGAATGGTATTTCCAAAGTTAATTCAACTCCTTACTGAGTCAGATAAGCAATTTTCTTTTATGTTCACACACAGCAGGGCTTATATTGCTTTTGTCCTTCTCTAAAACAGCAGACAAGGTCTTCATAGTTTTTATTGAGTTTTGTTTATGCCAAAACAAGATAGGAAGCCAGCAACCCACTTAGTCTCAATGTCTTTATGTTTTCTTTAAAATCCCAATTTGTATTTAGATGCATCATCAGTTTTTCTCAATTACATTCAGTGACTATTTGACTATTTTATATAAAAAGCATTGAAGGACATTGACTAGAGTTTTTTAAATATATTTTTTATTTTATCTTATGGATATGAGTGTTCTGCCTAAATGTATGTGCATCACAGGCATGCCTGATGTTTGTAGAAGTCAGCAGAATGTACCAGACTCCCTGGGACTAGAGTTCCAAACAGTTTTAAGCCACTAGGTAGGTGTTTGGAGCCAAAAAGCAAGTGCTTGTAAGCACTAAGCCATCTCTCCAGCCATTTCTTGGGTCTTAGTACGCAACACTACTGTCAGACAATTTTTTGCCATCTGTCATACTTTCAAATGCTCAAAAAAACATGATACAACTTATTCTGGTTTTTGGGTATAGTATACAAAGTAAATCTTGACCGTGAAAACATTTGTAAATGTAAGCATGTATGAAAGTAGGAGGAGATTTAGATTCTGAAAGCTGAAAATCAAGTTTCCATAATTGTTTTCAAATTGGAAATTGAACCTACATTCTCGCAAAGTGATAGTTTATGCTACGCAGCTTCTCAAAAACAAAATGCAACGACTTCTTGTGCAATTGTTCACAACATAATGGCTCCTGTATCTTCTTGATAGACAATTTGGTAAACAGATGGTGCTATATGAAGACAGATTGTTTTTTTCCAAATGTCAATAGAGCCTTAAGGGTACATATTTTCCAAAGCATAAAGCCAAATCTGACATACCACAGAGTGTGAAAGTCTAAAAACGCCCACTGAACAGTAAATACACAGGTTTTCAAACATCTTTGGATGATTATGCATGAGTCTAAATTAAGAATCATAAGAAAGTTTATGTAGGTTTTCTATATGCATATAGCAAGAACAGTTTTCCACCATTTGCTGGTCTTTCAGTTTGGTTAGCGATCCCATTTTTGTTTTATCAAATCACAGTGTAGAATAGTATCACTGACATAATGCATTTTCCACATCAGTATGGAAAACCAGAGGCAGTTCAAAACTTTGGATTGCCAATCAAATTTTTTTGATTGACATTTTGGAGTTTCTACCATGGTACTGAAAATGGAATAGAATATAAATCTTGGCTTTTCATTTACTCTTATAGAAAACTTTTCTACATATCAGTTAAAAGCCAGGATACTGCAAACTCTGTCTCACAGATGACACTTTTATTTCTCAATAATGATGATATTTGGTTTTATCAGATATTTTGCCGTGGCAATTAAAGTATTTGCATTTATTCATTTTATTAGTTTTGAGTCAGAGGGGAGGAGGCATTGTGCCCTGCTTCAAGTGTGAAAATTGGAGGATAAGTTTTCAGATGTCAGTTTTTTCTGTCTACAATGTGGATTCTGGAGAATTAAACTCATCTGTCCATACTTGGGACCAAAACTTTGTCCATTGGTGTATTGCCAGTCCCAATACTATTTTCAAAAAATTATATAGTTTCTTCGTGCGTATAAACAAGACACTTTAAAAACAATGTACACTCATCCTGAGTAGTAAACTTGACACAAACACACACACACACACACACACACACACACATACACACACACACACGACACACAAATGTGACATACACACACATATCATTGAAAATAATTCTAAAGTATTTATTCTAGAATAACCTACCGTATGGAAAAACACTGGCTATGAGATAGATTTATTTGGCATATTCAATCATATTAATCGTATTCTCTTAATCATTAATTCCTAAAATCTTAGTGCTGTGACAAAAGATGAAGTTTTCCTTGTTTTTGTAATCGTTCAGTGTGGGTCAGTTGGAGGCTTGTCATGAATCAGGATTGAGGACAGAGGCGAGAAGGGAGCCTCAGACTTGGAGGTCAGTTAATTATAACTTATTTATTTGTAAATAGCAATAAATAGCGAAATGGATCATGTTCGTTCACACACACACACTAACCTCCAGTCTGGACAGAGGTCGTAGCCTGGCTTGATGGTGGCACCTCAGGTAAGGTTCTGACATGTCCTTCTGTTTTCAGGTTTAGCTGGAGCTCGGTCCGGTCCGCAGTGTGGGCTCCCCCCAGTCAGCGTGATGGCATTTTCATGGGACTCCAGGAGTGAGTGAGTTGTGGTGGCCAGACCGGTATTTAAGCTACACTCAGCCAATCATAATTAAGGCATTCACACAGCACTTCATCGGTCGTTTACCTTACGTCAACTTTATCATACTGGCACACACACTCTCGGCTTGATTTCCATTATTATATTCATCCATGGTTTCATTTCCTTGTGTCTTCTACATGTTGTTCCTTACAAGGCTTCACTTGAGTCATTCTACCAACTCCTGGAACTTCAGGGATCCCTTTGAGTTCTTGGCATTTAACATGAAACCTTGAGAGTCAGTGAGGGGCTTGGCAGGAAAGAGCATTATCTTTTGCCAATATTGTCTCAAAACTGAGCTAATGTTCTGATCAAATCTCAGGATATCTTTTTGGAAATTACCGAATTTAAAATCTGGAAAAAAAAACTGGAATGGGACAAAACTGGAGGTGAGGACACTAAATAAGAGAATAGGTTAATTCCAAGAATTTCTCAGCATATATTTCTGCTAATAATATTTTCAAATAATTGTATTTGTAATCTAGTAACATTGTAATTTAAAAACAATAGCATAGACACTTTTTATATTAGTTAGTATATAAGTATTTATAATCTACTTATGTATTTATAGACATCAGAGGGTAATAATGAAAGTGAAATACTCACAGGAGGAAATATGGAGACAAAGTGTAGAGCAGAATCTGAAGGAAAGGCCATCCAGAGACTGCCCCACCTGGGGATCCATCCCATATACAGTTGCCAAATGCAGACACAATTATAGATGACAAGAAGTGCATGCTGACAGGAGCCTGATATAGCTGTCTCCTGAGAGGTTCTGCCAGAGCCTGAGAAATACAGAGGTGGATGCTTACAGCCAACTCTTGGACTTAGCATGGAGTCCCCATTGGAGGAGTTAGAGAAAGGATTGAAGGAGCTGAAGGGGTTTGCAACTCCATAGGAAGAACAACAATCTCAACCACCCAGATCCCTCCAGAGCTCCCAGGGATAAACCACCAACCAGAGAGTACACATGGAGAAACCCATGGCTCCAGCTGCATATGTAGCAGAGGATGGCCTTATCTGGCATCAATGGGAGGAGAGGCGCTTGGTCTTGTGAAGCCTCCAGGCTGTAGTGTAGGGGAATGCCAGGATGTCAGGGACGGGAGGCAGAAGTGGGTGGTTGGGTAGAGGAACACCCTTATAGAAGCAGGGTAGGAGGGATAGGATAGGGAGTTTCTGAGGGGAAACCAGGAAAGGTGATAACATTTAAAATGTAAATAAAGAAAATACTCAATTAAAAAAATCCAAACTGCTAATCAGTTGCTTGGATTCATAGTGAAATGTATAATAATAATATTGATCAATATTATATATTCTTCAAGGCAAGTGTCATTGGGTCCAGGAAACAACAGTGATAATTGAAGAAATACTTAAATGCATCAAAATTTATATGCACCTGAAATAATCGAAATGTTGAGTAAGAAGTTGGTTACAAACTCCTTTATCTCAAAAGGTGAGGAGAACAAAGTGATTTTATCTTGTGTGAACCCATGTCCTCTTACTGATATTAGATTCAGTAGTTAGAAAAAACTTAGAAATCCATGAAACAGATATGTTCACACAACTATATTTGAACTAGCTATTATTTTAGAAGTAAATATGACCACATGAGATCTCTATTTCTGTTTTCCATCTGTTCTCAGCAGTGGAGGTGGCAGACACAGTGGCAATATCTGAAATCATTCACTTAATTATTCATCTGCTCTGAGATTTGGAGACAAAGTTTACTAGAGGAACAACCGTTAAAAGAGGCAAGGGGGCAAATATTTTCTTCAATGATCCCTGTCTGTCATATCAAAGATTCAAATATCAGATAGTTTGCAGTCATTTGTCAGGTTCCCACTTTAATATTCTAGAATCTCCAGACAATTCACAGAAATTCTCTGTCTTCAATACTGAGAGGGTAATTTGAAAAAAAAAAAACTGTATGGAGAAAGTGATACGAATCTGTTCTCTGTCCATTCACTGACCTTAGTAGCTGCTCCAGCTATCTAAAAGAATAACCTATAGCTTTCTAGGACTTAGGGCAGTGCCTCCCATTGGAATGTTCTCATCCAAAGTAAAATAAGAAAGGTGATACTAAGAAACTGGTTTATTTTCTAAATCAGAAAGCATCACTGAAAGAGGCATTGATAGTGTCAGGTTGAAAATAGACTACTGTGGTGGTTTGAATGAACATGGCTCCTTTAGACTCACTGGGAGTAGTATTATTGGAGATGTGGTCTTGTTGGAGTAGGTGTGGTTCTGTTGGAGGAAATGGGTCATTAGGGGTGGACTTTGAGGTTTCAGAAGCTCAAGCCAGGCCTAAGGTCACTCATTCTTCCTGCAGTTTGGATCTATACTTAGAATTCTTAGCTTCTGCAGTACCATGACTGCTTCCTGCCATCATAATAATGAACTAATAAGCCAGACCCAATTATATATTTTCCTTTAGAACAGTTACTGTGCTCATTGTGTCTCTTCACATCAATAGAAACCCTTACTGAGTAAACTGCTAAGTTTAGACTTACTGGTTCTGACTCATTTGGAATATAAGACCATTGGAGCCATTGATTGCTCCATTTTAAAAAGGAATGTATATCACATTCCTCCAGTTCCAATATAAAGAGGCTTCTCTATTTGGACAAGAAAAACTATAAGCAAATTTGGCTTTGTTAATCTCTAGATCAGAATGAGAATGTTTTCAAAGGAAGAGTCTTCCATAGTAGTCTTATATGGATAAGCTTGGACTTATTTTTGAGGCAGGATAGGAATCCAAGCTAGAGCTCCACTAATATTTGCCATGACCTGGTTTTATGCTTGAAGGAGAGTAAGAATCTAATGTAGTTTCTTAATGACCATTTTATTTAGTTATTATTGCTATTTTAAAATTTATTTAAAAATAAATATATTTTGATGATATTCTTTCTTTTTTTCTCAGATTTCTCCATCTTCCTACTCAGTCAACTTCTTGATGTCTCCCTCTCCCTCTCCCTCTCCCTCTCCCTCTCCCTCTCCCTCTCTCTCTCCTCCCTCTCCCTCTCCCTCTCTCCCTCCTCCCTCTCTCTTCCCCTCTTAAAAACATCAAAGAGAAAAGCCTCAAAACCACAACACAAAAACACATGAAAATCTTGGATTATGTTTTGTGCTGAGCTAAACTGAGCATAATTCTTACCCCTGAGTGTAGTTGATATACCCAGTCATTCTCTTGGAGAAAACTGGTTTTTCTTTCTCCTTTCAGGTTATGAATACAAAAAGGTTCTTGGTCAGGGTTTGAACTTGGTACTTACTTCCTCTTCTTCTTGCCAGGAGCTTTGTTTGTCTTGTGTTTATGCTGTTCTTGTGAATGCTGTCACAGTCTCTGTAAGTCCATATTTGCATCAGCTCTGTTCTATCTGGAAGATGTTTCCTTGGAGTTATCTATAACTCTTTGGCCATTATAATCTTATAGCTTTTTCATCAACATTGATCCTTGAACCATGAAATTAGAGTGACAAAACATAATCCATTTAAGACTGAGGTCTCCAAAGTCTCTTATTCTCTCCACCTTGTCCACTTGTAAGTCTTTGTTAAATACTACCTACTACAAGAAAAACTTTTTCTGGTGAGGACTGAGAAATAAACTAGACAAAGCAATATGTCATTAGGAGTTCTTATACCACTAGGTGATTTAGCAGAATATTAGCCAGAGGTTTTTCTCTAAGGAGAATGACCTATTAATCTCAGGTATTTGGCCTCATTAATTGTGCCAGATGTGGATTCCACCTCATGGAGTAGGCCTTAAATTCAGTAAAAAAGTGGTTGGTTACCATTCATAGTATTTGTTCCACTATTGCACTAGTATATATTTCAGGCATGTCACTGTGGTAGGTCACAAATTTCATATACGAGTGGCAATAATAATTACTTTTCATCACTTGTCATTTCTACAGTACTTTCTATTGCCGTGAATGCTAGTCAACAGGAGTGAAGCTTCTCGTTCAAAACCAGCTAGATTTTTTTTTTTTCATGTTAAATAACAGAAAGTAAGCGTTGCTTTTAGAAATAGCCCCTTTCTATCCTACTGGTAATAGCCTTCATGTTTGGGGTGGGGGTGCTACAGGACATTTTTAGTCAGCAAAATATAGCCTATTCATGGTACACGACATTATAATTGGTAGCATATGATGTCTAACTTATGATGCCCTAATATATAACAATTAGATTTAAATTCCTTTTTTAAAAATATTTTAAGAATATTTTAAAGTAGTGGATATCTATATGGCTTTTCAAAAGGCTTTTAAAAGTGTTAGCTATCCCTCCCTATATTCCCCTTTTTAATCTTTCTCTCCCATTCATCATTTAATCTTACTATTCTAGTTCCCTCTTTACCCTTTAATTATACTGTGAACTCTTTACCTTGTATTAGAAGATCCCCTGATCCTTTATAAGCTTTCTAACCTATGTGGCTATTTTAGATGAAAGACACACTTAAAGCTTAACATCTAACACTCACACTTAAGAATAGACATGAAATCTTTTTTTGTTCTGGGTCTTGGTTACGTCTCTCGGGTTGACTGCATCTAGCCTTGTCCATTTACCTGAAAATTTCATCTGTCCTAACAACTGACTAATATCCCATTGTATAAATCAACCATATTTTCATTATCAGCTTATTGGTTGGTTGACATCTTGGCTATTTCCAATTGCTAGCTATTATGAATAGGACAGCAGGAACATGCATGAACATGTATTTCTCTAGTAAGATATAGAGTTGGGCAAGCATATGCCTAAAAGTAGTGTATTCAGATCTTGTCATAGATTTACTTTTGCCTTTGGGGAAACCTCCACATTCATTTCTATAATGACTGCACTGGTTTGTACACCCACTAGCAATGAATAAGTGTTCCAACTTCCCGTATCTTCACTAGCATTTTCTGTCATTGTTTTGCTGTTTTGGATTACCATAACTGGTATAAGATGAATATTTAAAGTACTTTTAATTTGTATTTCCCCACTGGCTAAGGATGTTGAACATTTTTAAAAGTTTGTTTCAGACATTAGTATTTCATCTTTTGAGAACTTTCTACCTTTATCTGTATCACATTTTAAAATTGGGGTATTTCTTTTCTTACTATGATTGTAGTTTTTTGTATATTCTAAATACTAGCATTCTGTTAGATGTATAATTTATCTATTTTTCCATTCCATATGTTACTATTTTGCTGTACAGAATATTTTTTATCTTCATATATCCTATTTATTACTAGTTAGCTTTAAAGCATGTGTTATCAGGCTCTTGTTTAGAATGTTCTTTGCTATGCCAATAAATGATTACCATGATATCAAAACCACAGAAGGATCCAAAAAAGAAGAAAATTATAGACCAATATTCTTTATGAACAGAAACGCAAACATTTTCAACAAAATATTTGTAAATCAGTTTCAAAAATATTTCTAAGCTGGGCGGTGGTGTGGCGCACGCCTTTAATCCCAGCACTTGGGAGGCAGAGGCAGAGCATTTCTGAGTTCGAGGCCAGTCTGGTCTACAGAGTGAGTTCCAGGACAGCCAGGGCTACACAGAGAAACCATGTCTCGAAAACAAACAAACAAACAAAAATTTCCAAAATATATGTACAACGGTCAAGTAGGCTTTATTCCAAACTGCAGCAATAAGATGGTTTAACATACATAAGGAAATACATGTAATCACCAATTAATAAAAGATGGTTTCTTTTATTTATTTATTATCACATCATTACATGCAGGCCTTTGGCATGATCCAACATCCCTTCAAGCTAAAAGTACTGGACAGAGTAGGTATATGAGGGACATATCACAACATAATTAAGGCTGTTTATAGGAATCCAAACCCAACATCATTCCAAATGTTTAGAAACTTAAAATATTTCCACTAAAGTCAGAAATCCGACAAGGATGTTCATTCCCTCCATACTTATTTAATGCTGTACTTGAAGTTTTAAGATAAAAAGATAAATAAATTAGAGCAAGGTGATACAAATAGGAAAGAAGTCACATTATCTTTATCTGGAGACAATATGATTTTATGCATAAAAGACCTTGATTATTTCACCAGAAATCTTTTGTAGATTCAGAAAAGTAGCAGAATCATTATTGACACACAAATTACTAGCTTCATATATGTAAATGGCAAGCATAATGAGAAAAAAAATCAGTGAAATATTACCTTTCACAATCACCTCAGAAATTGCATTAGAATAATTCCAACCAAACAAGTGAAACATTATGTAACATGTGATTAAAGATGTTGAAGAAAATAATTGAAAAGTCATAGTAACATAGGAAGACCCTCCCATGTACATGTTCATGAGCCAGGAAAATTAACATAAATGATCATTCTACTAATAGCAATTTAGAGAGTCACTACAATTTCCACCAAAATTCCAATATTATTCTTCATAGAAATTGAAAAAAACCCTGAGGGTTTGGAATGTAGACATGAAATACCCAGGATAGTTAAAACAGTTTGAATAATACAAGAAGTAGTGGGAGATATGACCAACCCAGGTTTCCAATACTATTGCAAACCTGAACTAATAAAAACAGCATATTTGGCATAAAAAAGATATGTTGATCAATGAATGGAATGGAATTAGATACCCCGATGTAACTCCACATACCTACCAAACTACAGACACCCAATTGTGCATATAGCATGTATGGACAGTGTATTTTCTAAAATAAAGAAACATAAGCTGCACATTGGAGAAAGAACAGCATCAGCAACAAATTATGCTGGTCCAATTGGATAGCTGAATGTATAAAAATGAGCATAGATACATATGTATTGTCTCCAAATTCTCAACTCCAAATGGATCAAGGATCTCAGCATATGACCAGATACCCTGTACTACTTTAATCATTTTTGTGTGATTCCTGTATTCCTTCCCTGCAAATGTCGCTGTATAACTAGAGATACACAAGAGAGACACAAGACTGTCAGTATAGTTTCCTGAATTGGAAAGCTTGTCATCTCATCAGAGAGACACAAGGATATTTGCAATGAGATAAACAAGAGTATATTATGTAGAACTTACTTTTATTCCTTGCTTAATCTAATTTGAACTTATTTAAAATAAGCGCATTGGGTGCATGTGTGTATTATTCAGGAAACTATTTTTCCCAGTTATAGTCTGAACTGTGATAACCAGTTTCTCCTCCTTTATTAGCTACTCTTATCACCCTCATTATTATTGTTTTGTTTTCAACCCACAGTTTTCTGAAGACGTTTTTCCTTTTTAATGGCTTCTTAATAAATTATTTCCCATCTGGTTTTATTAACTTCATTTAAAGTGTGTAGTGTTTTGCATTTTTATAAGTCTAATGGGCCCCATTTGTGAATTTATTAGAATGATGCTTTATTTCCATTTCCCACAACTTTAAAGCTATTATTTATTATATTTGTCCCCACACCCAGGACATTAAGAGCATTTGTATTTATTGTGGTTATATTTATGGCTCACATTGCTCGTTCTCACGTCAGTTGATGTAACCTCAATAATATGGACTTCAGTAAAATTTCCTCCCCAGAAGTCAAGCTAGAGTAATTCTAAGGAAACAGGATGAATAAACATAAGATCCAGAGAAGAGTAAATAATTAGAATTTTTTCAGAAAGTGTGTTAGTAGTCTATTCTTTGGTTATTTTGTTGTAAGCAAAAATAATTCATACTTAATCACCCATAGTAAAATAC
Source organism: Grammomys surdaster (assembly GCF_004785775.1). Lineage (NCBI taxonomy): Eukaryota > Metazoa > Chordata > Mammalia > Rodentia > Muridae > Grammomys > Grammomys surdaster. Next base: position 9,295,786 of record NW_021621185.1, read on the forward strand.
TTGTTTGTAGTTGGTAAAAATACTTAACTAATAATCTCTCTAAGTACTGCCTCTCTGTTCACTTGAACTTTCTCTCTGAGGATAAATTAACATTCAATTCTTCTTATTATGATGATTTTATATATATATATGTGTGTGTGTGTGTGTGTGCGTTTAATTTTATTAATAGTTTGAATACAATGCTCTCAGATTTCAGAGTGATATTTTATTATATAGAAAAGTTTCCAATTGTTAGATTAGTATCTCTGCCTCATTGTTTCTATATATTTAAATTAAGCTTCAGAAATTTGTTCTTCATGTGATTTATTTTATTTTTCTCATTTCAAATTATTTTATTTTTTCTCTTTACATTTTATGTATCTCACATGTCTTCTGAATTGTTAATTTGATTTTATATAGTATCCGATATGTTTTTTACTTTGTTGGGGTAAAGTTCAGAGACCATAGTTTAGAAAAATAGATATATTTATTAATTATGTTAATTCACAACTTTATTGAAAATTTATTCATATTTATATGTATAGTGAATGTACGAAAATAAAGACAATGTTTAAAACATATTTTTTATTTACTTCAGTCTATTTCAAAAAGGAACAACTGACAATTCTTACTAAAGTGAAGATAATAGTCCCTGAAATCAGAATGTCTAGTTGACCTGCAGTTCTGTTTTTATTAATTATTTTTGGGGAAAAATTTACTCCAGCTGAACCATTCCACATTTTAGTGATCTTTGTCAAGTTAACTCAGCTTTCTGTACCTAATGTCCTTATCTCCAAAATGAGGTGGATAATAACAGTGTTCATTTCCTAGACTTGTATCAAGGATTACACAAGAAACACGGTTTTCTTTATCCTTATAGCTAAGAAAAATGCATAGTATGTAGTGAAAATTTAGTCATCATTTCATTGAAATGAACAGACAAGATATACTGATTTCCAAGAGGAATGTTCTCATTTTAATTTTCTTTCTTTCACTGGTGTTTTTTACTAGTTGTGTTTGTGATTGCTTTAGAATGTTTCAAACAATTCTCCAGCATTTTAGCCAAATAATTTTATTTTGAGAACTTGAATATTGAATAAATGCTATAGAGTTATAGTTTGCCCTTTTCCAGTTGTGACCAAATTCAGGCTTGAATTCCATGATATCTCTGCTGTGGTTAGAATTTCATGCACATTCTGAGTACCCTATTGCTCTCTATTCAAGGTGTTGAAGTCCAGAAAAATTGAGCATGAGTGAGCAGAACATGAGACCAATGTCTTAACAAGGTGATTTTATTACATGTTTTTGAATATTTCTGGCCTGGAAGTGTTTGGATCTGATTTATTTATTTATTTATTTATTTATTTATTTATCTATTTATTTATGGAAACCACTTGTGGAGGTTTTCAGAAGCAGTCTACACTGACCATTGTGTTATAGGCTTCATGAACTTGGATATGAAATTTGTGCTGGGTAGTTTAATGGCAATTTGACACAAGCTGAAGTCGTCTGAGAGGAAGAAACCTTAATTAAGAAAACTCCTTCATAATACTGGGTTTTAGGCAAGTCTGTAAGACAATTTCTTGATTAATGATCAGTAGGGGAGGGCCTAGCTCATTGTGGGTGGGGCCACTCCTTGACTGGTGCTCTTGGCTTCCATAGAAAGAAGGGTGAGCAAGGCAGTGAACAACAGCCCTCCATGACATCTGCATCAGCTCCTGCCTTCATGTCCTAGCTCTAGGTGATCTTCTGTTCTGACTTCCTTCAATGATGAACAGTGATATGGAAGTATAAGCCAAATATAGCCCATCTTCACTAATTTGGTTTTTGTTTATGGTGTTTCATCATAGCAATAGAAACCCCGACTAAGACAGAATTCTAGTGTACTCCTACCTCTTTAGTGTTTCCAACCATCCTAAAAACCAGAAACTTAAATGGATCTGCATTTTTTCCGCTCAGGACTGTGTGTGTGTGTGTGTGTGTGTGTGTGTGTGTGTTTATGTGTGTGTATTTGTATGTTAAACCAATTGGTTTCCTGACTTAATGTGGAAATAAATTTGATCCATAAAATTTCTTACATGAGTGCATCATTATATTTTGTATGCTATAGATAAAATTGAAAAAAATCAATCTATTACTATAGAATCAGTAAGCTTTCAAAGATTCTGAAATCACAAGTTTAGTCTAAAACATGACATTAATTTTAAAATACTGATAGGAGTGAAGAGGTTGGGGTATCTCTAGGAAGACACAGAGACATGAGATCAGAGAGGTAGCTGTGACTCACAACATTGGGGATATGATACCTGAAGGGGCCATCTCCTGTAGCCAGGCAGAAACCCTAGTAGAGCAATAGAGACAACCAAACACTCATAAAACATTCAATGAAAAATTTTCCTTTCTAAAAAAAAAAAAAGGCAGGCATGGGGGATGAAGCAGAGACTGATGGAAATGATAAAACAATACTGGCCGAACTTGAGACCCATCCCATGGGCAAGCAACAATTCCTGACTCTGTTATGCTTGAAGATATGAGTCTAGCATGGCTGTCCTCTGAGAAGCTCTAATCAGCAGCTGACTCAGACAGATGCAAAGACCCACAGCCAAACAAAGGATGGAGCTTGGAGACTCTTACTGAAGAATAGGAGGAAGGATTGTAGGTTCTGGGAGTGGGGAGGATAGGAACTCCACAAGAAGACCAACAAAGTAAACAAACCTGGACCCTTGGGCCTTTTAGAGTCGGAACCACCAACTAAAGAACATGCATGACCTTGACCTAGGCCTCCCCACACATATGTAGCAGATGTGCATCTTGGTCTTCATATGGCTCCTGAAAAATTGGTACACAGGCTATCCCCAAAACTGTTTCCAGTATGTGGAATATGTTCTTCTAGCTGGCCTGCTTTGTCTGTTCTCACTTGGAGAGGAAGCACTCAGCCTCACAAACACTTGAAGTGTCAGAATGGGGGTAACTGGGAGTGAGGCCCATATCCACTCTGAGAAGAAGGAATAATTCTGAGCTCTGAAGGAAGTGGAACATTAACTTAATTTCTAGATTTTTTCCAATAATAAAGTTCAATAATAACAATAGCATGCTTCAACATTAAGTAATTGTTAAAACTTTAAATTCTAGAGAGAAATAATACTTTTCATTTCTTAGTAAGTATAGAGATTTTAAAAAGACAGAATGCATTATATTTTAGTATTATAAACTAGATTTAGGAGAAAAAAATCACACATTATACTATTACAAAAAGAACTTTTATTTGAAATCTGTAAGTTCATAGTTCCTAGATCAACCCCCCTTGGTTAATTATTTTTTAAAAATAATTTATTTATTTTTTCTCAAATCGTAATTCATTCACACAGAGGTTATAAACACAGAAAGGCAGGATGTGGGGAAGGGGATGACACTGGAGTGTGGGTGTTCAGGGGAAATACTGATATCTTTCAGAACAGAATATTGGCTGGGTGAAGGTTCAGGAGACAGGTCACTATGACTCTGCCTATGACTCACTTGTCCTTATCTAAGTTGGTATTGTCTGCCAAGGCTACCTATTTACAAGGTGTATGACTTCTCAGGCTGGTAAATTTCCACAAAAGCTGCCTGTTTACAATAACTTATAGCCATCTGTTTCAATGTTTTTCCACAGAGACCCAAGACTTGGTGTTAGTATACATGTATGACAGGCTTATTTCATGACATGAAATGACATGCTGATTTCAGGCCTATGGCTGATTTTAGGCCTTCAGTGTGTAATCAGGGCTGCCCCTGACATCTCTTCCTTTCTTTAAGTACAGAAGGGCTGTGGCGATTCTAATCTTGCGAAGGCAGGGATAGAGGCCTGACCTCCAGTAATTGAAGGGGACCTTGTAATGGCTCCAGTCCCCCGTCGTTGTCCAGTGAGGCATGAGGGCTATACCCGTCCCGATGTCTTTTTCCTGGAGACTCCCTTGGTTAATTATCTCTCATGTTTTACTATTTTTCTGATGCGAAAGTCATCAAAATCATACCAATCATTAAACGTCAGTGTCATGTTATCTTATTTTAAAAAATTTCTTTACCATGTTTATATTATAGAATTTATTATTACTTCTGTGTATATTTCATATATACCTTTTATAAGATGTGAATATGATTTTTTTTTGCCCATGATTTATTATGTAGACCATTTATTCAACAACAGTACTTGATTCACATTTTTTCTCTATCTGCTTATGGATAATGTTACTCAACATAAAAACCTGTAAATGGCATATAGAATGGCAAATCTTTATAATGAAAACAAAATTATGATTCATTTCCTAGTTATCCAAAGGGAAAAATCAGAAATGAGTAACAGAGATGTGAGGAAAAGTATAATCTTACCTCCTTGACATATCTGAACATGAATCCTCCTTGTAAAAGTTATATGACAATGTATTCAGAACAAAATGACACAGACCCTTTGGAGCAGTTTTTCTGTTTCTGGGCCTCTGTCTGTTAGATATAAAAAGAAAATTGCTTTAAGACTGCAGCATGCTTGCAGTGAGAAAAAGTAGACACAAAAAAATTCCCATAGCCTAAACTGGATAATTGTTAATACATCTCAACATATCATTTGAATTCATTTACTTATTAAAAAGAGTTTGGAAACATTTGGTTTGAAAAAGTTAGGATATTATATAGAACAAAGCCTGCCTAGGGTCAGAGAAGGGGCAGTTTCCACATAAAATAAGTTCCCTGGAGCACCTCATACCACTGAAATTTCACCTCTTCTAGTGTTTATTTCCTTGGTTATGTGATGATAGACTGCCTTCTATCTGTCTAAGCTGGGTTCATGCTTTTAGCTTGTCCTCTTTGTCTCTTCTTCACAATTTTTTTTTTTATTCTTCATGAAGAACATTCAGACTGGACAATCTTCCTGATTATTTTCATTTCTTTTTTCTTTCTAGGCAGGGTTTCATGATAGGAGAGGCTGCTGATTTTTAATCTTGAGTCAACTTGGTTAACAGGCAGAAACATGTCTGTATATCTGCTCTGTCCCTATGAACTTACACTGTAATTTTTCTATTCAAAGTTTCAATCATTCCACTGAAATTTTATAGTCTTTTTGATACATAACATAATGAAAATGTAAAGTGACTGCCATTAATAAATGAAAAGACACATGCATTTTTTCCAGCAGCAAGCCAAGTATGAGTATTTGTGTTGTTCAAGATGAGGTAAATCACTCCAGACAAGGAAAATTATGCTGCCGCTTATGTGATCAGATGAAAACAATAGTCATTTTCTCCACCAATGATTCCTATTAAATGAATTGTATGCTAAATGCTTCCAATAATGAGTTAGGTTTAATAAATTATTCACTCTTCATAACTTTTTTTATGTGTATTCTCTCAAGACTTGCCTGTCCCCAGAAGGAAATTCATCAAACAGCCTCTGCATATCAGAAACAAAAGCAAAATGAATGACATTGGAGTGGCTGAAGCATAACTACTGGTAATGGGACTGGTCTCGCTTCACTCTCTCTCTCACCCACCAGACACGAGAAATCTTCCCTTAGTGGCTCACTGTTGTCTTATTCAGTTTTTGTTTCTCCCATAAGTATTATATATTGACTGCTGAGACCTGCATTATGTTTGTGACTGATCTCTGGTCTGCTCTGATGCATTACAAAGTTAGTTTCCAAAATATACTATGCAAAATGAGGCCACTGAGAATATCTCAATGAACACAGAGATTGAGAGAAAGAGGATGGGGGGGAGGTGGGGCAGAGGGAGAAACAGATCTCTAAGAGAAGCTTTAATGTATAAACAATTTTACATAATAAATACTTGCAAATACAAAACAGAGGAACAGGTTGTGCATGACATAGGGGGTATGTCCCAGCAGGAGGCAGCTCCCATTCCACCCACTTTGATGGATCATGCATAGGGTCACTCTAGTGTGGTATTGTATGTGACTGTATTGCGTTGCCACCACTGATGACCAAAATATGAATTAGACTCCTGGTATTTTCTCCAGGTAAAGGTAAGATCATAACAACTGCTACTATAAAAGCAGTGGTAAATTAGTCAAACCATTTTGGTTCTTGTCAGGTCAATCATGCTACATTCGCCCAAGAGTTTGCTGGATTCATTTGCGAATGAAAGACACATGCAAGGTAATTTTGATATGCATTGATTAGCTTAACGGGCTCTAGCCTTTATTTTACAAATTAAGGTGGGCAGAAGGTTCACAAAGTTACTTGTATACTGATTCACTCTGCAGCCCCTCCTGGGAAAGTGGAATTAGCATCAAAATACAAGACCAGGGTTATGCGCAACAAGGGGCTTCAAGTATCTCCCAATTCTTGATGAAATACTGGGAGGGTTAAGAAAATACATGAAAGAACTAGTTGAAGTGATCAGTAGTATACATACAGATCATTTATAATTTTATTAGCTTCAAAACACCAAAGAGAAGTTGTATTCATTTTGCTCATGTATATTATTTAATAATGTACCAGTTGAAGGGAAGTTCCTGGATTAAAATACAGGATTGGAAACCTAGGCTGTTTATGTATAGACTATGAAGAGATATTCAATATATACATTATTGATTGTCTTTATTTAGTCTTGTGCAAGGTTACTGTTGATGTAGATGCCTTTGCTAGCTTGTTTGAACATCTGTGTGGTGATACCATGATCACATTTTTAAAAGATGGATGACAGATTATTTGTTCATAAAATACATCTGAACCACAATTTCCTTCCATCCACTCCTTCTAACTCCCCACACACCTCTCCCTACCCCAGATACACTTTCTCTTCCTTTCCTTTTCATAAAAGAACAGGTTTTCAGGCACAACAGCCAGATGGGACAAAACAAGACAAGGCAAAACCCTTCATATTAAGCTGGGCAAGGCAGCCATATAGGAGAAAGAGTTACTAAAGCAGGCAAAACAGTCAGAGAATCATCTGCTTCCACTGATAGGAGTACACAAGAACATCAAGCTAACAGTTGTATATACATACAGAGGCCTGGTGCATAACCATGTAGGCCCTGTGCTCGCAGGTTCAGTCTCCGTGAGCCCATGTGAGTGAGTGAGTATGGTGTGCTTCATCTCCTCTGACTCTTAGAGTCTTTCCTCACCATCTTCTGTGTTCTCCAAGGGGGAAGAACTGAGTAGAGGCATCCAAATTAATCTCTCTTCCTCCTCTCTGTCTTTGCATGTTCCTCCTTCCCTCCCTCCGTCCGTCCCTCCGTCCGTCCCTCCGTCCGTCCCTCCGTCCGTCCCTCCGTCCGTCCCTCCGTCCGTCCCTCAGTCCGTCCCTCCGTCCCTCCGTCCCTCCGTCCCTCCGTCCATCCGTCCCTCCCTCCCTCCCTCCCTCCCTCCCTCCCT